>NC_140200.1:27528939-28728939 GCF_965226575.1 Pagrus pagrus | reverse complement strand
GAAAATCCCAAAATATTTTCAAGGCAACTACACACCTTGGAACAGAGGCCAGACACAGAGGGGCATTCCCAAAAAACATGAAGGTATGTGCCAACAATATTCTGATCACATTTTGTACAGTTGGGATCATCTGTCAGTTTCATTATAAAACGTCTGTATAGTGTGGCATAAAATTTGTGCACAAACTTGTAATGAATAAGTTGATGTGCTGGATTCTTTGATGAGATGGGTATGTTGGTCCAAATATTGTCCCAGTCCAGGTCATAACCCTGACCCTCGTCTCAAACCTTTTTGAACCCGGTTTGCTTTCCACACTCTTTGTTTCCAGTGATCACAATACGGATAAACATGATTTGTTGCATAGACAGACTTTGCACCACAGCTTTATGAATGAATCTCCGGTGAGGTACTATTGCGCAATCACTTTGCGCATCATCCAAACTCCGACAATTTCTTATAACTCCCAATATTCATCAATCTTCAGTGAAACAATGATTCCAGCACTCTAATAGTTGAGCCGTTTTCCAATACAGCATCCAGAATAAATATTTTCACATACTGATGATGTTGATGACTGTGGGCAGTTTTGTGCGATGTCCATTATTCAATCCCGACGGTCTTTCCATGTGACGATCAAACAATCTTCTTCCACATGTGAGTACTACAAACTTCCAAAAGGTTCATCAACAAAAAATGTCCACTTTAAGGGAGGTTTTTTACTTTATGTAGTGGCGGATTTGTTCTAAATAATAATGCCCTTTGTCCAAATACAAATCATTATCAACAAAATCAAAATCAAATGGCCACTGAGGCACTTAAAGAGTGAATCTTACGCAGGGTTGTGACAAAACAATTTTCCAGTCATTTTGGTACGGTTTTGCAGTTTATTTTCCTTTTGAGTGGCAAACAATTGAGAATGGCGTCTGCATCTCTCTTGCCCTGTCACCCTGGTAAAAAACCATAAACCCTTCCCCTTGCCTGCCTCCCACCACCTGCCTAGTCATATAGATTCACCTGTGCCAGTGCCTTCAAAACAAAAGCTCCTTTTTAAAAAAGGAGGCAAAGACACACACCCCTGTCTACATCAATGGAGCTGAGGTGGAGCAGGTTTACAGTTAAAGGTTCCTTGTAATTGCCATCACTGAGAACCTATCTTGGTCAATACACATCACCACCCTGGTTAAAAAAGCACAGAAAATGCTCTACTTCCGAAGAAACTTAGGAAGGCTAAATTCCAGCGCAAGATCCTGGTCAACTTTTACATAGGAGCAATAGAAAACATCCTTACTGCAAACATCACAAACTGGTTTGGTTCATGCATGGCCCAGGACAGGAAGGCTCTACAGCAGGTGATTAAAACTACCCAGAACATCACTGCTACCCAACTACAAAGCATTAGTGACATTGGTGAAGTGAGATGTCTGCACAGAACTAAAAGACAACACCGATCCTTGCCGCAGACTACAGAGCATCTTCATTCCAAAGGCCATGAGACTCCTGAACTCATCCTCAACACTCCATTGCCAAAAAATGTAGCAGGACACAAGGACTTTTAAACATTACTTCATTTTTTAAACAAGCGTTTAAAAAACTTTACCTTGTACTTTGTACCTTGTTAAGTTATTGTGTACAGCATAATCGCTGCAGTGTACAGCATAAATACTTTTCACAGTACAGTGTCATGGCCGTCTTTCAGGATTCTTGGCAGGGAACCCTACCATTCACCTCCCACACTCTTGACTTGACTGTACGGTAAGTAGCAGTTTGCCGTGTGCAGGACTGCTAATGCCAGGACCCCACATGAATAATGGGAACCCTTTGCAGAGGCCCAGCTGCTCCTGTCATGCCTCAGTGCAGCCAAAGCCATACTGCAGGCCCCTCAAACTTTGCCCTGATAACACACACTCATCGTCCAGCCACACAAGCATGTGGCCAATCACAACTGACCACAGTATGTGGCCATATGTCAGACTCCTGCCCATCTGCTTCCTGGCCAGCCTGACCTTGGAGGTCACTCAGAGAACAGAAGGTATAGCCAAGGATGAGACCAGTGGCTTCGAGTGGATGACCTCCTTTTAGCCTTGCATGGGACTGGGATTTTGTAGCTAAACCATAAACTATTAACAACAAAAATAAAATTACATTAAAAAAAAATGTTTTTTAACCCTCTATCAGAAGCACTATGTAAAGTTTGAACAAAACCATAATCGGAATCTTACCCTAAGTTATGTGTTTTTAAATGTTTATATAATTATATTTTGCAAATTATCCTTACGGTTTCTTGGATGTTCAGGACATGATTTTCATCCCAATCCAGTGAAAAATTAGCAATTTGTAAATCACAAAATTGATTAAATTTAGTTGTGAGGGCCAAACTTCATGAACTTCAAATCCTAACTAAAATACTTTTTTTGGGTATAGCTACTGTATATAGTAGAACTTTGCAGGGTCCCATGAGAAATCCATGACATGAACTAACAAAAGTTCTAAATTGTGGCTGAGATGGCTTTGAATGACCCATCATGGAAATAAAAACTTATATTAACTATACAGCATAAACTACAGCAAATATATCTAACTATATTTATACTAACAAAGCCAGTAAGAGAAAAACAGACTGATTTTGTGGGTACATAGTCAAAAGATAACCATTGACCTACTGTGATAAAAGTGCCAAGAGCTGCCAGTGTGTTACAAGCACCAACTGACAGGAACTGCCTTCGCTTTATCTCAGCAGTGTGCATAGACTGCAATTCAACAAGCAGTCAAGCTTAAATTAAAGTCCATGTTGAGAGAAAATGACCAAAATATTGTCCATCAGCCAGGGCACATTGATGGAATGGTGTTTATCTGAACTCCATCTCACAGAGGTTATTTAATGTGACGTTTTATTGATCCCTGCAGGGAAAAAAGATTTTAATCTTGTAAATCTGGTAGGGAGTCTATGTTTTGCTCAAGAACACCTCATCAGAGTGACAACCACTGGTTAAGTTTGACATTATTTTGCAGAACCATGCCCATAGTGTTTCTATCAAGCCAAAGTTAAAGCCCCAATGTACAATGCTTTTGTTTAATTATTGATGCTTTCATTTTTCAATTACAGATATATTGGGATATTAATTGATGAATCCCTCTCCTCACCCAAGTCGAGGGTTGAAGGACAGAGGGTGTCGTCTCTGTACAGATTGTAAAGCCCTCTGAGGCAAACTGTGATTTGTGAATTTGGGCTATACAAATAGAATTTGATTTGATTTGATTTGATTTGATTTGATTTTGCAAATCATATTCAGCAGCTGGTAAAAAGATTGAAACTGAAACTGGGTTCTTATTTTAGGATCAAATCCTGCCTTTCTTTTAAATCAAAAAAGAGACTGGTTGCTGCCACTTTTATGTCTGTTCTGGACTACGGTGATGTTGTATATATGTCTCAAAGCTCGTCTCAAAGCTTACATGCTCTTGACACTGTATCATGGAGCTCTGAGGTTCATCACTGGTTTTAAAGCGCTTACTCATCACTGTACACTGGTTGGATGGTCCTCCTTATCAATACGTAGACTGAGACAGCTGCATATTCTCACTTACAAGAATATGCAGCTGTCTCACTTACTTAGGTTTACTTCCTTCTTATCTTTTGTCCTACATTAACCGAAGTAATGCTGGGACTTACAATCTTCGGTGTCAGGATTCGATCTCTTGCTGTCTGTCGCAAAAGTCAGAACTGAACTGGGAAAGACAGCGTTTAGGTTTGCTTCTCCCTCTGCCTGGAACATGTTACAGAAAACTTTGAAACAAAATGAGTTGGTCTCATTGAACACTTTTAAGGGGAAATTAGATGACCTGGAGGCTGAAACATCCAGCTGTAGATGTTTTGCCTGAGGCTTTTATTTTAGCTGACCTTGAAATGTTTGCTGTTTTGGATGATAAGTGTTTTTGATGTTTGTGTCCACCTTGTGTTTGTGTGTATATGACTATGCTGCTGCCTGTCTTGGCCAGGACACTCTTGTAAAAGAGATGTTTAATCTCAATGAGTGTTTTCCTGGTTAAATAAAGGTTAAATTAAAAAAAAAAAAAATTTTTTTATGTTTTCACTGTCACATTATTCTAACTTTGGGTTATTCAGAGTGCTAATGACATGGCTCATGGAATGGTAATGTCAGTCTCTCAGCTTGTGCACCACAATGGTCTAGAAGGAATTACTAGGGGTCTCTATCAAAACAATAAGGAGAGCTTAAAAACTTTGGTGTACGACCAAATACCTGCAAAATTGACATCCCTATCATCCTTAGCTGTAAATTGCTAATTAAAAATAACAGCAAGCTAACATGCTAAACTAAGATGTTTTCCCATTTAGCTGCTAGACCATTGTGCCACAGTAATACTTGGCATGGCGGTGTCCCCTTAGTTTGACTCTTATTTATTTATTTGCTGTTTATGTTTTGCAGCATTGAATGATTTGTGTATACTGTACCTAAAACATGCATGTAAACATGTACCTGCAGTTTAAAAATATGTTCATTAAAAGAAAAAAGCACAATGGTGTAACACAATTATTTGTATATGACTAATTATTCTACCTCATATGAAATGCAAAGGGTAGATGGCTGGGTTAAACATTTATTATATGTATTATATATAAGAATAATGTCTGGGAAACTAAGCATGCATACCCTTACATCTTTGATACTTTAAACTACTCTCATGCAGATTGCTCATCGGCAACTGTTTGATTGATTGACATTTTTTTCTTTTTTGCACTTGTGAGAAGGGGAACAACCTGAAAACACCAGGAGCTGGAGCATTGGTGCTGCATATATTTCAATTTCTTATTTGACAGTTGGTCCAATCTCCCTGCTTAGCTCCATTACAGTTTCCATGCTGAACTCTGATCTTGATAGTCACTCAGCAGCATCATAAAATTCAGTTATCTCTTAACCTTATTTGAGGAACTTGATTATTTTGCTCAATTAATCTCAAGCCCTCAAGAGTCAGACCTTTTAAAAAGTTAAACCTCCTCCAGTGTAAGTTTAAAGTTAACCCTGGATACAGTTTAAATTGGAGTTTAAAGTGTTAGTGGAAAATAATTAAGTTAATCTAGGTTTGGAGTAAAAGCTAAACTGAGGTTGAAAAAGAGGTTTAAATTTTGATCTTTACTAATTTTTGTTTCAAAGTGGTGGATTGGATGTAGCCAGCATAGCAGAGGATAGCTGTGTGCGTGTGTGTATGTGTGTGTGTGTGTGTGTGTGTGTGTGTTGTAGGGAGGGTTCCATTCAGCAGCTTTACTGACAGGAAGCAGATTGGCTCTGTCCCCACATTCCTCCAACAGATGTTTGACGGAGAAAATATTTTCACAGCTGTACAGGGAAGAGGGAAAATGTATGTCGTGCAATTAATCACACTGGAGGTGGTGAAAAACTGAGGGAAGAAAACCTCCACATGCATATTTACTATAAATGAATATTAGGGCCGGGACTCGATTAAAAAAATTAATCTAATTAATTAGAGGCTTTGTAATTAATTAATTGAAATTAATCGCATATAAATATTTGACCTGAGAACAGTGAGAAGCAATTTTTTTCATATGAATAATAATCATATGGAATAATGACTGAATACATAGGCTTAAGCAACAAAACATTGTTTATTTTTTTTCAAGGTGGTACTTAACCAAGACCAACAGATTAGGGATGCAAATTATCGATTAATTCATTAATCGTTAGTTGATGGACCTTATCGATCGATTAACGATTACCTGATAAGATGCAATTTTCCTGAGAACCTAAATTTAAGGGGAAAATTTAAGCTGAACATTCCTTATACAGGACTCTACACTAGTTTGTTAGTTTATTTTTAGAGCACAGCACAATGAAAAATGTTTAAGTAACACGTTATTTGGTAAATGGTCTTTCCTGCCACTACACTATGATGATTACTGTATTTAACTACTTAAATCACAGTAGCATAAACTGATTTGTTGAACTCAGCCTGATGTAAACATTAATAAAACACAGGCAGCGCTATGTTTTCCCTGTGTGATGTGCACCGTGAGACAGTGACAGGTCTGTAGGCTACCTACGTCTTGACCACATGTCAGCTGTTCAGCTGCAGCAGAGGAAACTCTGCTGTTCTCAGCTCCACTGCGACGAGCGCTTTTTAAACAGTAGCGACCGGCTAAACTACGGGAGGATACTGTAAACCGGCGCTGTGTGTTTATCAAAGCTTGGTCGCAGTGCTGAGGCACCAGGTCGGTTTGAGCTGCGTTCAGGCTACATTAAAACTTTATAGATCCATGGGCAGTGATCACTGTCGGCGGCTTTTTAACTCGTTAAATAATTGTGCTCCAGTATAATCGGTACGCCTGAAACTCATCCAGTGAGAAACGTTCCGCGGTGCAAAAATAAGTGCGATTAAAATGCGTACATTTTTTTAACGTGTTAATTTTTGTGTAATTAATTAATCTTAATTAACGCGTTAAAGTCCCGGCCCTACTGAATATATATATATATTGTTTTTGAGGTGGGTCTTGGTAAATTCCATTTGATGGTCACTCACTGTATCCTTAAAAATTATATTTCTAACACTAATACACTACTGTTATGTGAAGTGAGTGCTGATGATGACAGGAACTACAAAAGTGCATTTTATGGAAATGTGTTTGAGTGCTGAGTTAAGCAGTGAAGGAAGAGATTAGGGGGAGGTGAATGCATCTTTACGCCCATAACACAATTCAAATCACATGCTTGACCACAAATCCAAACAATGCATCAGACAGAAACAAACTATAGCGCCGTGCCAAAGTGCTGACAAGAAGCAGAGCAGTTTCACATCTCTTTTCTGTCCAAGTCTGATGTTAGTCAATGGAGAGCACTTCTCACTTTCTGACAGCAGAGAGACTTCTTGCTGCCAACAGTCACCAGAGAGCAATTACTCTCTTTCACGGGTTTGTCCCAAGCCTTTTGTACACTACTGAAACTGTTGAGGTGACAATTTATCACTTCTCCATAATCCTCCCACCAACCCCAGCCCACCAAAAAGTTCAACAAACAGCTTTTTGGCAGACAGTTTGTTGCTTGACGCATGTAGCAGAGTCCTAAATTATACGCTCTATAAACTTACATGTGATTGAACAGTTTTTACATATTCTTAACCTTTTGTTTTCCTAAAGGACATACAATATGTTCTTCTCAGTGAAAAACCTGCTTTGCATTCACTGAATGAGTTTTGAAGTTTACAACTGGGCAGTCACTATGTGCATTACTCAACAATTCTCTATACCCAAGACACAAAATGGGTCATTTGGTAAGGAAACCAATGTTAGCTATGCGCTAGCTAGTAGACTGCATTTGTAACTTAATTTCATAAGCATATTGTTACAGCATGTCTTATCATCTCTAACATTTTCACCATCACTGTGGAGCTACATTGTGTATTATATTTACAGGAAATTTTCTTTTGATTTCTGACAGTTGATCCTTCATTAAGTCATACAGACAGTGCATGCTCTTCTACTTTGAACAGCCACACTCTCATTTTATTGTTGACCATCAGATAGGATTTAGAAAATGCACCCATTATTTGTCAATGCCTTCCAAATAGCTCAATTTGCTGCTTTCTGATTAACTATACCTCTATGGTTAACCTATGGTTAGGTCCGGCTTGGGTTAGGGACCCTAACCTTTGGTCATGGTTAAAAGAAGTCAGGCGTAGGATTGGGTAGGGAAGCTAGGGACATGTCCTCACCAATATCCAGTGAGTAATAAATTGTCCCCTGTAATAATTTGGTGCACAAATGGTTAACAGATCTTGTTCTCTACCAGTCCAGCAACCCTTAACCAATATCGCTACTAGGATTGGCTTTGCGTTTTCTTGTTAACATGTAATAGACTGGCTCATGAATGTGGGCTGGCTTTAGTAGCTAGCTACATCCTGGTTGAACTTATTTGTGCCAAAGCTGTTCTGTGTACCCAGGGATAAATAAAGTCAGACAAACGTATCATATTGATTCAGTCAATCACAGTAGACTACATTTGTGATGCGCTATATCATTTGGGGGGTTTGTTTGATTTTACTCGTTATATTATGTGACATATGTAACGAGCTAGGCACATACTGTTACAGTGAGGTTATTTTTAGGATCCAAATGCAGAGAATAGAGACAGGAAGTCAGTGAGTAAAGGATTTATTTTACAAACTGATTTCCGGAGGGTTATGTGGAGGAGAAGACCAGACTTGCAGGCAGGCTGGGACCCACTGGAGGCCAGCTGTGAAGGCGAAAGCTGGGACCCTCTGGAGGCCGTCAGTGGAAGGCTGGGGCCCTCTGGAAGGAGAGCGGGAGGCGGGGAAACACCAGTGGGTGTCGGCTGGGCCGCCAACAGAGAACCACTGGCTGGAGAACTACTGGCAGGACCTCCGACCGAGAGGCAAGAACAGGTGTCGGCCAGACTGCCAACGGAGGAGCAGGAACAGGAGTCTACTGGACCGCCAACGTGGAACCACTAGCAGGTGTCGGCCGGACCGCCGAGGGAGGAGCAGGAACAGGTGTCCGCCAGGGTGTCAGCCATGCTTCTAATGGGGAAAAACCCGGCAGGCATCAACTGGGCCACCGACACTGGAGCTGGGGCTCTGAGCAGGCATGGATCTGAGGCGCTGGGCAGGCACGGCTCCGGGGCACTGGACAGTAGTGAAGACAAAGCCCCGGGCAGCGGCGAGGAACAGTAGGACAGGGAGCCAGACCTCAGGGAGCCAGGATGCGGCTGGGAACACGCTTTGCAAAAACTTTGCATTTCAATATTTGAAGAATTGCCACCTTAACGTTGTGGTGGGGTTTGTGTGTCCCTGTGATCCTGGGAGCTATGTTGTCAGGAGCAATAGGAGCTCCTGGTAGGGTCTCCTAATGTAAATTGGTCTCAGGGGAGGGACCAGCCAAAGAACCATGATTCAGCAAAATAAGGGATGGAGTACCTCGCCCGGTATGGGGGCACGGGGGCCCCCTCCTGGAGCCAGACCCGGGAGGGGAGCTGGTGTGGGAGGCAGAGAGGTACCAACTAGATATAATTGGGCTCAGCTACAAGCACAGTACCGCCTCTGGAACCAAACTCCTGGAAAGGGACTGGAATCCTCCTTTTCCAGAGTTGCCCAGGGTGAGAGGTGCCCGAGGCTTCCCGAGGAACGAGTCGCCTCTGTGCATCTGAAAGTCACTGGGGGGAAGGCCCTGACTGTCGTTTGTGCTTACGCACCAAATGGCAGCTAATATTATTAAATTATATCGAACACATCTTAGTTTGGTGGAAGCTATTGACATAACTGGATTAAGTAAAGACTCTTTTGTGTGTGTATAACCTTAAGAACATAGCAGAAATGTACCAAACTGGTTTTCAGTGCATTTTATGAGGTAAAAAACAATAAAGTTATATGTTCTTATACATTTTGCCATAATGACACACATAACAATACTGGCCATGCTGTAGCAGCTTGTAACAATGTAGAAATTAGGCTACTACTGAGTATTGATGAGTTGCAATGCCAACATGTTGACCGCATCGCGGCTGGTGTTTGATGTCTCTAGTTTTGTCTGAGAACTCCAGTCACATGTGAGGTCCTGGTCCTGGAGATGCTGTCTGTGCACAAGAAAGTTTTGTATGAGTTCAGTCATTAGAAAACATTTTACATTTCTCATTGTATGTGAGTGTCAGAATCAGAATCAGAATTTCTTTATTTGTCCCGCAAATGGGGAAATTTCTTTGTCACAGCAGCCAAAGGACAGTAATTACAATAAACGATAATAAAAAGTAAAAATTAAACAATATAATAAGAAGATAAGAAATAGAATAGACTTGTATATACATAGTATTTACAATATGAACAGTGTAATTATAAACAGTGTGGTATCTTTATTATTATTATTTTACTTTATTTATTATTGACAAATAATAAATAATAAATATGGGTATTAAAAATTGTCCAGTTAGTGCAAACCAAAATGTATATGGATATGTGTAGAGTTTTTTATGGCATAGTGCACATGTGAGGTCTACTGGGAGCAGTGCTGGTTGTACAGTCTAACAGCAGCAGGAAGGAAGGACCTCCTCCTTCACACAGGGGTGTATCAGTCTATCACTGAAGGAGCTGACCAATGCGATGATAGTGACCTGCAGGGGGTGGGACTCCTTCACCAGCAGCGATGACAGCTTATCCATCATCCTGCTCTCTCCCAACACCTGCACTGGGTCAAGAGGGCATCCCAGGATGGAGCTGGCCTTCTTGATAAGTTTATCAAGTCTCTTCCTGCCTGCTGCCGAGATGCTGCTGCTCCAGCAGACTACACCATAGAAAATGGCTGATGCCACCACAGTCATAGAACGTTGTCAGGAGTGCCCCCTGCACTCCAAAGGACCTGAGCTTCCTCAGCTGATGGAGTCTGCTCTGACCTTTCTTGTATGTTGCTGCAGTGTGATCAGTCCAGTCCAGTTCATTGTTCAGGTGAACTCCCAGGTACTTGTAAGATGTCACCATCTCAATGTCCGTTCCCACGATGTTCACCTGTGTGCGGGGTTGTTTACGTCTGTGGAAATCCACCACCAGCTCTTTGGTCTTCCTGGCATTGAGCTGTAGGTGGCTCCGCTGGCACCAGTCTAGGAAGTCCTTAATAAGTTCTCTGTAGGCTCTGTCCCCGTCCCTGATAAGGCCGACGATAGCAGAGTCGTCAGAGAACTTTTGCAGATGGCTGTGGGGTGATTGGTGGGAGAAGTCTGCAGTGTACAGCAGGGATGGGGAACCTCCGGCCTCAAAAGTTGATGCAGAGTGTCGCTCTTTCCAGGACAAATGGACTTAGGAATTCTTCTTTGTGGACATGAGAGGCAAGCCCGTGTGCCTGGTGTGTGGGGACGCGCTGGCCGTAATGAAAAAGGCAAACCTTGAGCATCGTTACAGCGCGAAACATGCTAAACTGGATGCCTTGAAAGGACAAGCGCGGGTGGATAAAGTTGCCGCTCTCCGACGGAGTTTGAGGGACCAGGACAACGTGACGCAGGCTAGCTTCGTGGTCAGTAGCTAATTTAGTAATAACCTTATGAGACAACTCAGATCTGTCATTTTTGAGTGATTTAAAGCTTATTTGTCCCAGAGGGGCAATTGCAGACTCAGGAAGAGTAGTACAATTAACAAGAAGTTAATGTTGGACTTTTCAGATGGCTGTATTTTTTAATATCACATGCTCTGAATTTGAGGTACATTATAAGGTTGTCTACTATCAATCTGAGGTGAAATTGTTCAGTGGAAATAGGGAGTTTTCTTTCAATAGCAGACTGAATTCAGGGGGAATATAACTCAGATCTTTCATTTTCGAGTGATTTAAAGCTGATGACATTTTAGAGGGCTAAATTTTTTAAATTTCATGATTTGAGGTACATTATAAGGTTATTTACTGCTTAAACTACTAAAGATCAGTGAATATAAAAACAACAGGAACAGATTATTAAAACAATAAGATACACCGAGATGGATAAAATTGGCTAAAACATTAAATAATGGTCATGATATTTATGTTATTGCAATTAAGTTAAAAAGGCCATAAAAATATGCTGTGAGCTGCTTACCTTAAAAAAGAATTTCATGGCCCCTGAGGGATGGTATGAAAATTGAAATGGCCCTCGATAGGAAAAAGGTTCCCCACCCCTGGTGTACAGGGTGAACAGGAAAGGGGTCAGGACTGTCCCCTGTGGGGCCCCCGTACTGCAGACAACTGTGTCCGACACACAGTTCCGAATCCTCACATACTGTGGCCGGTTGGTGAGGTAATCAAGGATCCAGGACCTGAGGTGTTGGTCCACCCCCATGAGCTCCAGCTTGTCAAAAGTACAGGCTGTATGGTGTTGAAAGCACTGGAGAAATCAAAGAACATGATCCTCATGGGGGGGGGGGGGGGGTCAAACCTATTGAAGAATAGGTTGTTCACCCACGTCTGATCCCCGGCAGCCTGAGAGTCTGGTTTCCTCTGCCCTGAGATGGTTTTAAGGTTTTTCCAGACTCCATTGATGTTACTCTGCTGCAGCTGGATCTCCACCTTCCTCCTGTAGCTGTTCTTCCCCTCTCTGATCTTTTTCCTCAGCTCCTTCTGCACAGCCTTCAGCTCCTCTTTGTTTCCTGACCTGAAGGCCCTCTTTTTCTCCTTAAGGAGAGCCTTTATGTCAGGATTAATCCAGGGTTTGCTGTTTGAAAAACACCGTACAGTCCTGGTGGGTACAGTGTTATCAACACAGAAGTTTATAGCCTGTTATGCAGCCTGTTAAACTGTCAATGTCCTCCCCATTAGAAACACACAGTTCTTCCCACACAGTTGAGTCAAAGCAGTCCCTCAGAGCCTCTTCAGACTTCTCAGTCCATGCCTTAACTGTGCGGGTTTCCACTGGTTGCCTGTTAACAAGGGGCTTGTAAACAGGCGTGTGTGTGTGTGTTTTTTTTTTTTTTGTGGGGTGCAAATGATTTTATAACTCACCTAAATGACTAAAATGACCTGAGAACAATCGTTGTACCCTGGTGGCGTACAGCTTTTCTGTAAATATAAACAAAGTCAATGTTTCTCTTTTTTTCATCAAATTTCACGTTGACACTGTCACAACTGAACCAGGACTTGAACCCAAACGCACGATTCAGGAGACAAAGTGAAAAATAACCAAATATTTTATTATTAAAGTGCAACTGAGGAGGACATAAGACAACATTGACACAAGACAACTAAACACAACCAGCTTTCTTGACCATGACAGACACAAGATCATTGAGGCAGTTCTCACTTCTATTACACATAGTGGTGGGCCATTTTTGATTCTGAGGGGTTAAAAAACAATTCTTTTAAAAAACATGACATTTTGATTCATGGAGACTTGTCATTAGAAACCTACTTAACTTATCAACACAGCACAGTAAACCACCAGCCCAGTCTCATGCCAAAGTGTGTAATACTGTAGACCCATCGCTCCACTAGAGAAGTGGTTTTTAATTTAAAAACTGACTTTCGAGTCAGAAAAACCTGTTTGGTGACACCTCTGGGGTCCAGATCCACAGTGAGGACCAATGCATTAAAGGACAGCATGTGAGTGTTTACCTTGCCAGAGCGCAAAACATATGCATATGTATGAAGGTGCAATACCAGCAGGGGACACTAATAACAGGAGCAAAGGAGAAATGCAGACATAAGAGCCAGAAAGTCAACATTGCAAGTTGGTTGGGTTTTTCATTCATAGGACTTTCACTTAGGTGACCAGGATTCAAGTCCTGTGTGAAGCCAATAGTGTAATAGTGACAGTTTTATTTTATTTTAAGCAAAATCTTGATCTTTTACTAAACTGAACCAAGTAGTTTTGGTGTCTTTATTCTTTATTTTGAAAGTTTAATCAGACATTGCATGTTTGTTATTGCTAATGTGTGTGTACATATACGTAGATATAGGAAATTTTTTCATGGCTTTATAAGACACAACCTCGGATTCAAATCCTGGGCCGCCGTTGTGAAGACAAGACCTCTGTATATGGGGTGCATGACTGGGCTATTGGGGCGCCCCTGTTATTGCTGGCCACACATTTTGCACAAACACTGTGACTGTACAAAATGCTCGATGGAATTTTCACAGGGACAACACTGTATTAGGAAAATCAGACCTGGTATTAGTATCTGTCCTTAGTGATCAGACACAAGTGGGCAGCTCTCAGTCCGTCAGTTGACACTTGGAAGTGAAATGCGTCTTGACATGTGTCTCAAGTGACCACTTGTGATCGGATTTTAAATGTCCACACATGCAAATAAACATGACATCACTGGGACAAATGGATACAATGTTTTTGACACAAAGAATGAATAACTTAAAAAAGAATGTAACTTAAAAATACAGAATACTGTATTTTTAAGTTACAATATTAATATTTTAACTGTAACCACATTTCTTTAATACCGTATGATCAATGCTGTAATTTACTGATTACCAGTATTCTGCTGTCAATAAAATGTTACTGCATTTAAAATTTACATTTTTAAGTTTCAACAATTATTGGGACACCAAAATATACATTTTCCTAACTATTTATTCACACATTTACAATATTAGTAACCATAAAACAATGGATATTCATATCCATAAATAGTGGCAAAAACACATCGACAAAACATATGATCACTATCACTATCACACTATTCTTGCATAGAACATGTTGTAAACACGCTGAATACAAACAACCAAATGAAAAATGGTAGTACACAATTAAATCCCCCTGGAGCAAAGTCCACTCACCAAATCTAAACATTAAGGTTGTGGGGAAACAGTTACAAGTATAAAAGTATTTCTATAAACACAATACTGCTTAATTGGCAACCATACCATGGCTATCACAAACATAATACGCAATGAATTTTCTCTTTCAAAACACATTCCGTGTACAGTTTTCTGACAAGCAGCTACAACAATTTCTACACATTTAAAATATTACTAACCATAAAACAATGGATATTAATATCCATAAAATCAGTGGCAATAACGTCAACAAAACCTGATAATCACTATCACACTATTCTTGCATGGAACATGTCGTAAACACATTGAATAAAAACAACAAAACGAAAAATGGTAGTACACAATTAAATCCCCCTGAAGCAAAGTCCACTCACCAAATCTAAACATTGAGGTTGTGGGGGAGGTGTAGTAATAAGGTGTTAATATACTAAGTGCTGTGACACAGCTGGTATTTACTTTATAGAAGAAAAAAAGGACTGTTACACACTATCTTCTTCACTTGCAAATGTATACATTTATTGGGAATGTTTAAGACAGATATCTATTAGCTTATCTTGTTAGATAACCTGATGGTCTGTGTACTGAATGGTTCAAATCATTAATAATAATATTGATAATAATATTTTCAAGGGAAAAAAGTGTTTGGGAGTCCTTTCATTAGCATTAGTTGGCCAGTGGTATTCTCCAAGACACCTGAAAGGTGTGCAACAGTTCTGCTCTTTTGTGTATACCAAGTACAAAAAGACTCCTAACCTCTTAGGATTTCAATGATTCCATTATCCAGTCATCAGTTCCACAGTGCTGTTCCACAGCAACATTAGTAGCAGATTCCTGAAAAATAAACAATTATAGTAAATAAAAAGTGTATAAACAACCCATATTTGTGCAAGTAGTAGATCAGTTATGCCTAAAGCAATGCTGTACTGTAGCTTTTCAGCAGTATTCCTTAAAAAACCTTGACTCACGGTGCTGTGATCATAAGACAGTAATTACTGTTCTTAATTTCATAACCAATTAATCACAAACATAACCACCATGCCATATATAGTACCAGTCGAAAGTTTGGACACTTTCTCATTCAAGTGAATGGGAAGGTCTCAGCAAACTTTTGACTGGTATTGTATGTCTAAAAATGCCATACATCAGCAAAATTAGGCAAAAGAAAGTGGAGTAATAACTCTCAGAAACACTGAAATTGTTGTTTTTAAATGGAGAATGATAGTAAATCTAAACTATTCTTTCACAATGTGGCCTTTTCTGATAACCATATTTGATTGAATCCTGGTCCATTAGACTGAAGCAAATACAACTTTTAAATGATCAGAAAAAAGTAATCTTGTATTTTTCCAATGCTCATCCACAAAAATGATCTGTTTCTTCAAAAATTATCCGCATTCTGTGTAGAGGAAGCTTGCAAATGTGGGTACAGGTTTGTAGCTATGAACTGTTTTTTGTCCCCTGAAAGCTAAATTGCCATCATACAACTATTAAGTATAATGTGTCTCTTGTAAAATTGACTGTATGTGCAGAAAACAGAGCCATCTGCTGTGTCTGGGCATAGGTTAAAACATGTTTCCAAGCCCTATTGCCATAAACTTTTAATGACACGTCAATAAATCAAATCAAAATCAATGATTTACGTCAATAAATAAATGTTTTACAATGAGCCGATCAGTCCGCCTGAAATTGTATTTTATTAAGTTAAATAACATGGTTACAGTAAATGGCAAAGATACTTCACTACTCTAAACCATCTTTGGTTAGGGTGAGACTAGGTCATGGGCGCATTGCATTGCAGTACACAATGTAGACTGGTAGATGCATACTGGAGATATTTTACGAATCAGTGCGACATCTGGGAATTTTTCACATACTGCAGATATAGCTTTTGTTTGCATACTGCATACTACATACTGCATTTTGGCCATATCAGTACTACTAGCAGTAGCCATCGCCATGGTAGCGTAACGCCAAGGCAGTGGCTCATTTGCATTTAAAGGGATGGGCACTGAAACGGACCGTTTTGCACAGGGCTGTTTTGAGAGGGTCAACAGAGAGCTGTGATGTTTGATCTTTGGGGTATTTTGACCGAAGTGTGTCTTTAAGACACTCAAGAACTATTTTAATTTGTGGAAAAGGAGCATAATAGGTCCCCTTTAAGTGTTAAATAGCTCCATATTCTGATAGCAATCAGAATTACTGAACAAGAACTCAATAGTGTGGAGTGTTTGTTTAGTAACAGGGGTATCCCTGTCTCTCCAGCTCTTTTGTAAACAGAAAACACATTTTTAGGATGGGATACCAATTTGATGTAGTGAAATTGAAAGTGATGCCATAAAGAAATGAACTGACAAAATTTAAAGTGGAACACTATAAAACTGAAACTGAATATGACTGGATGAAACTAGCAACCCTCCTGAACATTTATTGTCAGGTTATTAACCTCCTGAGACCCAGGGGGAAATGTGTTTTAATTTCTTTTCTTTCCTTCCCTCCTTCCCTTCTCCCCTCCTTCCTCCCTTCCCTTCTCCATTCATTTGCTTCTTTCCTTCCCTCCATCCATCCTTTCTTCTTTCCTGTCCTCTCGAGTGGACAAAGTGGCAATGATTACTATCTGCAATGCTACAGCACACTGTAGTTAATGCTTGTCTGTCAGCTGATAGTTTTAGTTATTAATATCTAGGTTTTCAATATCTAGTTTAGTAGTATAGTATGTGATTTATGCCTCAACACAACACAATAAAAGGTGAATTTAATAAAAAGATTTAACCCTCTGGTATCCTAAGGGACACTTTTGTCTGTTGAGGAAAATTTTCACTCATTTTTTGGCATTTTTGTTTCACTGTATGACTTGAAATGGCATGATTTTTGGCTAGGAAGCTTAATTCTATGTACCCCCCCCCCCCAAGCAGCTGGTGTCCTCTTCTGTGTGACTTGCAGGACAGACTACATAGAAGCCGCCAGCCGCATTGACAAAACAAAAAGGAAAAGAAAAGAAAAAAGTAGAGTGTGAGGAACTTGGCCAGTGCCCAAAAAAGCCCATTTCTTACGAGTTCAATTCTATTTCTTACGAGTTAAATTCTATTTCTTATCTCTTATTATATTGTTTATTTTTTACTTTTTATTATTGTTTAAGTGTGATACTGTCCTTTGGCTGCTGTGACTAAGAAATTTGCGGGACAAATAAAGGAATTCTGATTCTGATTCTGATTGAAAAGCCTTGAAATATGCAGTCTGTTTCCATAGGCCTTAGAGCTTAGATCAGGCCCAAAAAATCAAGTCCGACCATACCCGAGCCTGTGCACGTTGTGTCCGAGCCCGGCCCGGCCCAACGCATTAACTGTAATTATGAGCCTGAGCCCAATTTAAACCTGAGAATTTTTTAATACCTGGTGTAACAGTTAGAGTTATACAATGTAGCGCCACTAGGTGGCGCCTCCTTTTGTTTAGTGGGTAATGTAACCTGTACGATGAAGAAGAGCAGGTGTACTTCCGCTCCCCGTGAGAAAGGATACCACCGACAGAGCGAAGACTCCCCATTTTATTTTGTCTTTATTTTGTGAAATGTTGGTGCAAGACCCTCGGCCTGTGTTCGTTTGCGTGTATGCCTGTAACATCTAGTGCCGCAGAGACCTGGCATGGTGTGGTCAGTATTATGAATAAAAGTGCCGTGCGGAAACCCCCACATGTTGCCTGCCGTCTCTTGAGTAACCGGAGCAACCCGCACTTAAGTGGACCATCACCTTCCCCTTCACCAGCCCACGTTACAGTGGGCTGTTATAACTGACGCTCTCAACTACAACTCCCAGTTGTTTGAACTACAGAAATCTGCTTAGAATTATCTTAATGAATAATGCAACAAGGATGAAGCATGTCATGCGTTGTTTGTTTATTCAGAATGGAATGGATCGCAAATGAATAAAGTAATGATTAATCAAACAAACACAAATGCTCGATCAAGGGCCCAGCCCGGCCCAGCCTGAGGATAGTGGCAGGAGTTATTGACCCGAACCGGCCCGCAAGTCCGGGCTCGGGCACATAATATAAACTCTAATAGGCCTGGATAGAAGGTAAATGGCGCCAACGGGTGATCGACAGTAAAATCTGCAAATCTCACCTCTTCTGAAGAGGAGAAGCCTCTGTGATTGCAGAATGCATGTTTTTTTTAATGTTATAGCTCTGCAATCAAAAAATGTGGTTATAATGAAGTCTATGGGACAAAAATGTCCACTAAGGGTATAAGTGTTAGTAAATCTGAAAAACTGAAACTACAAAAATAAACTCATAATGCATCAAAATCAGTCATGTTACTAATCTTTGACATATCCAAGGGTCTGATACCACGTAAAAAATCTCCCGTCTCCAATCATTTTTTGTTGAAAATCAGCCATTTTCGGTCATGTAAAAAAAAATCTGGCGCGCACAAAAAAATAAATCAAAAACCAAAGCAAAAATACTAAATTTAGTAGTTTTGAGAAGAACAGAGGTTGACTGAAAGATCTGTGCAAAAAAATCAGAAAAACATTTATCTGATATATTTTTTGAGCAGTTGTTTTGAGAGGACATGTCCTTAAGGGTAAATGTGTAACTTTTTTGAAAGGATACCAGAGGGTTAATAAAGGGAATTTAATTAATGCTGACTATTTCTTCAGTAGAAAGTAGTTAAACATTATTTAGACTAAGATCTCAAAACTTTGACAAATAAAAACCAAACCCATCTTCATGGATATGATGGCTATTATCAGAACCTCACCTTAATCTAGTTGTTTTGCCAGTCAAATGCAGAGAAGGCATTCATGAAGGAAACGACACGTGGACTCATATCAGATGTCTTTCGCTTTACAGTTCTGCCAGTTTTCCGGCTTGTCTGGACCTTGGCTGTGCACTTGGTGGAATCCGGATTGATTCTGGCAAGGAACCTAATAGAAATGAAAATAGAAGTTAATATATCTCTTGGCCAGTTTGATGAGCACATCAGTTCAACAGGAGTCCTCTCAGGACAGATCAAGAAGTTTAAAGAAAGATAAAACTCAATTGATAATTATATGGAAAATATGTAGTTCAGGGTTAGGATCAACCTGAAAGGATATGAACTTTAAGAGTCAAGTACTTTTTGTCAAGGTGCCTCCTAACTTTTGAGATTTGAGTTTTGATCATAAGACTTGTTTGCCCTAAATTGTACGTATAAATCCTTTTGTGATCCTATTCTGTGTTTTCATCTTGGAATACAAATTAATATTCTTTCACCACTATGAAGTGTTCTGGGATTTTTCAAATATTTCAAAGTTAAGTTAGAATGTTATTGGCAATACCTCTGGACAAATTCCAGTGTTGTGACTGCTTCCACCTGATATTCAATATTGAATACGTAGAAACTGGCGAATAAGACAGCCAAGGCAGTTGTGAAATCTGGCATGGGAGGTGAATGTGGGATTACAACTCGGCCCTCTATGGACAGCATCCATTTGTTAGCAGACCACACAGTGTCTCCTGCAATAATCAAACAAAAAACAACAATTCAATTGCAAGTAAGTTATGTCTGACTCTGCAGACCCTCTTCGCTTGTGCCCAGTGCGACAGTGGCTGAGTGGGTAGGAGGGTGTCTGGTAATCAGAAGGTCACCAGCTCACCCCCGGCCCTCCAAGACAATATGTTGAAATGTACTCCCCAGGCACTGCAGTAATGACACTTCCTCACTAGTCTTAATAGGGTAAATCCAGAGGACAAATGTCACATACACCTTGTTCACAATATACAATGACAAATACCGCCCAAACAACTAAAGGGGCCTAAATTATCTTTTTTTTAATTATGACATCTGAAATTGTACCTATTTGTAAAGCTGAACTGCCACAAGAGTTACCTGACTATATTCTCTGCGTATGTCCACTGAGTTTTATTCATCTCCAAATCTGCTTTAATTGAATGACAGTTTTACCTAGTGCAATGACTCTTGGGGTGCTGGGAAGGACCAACTGTTCCTCTGCATCGGCAGGAGTTGTTGTCACCTATGAATATTAGAATTTAGATTAACAAAAGCACAGAAAAGCACTTCACGCAATTATTACAGAAAGAATACCTACACAGTAAACAGTTATAGTGCTTTACACTGTATAGTATCAGCTCAAACTGACTTGCCTTTTTGGTTTTACACTGGGCAAAATAGTAGGTAGTACCTGGTATTTTTTTGGTATAACCTCTGTTGTGGTTCAGAGAGAACTGAGGCGATACCAAAAGATGACGTGAAAACACTGCAGAGTATTAATGATCCTTAATGTCATTAACAAACTTTTAAAATAGCCATTATAAATGTGTATTGAATCAATGTTGCAATTATATCGTCTGTTTCTCACTTTACATGTCAACAGTAATGTTTTTTGTTGGACCCTAGGGGTGAAAAAGATTATTTCCAGACATTGTCACTGTTCTTTAAAGCTCTCCTAAGCAGAGTGGTGGACATCGCTATGACGACAAGCTACAGTAAAATGAAAGGGTACTATCTGCTGTGAGTAAAGTATTGACAATCTAGTACCATGAGAAAGTGGCAATAGATAGCAATGAAATCATTTAAACATTTTGATCAGCATTCCAATGCACATTAATCTGATGAATCCAACAAGGCATCAAAAACAAAAAAAACTAAATTGTGAGTTGGTTGAAATACTGCAAGAGCCAAGTGTTCACAATAAAAAAGAACTCTTTACAATAAGAGTTATTGAAGACCAATAGTGATAACTTACATCAGTGAGGAGAAGAAGGGCATCCTCTGCTTCTTTAAAATGTGTCATCATCACCAGCATCGCTGCAAGACCATCGCTGCCCTCTCGGTCTTCCTTCAAAGCATCTTTCAGAACAGCTTTAACCTCCTTGGTCCACTTCATCAGCTGACATCTGAAGTACTCCAGGAGCCTCTTCCCCTTTTTATCAAAGTCTTCCTTCAGTCTGGTGTACAGGTCAACACCAGTCAGGGTGGTGAAGTGGGAAAGTAAGAACTTCCAAGACAGGAGAAACGGCCACTGTTTACTTATGTCCAGAATGCTGGGGGGTGGGTCTGCATTTATGTCCTCTCGCTGTTTTAGATATGTGATTGTCATAAGCTCCTTTACCCTTCCTCTTTCAGCTGCCCTTAGCCCCTCTTGAGTAAATATATCCACCATCTCTTTCCTCTTTTCTTCAAGTGAAGAAGATGTTTCCCCCTCTGGGTACTCCTGTGGCTGCCAGTTAATACAACCATAACTGTCGATTCTAGCACATTTGGCAGGTGGTGGCTGGTTATCATCAATTGTCTGTGACCTTCTGGGTTTTCTCAGACGCGAGAGTGTGTTGTCTCTATTGACATATTCAACTCTTGTCTTCAGCTGCTGCAGTAAACTGAAGTATCCACATCCAATCGTTTCCCCCTCCTCAGTGTTATCTAAAAAGCTGCCAGGATACATCTGAGTTATATCTTTTGCTACTGCTGTGCAATCACTGCGTGTCGGGTTCAAGCAGTGTTCTCTCATGGAATCGACAATGACATGCACCATGTGTCGGCGATCCCCTGGTTCTGGACGATTACCAGCATCAATGGCTCTTTTGAGAGAGGGCCTCATTTTGTCCCAGGGCACCTGAAATCTGTCCACCCAATCCCTGTGTCCACGTGGACTGATTAATCGACTGGTGGAGGGCTCATCTGAGAATGAGCTAGAGAGGGAAGTACTAGCGGAAGAAACAATTGAAGAGGTGGTCGACTGGGGACTTTTTGGATCTGTATAACAAATCAACATAAGCACAAAAAAAAAAGTTAATAATGTCTCATTCCTGCACTTTTCATCTTAATAGAACCATTATCATCAAGATAGAACTGCATTAACATTAACATATAAATGAGACAGCTTACCACTTTTGAAAGAATTAATTAATTTTCGGCACTGAACGGGTGATAGTAGATGTCTGATGTCTTCCTCTTTAATCAACTGAAGATCATCTGGCCCTTCCACACCTAAGTTGGTTTCCAACTCATGAACCACTGCTTCCACCTTCTCCCTATGTAGTTGTGGTAGCACACGCTGTATAGCATCCTCAATGAAGTCCATCATTTGGTCTTTACCTGTAACAAACAGAATGGTGCAAGGCAATCAAGTTGAGACCAAACTGATTATATGTGGCCAATGGATAGTAGTCTGCTAGACTGTCCACAGACACACACTCATAATGAGCATTATGACTGTTTTGTAGACAGTGCACACCAAGATCCAAAACATGCACTGACTGATGCTGCTCAACAACAAAATGCACACATGATTGATTAGTCAGTATGAGCACAATTTTCACAAACTTGTAGCCTGTGTCATGTTGGTTTACAACAACAGCCATGCCTCTTTGATACAGCGTCCCTTTGAATGTAACAGATGGTGTTTCAAAAGTGTCCTCTGGGCGAAGGCCCTTGAGACTCACAGCTCTCTGGATAGCTATCTGGTACAGTTGGTCATGAAACTTTGTGGCTTCCCCTATTTGAAGCAATGGAGGAAATAGGCTGCCAGCATGCAAATACGCTTGTAACAACTGGTGTCTTTCAGCCAAAGTACTGCAGAGATTTTTAAAATTATGCAGTTTCCTTGCACACTGCTTAAAATAGCTGTGCTTACTTTCAAAGCGCAACGTCCATGATCGAATAAGGGGACCAAAATGGAGGATGAGCTCAGGGTAGTGAACAAGGTAATGGTGTTTGGGTTTCAGTGATTTTCCTGGGAATTTTTTGCTTCTCATTTCAAGGTACTCCTCAATAAGCATCTGAAGATGTGCAACTTGGTTTGTATGAATTTTGGGTACACATATTAGATCAACAACCTCCCTCAACTTGAGACACAACTGCCAAGCATCGTTTTCAAGGGGATTTTTTATCCTGTCCCCAATCATTACAGGAAGGAGCCGCAAGAGGCACCAGTTCTGTGCAGCATGCCCACCAAGCTTTTCCCCATCTGGTTTTACCTCACATGGTTTGTTGTTAGCATCACTGCCTTTGTATGTGAAGTGTGAAATTATCCTGTTTAGGTGGTTGTATGTGAACTGTTTTTCAGTCTTCACCAAGTGCTTTATGTACAAAGCAAGATCAACAGAAACAATCCCTTCAAACAGGTCATGACCCAGACATGGAGGCAGGCCTGGCTGGCAAACATGAAAATACTTCAGTTGATTGAACACCGAGTCAAACTTTACCCCATATGCCATTTCCCCCTCTGCCACACAGTTGTTGTAGGTCTCTACTGATCTAACAGGACCTGATTTTGTGGGAGTCTGCTGCCAGGTTTCCCTGTCTACAAGGCAATACCTGCAGAAGTATCTACTTTTACTGAAGTTCTCAGTGAAACCTCCAATGCAATGAGACCCTAGATTATCTCCGGTTATAGCCAAAACAGTACCCCTCACAATATTTCCTCCAGGACCATGAATTCCACTTTCTTCCATTTCTTTCAAGTCTTTAACTGCAGCAGAAAATACCTTTTCTTGGCCAAAAAAATTGAAGTCCTCCTCCCTGCACAACAAAACTAGCTGCATTTGATCAATGGAGGACCTGTTGTGTGCTGCGATCTCTGCTAGTGTCAAATACACAGCTAAAATCTTGTGCTTCTTTCTGCCAGAGCCGAGAGGGTTAGCAACCTCAAATGAATCTTGATACAAGATTATGCCTACTGAGGATGGTGATTCATTTAACAATGTATTGTTTTTTATGATTTTACCATCTCTCAGATCTTCCAGGACATCAGCAGTTGTTGGTGTGTTCGATTTTGCTTGGAGATATTGCTCCTGAACTGAGGTCTGGCCAAGTAATGCCTTCACTGTTTCTTTAATGGACACATACTGGCAAAATCTCTCTTTTCCGTTTTTATCAATGCCCAGGTAAATCTGTGTTGGCTCAACATAGTTGAATTCACTCTTGAAAAGTGTTTTTCGTGTTTGATCACTTCTAAATACTCCTTCATTGCATCTTTTCATCAGGTCATTTTTTGCCAGATTATCAATAAGATCCCTGATTTCATTTTCAGGCACATTTAACTGTGTCAAATCTTGATGCAATTTGGACAAAAGATGGGCTGTGCTAGAACTGTGCACCTCCTGGAACTCTCCAATTATTTTCTGGATCACACTGGCTGGTAGCAGCATTTTAGCCTGCATCTGTAGATAAAACAAGGCCAAACTGTACATAAACTCATTCTCGTCTACTTCAATACTTGTGTTATCATTTCCACCATCCAACACCTCTGCTCCAACATTTTCATCTAAACCTGTTTTGGTCATTTCACTGTAAGAGGAGCTAGCTGAGCTGGCAGCAGCAGCACTAGAGGTGCAAGTTCTTTTTTTATGTTTCAGACTGATGTGTGAGGTGAAAGATGAACGGACAGAAAAAGTCTTGGGACAGTTATCATAGGGGCAAGGCACTTTTGTCCCACTTTCAATATGCAACTGGAGATGCTCCCATAAGGTTGCTACACGTTCTGACACAAAGCTACATCCCTCAAATTTGCATGCTAAAGCATGTCCTTGTGTTTGTGCCCCTGGTTTAACTGTGGGCGTATGGAATCTGTACATGTGCTTTTGAAGTGCAACTACTGTTGTAAACGCTGTAGGACACTCTGCATAGCCACAATGAAACCGGATGTTTGCAAGATTTCTGTGAATTTTAACATGCCGAATGAAAGCAGGAATTGACCCAGTTCTGACTTTACAAACAGTACACATGTAAGACATTTTGATGTCCTAACCAGAGAACTTAGTTCTCTGTTCTCTGAGTCTGCTAACTCAGTTAGCTTAAATTTGAAGAATTTGCAACTTTCTTTTTCACAAATATCTGTGACTAGTCTTATGTAAATGAGCAAACTAAGTTTGATTTAGTCAGTCAAGAGAAAAGTCACTTACATGCAATGATGCACAATGTGCTGCTCCAGGCGTTCAACCGTGTCTTGTTGCCAAGTGGTGGAAAAACAGTCCTCTTCCTGCAGCAGACTCGACTGGAGAACGTTGCAGACTCCTTTCACAATCCAGCGGGTGTATTTTCAATACAATGTGTATTTTCTCAAAAACAGCAATTCAGTAATCCGTTTGCGCCAGTCTGTCTCTCTTTCTCATTTGCTTGCTGCGCACCTGTAGTAGGCTACAACACCTGAAGCGCGCATGGATAACGCATTCTGATCACGTGATCAGGATGGCTTCCCAGGCTTGAGCAGCTGCATGAGTGCAGTTCCGCCAAAAAGTACCGCTCTGTGATTACCGTATTTCCTCTAATAGGATGAGTACCATATATGGCAGCATTGGGCAGGCTTTTCTTTTGTCTGTCCCCTGCTTGATACTGGAACATTAAGCCTTTCTGTTTTTTCTCTCCATATAAGCACTTATCACAGAATAAATAAAATAAAATAAAACATTAAAGCCAACATAGAAATCCACATAGAACAGTCGTTTTTTAAAAAACATACAATATAACAACTCTTTTGGATAATTTTCACTATAGATTTGTATCAGTAATTTTGGGATGCAATTAAAACTACACATTAGCAGCTAAATGTGCATTTTACAAATACAAATAGGTATTGTAGTATTGTAAATATGAACAAATAGAACGCCGAACGGAGACAAAGAGGCCATTGTTTGGCATATAGGCCTATAGCCTAGAGTATACTGACAAAAACTTTGACCCTTCTATTGTGTATAGGGTTACATTTGATCATTTTTGAGTCAGGATTTGGCTTTATATTACCCTCAAAAACAGCTATAAAAATTCAGCAAAAACAAACAAAACTCCAAAACAAGAATGTTAGTATCTGTAGTGTCATGTGTCAAATATGACCTGAGACTAATAGCTGTTACTACACTGCTCAAAAAAATAAAGGGAACACTTAACACAATGTACCTCCAAGTATATCACACTCGTGTGAAATCAACCTGTCCAGTTAGGAAGCAACACTAATTGTGAATCAATTTGACCTGTTGTTGTGCAAATGAAACATACAACAGCTGGAAATGAGAGCCAATTAGCAAGACTACCCCTATAAAGGAGTGGTTCTGCAGGTGTGACCACAAACCATTACTCTGTTCCCATCATTTCTGGCTGATGTTTTGGTCACTTTTGAATTTTGTTAGTGTTCTGTAGTGTTCCCTAGAGGTACAGTAGCATGAGGCGGTGTCTACAACCAACAGAAGTTGCTGAGGTTGTGCAGCTCATCCAAGATGGCACATCAATGCGAGCCGTGGCAAGAAGGTTTGCTGTGTCTGTCAGCATAGTGTCCAGAGCATGGAGGAGATACCAGGAGACAGGCCAGTACACCAGGAGACATGGAGGGGGCCGTAGAAGGGCAACAAGCCAGCAGCAGGACCGCTACCTCCTCCTCTGTGCAAGAAGGAACAGGAGGAGCACTGCCAGAGTCCTGCAAAACGACCTCCAGCAGGCCACTAATGTGCATGTTTCTGCTCAAACTGTCAGAAACAGATTCCTCAAGGGTGGTATGAGGTCCCAACTTCCAGAAGTGAGGCCCAGACACCGTGCAGGGCGATTGGCATTTGCCAGAGAACACCAATATTGGCAAATACGCCAATGGCGCCCTGTGCTCATCACAGATGAGAGCAGGTTCACACTGAGCACATGTGACAGATGTTGAAGTGTATGGGCTGTCGTCCTCCAAAGGTGTCGGCGTGTAGTATGTTGATAAAGAAATTCTGCGGAGGCAGGCTGGGTGGAAGATAGAGCAATCTTTATTGAAACAGATCTCAAGCCAGCGTCCGAACCAGAGTGTGCACTCAAATCTCGGCAAAGTGATGCCCAAAATGCTTTTCCCTCTGCTCTATCAGAACTCCTCTCTGACCCTCAGTCTTAGGAGATCAACCAAATTCCACCCCCCTTCTCTGCCTGTGCGGGCCTTTTTGAATCCCTTTCGCCTGCACCTACCTACTTCTTCTAATTGGTCACTTTGGTGGATTGTTGGTCCATCTATCCAATGGGCGAAAGATGAGTTGATCTGCCCCTGGCCCCTTTGGGCTGTCTCATCTTCTATAAGTTACCTAAGCTGGCCAGACTGTCCCTATACAAACATGTTTACGTTGAGGCAACTCCACACATCTGGAATAAAAATTAAACTTGGTTGAATACCTTAACCCCAAGCTAACCTTTAGCGCACAATCAGAACTGATTAACGACCAATCACCTCAACCTCAGCTGCCTTCCTTAGGCCCCCAAAACAGGAGCAACATGTCACCATTAAATCATCCCTCAGAATGTGTTGTTGCACAGATACCACAACGTGACAGAGTCTGGAGATGCTGTGGAGAATGTTATGCTGCCTGCAACATCCTCGAGCATGACCGGTTTGGTGGTGGGTCAGTAATGGTGTGGAGAGGCATTTCTTTTCGTTGTAGGGAGGTCATACAGGCACGTGGAGGCCACACACACACTAATGAGCCTCATTTTGTCTTGTCTGGAGGAATTTTCGTTGACGTTGGAGCAGCCTGCAATGTGATTTTCCACTTTAATTTTGAGTATGGTTCTGAATCCAGACCTCCATGGGATGATAATTTTGATTTACATTGATAATTTTTGTTATTTTGTTCTCAACGCACTCTACAATATATTGAATAATGATTTTCAACTGCAATATTTCATTAATTGAGATCGAAGATGTGTTGTTTAAGTGTTCCCTTTATTTTTTTGAGCAGTGTAGTATGGCAAAGTAAAGTAGGCTTGGGAGCCAACAGTTCCTAAGCTATGTGGCCCATAATAGGTCTGGGGTCTATCTCCTGTCTAAGTGTGTGGATGTATGAGTGCACCCCCTGGACATGATGTACAAGAACACTCCCTGGACATGATAGTAGGCCAGCTGAGTGCCAAACAGGGAGGCATTTGGTGTAATTTCTTGGTGTCATTTTTGTCATCAGACCAAGACAGGGAATTGGACCCCGGTCCCCGACCTCCCAATCTCAGCTTGGAAACTGTATCCACAAAGCCCCTGAGCTGATAGTGTATGGAATGCTTTATTGAAAAGATGTGGGTAGCTCTGTGTATCAAATTTGGCTCAAACAATATTGGTCTTTGGACTTGTACTCCCAAACACTCTGACACCCCTTTCCCTGGGCTATGGATACACACACAATCATACATGCACATGGACACTCATTTGACATCATGTCCTGCATCATACTGGAAATACATGTTGATCTAGATGCTGTAAGACAATGTCAAAATGTTAATGGCTGTCATGTGAACACATGTACATTTCCTTTACTTCCCTTACACTAGGGGTACAATCAAGCCATCATTTGACATCACGGTTCGGGTAATTAGCTCTTGAAGGTGAAGGCTTTATCATTCAATGAGTATCTATAATTGATTAGCCTCTAAAAGTAGACATGTGACAAACTACAACATTTCATTTAGCATCTACATGTTGAGCTGAATCAAATGAGACCAAGGCTGACTTTGCAACTGTGACTGTGATTGGTAATTTGGCACCATAACCGTAAACTTGTATGTGATTGAAATCCAACAAACGTCACAATTCTGAGTCCCAGGAGGAGAAGTGGCGGGAAAAGGAAAAACCAAGCAACTTCCCTAAACACAGTGCAGGGAAGTTGTTGATGTTGACAGTATGATGGTTACTGTGATTTTATCGGTTAACATGATTTTACAGTACAGCTTGTAGTACAGTAAAGGTACTGTAATTTATTACTAGAATTATGTTTACTGTGTGGTCACTGACTTTCTACGTGCTGTATAATGTTTACTGGGAATTTGTACAATAGTGGGATTATTACTGGTATTGATGCAGTACATGTCTGCAGTAGTATGAATATTACTGTGATTTTCTACTGTGGTATAACTTTTCATTTTATTTTCTACAGTACAATAATGGTTACTATAACGTTAGTGTAATTTACACAGTAGTGTGGTTAGTATGTGAATGTTCTACAGTACACAATATGTTACTGTGAATTTTTACAGTACTATACAGATTGCTGTCATTTCCTACAGTACACATTATGTTACTGTGGATTTCTACAGTACTATACTGGTTACTGTCATTTCCTACAGTAGACAATATGTCACTGTGAATTTTTAAATTACTACACAGATTGCTGTCATTTCCTACACTACACATTATCTTACTGTGAATTTTTACAGTACTATACAGATTGCTGTCATTTCCTACCGTACACATTATGTTACTGTGGATTTCTACAGTACTATACGGGTTACTGTCATTTCCTACAGTAGACAATATGTCACTGTGAAATTTTACAGTACTATACAGATTGCTGTCATTTCCTACAGTACACATTATGTTACTGTGACTTTCTACAGCACTATAATGGTTGCTGTGAATTTCTACAGCACTATAATGGTTGCTGTCATTTCCTACAGTGCACAATATGCTACTGTGAATTTCTACAGTACTATAATGGTTGCTGTGAATTTCTACAGCACTATAATGGTTGCTGTCATTTCCTACAGTACACAATATGCTACTGTGAATTTCAATATGTTACTGTGAATTTCTACAGTACTATACTGGTTGCTGTCTTTTCCTACAATACACAGTATGTTACTGTGAATTTTTACAGTACTATAATGGTTACTGTGAATTTCTACAGTGCTGTACTGTTTGCTGTCATTTTTATAGCACACAATATGTTACTGTGAATTTCTACAGTACTATAATGGTTGCTGTCATTTCATACAGTACACAATATGTTACTGTGACTTTCTACAGTACTATAATGGTTACTGTGAATTTCTACAGCACTATAATGGTTGCTGTCATTTTTTATAGCACACAATATGTAACTGTGAATTTCTACAGTACTATACAGATTGCTGTCATTTCCTACAGTACACATTATGTTACTGTGACTTTCTACAGCACTATAATGGTTGCTGTGAATTTCTACAGCACTATAATGGTTGCTGTCATTTCCTACAGTGCACAATATGCTACTGTGAATTTCTACAGTACTATAATGGTTGCTGTGAATTTCTACAGCACTATAATGGTTGCTGTCATTTCCTACAGTACACAATATGCTACTGTGAATTTCAATATGTTACTGTGAATTTCTACAGTACTATACTGGTTGCTGTCTTTTCCTACAATACACAGTATGTTACTGTGAATTTTTACAGTACTATAATGGTTACTGTGAATTTCTACAGTGCTGTACTGTTTGCTGTCATTTTTATAGCACACAATATGTTACTGTGAATTTCTACAGTACTATAATGGTTGCTGTCATTTCATACAGTACACAATATGTTACTGTGACTTTCTACAGTACTATAATGGTTACTGTGAATTTCTACAGCACTATAATGGTTGCTGTCATTTTTTATAGCACACAATATGTAACTGTGAATTTCTACAGTACTATAATGGTTGCTGTCATTTCCTACAGTACACAATATGTAACTGTGAATTTCAATATGTTACTGTGAATTCTACAGTACTATACTGGTTGCTGTCATTTCCTACAATACACAATATGTTACTGTGAATTTCTACAGTACTATACGGTTGCTGTGTGTTTCCACAGTACACAATATTCTACTTCGAATTTCAATATGCTACTGTGAATTTCTACAATACTATAATGGTTACTGTGAATTTTTACAGTACTATAGTGGTTGCTATCATTTTTTATAGTACACAACATGTTACTGTGAATTTCTACAGTACTATAATGCTTACTTTGATTTTATACAGTAGTGTTAATGTTACTGTGATTTAATACAGTAGAATAAGGTCTACTTTGAATTTCTACAGTATTATGTTTATTACTGTGATTTCTACAGTATTTAAAAAAAACTGCTTCTTATACAACACTTTACTGTGAAAATTATTTACAGTAAATTACTTGCCAGAAACACAGTAATTTACTGTGGATTTCACAGCCATTTTTTACAGTGTAGCCTTTTTTTGTGAAGGAACCCAAGTCAAACCTTCGTGTAAAAGCATAACTATGACGAAAAAGCCACTTTTAAGATTTATTGTATTTTCTAGAGACTACAGGGTGCCACTATCGCCTTTCGCAGTAGATGTGGTATTACTGTATAAGACGGGGCTGCTTAGCAGTGGATATCTCTCTAATCCAATACACAGGCATCTTGAACATAACCAGAACTGTTACTGCTTCACACTGTGTTGATAGAGTTAGTTGATTTTTTGAATGTTTTAAACTAAAATAATGTCCGGATCTTACAAAATGCACCTTTAAGGTCAGAGGTCAAGTCAACTTTTAGGCTTCATCACATTATTTTCTCAGAATACCTCAGGTTTGTTTCAACTGATATCATAAACTAGTTTCAGGGTTTTAATGCTGACTCTAAGTCTGGACAAGACTTTTGGTTATACGACAGGAAAAAGTGCAATATACAAATGTTACTGTCCAGTGCCCATCTTTGGTGCACACAATGAAAGAAGCCGAACCACTTTGGAATGTATGAATTGTAATGACCACTGATTGCTGTCTGCAGAGACGAGCCCACAGAGGAATTGCAAGGGTGGACAGAGGAATTGACTGAACATTGCCCTTGGGCCTATGAAAGCACATTTTTCTTCAATGTCATGGACATTTCTTTTGCTAATGAGCTGCATCCATGGGCTATCAAGTGCTGCCAAATGCAGAGGAGAGTTGCTAAACAATGGACAGTTTTGTGGCCTTAATACTTGGGATTGAAGCCTTTATGCAAGTTTTAGTGGGAGCCTAGATCCACTTATCTTTTGTGTGAAACAGAAAAGAAATGGGTCTTTGTCAGTGTGAACACAGAATTAGGTGGTTTGTTGTGGAAGTAGACAAAGACTTAGACTTAGACAGATTTTATTGTCATTCTGTGAGCAACAAATGAACACAGAACGAAATTTCATTTCAGAGGCTCAGCATAGAATTAAAATGAAAGTATATCAAAAAATACCAAAATAAGAAAATAACTATCAAAAACAGAAATATACTAAAAAGTGCAAATTATTGAAAGTGACATAGTTGAGTTAAGAATAGACGACAATTTTCACTTAGAGTTCAGCAGTCGATGACATGGGGGAAAAGCTGTTACAGAGCCTTGTAGTCCTGCACCGAATGCTGCAGAACCTCTTTCCAGAGGCCAGCACAGAAAACAGTCCGTGGTGAGGGTGGGAGGAGTCTCTGATAATATTCCCAGCTCGGGACATGCAGCACTTTGGAACAATGTCCTGAATGGAAGGGGGGGGGGGGAGAAGTCCCAATGATCTTCTCTGCTGTCCTCACCGCTCTCCTCACATTCTTCCAGTCAGAGGCTTTGCAACTTCCACACCACATGGAGATGCAGCTTGTCAGGATGCTCTCTATGGTGCTCCTGTAGAATGTAGTGAGGATGGGCAGGGGCAGGAGGGCTCTCCTCATCCTTCGCAGGAAGTGCAGACGCTGCTGTGCCTTCTTGGCCAGTGCCGCAGTGTTCACAGACCAAGTGAGGTTAGCTGTGATGTACACCCCCAGGAACTTGGTGCTGCTGACCACCTCCACGGCCGTGTTGTTGATGAGAAGTGGAGCGTGGCTGGGCTGCTTCTTCCTGAAGTCGACAATGATCTCTTTGGTTTTGTCCACGTTCAGGATCAAGTTGTTTTTTCTACACCAGCCCACCAGCTGCTCCACCTGCTCCCTGTAAGCCAGGTAGTGGTCTTCCCTGATGAGGCCCACCACTGCTGTGTCATCCGCAAACTTCACAATGTGATTGGTGGTAGCCCTTGGGACGCAGTCATGAGTCATCAGAGTGAACAGCAGGGGGCTCAGGACACAGCCTTGAGGGGAGCCTGTGTTGAGGGTGATGACACTGGAGGTATTCTGACCGACCTGCACTGACTGTGGTCTTTTAGTGAGGAAGTCCAGCAGCCAGTTGCACAGGGGGGTGCTGAAGCCCAGGGGTCCCAGTTTGTCTACCAGATACTGTGGAATGATGGTATTAAACGCTGAACTGAAGTCCAGGAACAGCAGCCGCACAGGGGTTTTTTTCTCCTCCAGGTGTGCAAGGCTCAAGTGAAGAGCGGTGGAGATGGCATCCTCAGTGGAGCGGTTTGGCTGGTAGGCAAACTGGAAGGGGTCAAACGTGGCAGGGAGTCTGGAGGTGATGTGCTCCTTTACTAGCCTTTAAAGCACTTCATCATAATAGGAGTGAGTGCAATGGGCCTGTAGTCATTTAGTGATGTGATTTGAGGTTTCTTTGGCACTGGAATGATGGAGGCAGTTTTGAAACATAATGGGACTCTGGCTTGTTAGGACACAAGCCAGCTGATCTGCACATTCCCTGAGCACCCGCCCAGGTATGTTGTCAGGGCCTGGAGCCTTCTGTGTGTTCACACTCCTTAGAGACCTTCGCACCTCAGCTCTGTCAAGGCAGAGTGCCTTTTTTTGGCTCTTGCTGTTCTCAGTGCCATCTCGTCGCCAGACTTGAAGGCTGAGTTCCGTGCCTTTAGCATTTTGCGTACTTCATCAGTCATCCAGGGTTTTTGGTTGGCCCAGGTGGTGATGGATTTGCTAGCGCTGACATCCTCCGTACATTTGTTGATGTAGGCTGACACAGACATGGCATATTCATTTATGTTGATGTGGTCATTGTAAGTGGCAGCTACTTTGAACATATCCCAGTCAGTGCACTCAAAACAGTCCTGTAGTGCCTCCATAGCCCCCTCAGACCACACCCTCACCTGCCTCACTGTAGGTTTTCCTCTGACCAGCAGGGGCTTATATGCTGGAATTAGCATAACAGATAGATGATCTGAAGAGCCAAGATGGGGGTGGGGGGATGCTCTGAATGCATCTTTCATGGTGGTGTAAGCCATGTCTAATGTATTCACTCCCCTAGTTGCCAATCCACATGCTGGTGGAGTGTGGAAGAACTGACTTAATGTTGGCCTGGTTGAAATCCCCAGTGACAATGAAAAAGCCTGCAGTGTGAGTAGATTGCAACTCACTGATAGTCCGGTAAAGAAATTTCATGGCCTCTTTAGTATCAGCGCTGGGGGGCACGTACACAGCAGTGATGGAAATTAAGGAAAACTCCCTGGGCAAACAGAATGGTCTGCAGTTTACATTCAGAAGCTCAATGTCCGGTGAGCAATGGCCAGTTGTTGTTGATGTAAATACAGAGACCACCCCCTTGGGATTTACCACTGAGTGCGAGCTCCTGTCAGCACGAAAAGTAGGCAGTCCCTCGAAGCTGACAGCATTGTCCGGGATTGATGAGTTTAGCCATGTCTCTGTCAGAATTATTGCGCAACAGTTCCTCATCTCTCGTTTACTCATTAATTCCAGCTGTAAATGATCCATTTTGTTTTCCAGGAAACGAACGTTTGAGAGGAAGATCGATGGAAGTGGCATTTTATAGGGGTTAGCTTTTAGCTTGGCTGTTAGTCCTCCCCGACAGCCACGCTTCCGCCTTCAGTCGCACCGTCTCCGCTTGCTCCTCTGTCGGCTTGTGATGCAAAAAGCGTCCATAGCAACTGGGTCTTGTCAGCGTAGCACTCGGTCACACCGCCTCCGCTTGCTCCTCTGTCGGCTTGTGATGCTAGGAGCGTCCATAGCAATTGGGTCTTGTCAGCGTAGCACTCAGTCACACTGCCTCCGCTTGCAGTATAGGCACTATTTCCAATTACTTGGTTACGCAGATATTGTTGTATTACTCAAAAGCAATGTAAACTCCCCAAAATGAAAGTCAGTTGCACTGATCAGAATCTTAGATATAGATTCTGATCAGTGAAAGTCTGATCAGAATCTATATCTAAATGATCTAAATCTATTTTTTGCAGCTAATGTATTTTCTCACAAAATTACCTAATAATGGTTTTATGCTGTCTAGCACTGTCAATGCAAGTTGTGCAGTAGGCATGCTGCCGAATGATGAGATGCTATTTTATGTAGCATGACACCTGAGCAGAGAGCTAACAGAGTAGCTCATGGCACTTAACATGATACATGATCCATAAACTATGCCTACACTGTAAAAAAGAATCCTAATTTTACGGAAGATAACTACATTTTGACAGAAGGTTTCTGTTTTTTTAAATTGTATACAAAACTCTGAAAAACGATGGCCAATACCTGTAAATTAACAAACCAACTGTTATTTTAAGGATTATGCCAATAATGAAAAATTACATTTATTTCTCATTTTTGTACAGTAAAATTACCATATTATTTATACAGTATTTTTCTTTATTTATAATTTATGTAAAATGACTAATTATCTGTAATTGAATATGTAGCTCATTATATAAAGGTTAGGTCCATACTAATAATTTAAACATTTTCTTTGTAGTTTTAAAGTCAATTTTAGTTTTTTTATATTTATGCATACTTTAACATTGACTTGTACAGCACTTTGGTCAGCTGTTGTTGTTTTTTAGATGTGCTTTATAAATACATTTTGATTGATTGATTGATTGATTGAACATTGAAAGTCTGTAATTCCACATCTCAAATTTAACAAACATTTTCCATTACATCAAACATAATTAACTATTTTTTAAAGGAGTACACAAATGTAATTACATACAAATGTTTGTAAAATGACAATAATTATCTGTAATTATATATGTAGCTCATGGGAGCGTACCTATGTTCCCCGGGTCCTATGTTCCCCGTGTCCTATGTTCCCCTTTTTTCCCAAAAAAGGTCCTATGTTCCCCGGTTTGTTCATCAAGGACATGTTCATAGGACCCTTTATTTAAAAAAAGGTTCTATGTTACCCACTTTTGCCGGGGAACATAGGACCTTTTTTCTAAAAAAAAAAAACGGTTCTACAGTATGTTCCCCGCTTTTCCTTAACGGGTCCAATAAAAGCTATTAAAGGATTATTTTTTTCCACCATAATTTCCATAACTGTTGCATTGTGCGACGTAGGTCTATGCCTTCGATGATTTAATTTAATTTAATCTAATTTCGTTAGGCCTATAATATCGTCAGTTTATTTTGAAAAGTGTTCGGGACAATATCCATATGCTGGAGTGTGTACAGACAGTACAATTATGTGGGCACCACAGTCTAGTCAAAACCACGTAGAGGGTCCGCCTCCTGTTCTGGCATTTTTCTTGTTTTAAGACTAATAAACACAAAGTCTCGTCATCCGAAGGAAGCGATGCGTGAACGGGAAGCAGACCGTGGTGGTTTTCAATCACACACTCCAACCCCGCTGGTTGCAACTTTGGAAAATATAATCCAGGGGGAAAAAAGGCTTACAAACATGGACCAAAACAGCTCCATAATACGCACAAAAATTCAAAAGAAACGAAAATTAACTAAAAAAATGAACTAAACAGCATGAAGTGGTCAAAACATTTTTTTTAGCATGCTATTTATCTATGTAAAAAACACACCATACTTGCAAACTGAACCACTGTAGGGGAGTCTGGGGGCATATTTATTATTATTATTATTATTATTGTTGTTGTTGTTGTTGCATTTCCTCCGCCGCGACCGGCTCTGCCTCTTTATTTCCTTTTTGCCAGCTTTCCTGCTTGTGTACATTTTTTTCCTCCTGCTTATGACACGCGCCGTCCCCTGCAGATTGGCAGCTGACTTGAGAAAAGGTCCTATACAAGCCCTGATGCTCATATCATGGCCCACACCTCTGCTCTAAAGAGTAGACTAAAATCATAGAAGGCTGAAAATCAAGCTCCAACCTGGTCTACTGTCGGCGCAAGGTGAAGCTCACCAAAACAATCGGTTTTCCAGAGTTCCAGGCACATTTATGTGCAATAAATAATCACAATCATCAAAAACAACCACTATTTAATGTAACTATCTGAATCAGCACATAGATTTACATCTATATCGATTGCCCCGTCGCATCTGATGACAGATATCAAAGGCTGTTGGCATGCGTAATGGAAACTCGACCTGACTGAATTAACACAGATGAAACCAGGGACGGACTGGGACTAAAGCAGCCGCGGCACTGTGCCGTGATCCGCTTTATTTATTTTTTTTACTTATTAATTTATTTGTGGGCGACCCTATAATCTCTCAGCCAACCACAAACGGCATCAGACAGGGAGTAGATATTCAACATCATTCGGAACATTTGACCAACGTGTTTTCTTCATTCTTCATTAGGTTAATGTTTAGTTAATTTGGTGGTGACAAAATTGTTCATGACAAAAAGTGTTGAGGACATGTCATGTCACACATCTATTGAATAATCACTTGGTACACTTTCTTTCAAAAACAATAATTTAATAGTGAACTTGTAAAGGACCTCAAATAATATTAATAACAATAACAATAACAATAAAATACGGGTCAAAAACTGAAAAACTCCACTTAAAAGTTTTTTTCAAAAAAGAAAAAAGAGGGGAAAAACGTCCATTCCTCACCAAAAAAGAAAGGAGGGGCTAAATAGCCTAAAGGAAAATTCTGCATCAAAAACTGAAAACTCTACTTAAAGTTTTCTTTCAAAAAACAAAAAAGAGGGGGAAAACGTCCATTCCTCACCAAAAAAGAAAGGAGGGGCTAAACTGCCTAAAGGGAAATGCTGCGGCTGACAGCCTTCCAGTATGATTCCTACGGAGCCCTGGAGGTGACATGGATGGGGTTTTTTTTAACTCGCACGTGCAACTTATTATGGCGTGCAACTTATCGCGCAAGTTATTATCTCGCACGTGCGAGATAATAACTTGCGCGTGCGACTTACTATCTCGCACGTGTGAGTTATTATCTCGCACATGCGACTTACTGTAACTCGCACGTGCAAGATAGTAAGTCGCACGTGCGAGTTACAGTAAGTCGCGCGTGCCCAAACACCATACATTTGTGAAAGTGGAAAACCAAAGCAGTCGCAGTCGGTTAAATGCAGGCCTATTATCATGGATCGAGACCATCTCATCAGGTTTTTCTTTAATTTAGGTATGCATCACAAAGAAATACTGAGAAGCCTAGCTGTACATGGTTTCATTTTAAGCCACAGGCATCTTATCAGAATCCTTAGAGCACACAGACTTTGTCGTCGACAATATTCGGAAAGTATAGAAAGTGCCTGGGACATGGACTTAAGGTACGAAAAGAGGATGTGAGATTGATCCTGTCAGAGCTCGATCCTGTGAGTAGCAGAGCACGCCAGAGACGACGACTAAGCAGGAGGCAGTATTTTTCTGAAGGACCAAATTATATTTGGCACATGGATTCCTATAATAAACTGAAACCCTATGGCATTTGTATTAACTGGTGCATCGATGGGTTTTCAAGAAAGATCATCTGGTTGAAAGCAGCCCTAACAAGCAGTGATCCACATGTCGTTGGAGGCTACTTTGTTGAAGCCATGGAACAAGTTGGAGGTGGCCCAAGGATTGTCCGCACAGATCAAGGAACAGAAAACGTCATTGTTCGTGATATCCAGGTACAATGCTACTCAAACCCTATCAAAAAATGGAAATACTCAAAGTAAAAGCACCTCAAAATTATACTTAACTACAGTGCTTAAGTAAATGTACTTAGTTACTTTCCACCTCTGTCTAGGTATTCATGTGTCGCGATTGTCTGGATAGCAGAGCAGCCGAACAAAGCTACATTGGAGGAGCAACCACCGCTAATCAAAGAATTGAAAGTTGGTGGGGTGTCATGCGGAAGGAAGGCATTGAGTACTGGATCCAGCTACTGGGAGAGCTCAAAGATCAAGGCCTTTTTTCTGGGGATTTCCTGGACAAGGCACTGTCACAGTTCTGTTTCATGAACATCATTCAGGTATGTCAATTCTTGATTGATTGATTGATTGATTGATTGATGTAGCCTGCTGTATTAATCCTAGTCTGTCTCTTATTGCTTTGGTTGGCTAACTTGATGAGTTAAGTAAAGTTGGAAAGATATTCACAGATTCGAACTTCCGGGATCAATAAATCTGAAGCGAAACGTTTTCCAAACACAAATGATGCCTCTATCCCACTGTAATAGCCCCGTAATAAACCCCGATTTTTACAAAAATAAGCCGTCCTCTGAGCTGGACGGAGAAAATTGATCTCTATGCACAGCCGACAGCCAGGCGAGTGCACAGGGACCGTCTGCAAATTGCAATACAAGAGCAAGACGCAGCGGACAAAAATCAATAATTCCACTGTTATAAGTGCAGAGACTCAAAAATTACCACACACAGCAAGGGTCTCCTCATGGTCATACTACAAGAGCTGTTTTGGATAAATGTGCTTTTGCATAATTTTGGTGAATTTTTATTGGTATTAATCATTAATATCAATATTAATCAATAGCTGCACTGTTATACAGTATTGAGACTCTACAATCACCACACACACCAAGGGTCTCCTCATGGTCATACTACAACAGCTGTTTTGTGCAATGCAGACTGAAAGATCATAGGAACAAACTCAAAAGCATGACACCAGAGACAAGCTAGTGGATGTTGCAGGAAACTATCTTCCTATGATCTTTCAGTCTGCATTGCACAAAACAGCTGTTGTTGTAGTATCTCCATCCAGCTCGGAGGACGGCTTATTTTTGTAAAAATCAAAATCGGAAAGGGACCCAGTTCTCCTGCGCTGTCAGTCTGTCTGTCGCTCTCTCTCTCAGTCTGTCTCTCTCTCTCATGAACACAACACCAAGATTGATTTACATTAATTATATATACAGTATACAGTGTGTGTGTGTGTGTGTGTGCGTGCGTGCGTGCGTGCGTGCGTGCGTGCGTGCGTGCGTGTGTCGGTCGGTCGGTCGGTCACTCACTGTCCCTCAGGTTGTGGCATGTTGACACATATTGGGCAGCAGATATGTCCCTGTCTCCTTCTCCCAGGAGTATTTTTAATTTTGATATGTTGTTTAGCTCTTTGAATTCTGAGACTACAGAGTTGAACTTGTTAAAATAAATGTTCCTGGTTTCGTTGAATGCTTTACATTGTAGGAGAAAGTGCATCTCTGTCTATATACAGTACAGACCAAAAGTTTGGACACACCTTCTCATTCAAAGAGTTTTCTTTATTTTCATGACTATGAAAATTGTAGATTCACACTGAAGGCATCAAAACTATGAATTAACACATGTGGAATTATATACTTAACAAAAAAGTGTGAAACAACTGAAAATATGTCTTATATTCTAGGTTCTTCAAAGTAGCCACCTTTTGCTTTGATTACTGCTTCGCACACTCTTGGCATTCTCTTGATGAGCTTCAAGAGGTAGTCACCTGAAATGGTCTTCCAACAGTCTTGAAGGAGTTCCCAGAGATGCTTAGCACTTGTTGGCCCTTTTGCCTTCACTCTGCGGTCCAGCTCACCCCAAACCATCTTGATTGGTTTCAGGTCTGGTGACTGTGGAGGCCAGGTCATCTGGCGCAGCACCCCATCACTCTCCTTCTTGGTCAAATAGCCCTTACACAGCCTGGAGGTGTGTTTGGGGTCATTGTCCTGTTGAAAAATAAATGATGGTCCAACTAAACGCAAACCGGATGGAATAGCATGCCGCTGCAAGATGCTGTGGTAGCCATGCTGGTTCAGTATGCCTTCAATTTTGAATAAATTCCCAACAGTGTCACCAGCAAAGCACCCCCACACCATCACACCTCCTCCTCCATGCTTCACGGTGGGAACCAGGCATGTAGAGTCCATCCGTTCACCTTTTCTGCGTCGCACAAAGACACGGTGGTTGGAACCAAAGATCTCAAATTTGGACTCATCAGACCAAAGCACAGATTTCCACTGGTCTAATGTCCATTCCTTGTGTTAGCCCAAACAAGTCTCTTCTGCTTGTTGCCTGTCCTTAGCAGTGGTTTCCTAGCAGCTATTCTACCATGAAGGCCTGATTCACACAGTCTCCTCTTAACAGTTGTTCTAGAGATGTGTCTGCTGCTAGAACTCTGTGTGGCATTGACCTGGTCTCTAATCTGAGCTGCTGTTAACCTGCGATTTCTGAGGCTGGTGACTCGGATGAACTTATCCTCCTCAGCAGAGGTGACTCTTGGTCTTCCTTTCCTGGGGCGGTCCTCATGTGAGCCAGTTTCTTTGTAGCGCTTGATGGTTTTTGCGACTGCACTTGGGGACACTTTCAAAGTTTTCCCAATTTTTCGGACTGACTGACCTTCATTTCTTAAAGTAATGATGGCCACTCGTTTTTCTTTACTTAGCTGCTTTTTTCTTGCCATAATACACATTCTAACAGTCTATTCAGTAGGACTATCAGCTGTGTATCCACCTGACTTCTGCACAACACAACTGATGGTCCCAACCCCATTTATAAGGCAAGAAATCCCACTTATTAAACCTGACAGGGCACACCTGTGAAGTGAAAACCATTTCAGGTGACTACCTCTTGAAGCTCATCAAGAGAATGCAGAGTGTGTGCAAAGCAGTAATCAGAGCACAAGGTGGCTCCTTTGAAGAAACTAGAATATAAGGCGTATTTTCAGTTGTTTTACACTTTTTTGTTAAGTACATATTTCCACATGTGTTAATTCATAGTTTTGATGCCTTCAGTGTGAATCTACAATGTCAATAGTCATGAAAAGAAAGGAAACTCATTGAATGAGAAGGTGTGTCCAAACTTTTGGTCTGTACTGTATATATATTATATATATATATATATGTGTATATATAAATGTGTGTGTATGTGTGTATATGTGTGTGTGTGTGTGTGTGTGTATATATATATATATATATACTCTCTCTCTCTCTCTTCTGTTTTCAGAGTAATGTATAACCTGCATCTCTTACTTTTTTCAGGAGCAGCTACAGTAAATGAGATCAGAAATGTCTGGAACACACATCGCATCCGACCATCTAGGAACCCTACTGTGCCCAGTGGGATACCTAATGTCATGTTTTCAGCACCTCATTTGTGGGGTGCAGATGACCACATAGTCCAGCTTAATGCCATTGACCTGGCTACAGCCAAGCAGACCTGCAAGTTTCTTACAACCATCCCATGTGACGAGGACATTTTTGATCTCTGTACCATTACCATTGAAGAATCAGGGTTGGGCTTTCCAAATAACACATCAGAGGCACTGGATTTATACATCTCATTGAGGGATGTTATCCGTCCCCAGTTGTTTGAGTAGTCTCTCTGTCTATGTGTCAGTGCCCCTCTCCCCAGTGGAGCGCCGCATATATCCATATAATGCGAATGATCCAGGCACCGAAGCGCAGCCTCTTTGAGCATTATCTGCCACGAAACTAGTTCATTTCACCAATATTTTGTTATGATACGCTCGTGCTATTCCCCTCTGAGTCCGGGCTTGTCTGTTATGTCTAACCCTAACCCTAACCCTTATCAACATCCGGGGTCTGTAGGTTGACCTACTACCTCTGCCCTGGAAGATGTCATCTCTGAGCTGCGTGCGCACCCGCGACAGCCGGCTTGTTTACCTGTAGCTGCTACTGGTTTGACCCCGGATGTTGATAACAGACAAGCCCGGACTCAGAGGGGAATAGCACTAGCGTATCATGACAAAATATTGGTGAAATGAAGTAGTTTCGCGGCAGATAATGCGTTATATAGAGGCTGCGCTTCAGTGCCCCGTCACTCGCAGTATATGGATAAAGCGACGCTCCACTGGATCTAATTTCGTCTGAACGACGCCAAATGACACCAAAGTTATCTGGGTGAGTAAATCATCGCATTTTATGCTAGAAATAAGGTCCAGGTTGTAAAAAACGGTAGTTCCCCTTTAACTGACTGAATCTTTCCCTGCAAGTGTTGAAGAGGTACAGTTTCTCACCTGTGAGTTCTCATGTGATTCCTAAGTATTTAGTAGTTGAAGTTTTTGTGACTGAGTGAAACATTGTCCATTCAGAATAGTCTATTTGTCATAAATATATTCTTAAATAAGTTCTGATCAGTAAAGGTGAGGAATACAGTAAGTAAATGTGTAAACCATTGCTTTGTGAATGTGTAGTGTGACATTTGGTTGCTGAATGTTGTCTATATCAGCTTTTAAGGACATATAAGAAAAAGGGAAAAGGCTAATGTTAATTTAATTTCAATACTTTCCTTGAAAAGTAACTGATGCTTCAATTGCTATGACTTTACAACTGTAACACGCAGCTATGTATTACTGTAAGACCTTGAGTTAACTTGTTTCTGAGTGTTTACCTCTACCCCTGGGTTTGTCAATGTATAACTGAAATCAGAGACTTTATTTTATGAATAAAACATAGTGTGTAATAACCATACATGTACCCTCACCCATTTGTAATCCATTTGGTTCCATTTCTACACTCTAGAGGTACAGGAAATAACCTTAGTTAACTTGATACTTTGTCTTCATATGAGACACCTCCAAACACTGCAGATGTGCTGAACTAACACACCCTTCCATTCAGACTGGTTAAAATAACATTTAATAAAAAAGGTCCTGGATTGCACCTTTAAATGAAAACTCTGTCCCCTCTACAGCTATTTTTGGAAGTGTTTGTTTTAAATGCCCAGGTGGACCTGATTGATGTGAGTGGCGAAGGCAGAGTAGAGAAATAAAGAAACATCAGTACGTCATATGAAAACTTTAATTTCATGTTTTTACTGAGAAGCTTAACTCAAAGCCAAGTTAATGACATGAACAGACTATTAGGCAGAGTGCTATTGGCAGAACAGCAGTAAAAGAACATACATGCCAAACATGAAAAACAATGAATTCCACAATGAATGATCAATGATTTTTCTCCAGACTGCATTCAAAGCACAGGTAAACAACATTGATAAATCATAACTCATACTCCCCACTCCTCATAACTCCATTTATCTGCCTGTTGGTCTCAGAATCAAAATACTTATTGTAAAATGTATTTTTCTAGAAAAGTAACAACTGCTCACAAGAAGAATCTTATATCAGAATGTTTGTTTTTGTTTTGACTCATTTCAAAGTGCATTTTTTAAACTTCCATATTTTTACATATTTTCACTTAAACAACTAAAACAGTTGTGTAGTATCATTGATAAGCCCAATATCTAATTTTGACATTGACCTTGATCCTTTTAAATTAAATTTTGCCAAAGCCCAGTGATCCACGAACTGCATCTGTGAGGATGTCTGTCAGTTCTTCCTCAGACTGAACACCTCTTGGAAGGGAAAAGGTCAAAGCACAAGTAGAGGCGAACGGAAAGCGTTTGGTACCAGCCTCCTGATCAAAGAATTGAATCTCCACCTGCTTTTGGAAACCCAGTGGCGGTACTGCATCTGCTCCACTCACAAATGCCAGCAAGTCCTCAAAAGAGAGGGAAGCTTGTTTTTCTGTGAACACAAACACACACACACACACACACACACACACACACACACACACACACAAACACACATTACAACACCATACATACAAATATTCCCTTTTACTGTACTGCTCCATCATATTGAAATGTTTCTGAGTGTCTAACAAGTGTCCAACATGTATTGTGAACATTTTGTTATTCTGCCATGTTAAAGTAAAAAGAAAAAAATATCCTGTTCCTTTTAACAAGAAAAGTATTTTTCATAATCCGCATTTAAGAACTAAAATGACTGAAATTATTAAGTGAATGAATGGATGAATTCTGATTTATATATGAGGCATCTTCTCTCCAACACCACCAGTGTGTAGCATGTACCTGGATGATGCCATGACAGCCAGTATGCACAAGTATCCCACACTAGCTGACAGGTGGGGAGATGAGGATCATGTATGCAGCCATATGAGATAGGGACAGTCAGGGGCATGTGATAGAATCAACTAGGTTGGGGCCAGGCACATATGGGGAATCCCATTCTCTTATAAAGGTTGAACTTACGGTATAACTATTTACCTTCCTATTCCGAGTTCATATTTGATTGTTTTAATTACACAACAAAGAACACACACCTTCAATTGTGTTGAGGAGACTTTCCCATGAAAACATTGTGTCCTCCTCAGCATCTCTGCGGTTTGTCCCCTCGTCACTCCACTGAACTGTGAATAATGCCCGGAATGCTGATCTTGTCAGTGGTCCCTCATCATGTGTGAACACCTTCTGGAAAGCCTTCCAGTGTCTCTTCACTGTGTCCCATAGCCTTCCACACGAGTTCATACCTTCTATGAACTGGTTCATCATGTTAGCTGACCTAAGAGTAAACAGGTGTTATTATGTAAATACAGGCAGGTGGACACCAGTGTTCATGCGCACAATTTATAGCACTAAGCCATACAATAGCATCTGTCTGCATCCATCTGAACTATCACAGTAAAACTGGAAATAAACCAAATTTTAGAGTAAACTTTTTCAAATCTTTTTTTCATTTTGGCCCCTTTTCTCCAAATTTAGTCATCATACCAATTCCCACATGTTCCCTTCCCTTGTAATCCCTCGCACTGCTAACCCCTACAGTTGGTCACGTGGGAGGGTGTAGACAACCACGTGTCTCCTCTGATACACATGAAGTTGCCAGACACTTCCTTTCACCTGACAGTAGGGAGTTTTAATGGGAGGATACAATCCTATACGCAATCCTACCTAGTTCCTCTCCCTGCTGAACAGGCACCTTGACCGACCTGTAGAAGTCGCTAGTGCAGTGTCAGAGATTTGTCTTTCCTATCAGCTTCCCACCCTTGAACATGGCCAGTCGTGTTAGTTGTAGTAATCTCCCCAGTGGAAGTAAAATTATTTTAGATAGATGATGAACACAACAACACAGATGGTTACAGCATAAAACTGTGCTGTATAAAGCCATCACATACTCAAACCAACCTTTCATAAATACTCTTTACTTTTATACATCGCAATCTACAAACTGACTGCACTGACAGTGGTACCTGTGGAAAATGAAGTGCCTCACAACCTGTCCGAAAATCTGTTGAAGATTTTGGACACGAGCTCCATAGACTTCTGGTACTCCACAGTCAGCTATCCAGTCCTCCAAAGTTGGACGAAGGCAGATCCGGTCTTTGTCTGTGCTGCACTGTTGGATCTAAGAAAAAATGTCACTAAATGAACTTCAGAACAGGAGAACAGCTAAGACACAAACATTAACATCTGGTGATGTTCACTACCTCAACAAATATATCAAGTATTAATCAAATCAAATCAAATTTTATTTGTATAGCCCAAATTCACAAATCACAGTTTGCCTCAGAGGGCTTTACAATCTGTACAGAGACGACACCCTCTGTCCTTCGACCCTCGATTCGAGTGAGGAAAAAGCCCTTTTAACAGGGAAAAAAAATGCGGAAGAAACCTCAGGAAGAGCCACAGAGGAGGGATCCCTCTCCCAGGATGGACAGACGTGCAATAGATGTCGCATGTACAGAGCAGATCAACGAGATCACAATGTATACAATTATAATAGATGGTTGACAGGAATGAAAGTACATAAAGAGGTATTACAGCAATAATAATGAAATGCACATAATGGAAATGTGACTACTAGTAATAACAGTAGTAGTGGTTAACGGTAAGGATAGTATGTAGTAATGCATTACAATAATAGTAGTGAAACGTATGTAACAGAGATACAGTATGACTAATATTAGCAACAGTAGTGGTGGGTGTCAGGCAGGGCCATGGCAGTAGGCGCATCCACGATCCAGGACCCGGGCGCGGCCAGGATCCATGAGAGCCTGTAGGACTAGAAAGCACAAGGACTCCGGGGAAGAAGTGAAGTCAGTGGCATGCAGAGATGGGGCATGTATACAGGCATAATGTATACAGATGGAGAGGAGAGGAGAGAAGCTCAGTGTGTCATTTGTCCCCCGGACTGGGCCTATAGCAGCATAACTAAGAGCTGGTCCAAGACAGGCCTGGGCCAGCCCTAACTATAAGCTATATCAAAAAGGAAGGTCTTAAGTCTACTCTTAAAGGTAGAGAGGGTGTCCGCCTCCCGGACCAAAACAGGAAGATGGTTCCACAGAAGAGGAGCTTGATAACTGAAGGCTCTGGCTCCCATTCTGCTTTTGGAGACTTTAGGAACTACAAGTAATCCTGCGTTCTGGGAGCGTAATGCTCTAGTTGGGTAATAGGGTAGTATGAGCTCCTGGAGATATGATGGTGCCTGACCATTAACAGCTTTGTAGGTGAGGAGAAGGATTTTAAACTCTATTCTTGATTTTACAGGGAGCCAGTGCAGAGAGGCCAATACAGGAGTAATATGATCTCTTTTCTTAGTTCCTGTCAGTACACGTGCTGCAGCATTCTGGACCAGCTGGAGACTCTTTAGAGACTTGTTAGGGCAGCCTGATAATAGAGAATTACAATAGTCCAGCCTGGAAGTAACAAATGCATGGACTAGCTTTTCTGCGTCTTTTTGGGACAGGATGGGCCTGATTTTTGCAATGTTACGTAGATGAAAAAATGCAGACCTTGAAATTTGTTTTATGTGGGAGTTGAAGGACATATCTTGATCAAAGATAACTCCCAGATTCCTGACGGTGGTGCTGGAGGCCAAATTAATGCCATCCAAACTAGCTATATCATTAGATAATGCATCTCTAAGGTGTTTAGGACCAAGTACTATAACTTCGGTTTCATCTGAATTTAACAGCAGAAAATTGCAGGTCATCCAGGTCTTAATGTCCTTGAGACATGCATGGAGTTTAGTTAGCTGATTAGTTTCATCTGGCTTTATTGATAAGTATAACTGGGTATCATCTGCGTAACAATGAAAGTTTATGGAGTGTTTCCAAATTATATTTCCTAGAGGGAGCATATATAAGTTGAATAGTATGGGTCCAAGCACGGAGCCTTGAGGAACACCATGACTAACCTTGGTATACAGGGATGACTCATCATTAACATGTACAAACTGAAATCGATCCGATAAATAGGACTTAAACCAGTTTAATTCGGGTCCTTTAATGCCAATTAAGTGTTCCAGTCTCTGTAGTAGAATGTGATGATCAATGGTATCAAATGCAGCACTAAGATCTAGCAAGACCAGGACAGAGACAAGTCCTTTGTCAGAAGCGATTAGGAGGTCATTTGTAACTTTCACCAGTGCTGTCTCTGTGCTATGATGTGCTCTAAAACCTGATTGAAAATCCTCATATAAACTATTGTTATGAAGAAAGTCACATAGCTGGTTGGCGACTGCTTTCTCAAGGATCTTGGAGAGGAAAGGGAGGTTGGATATAGGTCTATAGTTGGCTAAAGCTTCTGGATCAAGATTAGGCTTTTTAAGAAAGCGGTCTAATTACAGCTAGTTTAAAGGACTGTGGTATGTATCCTGTTAATAGAGACAGGTTGATCATTTCTAGTAGAGATGAGCTAATTAAAGGTAAAGTTTCTTTCAGCAACCTAGTTGGGATGGGGTCTCGAGACAAGTTGTTGGTCTAGATGAAGAAATCATCGAAGTTAGTTGGTGGAGGTCAATGGGAGAGAAGCAGTCTAAATATAAGTCAGAATTTGCAACTGTTTCTGAGGTTCCTGTGTTTAAAGATACAATAGTGCCAGTTGAGGGCAAGCGATGATGGATTTTGTCTCTAATAATTAAAGTGTTATCATTAAAGAAGCTCATGAAGTCATTACTACTGAGCGTTGTAGGAATACATGGTTCAGTAGAGCTGTGACTTTCTGTCAGCCTGGCTACAGTGCTGAAAAGAAACCTGGTGTTGTTTTTATTTTTTCCTCTATCAATGACGAGTAATAGCTTGCTCTGGCATTGCGGAGGGCCTTCCTATATATTTTAAGGCTATCTTTCCAGGCTAAGCGAGATTCTTCCAAATTGGTGGAACGCCATTTCCTTTCAAATTTCCGTGATGTTTGCTTCAATTTGCGGGTATCCGAGTTATACCAAGGTGCTAACCTCCTGTGTTTTATAGGTTTCTTTTTCAGAGGGGCAATAGAGTCCAGTGTTGTTCGCAATGAGCCTGCAGAGCTATCAACAAGATGATCAATTTTTGAGGAACTGAGGTTAGCGGAGGAGTCCTTTATTATATTAAGACATGGCATTGAATTAAGTGCCAGCGGTATAATTTCCTTAAATTTAGCTACAGCACTATCAGATAGACATCTAGTGAAGGAGTTTTTGCCTAATGGTGTGTAGTCCAGTAATAGAACTTCTAAAGTTATTAAGTGATGGTCTGATAAAAGAGGATTCTGTGGAGAAACTGTTAGATTTTCAATCTCGATACCATAAGCTAGAACAAGGTCAAGGGTGTGGTCAAAACAGTGAGTTGGTTTATGTACACACTGAGAGAAGCCAATAGAGTCTAATAATGAGATAAATGCAGTACTAAGGCTATCATTAACGACATCCACATGAATATTAAAATCACCTAAAATAATTACTTTATCTGATTTGAGGACTAGATTTGATAGAAACTCTGAGAATTCAGATAAAAATTCTGAGTAAGGACCAGGTGCTCGATACACTACAACAAATAGAACTGGCTGTAAAGTTTTCCATGTTGATGTGAAAGACTAAGAAAAAGGCATTCAAATGAGTTATAATTTAATTTAGGTTTAGGATTGATTGACAGACTTAAGTCATAAATAGCTGCAACACCACCTCCTCGGCCGGAGCCTCGAGGAATGTGAGTATTAATATGACTAGGGGGAGTGGATTCATTCAGGCTAACATATTCTTCAGGATGCAGCCAGGTTTCGGTAACAGGATAAATCAATATTACAATCTGAAATTAAGTCATTTACTAATACAGCTTTCGATGACAGGGATCTGATATTTAGGAGTCCACATTTAATTCTCGTCTTGTTTTTAAATTGCAGAGTTGCTGTTAATTTTTATTAGATTTTCATGCACAACTCCTCTTCTGCTGACTTTTGATTTGATTAATTTTGGTGGTCGGGGGGCAGACACAGTCTCAATAAAGTTTTGGGTGTGCAACTGATCTAATGGAAGCTCAGAGAAGCGTGTAAGACTGCAGCTCTGCCTCCTGGTCTCAACTCTGGGTTGTCAGGCTGGTCGTTGGCTAATAAAATGGGTCAGATTTCTAGAGATGAGAGCCGCTCCGTCCAAAGTGGGATGGATGCCGTCTCTCCTAATCAGACCAGGTTTTCCCCAGAAAGTCCGCCAATTATCAACAAAGCCCACATCGTTTGCTGGACACCACCTCGACAGCCAGCGGTTGAATGATGACATGCGGCTAAACATGTCATCACTGGTTAGGTTTGGCAGTGGCCCAGAGAAAACTACGGAGTCCGACATTGTTTTGGCATAGGTACACACCGACTCAACATTAATCTTAGTGACTTCCGACTGGCGTAGCCGGGAGTCATTACCGCCGACATGTATTATGATCTTACTATATTTACGTTTAGCTTTAGCCAGCAGTTTCCAATTTGATTCGATGTCGCCCGCTCTGGCCCTTGGGATGCATTTCACTATGGTCGCTGGTGCCGCTATCTTCACGTTTCGTACTATGGAGCTGCCAAGAACCAGAGTTGGTTTCTCAGCGGGTGTGTCGCTGAGTGGAGAAAATCTGTTAGAAACGTGAAGCGGCAGATGGTGTACCGTGGGCTTTGCCTTGGTACTATGCTTCTTTCGATTAGTCACCCAGCGGCCCTGCTCTCCCGGCTGCTCGGGAGTTGCCGAGGGATGGCTAACTGAAGCTAAATTGTTAATTGTAAGCGGGAATTCGGCCGCTGCAGTAAGGAATATAACAATAATCTGCTCGGACGAGCCGGAGCAGCACAGGTACGCTATCACTATCAGTAACACAACAACAGGAAATGACGCAGTGACGCAATGACGCAATGACGCAACACGCTTACCGTAGTACATAGCAGCAGTACGGACTCCACAGGAGCAGATTTCTCCCTCCCTATTACCAAACAATGTTAATGTAAAAAAAAAAAAAAATACCTTCAGGAGTTTTTCCTGGACATCGCTGTCAGGCAATACCTCACACTGGAAGTTTTGCACATCAGCATCCAGCCCACACATCATCTTAAACAATGTGGGGTGTAATGACCTGAGACCTGGACCACCATGCACAAGAGACCAGGCAGTCAGTCTTCCTGCTGTGTAAGAGTTCTTATCTAAGGCTGACTGACTGTATGTGAAGAAGAGGTTTCCTTCCTGTCCCTCAAAGCCTCCCATAGACCGGACCTCCTTCATCAGAAGCCTTTTACACAAAAAGAATAATATAGTTTTGGTTAGTAACAACATACCTACCACTAGTCTAATTCTTAAAGGCAGAAAGGGCAGGAATTGCTTTTAAAACATTGTCTTCTTAAATTTGAGTTATGTTTTTTGGAAGAGTGTCTATGTGTATAAAATAAATCATAATCAATGTCATACCTGAAAAATTCTCTTTTGGGCCCACCGTGGTCCTCTGCCTGTTCGCCCATAAACTCAATTTTCGGGCACTTCTAAGTGATGCGGAATGTACCAGGATTCAGCAGAACTACTGGCCTCCTCGCTGGTGATCCTCTCCGCATATCCTGCGTCCACTAGCTTGTGTATTTCCTGATTGTAAACTTCAGCAAGCTCAGGATTGGTAGATAGACGGCGTTCTGTAGAGCGGAGGAGGGGCATCACAGCAGCAGGTGATGCGCAGGGCAGAGCTACTTTCCTCTTTCGAAGGAGGGGCGTTGCGTATCTTGAGATACCATCCACTATTACAGTGGTGCTCTTCTCATCCAGCATGGTAAGGGCTACTTGGTCTTGCTTGGATCGCGTCACCTCCCTTTCGCTTCTATATGGTAAAATGTCAAGCTGCCACAGGCGTTGAACATCCTTGTGTAGGTCGGAACAAGGTGTATCAACTGACAGGTGAAAGAAGGAGCTCTCACCTGGTGGATGTTGGAGAAAGTTAGTGGGTCCTTGCACTGCCCAGCCGAGTCGGGTGCAGACTGCTACTGGTGCTCCTATAGGTCCTGCCCGTACTGGGTGGATCGGAGTTATTAAATGAGGGTGGTCGGATCCAATCAGTAGCATTGGCTGCACCTTAGCGAATGTATGTAGGGGGACTCCTTTCAGGTGGTTGTGTTTTCTTGCCAGTTTGTCTCCTGGACATGATTGCTCCGCTAGTTGGAGTTCAGTTGCAGTGAAAGCTTGGCCGATGGAGTGATAGGCACGTGGCTGTGTGTTAGCGGACACCTCGAATGACACTGCCATTCCCTGGAGCTTCAATACATCCTGTCTGATAGTCTTCAGTTTAAGTGACTCCACTTCTCCTTTCAACCCAAGGTGTTTGACCGCAGCAGCCAAAATCACAGTACGCTCAGAGCCGTCATCTAACACCGCATGTGTGTTTAATGTTCTCTTACCATGGCGGAGCAGCACTGGTACCACCTTTAACATGACGCGCCCTGAGTGGCTGGCATGATCTAGATACACTGCATTGGTTGGGGTACTGACGGTGAGGATGTTCAGCTGAGGGTCTTGGGCCACGACTTCGTGTAGTATCAGCAGGTGTTGTTTGTTGCATGTGGAGCAGAGTTTCTTTAGGGTGCAACTCTCTGGTGAGTGGCCACGGCCACACCTCCAACATTTTCCTTTAGTTTTAATCCAGGCGGCTTTCGCCTCAGTAGTAATTCTTTCGAACTCAGGGCAGCCATTGAGGTAATGGTCCTGTGTGGTCGTGCAATATGGACAATAGGGCTTAAAGCGCTCCCTCCTTTTACCTGTGGGCTGATCTTTCTTTGAGCCCGGCTGGAGGTAGGTCCGTTGTCCCTGTGGAGAGGTTTGCTGATGTTTGACTGTTGTGGAGTCGCTGCTGAAGTAAACAGAGGCTGGTTTGACCCACTGTGATTTACCTCCTTTATGCTCTCTTTGTGTGTGATGACTGGGCTCAGCTGGGTTGGATTCTGTTGCACGTCGGGACACCTGGAGCACCTGCACCTTCATATCCAGCCATTCCGCGAGGTCAGGTAAGGTGTATGTCTGGTCGCTCCCACTGCGGATGATGCCTCTTTTAATACAGAATTCAGCAAAGCTATCCCTGTAATTACCAGGCAGCTTACCGAGGAGGGTGTCTACGTGGGAGCCACACCACAGCTCAGACTGAGCGGGGCCGTCCATGCGACTTAACATCCCCACCAGTGTGTTTACAGCTGAAGAGAAATCTTCGAAAGCCTTTGCATCTCCAGGTTTCACGGAAGGAGAGTTCAATATGGCCTTTAGTTCTCCCTGGACCAGCTGTCTTGGCTGCCCATATCGTTGCTGCAGAGCATCCATTGCACTGGTGTATGGTGTGGAGTCATGTATGTATCTCTTTGCCATTTGGTAAGCACTAGGCAGTTTGAGATGATCCAGTAATACTTGGTATTTATAATCTTCAGTTAGGTGTCGGTGTGGACCAAGTAAGCTATCCAGTCCCCTTTTCAACATGATGAAATCACTCTCCCGTCCAGAACTAAAAAGAGGCAGTTTAGGCTTTGGAATACCATATGAGGCCGCAATAGCCATTTCTGTCATGGTAAGTGTTGCAGGATTGTTGTAGGGAGAGATGTATCCTGGTGCTGTAGGTGGACCATGGGTGTAAGCTGTGAGTAGTGTGCGGCTGACTGAGATCCAGAATGGTATAGCTGTGGTTGAGCTACTGGGGGATATCCAGTCTGTGGGAGTGAATAGGCTGCTCCTAGGTCTGTAGGTAGCTGATAAGAAGGGATAGCTCGAGAGTTTGGTCCTATCCCTTGTTGGTTGAATGAAGCAGGTTGAAATCCTAGCTGTGATCCAGGTGGAGGAGTGGCCTGATGCTGAACATATTGAGGATAACTCTGCTGTTGTGCAGTTGTGGGGAAGGGCTGTGGCATACCTTGAGACTGTGGAGGTGCAGGCTGGGCTGGCAGAAACCCTGTCGGTGGTGCCTGATAGGCTGGTTGGTGCCCCTGCTGGACATGCTGACCTGCAGGCAGGACGGGTAGAGAAGGTGAATATAATCGCTGGGCAAGCGGGGTGTGGTGAGCCGACAGAACTGCAGGCAGCTGTGAAAACTCTGATGCTGGTACAGTTAGAGTAGCTGAATGATGAATAGAGTCGCTGAGGTCCAGCTGTGGAGCTGCTACCTGGACGGGTGGCTGCAGAGCTGTGGCAGCCTGAGTTGTTGAGCTGAGTTCTCCGTGCTGTATGGGCTGTGCTGTAGGTGGGCGAGGCTCGCTGTTGTCTAAGAGCTGACCATATCCTCCATCAGCTGATTTCCAACTCATCCGATTATCCATAAGGGGGGATTCTCTGGGCCCTGTCACTACACTGTGATGAATATGGGGAAGGCTCGAGCTCCGGAGAGGATATGATAAGTTGGATAGATGCTGCTGAGGGTGAGCTTTACCTTTAACACTGTCCATGGCTGACTGCAGCTGTTTCATCTGCCTAGTTATGTCTTTCATGCGGGCTTCCATCCCTTCCAGCCTCAAATCTTCTGTCCCAGTGAGCACAGTATGGTCTGGAGGCTCTTCCTGGTGAGCTTCTATCACTTGGTGTGTTGCATCTCGTCTATTCAGATAGCCAGGGTTATCAATGACAAAGTCATGTAGGTACCTGGGTAGATGGTGAGACCGGCTTGGGCGGGACACAACTGGAGGTTGTTCATCTGCATGGTTGCCGGGAGTTGCCATGGCGCAGTTATACACACTATCCGGCTCGAAGGACCACTTGTAGCGGAACAGCTTCGGTGATGATACACTGGCGGTGTATATACTGGCCTAATCCTCCGGTCAGAGAAGACGCAGCAACTTCTCTCCTTTAACTGGCTTTATTGAATGAACAGGACACTGTACACAGTAGTAGGTGGTTTGTGATGTCTGTAGAGGACAACAATAGTAGAACAATATTAATAATGGGATAACATGAATAACAATAGAGATGACTAACGTGCCATACTACAAATTACCGACAGGGGTCAGTGTAGGATCACGAACAACACAGCGGCCTGGCGTAACAGGCAGGTCACGTGACCAGACTAAACGGAAACAACCCGGTCGGATACTGATCCGGTCTATTTGACAAGCTAGCATCAATATGACAGCAGCCTCAATAAAGGACAACTATACAGCTAAATAACCAATGGCAGAAGGAAATAAATGTATGAGAAGTAAATAAGTTACATGTCGAGCCGTCCACGTTGACATGCTAAATGGTTAGCTAACAAAGCAAACCGAGCATATAACCTTGGTAATATTAATAGCTCTTATCACAAAATATTAACAATATCCACTCATCACATTACTTACATCATCACCGACGCACACTGTTGTACAATGAAAGAGAACAAAGAAGAGCGCTGATGATCGGCAGAAGATTAACCCCACGTTCAGTGTGTTGTTAACTACACATAAAGTTTTATCCAAAACACTCTCACATGCGCAGACAGTCCATCAGTCTCTGCATTAAGCAGCTTGCTGTGACGTACTCCTCACAGCAGGGAATTCACAACATCCGGTGTAGTTGTACTACTACATTGAGGAATAACAGGCAGTGTGTCATCCAAATTGTTCTCCAGCTCAGTACTGTATGGAGCATGTTCATAAAACACATTGGGAGCAGACTACTGTATTTGCACAACATTTCAGCAAGAGTGTTTTTCATCTCAGGGAACATGGCTGCTTTGCAAGAAAAAATCACTCTATTAAGCAGTAGTGGAAAGCAACTAAGTGCACCTACTCAAGTACAATTTTGAGGTGCTTTTACTTACTTATATTATACTTTTGAGGTACTTATACTTTATTGTTGATGTGTTGACAAAACATCTGTAGAATACCTGAAAAAATATATCATCCATATGTTTAGAATAGAACGTTGAAATTATGTCAGCACTGTAAAGCATATTTTATGGAATTCAACAGAAACGTCTCAGTTGTCAGGGCATTATGTAAAAGTAATTCATTTATACCTCTGGGGTGCCAGCATTTATGTACACATGCGACTCGAGGGCAGAGTGCTGTGAGGAAGGTGGCTCGAGGGCAGAGTGCTGTGAGGTAGGTGGCTCGAGAGCAGAGTGCTGTGAGGAAGGTTGCTCGAGGGCAGAGTGCTGTGAGGAAGGTGGCTCGAGGGCAGAGTGCTGTGAGGTAGGTGGCTCGAGGGCTGAGAGCTGTGAGGTAGGTGGCTCGAAGACATAGCATTGTAAAGTAGGTGGCTCGAAAGCAGAGTGCTGTGAGGCAGGTGGCTCGAAGACAGCATTGTGAGGTAGGTGGCTCGAGGGCACAGTGGTGTGAGGCAGGTGGCTCGAGTGCATAGCATTGTGTAGCAGGGGACTGGGATGCAGAGTGCTGAGCACTCACAGGATCTTGTACCTCTTCCTTTAACAGCTCGTACTTGCTTAAATCGCCGCTCTGCAGGATCATAGTCCATCCATCCTAATTCTAACCTCCTCTGTTTTTTTCCTCCATTTTTGTTACCAAGCTTTGGAACTAGCCTAATGCGTGTGGATGTCAATGATGCTGCTCCTCGAGTACCCTGAGCTTCTCCCAAAAACCTGCCTTTAATTCTGTCGATTTCTTCCTTTCTTGAGTCTTTATCCCTTTTTCGGCAGAAGGCTATCACAGCAACCCTATCCCCATAACTGGGGAGGTACTGTGCAAGATCACTTTCCCCCATAAGAGGAATGATTGAGGCATCAATCTGCAACACAAAAGATTAGATAGCTATAAGAATAGTGAAAAGGGATTATTTTCCCAAGCTTGCTGTGTTGGTCTATATCACATCATATAAAAATCAAACCCATTTATAAAGCAGCTTAATGTCAAAAATAAGTTGAAAGAGAAGGAGTACAAAAGTAAGGATGTGAAAGTGTACACAACTACACGTTTACACATGTACATAGTTTGAATCTCAAACACTGAGAAAGTATGCCTATGTAACAGGTTCGCTCTCGCGGGCCGTCAGGAAAAATTCAGGGCTGGTGAAGAGAATGAGTAACTCTTTTAACCACCCTTAACACCAACCGCTGAAGTGCCCTTGAGCAAGGTACTTAAACCCCAGCTGCTCTAGTGGAGCTGCTCAATGGCCAACAGTAGAATGCTGTGGTTGTACTGAACTCCCCGCTGTGTATGTGTGTAACTGTGTGATTGTGTAGCAGGGCATTGCTGAAAAAGAGCATCCGTGCTCCATTTTCTCCATACAGGATTTGATTATTAGCCATATTAATGTTGTAACATTAATGTTGTATCCAAGGTAAACTTACCACGAGCTAGCTGTGTGTGAAACGACGGTATATGCTCCTGTAGAACTTGGTACACAGTGCATATAGAAACAAGCATCTATTTTACATGTGTGAATGATCAAATGAATTAAAACACAAACTTCAATTTACCTTGTCTTTCTCCATCTTCTCAATGGTTTCCTCTGCAACCAGGCGTTGCTGCAGGAAAGTCTGGAGGTCATCATCCATCTTTTTGGAGAACAGTAAATTAATAATCACTCCACTGAAGTGTTCAACAGAAGTTAATAAAGTGTAATATAATATTGTAATGGTATTAGGTACATGTAACAGGTATTTTGATGATCCACGATGAGTGTCCAGGTGTAGGTTGTATTAGCTGTTATGCTAGCCACCTTGCGGTGGTGCTATGTCCCCTCCACCCTGGAGTCGACGTTGCTGCCGCTGCCGCCACTGCAGGTCTACTCGTTGGGCGTTGTAGACCCTTCGGATTGGGACTGTGGGCTCCCTCTGTACCTCTGCTGTAAGCACTTGCCGGAAATCTGCATGGTGCACCATTTCTCGGTCAGGGGGATGCACATGCTCTCCAACGTCCTGCACAATGATGTGAGGATCATCCTCCTCCACATCAAAGATGTTCGTCCTCAGTACTGCCCTGCAGTTTAATCTCCAACATCTCCATCTGATATTGTCTAGGTTGGTGCGGTGCCTGTGGTACCTTAAGTTTTCAAAAACCAACACACGCTCCCTGGCAGCTCTCAGTGAGCTGCAGGTGAGTCGGGAGGAGAGCGCAGCAACTTTTTTTTTTTTTTACGGCAAAATCCATAGTCCATAGTTTTCTTTGTTTGATATGTCCACTAGTTTGCTCCTAAATACTGGCTTTATAAAACGAATTTCGTTTTTCTTTTGATATATATATATTATATCATTTTTCCCCTGCATGTAACCTCTTCCATATTATTTTTACCAGTCTGCCCAGTCTGGAAAATAATTTCCGCGCCGTGTGTGTGAAGTAGCCAGACTGAACAGATTGTTATGTCGACGCAAATCGGTGATTTCTCTGGTCGTCCACTGAATGAACGTGCACGGTTACAGGTAAAAATTAGAAAACATGAACGATATTTTTTGTGTGAATTATATTTATTGTATTTAACAAAAGGTGGTGCTGCCCAACATCATTTTAGAAAAAGTCACAGACTGGTGGACTTCAATGTTTCAATATTTTTTAATAAAGCTACGCACAAATGAAAATCAAAGTTGTCCAATGAACGGCAGTTGACGGTTCTAGTGTTAAGATATAGAATTATATAGTAATATACATGATTTATTGTAAACATTCACAACAATATTTTTGTGTAAAGAAATAGGGTTTAAATGACAAAAACAACAATTATAAAACGGGTGCTTCCCATCCTTAAATGTGATTGGCTGAGCCGCGTTCCATGCCATTGTAAAATCACTGTAACCCTTCTCTGTACTTATTGATTAATGAAAAGCAGTGGCGAGAGAGAGACATTGGGTGTGCACCAGCAAAGACTGGGTGTGCCAAATTTATTTTCAACAAACACCTCCACAAACATTCAAAAGCATGTTATCTCCCTCCATTCCAACATTATTAACAGTACAAAACATATCCACACGTTGTGTGCGTTCTCATCAGTAATAACAAACCATGTGTTATTCGCTCTCAATAATAGCATCAGACACAGACTGATAACTTGGGCTTAATAGTCGCATAATTTTGGCAAACCTGTATGATCATACTTATCTTCTAATCTATATGCAAGGCTAAGTTTAAAAAAAACTGTTAGCAACTGCTCTTATAGTCAACAGTAGTTTGCAGCGAAACATTCACACATATGGAGGTGCGTGCTATGGCACAGAGCTCAGGTGGGACACTCAGGCCACACTCGGGTCTAAACACCCTGACCAGAGGGATCAAAGACGGAGTGAAGGCAGCGGTGACGTCTCTCAGTCCCGGTCCCAGAGCCGAGCAGCCAGGTACTGGAGAGGGAGGAGAGGAGAGGAGCGCACCGGACGAGAGAGGAGCGGGGTGCGTTACGGCACTTAAGGGACTTTTAACACACCTGAAAAAGTGCTACAGTTCGCTGGAATGATCCAGACACGAGGAAATGCAGAGATATAAGAGCTTTTGCCCTGGAAGATATTACTTCAGTAACCGCAGTCATTTGTGACAAAGCTGTGCCAGTTAAGACTTGACTTTCAAACGTGCTAAATAAAGACGCTCTTCCCCCGCAATCTGTTTAGGGTTTGGTAAATCACATTGCGTGTGCAAAATAAATCTATTTACATCCACTCCTCCCAATATTTTGTTCGTTCTGGCAGAAACACCCATATTTTCATATTTGCAAACACGCTAAATGGATTGCACGTGCAATTTTGCCCGTTTGAGAGACGCAATCCTCGGTGCGCCCGGTTAGATGAGCTTCAGCATGTCTTTGCGTGTGCAGTCAAGTTTGCACACGTTTTTATACACACACAAAAAAAAAACAGCTTGCCCTGATGGGTTTATATTTGCAAGCAAAGCAGCAGAGTAAAGCACACAACGATATTGCTGCTACCTGTGCGCACTGCAGCTCTCAATTTAAAGGGCAAGACGGCGTGGCTTGGCCGTCAGCAGCTGCTCTTTAATTGTAGCTGCTGACAGAACTTTGGAGGGAGAGAGAGAGAGAGAGAGAGAGAGAGATTCCCTGGTTTGTTCATCGACCGGCAACAGTTTTTTTTTAAAAAGGGTCCTATGTTCCCCGGGTCTTCTTGGGGGAAAGCGGGGAACATAGGACCTTTTTTTTTTAAAAGGGTCCTATGTTCCCCGGTCACATACAAAGCAGGGAACATAGGACCCTTTGGATGAACAGCGGGGAACATAGGACCCGGGGAACATAGGGATGATCCCTAGCTGATTATAAAAAGGTTTATGTCCATAGTAATACTCGCGAGGAGACATGTTTTCTTTTCTTCCTGACTAGAGTTGTTGGGCATGTTTGTTTTCGTTATGTTGCTGCCTGCAACATGAAAGTGACCCCATCTCTTTCTGTTCATTTTCATTTCATGCAACCAAACTTTTCATGCATACGATTGTTGGAAAGGTTAAATGATTGACGTTTTGATAGCCATTAATACCTCGTTCTAGCATGGGCGTGAACAATACATGACAAGTTTGGTTGCATTTGAACCAAGCTGTATTAGCCATGGACCTATTATTAGTGAACTATTCAGTATCACAGAAGTCAGTAAAGGTAATTCTCATATTTTGGCCACTTGATGGCGCCAGTGACACAACAAACTAAAAAGTCCCTAGCTCCCACAAAGTTGGGCCTAGACGTTCCAAATTTTACACAGGTGAAGCCAACAATATGTAGAAGGTATGTGGTGATAGATCTGGCATTAAAGGAATAGTTCACGCTAAAACAAAAAGTCATTATGGACTCACCCACATACTGATGATAAGTCCGGTGTAGTTTCTTATTCCTCAATGTGCAGCTGGAGACCCGCGGGGGTACCCTCCGGCAACAATAATCCATATAACGAGTGTAAGTGGCGCCCGAGACGAAAAGGTCCATAAAACTACACAAAAACTTGAACTGTAATATTACTCCATACTGCTCGTCCGCTGCAATCCAAGTGTCCTGAAGTGGCGACATCCAGAGTTTACTTGAAACAACGTAATTTAGTAAATTTTTACAGCCTAAACAGTCACTATGCTATACTAGCCTGGAGGCACGCTCCACATTCACGCGAGTCTCCTAAGGATCTGCCTGTACTAGTGACTTGAAACTTTGACACTCACAGCAGGATGTAAATACCGGTGTGTATCTTTCGCGAGTCTCGTTCATCTTGTCCGGCGCAGCTTCCGTAGCGCAAATGCTGTGAGGGAGACTCGCATGAACGCGGAGCGTGCCTCCAGGCAGATGTAGCATAGTGACTGTTTAGGCTAGAAAAATTTACTAAATGACGTCGTTTCGAGTAAACTCTGGATGTCGCCACTTCAGGACACTTGGATTGCAGCGGACGAGCAGTATGGAGGAATATTACAAAGTTTTTGTGTAGTTTTATGGACCTTTTCCTCTCGGGCACAATTGACGCTCGTTATGTGGATTATTCCTGCCGGAGGGCATCCCCGCGGGTCTCCAGCTGCACTTTGAGGAATAAGAAACTACACCGGACTTATCATCAGCATGAGGGTGAGTCAATAATGACTGAATTTCGTTCTAGAGTGAACTATTCCTTTAAGCATGTCCTAGTTATTGTTATTCAAATATGACTTATTATAGACAAGGACAACAAAAAATGTTTTTGAGCTATGTTTGAACTGAGGTAGTTTTGGCTGTGTTGTAGCCATATGCTAAATCATGTATTTTCAGAAACTAGAAATTATTACCTTTCAAATGAAGTATCACACTTGCATTTTGACCTTACAGGTCTTCTGTTATAAGCTTTTCCATTTGGGTATGCAAAATAGGTGGAAATTCCTTCAAAAAGGGTGGGTGAGGAGTACAAAGCTACACTGCTCTCAAGGAATGAAACTTTCAGGCATGTTGTGTCTCTGAACAAACCCAATCAGTGATGTAGCAGTGAGTAAAAGCAGATAAATGCCAATAAACCTGACAAAAGTAAAATGAGTAATGGCAAAGTAAGGAAAACAATGCATTCCAACAGTCTAGGCAGGAAGCAAGAATGACGAGCTTTAAGTCCTTTAGAGCAGCAACATGCCTGAAAGCTTCAACCTCAAGAGAGCAATTTGCTGCATAAATGTTTTGCCATATGTGATTTAGTGTGAACTTATTAAAAATGTAATAGTGTAGGCAACGCTTCAGGAAGGTGAAGCAATGGCTATAAGAAGGATTACAGTACATGACCATCTAAACAAGAAAATGATGACGTGGATTTCTTTTTGTTTACATCATTGAGTGTGGGACACGCTGGGAACGCTGAACTGAAGATTTACTTGACTAAATGTAAATCAAAACAAATTCTGCAAACGAATTGACTCGGTAAAGTCTCTTAAACAACGAATACGTGAAGTGTGAGTGAGGGACATTTCCATGCCGAGGAAGAAGAAAACGCAAAGAGCCTCATCTACCTCACCTGTTACACCTGAGAGAGCGGAGATGGAAGACAAAGACGCACGAGGAACCAATCAACCTGAGCTGGCGGCATTAATTCGCTTAATAATAAGAGAAGAAACAAAGGTCATAGTGGACAATAGGGGTGGAGCCGAACCCGAATGCGGTATTCGGAAAGGCACAAATAACGTGTTTTTTACAAATACTTATTTCGAACAAATACTTTAAAAAATATTTGTATTCGGGAACAAGAAAAACATCACATCAAAAAGCTACGTTTCCTCATGAGACCGCAGTACATGCCCGGATGAGTGAGTGAGTGACGTTCAGGAGTCGGGGGTGGGGGCGTCAAAACACCGCTGTTCCGCCCCCCCCCCGCCCCCGCAGCTGTCCATGGTGCTGCTGAACCAGGTGACGTTGTTTACACTCTGCGTTGTGGCTTGTCTGTGAAACGCGCGCTGCTCAGGGACTGGGCAGATCTGTCCCACTTGCTTTGTCCCTCACTCCGTTGGAAGATCTTCCACAGAGTAAAAGAAATACACATTGTTTCTCTCCCCTGCTCCGCTGGAACTGCTTGAGCCCACTTCACGGGCGCGAGGCTGCTGCAGCCGGCGACCCTGCTGACAGCAGACCGGGGGAGAAAAAAAAAATTATTTGCTCGGTGCTTTGGTTGGGTTTTAGGCAATGAAGAGAGGAGTTGGTTAAGTTTAGTAAAAAGACCAGGTAGAGGCCAGAAGCATTATGACCGTTAGCTATAGGCTACTATGTCATATTATTTCCAGATCAAGTTTAGTTCTTGGAGCTCTGTGCATTAGAAAGAACAGTTCTTTTAAGTATTATTTGTTTTTATTCTGTCTGTGCAACGTCCTCCAACAAGGACGGGTGGTGGTGGGGTTCATAATGTTCACAATGATATTTTATTAGTTGTTGGTTTAACCATGGATGAGTTAATGGCTGTTATGTTATTTTCTTTTCAATGACATTCCTTGTTACATGTTCATTGCTGGATTTATGGAAAAACATCAACCAATATTGCATATCCAGAATTATTATAATGGATAATTAAAGAATACTTACACTATAACGAAAATTAGAAGTGTAACTAAAAAAAATATATATTTTTACGCCTATTTTGAATTTTACTCGAATACAAATACAAATACAAATACTTTTCTCCCCTCAACAAATACAAATACAAATACAAATATCGGCTGCTCTGCACACCCCTAGTGGACAAATTGCAACCCCAACTCGATGCATTAAAGGTTGGTTTGAAAGAATGCAAGGACAAAATGGTTGACGTGGAGTTGGCGTTATCCGGCACACATGAGAGAATGAATGACATGGAGACAGCGTGTAATGCGCTCTGAGGAGAAAACAAACAATTGCGCGAGAAAATGGAACGATTGGAAAACTTCAGACACAGGTTCAATCTGCAAGTGTATGGCCTTGCCAAAGATGTGGAAAAGGGGCATCCTACAGAATTCATGGCATCTTTCTTTGAGGAAGTTTTCAAAGATAAAAATCTTTCATGCCAACCTGAAGTGGAAGTTGCACACAGGATTGGGCCTGCAGCTAAATCTGGATCAAGACCCATGATCGTCAGAATGCAAAGATTACAGGCCAAAAATGCTATTTTACAAATAGCGAAGAAGGAGAAAGTGTTCAACTTCAACGGAACAAAGGTGAAGATCTTTCCAGATTTGACATTGAAGATGTCAAACAGAAGAGCACAATTCAAGGATCTACGGATGAAACTACATCAAGCAGGAGTAAGGCACGGGCTGATCCATCCGGCAACGCTGATTATAACTTTTGATGAAGAAAGAAAATACTTCCAGGATCACCGAGCTGCGGAAACATTCTTCAAGCAAGTAATTAAACCGACTTTGCCGGCTTAAAAGAAGGGATGAAACGATCAGTAGCAGCAGTAAGAGAAAAATCACTCTTAACTGGCATGATATGAAACGAACTGGACTAATGGGACTCTGACAGAAATGTATTTTGTAATGGGACTCGAACAGAAATTAGTTTTGAATAACAAAACAACATATTAAGAAGTGACTTGGAAATATGATTTAGAAAGGTTACTATGTTAAATAAAATCTGTCAGTTTATTTGTACTTTAAAGCTATAGTGTGTAACTTCTTTTTGTAAATATCCGTTTCACCCAAGCCACTATAAGAGGAGATGATACAAGGCTGATTAAGCCGTTCGGCTCCTCTAACATCTCGCGGTACTTTTCGGTATTTGCTCTTTTTGTATTTACTGTCTTGGAGCGACATTACCGCGCTGGCACACAGAAAATGACGCGTTCTACTCTTTATCTGACAACGAGAAGGGAGGGGGGAGGAGAGCGCTGCTAGCAGCAACATGGCGGAGAACCCGAAGAAGCGAGCAAGAGGTGGATCCGAAGTGGTGGATCCTACTAAAAAGCCTAAAAAACCTTCACGTTCGGCAGAAGGTATCTTAGCAAAGAAAGAGAGTGGCAAAAGGAGAAGACAAACGCGGGTTATCATCGGTGTCGCTTTTCCTTGATGGAGAGCCCTGAAGGAGGAGATTGGACTGAGGTCCGACACGGATCTTGCCCTGTTACTGCTGGATAAGTAAGTGACTCTGTTTATTACGAGCAGGATGTGTTGCTGTTACATGTACTGGACCGAGTACTTTATTATTTTTCTTGGAAATGGTGCTATGAATGTAATGTATTGTTAGCAGCCTGGTGTTAGCCACATCATTAGCCTAACGAGCAGTAAGTTACCAGGTGTGTAGCCTGTGTTGCTGTGTGTAACTTACTGCGGGGGGTCTGTGTGCTGTGATGAGTAACTTTTGTAGCCTACACGTTGTGTGGACAGTTACAGTCCGTGTACCGTGACGAGAAGTACACGTTGTGTGGACAGTTACAGTCCGTGTACCATGACGAGAAGTACACGTTGTGTGGACAGTTATAGTCTGTGTACGTGGTCCGTGACCAATAGCATGCGGTGTGTTGCGAGTGTTACTCCGTGTACGTGACGAGCAGTAAACATTTTGTAGCCAGTGTTACTTTGTGTACCGAAACAAACAGTATGCTGTGTCTGGTGAGTGTTACTGTGTGTGATGTGCATTACACGGTACCGTGGAGAGCTCCACTCTAACACAGAATATACACAATAATTACCTCTTCTGAAGAGTCCATTTTTCATTTTCTGCATCGGCTGTTCTTCAAAAATGTTGTTTAATCGCATACGGTGGTGGAGGGGTAGTGGTGGGGAGGGGAGGAGTAGCGGTGAGGATCTCCATGGTTACACCGGGCCATACGTCATATTGAGGCGCCGGCCGTGTCATTGTAATAACGCAGAATTCCTTTAGGCGGCGGTAGAAGTTACGCACTATAGCTTTAAGTGCTTTATTAAGAGTGATTTGGATATAGTTGTATGTTTGTTTCGATTAGTTGTAAATGAATTAAAAATTAATTAAAATAGATGTATTTAGGGAGAGACTTCCGGCTCGGAGAGATGTAGACGCGCGTCTCTGAGCTCCCCCATATTAACCTTTATTCATGTCAAGGAGCCCAACCCACACATCTGTATGACAGATTGAGAGTCGTATAAGCACAGTGTAGATCGAAAGACGGTGAAAACGTGAGTTTTTATTCAATTTTGTTACGACTTCTCGACGAAACAAGATGCCGGATCTGAGGAGCGGTGCTAAGGCCCCAGAGCATGCAGACAGCATGGACCCGGGTCAATCTGCTATACTTGACGTTATTACGTCTTTGAAGGCTGAACTGCTGGCAAAAATAGACGAGAAAGCGGAGACTCAGAACGCCGAGATACGCAAGCAAATAAGCATCGTTAAAGTCTAAATGAAAACGGCCATTGAGCGTGCTAACGCTAGGGCTAACGCTCTGGAGCAGCGCACCGCTAGCTTGGAAGCTGCGGCCAACAGTCACTCTGATACCATTACTGAACTGGAGCAACAGGTGTCCCAGCTGAGGAAAGAAGTGGTGAGTCTCACGGCAAAAACTGAGGACTTGGAGGCAAGATCACGGAGATGCAATTTACGCATTTTCGGCATCAAAGAAAGACGTGAAGAGGGCACCCGCCCAACTACATTTGTCGCTGGAATACTACAGAAAGCACTGAAGCTGGATAAACCGCCCGTCTTAGACAGAGCACACCGCACCCTCCAACACGCTCCGGATGAAGGGCAGCAACCAAGAGCCTTTGTGATCAAGTGTCACTATTACCAGGAAAAAGAAGCGATCCTGCGTAAATCATTTGCGGCACAAAATCTCATCTCCGAAAACGGTGACAGGATTCGGATTTTTCCTGATTACACACAGTCAGTGGCACGGCAGCGGGCTGCATTCAAGCAGGTGAGACAACTTCTGCAACGTTGTGAGGGCGTGAAATACGGGATGTGGTGCCCAGCCAAGCTGAGGATTACAACGCGGGATGGAGTGCAGAGAAGCTTCACGGATCCAGTCAAAGCTGAAGCATTTGTAAAAGAACTCTCAACAGGCACATAATTTCTACAGAAATCAGACACTTCCGCCACTCTATGCTGAGATTGCCATGGCGATCTGAGGTAAAACACAGGTATGGCTGACAGGAAAGACATTAGTTGATAGAAACTATTCAGGAAACGTTGTTTTCGATTTCTCTTCTGCCATCAAACTATTCAATAAGATATTTTCCTTCACAGTGTTGTTCTAACTGGACAGGTTTTATTTCTTCACATATAAGCCCCTGATGCTGATAGTAGAGACATTTACCTTTTTCAGTAAACAGGGTTGCTGTTGACTGTTTTTCTTTCTTTCTTTTTTTTGTTTGTTTAAATTCCACATAATTGACCCCAGCTGGTATAGGATGTTATGTCATACAGTACAGTATGCTTTACCCTTTGTGAATGCCAAGGCTGATAACAGTGACACTGAACAGTGACACTGAATTGCTTCATAAATACTGTTGCTGATATTGTTTTCTTGATTAATGATTGTTTGGGATCACCAGGGATGGATAATATTCTTTACAATATTGTTTTACAGAGTAATATGACATGGGGGTCAACCTGCTAACAAGTGGCTAATTTGTGAGCTTTCATACTGTAATATCTATGCACACTCATACAACATCGACTTCACAGACATATGGGCACACACATACACACGCACTCTCTCACACACACACACACACACACACACACACACACACACACACACACATTCATAGATATGAATACAGACACTAATGCGCACACACTGAACAGGTTTCCTTGACTTGAAATATTACAGCTGTTAAGCTAAATTGTTGGTACACAAGGTTCTTATGGGGCCTCAGCCCCGATAGGTAAGATGTTGAACAGGTTTCTTCATAATGGCTTAGGAGGGAGGGATGGTGCAGCCTCTCAGTTGGGGAGAGGCCAGCAATTGGGGTTATGTGTTACATTAGGGGTTCTTTATGTGTTTTGTGTTATTGTTTTTTTTCTTTGTTTGTTTGTTTGTTTTTTCTCTCGCTGTGCTCTTTGTCTTTCTCTCTCTCTCTCTCCCACCCCCCCTTCTCCCCAGGGCTAGAGATGTGGATCTATTGCCGAGTGAACCTTTTTCGGACATCAGTCAGTCCCCTTTTCCCATGGCCTCCCTAGATGGGTTGAATAGAACATCAACAAAATTTGTAAGCTGGAATGTGAGGGGACTCAATCACCCCATTAAGCGAAGCAAAGTATTTTCCCACCTGATGAAACTTAAGGCAGAAGTAATATTCCTACAGGAAACACATCTACGCACGTCAGATATCCCCAGATTACAAAGAGGTTGTGTATCACAAGTCTTTCATTCCAAACTTAACTCCAAGTGTCGAGGAACAGCTATCTTGATAGGGAAAGATGTGCAGTTTGTAGCTTCAAAAGTAGTGGCTGATATAAATGGGCGCTTTGTTATTGTTCAGGGCAGGTTGTATAATTTTCCAGTGGTTTTAGTTAATATCTATGCCCCTAATTGGGACAACCCTGATTTCTATAAGCAACTGTTTAGCTGCATCCCAGAGTCAGGCACACACCACTTGATATTAGGAGGAGATTTCAATACTGTCCTGCAACCCTCTCTTGACCGCTCTAAAATCCCAGCAGGCCCTCTCTCCAAATCTGCTCATATTATTAAGACATTATGCCAATCCAGTGGTGTGGTAGATCTTTGGAGATTTAAAAATCCAACACTGAAGGAGTTTTCCTTTTTTTCTGCTGCACATCAGACGTATTCAAGGATTGATTTTTTCCTTATAGACAAAAAAATGCTTCCACTTGTTAAGTTGTGTAGATATGATAGTATAGTCATCTCTGACCACTCACCAGTCATCATGGAGCTCTGGCTCCAGAACAATGTAGCCACAAGGCGCAGCTGGCGCCTGAATCCAATACTTTTAGCAGAAAAGGACTTTGTGGACTTCATTTCGGCTCAGATTGACTTTTTCTTTGAAACTAACCAGCTGCCAGATACCAATATATTTACCTTATGGGAAACTCTAAAAGTATACTTGAGGGGTCACATAATAGAATACACATCTCGACTGAACAAAAGCAGGTCGAAACGCTTTACAGAATTAACCATGCTTATTCATGACGTTGATCAGCAACTCTCTGACTCTCCATCGACAGACCTCCGCAAGAAAAGGATTGCATTGCAGACAGAGTTCGACCTTCTTGCTTCTAAACAGGCTGAAGAGAAATTTTTAAAATCAAGACAGAGCCACTACGAACATGGAGAACGTGCGAGTAGGCTGCTTTCTCATCAGTTACGCCACTTTTCGGCTGTCAATTATATTACAGAAATACAAGCCACTGATGGCACCATCAAATCAGACCCGAAAGATATTAATGATCAGTTTAAAATTTTTTATTCTTCCCTGTATAGTTCGGATAGTTTTGTAGAAAATCTGGACTTGCCCACCCTAAGTGAAGAAGATAAGTCCAGTCTAGAAGAGCCAATATCTGATGTTGAAATTGGCCAAGCAATTAAACTAATGAAAAATAGAAAACCACCAGGCCCAGATGGTTACCCCATTGAATTTTATAAGACTTTTGCCAGTAAATTGACACCACTCCTATGCTCTGTTTACACATAATCAAAAACAAAAAAAAAGCTCCCTACATCTATAACCAAGGCTTCAATATCTGTTCCACCAAAAAAAGATAAAGACCCAATCAAGTGCGAATCATACCGACCAATCAGCCTACTTACATGTGATTACAAAATACTCACAAAAATCCTTGCCCTACGATTAGAATCTGTTTTACCAACTATTGTGCACCCTGACCAAACGGGTTTCATAAAGGGCAGGCAGTTATATCATAACCTGCGCCGCCTCTTTAATATAGTATACTTTGAACACTTGACCCAACTTCCAGAGATAGTAATTTCGTTGGACGCGCACAAAGCTTTTGAACGAATCGAATACGGACACCTTTTTAAATCATTAAACAAATTTGGATTTGGCCCGACTTTTACTTCTTGGATTCAAACACTACTCTATGCCACAGGCATCAGTTAGGACCAATAATATCGATTCTGAGTATTTCATCCTCCATAGGGGAACGAGGTAAGGCTGTCCTCTGTCCCCTCTTCTATTTAATCTTGCCATTGAACCATTAGCTATAGCTTTGCGACAAAACAATGTAGTCCATAAAGTCTTGTTATATGCGGACAACCTTTTGCTATTTATATCAGACCCTGAAAACTCTATTCCAAAGTGCCTGGACACAATCTCACAATTTAGTTTGGCCTCAGGTTATAAAATCAATTTAACAAAGAGTGTATTATTCCCCATTAATAGTAAAGCATTGACGATGTCCTTTGATTCATGCGAATTTAGAGTCACAACTGGCCCCCTAACATATTTAGGAGTCAAGGTAACAAGCCATTATAAAGACCTTCTTAAACTTAACTTTAGACCACTTATAGATCAAGCTAGGAAGGATACCAATCGCTGGTCAACACTTCCATTATCTCTGGCCGGTCGCATTAACTCAGTTAAGATGGTTATTCTACCAAAATTTCTATACTTATTCCAGACAGTTCCCATTTTCTTGCCGAAATCATATTTTAAAGAATTAGATAAATATATTAGCACATTCATTTGGAATAAGACTATACCACGTGTACGCAAATCTGTACTGGAGAAACGCAAAACAAATGGCGGTCTAGCACTGCCAAACTTTTTATATTATTATTGGGCAGCCAATATTCATAAAGTGACTGTCTCGTACAATACTTTTGTGAAAGGGGATGGTCCAAACTGGTCTCTCATGGAACAACAAGCATGTTCATTAGTCTCCTTAGCATCTATGTTGTGTGGCCCATTACCATTAGCAGTGGGGGCTCATACAGACAACCCAATTGTGAGAGGCACTCTACGTATATGGACCCAATTTCGTAAACACTTTGGCCTTATGCAAGCTGTGGTGTCAATGCCTTTTGTTGCCAATCCCCTTTTTAGACGCTCTTTGTTAGATGCAGCTTTTCAGACATGGTTTGGGAAGGGACTTCATTGTGTAGGGGACCTATTCATTAATGGACTGTTTGGCTCTTTTGACCAGTTTGGTAAAGAGTACAACCTACCTAAGTCCCACTTCTTCAGGTACCTTCAAATACACAATTTCACTCGTACATATTTTTCATCATTCCCACACAAACCTCCAGCCTGCCCACTTGATGAATGTCTGAAGCTTAAGCCTCACATACAAGGCTGTGTGTCTCAGTTGTACAGTATTTTACAGGACATGGAAGGTATCTCCCTTCACCATTTGAAAGAACGGTGGGGTGAAGACTTGAGCATGGAGTTTTCTGAGGAAACCTGGCAAAGAGCTATCAAGAGAGTACATACATCCTCAATTTGTGTTAGGCACGGATTGGTTCAAATCAAGATACTCAACCGCCTGCACCTCTGCAGAGTAAGACTGGCCCAGATATACCCCGGCTCAGATCCAAACTGCATTAGATGCCATCAGGCCCCTGCCACTCTGGGACACATGTTTTGGACATGCTCAAAACTACACACATTCTGGTCAGAGATTTTCAATACATTCTCTTATATTTGTAAAAAAAGAATCGAGCCAGATCCAGTTATCTCAGTATTCGGGGTTACCCCTAGCAACAGCGGGCTATCAAAACATCATTCAGACTTCATAGCATTCTCAACATTACTAGCCCGCCGACTTATCCTTTTTGGATGGATATCAACCACACCTCCATCCCATTCACGTTGGATCAAAAAAACTTGGTGCGACTTTTTAGAATACTTTACAAGTGAATTTGATGCAACCACCTTAGATCAGTAGCTCTCCACAGCTCTACCCCCCCTCTTTCTCTTCTCTTCCTGTCATTTCTCTTGTTGACTTTCTTTTTTCCTTTTTTTTTTTTTTTGGCATCTGTACATGGGTTGACCATTGAAAATGTAACAAATTGAAGCAAAAAAAAAAAAAAAAAAAGCCTATGAAGTATGTATGTATGTATTTTATAAACGACGCACACTGGAGATGGGATCCATGTATGGTATTCATGCAATTGTGTCTATTAGCTCTCTGTCAATTTAAACTGTTTCGTTTTGTTTTTTTCTCACTAAAGTTTTTTGAAAACTCAATAAAAAACAATTTGAAATAAAGCAACAACTGATGTCATAGGCATGTCGAAATGCAAACAATGTCCGGTACTATTGTTTGGCTGAATGAGGGCTTGGAGATATATTATTATTTTGTTATACCATGATATAATATAACTTGTCATAGTTTAAGTTTTTGGTTTTGGTACTTTGTTTTGCTTTTGTTTCTTGGATTTCTCCTGTTTTCTATCATCCTTTTGCTGCTACATTTTTGGATGTTCATCTTTTTGTTATTAAAACTCGCTTTTCGTTAAAAAAAATAAAATAAAAATAAAAAATAAAATAAAATAGATGTATTTAGGAAGAGTTTGCAGGTTTCATTTGATGGATAGAGCAAGAGGATATAAATGAAATTCTAATTTAGTAATCATGTAATTTAGTTGCGTGTTAAAAGTTGGAACAAATGATCAATGAGTTCAGCTTCCTTTAGGTTAAAGTGTGACAATAAAAGAATAATGTGGGAAATGGTGTATGTGAATGTGTATATAGGTATATGTTTCATAGTTGATTGTGTTTTGTGTTGCTCCAACATTGGGTTTATCACAATGAGGCAAAAAACCAGTGAATGATATACAAATTGCCAAAGAAAGGCCTGAGAATGGCCCATATAAATATATGCAGTGTCAGGAACAAATTATTAGAAGTATCTGATATATTAACATCAAATAGTTTACACATACTAGCATTATCAGAAACTCATTTAGACTCTACATTTGAAGATGCTTCTTTAATTATTCAAGGATATAATATTTTCAGGAAAGACAGGAATGCATATGGAGGGGGAGTTGTCTTTTATGTACAGGATCACCTACCGATTAAGATTAGAGTAGATCTAATGTCATCAGATATCGAAATATTGTGGCTTCAGGTTTGTTTGAAACATATAAAGCCAGTACTGGTGGGATGTTGTTACAGACCCCCAAGTGCCAGTAGTTGGTATTTAGATAAAATATGTGATATACTGGACTTGGCCAGCAGTACTAATCATGAAATTTATTTAATGGGTGATTTTAACATAGATTGGAGCTCCCCCTCCTGTTCAATGAAAACAAAATTGATGAGTGCATCTACTGCTTGTGGTCTATCTCAGGTAATAAATAAGCCAACCAGGATATGTTTTAAAAATGATGGCACTAGAGTTGCTACCTGTATCGATCACATTTACATAAATTCACCTGAGTTTTGCACCAAGTCTATATCAGTACCAGTTGGGTGTATAGTGATCATAACTTAATTGCTATTGTTAGGAAAACAAAAGTTCCCAAGCCATCTCCAAAAATAATAAGGAGGAGATCATTTCGGAATTTTGATGAAGAAAGGTATGTAGAAGATGTTAAAAATGCAAACTGGTCAAAGGTGCTTTTAGAAAAAGATACAGAAGAAGCAATTCAGACTTTTAATTACATTCTAATGTCAATCATTGATCATCATGTACCCCTAAAGAAGTTTGCTATCAGGAGTACCAACTCCCCATAGATAGATAAAGAACTGAGAGAAAATATGAAGGAGAGAGATCAAGCAAAATGAATGTCGATTTCATCCAGTCGATTTCATCCGGTCTCAAATCAGATTGGCAAATATATTGTAAGCTAAGGAATTTTGTAACAAAATTAAATAAAAATAAAAAGAAACTTTATTATGAAAAGAGAATAAATGAAATACAAAATGATAGTAAGCAGTTATGGAACGTCCTGAATCATTTATTGAAAGGAAATAAGAACTCAACACCATCTTATTTAGAAGTCAGTGGAGAGTTTGTAACCAAACCCACTGAAATAGCAAATCATCTGAATAATTATTTCATCGATAAAATTGATAAATTAAAAAGTACTTTCCAGAAAGGGGATACAGAATTATCTCATACTTTAATACATCGTATAATGGCAAACAAAGACTGTAAGTTTGAATTTAAGAAAGTTAGCGTGCCCAAAGTTGAATTGATGTTGATGACATGTAAAAATAAACCAGCAGGAGTGGATGATCTTGACACCAAGCTTCTTAAGCCCATCGCTTCATTAATAGCTCCGATGATTACTCATATTATTAATCTAGGATTTGGTGGAAATGCTTGTCCAAAAGCTTGGAAAATATCGAAAATAGTTCCAATACCCAAAAATAAAAAGTTGCCATTTTCTGAATCTAATAGTCGGCCTATAAGTCTGTTACCAGTGCTGAGCAAGATCATGGAAAGAATTGTATATGAACAAATCCAGTCCTATTTTTTCAATAATAATTTACTCACTAAATTTCAACATGCATATCAAGAAAAGCACTCAACAGCAACGGCTATGATTCAAATGGTGGATGACTGGTTAAATGACTTAGAACAAAAGAAAATAATAGGGGTAGTTATGCTTGATTTTTCCGCTGCTTTTGATATAATAGATCACTAGTTACTATTGAATAAGTTAAAATATTATGTTTTTTCTCAGTCTGCATCAATGTGGATTCTTAGTTATTTAAGTGATAGACTGCAACTGGTATATTTTAATGGAAGTCAGTCAGAGTTACTGGGTGTTAAACAAGGGGTACCTCAAGGGAGTAGCCTTGGGCCTCTTGTACACAATTTTTGTTAATGACTTTCCTTTAGCACTGAAAAAGGCACACATTTCGATGTATGCTGATGATTCTACGATCTATTTAGCTGAAACAAATATCAATGACTTAAATGTGCACCTAGATCAAGAGTTGAAATTAGTAATGGATTGGATTAACAGTAATAAACTTATTTTAAATGTAGCGAAAACGAGTATGGTGATTGAAAACAACTTTTCTCTGTGTTCAAAACCAACGCTCCTAAATTTGTGACTTTTTTGTAAATGTTTTTCTTATTCATTTGAGTGGGGATTTCTTGTGAATTAGATTTTTTTTTACCACTTTAGTCTTAGGGGACAGTCACGTTTTTCTCTTGTAAATCTGTGACACATTCAGCGCCCACACACACAAACAACACAGACACGGATAACACCCACACACAAAACACACACACACAACACAGACACGGACAACACCCACACACACAACACACACAAACAACACAGACACGTACAACACCCACACACACAACACCCACAAACACATACAACAAGCACACACTTAATTGTTTCAATGATTTGAATTTACCTTTTTCAGATTAATCATTTTAGGTTGGACGTGATGATGTTGACCTGATGTTAAGTTTGTCATAACAACATTGGCTGTGTTTTGCCATTTTCTTTAAAAAAAAAAATGCATTGGAGCATTTAGAGGTGTTTCTTTTTTTCCATCCAATTTAATTGAAACAATGTTTTATACCATATTTAAAAAAAAATCAAAAGCTAATTCAATTAGAGGAAAATACCGTAATTCTAATAAATGATGAGTAGCAATAACAAGTCATAATAGCTAGTTTTATCTAATGATTTTGAGTACACACTGCTGATAAATATAAATACTAAACTTAAGGTTCTATGTTAATATAACTCGACATTTTTAGTTTCAGCTTGTGTAAAAACTAAAGTCGTATAGGGCAACGGGTTTCCACGCGATTTGCGAGTCAACTAATTCGGGTTAAGAGTGTAGACTACCCTGTGGAACTTGCAGCAACACTTGAGTTCTTGCAGAGGTACGTATTCAATATGCATTACACATTGCTTTAACAGGTGGCAGAGTTTAAGGCCTTGAAGGTCATTTACACAGTATTTTTAGCCCTGCTTGTGAATGGGGCTCTAAGGACTTAGACTTAGAAGACTTTATTAATCCTTTTGGGAGGTTCCCTCAGGGAAATTGAAGCTCCATGTCACACACAGCACTGTTACACACATATACAGTAAAATAAGTATACATATAAATAAATAAATATAAAATAACACTATAAGGATATAAATATATATGTATGTATATATATATATATATATATATATACGTGTGTATAAATAATATATAAGGATGGCAATGTCAGCGTCAGAAATCTTTTAGCACGCTTTGGGCCAGATCTACTAAGATCCCAAATTGCTTGTACTTATCTGCGTGCACAATCCAGAAATTTGCGTGTGGGGTTGAACCGCGGTTTGCGGGCGATTTACTAAGAGTGATTGCTTTAATGACAACAGGTGCAAACGTGTTGGAGACACGCCTATTTAAATGAGGGTTTAGCGTGTTTCATGGTTTTCAGCATGGCGAGTTTGAGAGCGAAAGCGCAAAGTGAAATTCGACCCTTTAGAATTAGAAGTGTTGGTAGAGGAAGCGAATAAACATTTCAATGAGCTGCAGCAAAGGAATCTGATGGTCGCGCAAAGGAACGCCGTGTGGGAGAAAATCGGTGAAAAAGTTAATGCTGTTGGAAAAAACAGGCGAACAGTGGATGAAGTGAAAAGGAGATACCAAGACATCAGAAGAAGAACAAAAGAAAAATTGGCGTATAATGATATAAATATAACAATAATAGTAAACTTGCAAGGAGTTTTGTTATTGCAGGTACTGCGTGACTCCTTCTCGTAGCTGGCTCCAAATCCGCTCTGAGTTCCTCCAACAGCTCCAAAATGGCAAGGCTGGATAGGCGACATGTTCTAATGATAGTTTCCTCATTCATTCCAAAAATGTTCACACGAGGGTGAAAAATGTGCTCTCGGCGCCTCCTTCCATTGTTTCTATATTATACATATATTCATTTATTTTCTATATTTCTATATTGTCTGTATTTATTTGTTTGTGTTGTTTTATGTCTATGTCTATATTGTTTAGTGTGAATGTGTATTCTTTTATTGTCTCCATGTATATGCTTTGGACCCCAGGAAGAATAGCGGATGCTATGCAGATGCTAATGGGGATCTCAATAAACATAAACATAAACATAAACATAAACTGGGCGACATCAATGAGCATCGAGAAACAAAAAACAGCTCTCATGGCAACGTCCATAACATCCATATTGTGCTTCTGTATTGTCATATGGGGCTGGGGGTCCAGGGAGACCCTCTTTATGTAACTCTTTCAAACATCAGACATCTGTAAGGAAAGATAAGAAAGAACTGAGTTTGATTACACCATTTTAAAAATGTTGTTTTTTCCTCTACACAAACTGTTTTGTATCAGAAAGTATTTTTCACCATTTTATCAATGCCAATAGATGATTTAGTAGAGGTCATCCCTGAGATGTAGTCCAAGATGTTATACTCGTAGTAGTAGGTGAAGATGATTGCTATAGTTTGTCGGCAGCCATGCACACACTTCTACATTTATAAAAAAAAATGATGTCTCATTTCGGTGTTGCATTCAATGTCTTTACATGCACTTTAATAGTCTGTTTAAACGCCAAAATTTCTGAAATGCCATGTAAACATGAAATATGATTTCCATAATCAAGTTAAAAGATTAAGAGAAAGCCAGTTAGCACAGGTAGATTTCTGCTGGAGAAACGTGATCACTGGTCCATGGAAACCCTTAATCTGAATGGCTTTTTGCATGTGAGCATGTGCAGGAAAAGAGTGGATAAGGAACTGACACCAAAAAAAAAAACCCTGCTAAAAGGGGACTTTGCCAGTTTTCAACCTTACCTCTATCCATATGAGTTAGGGATATAGTGTAAAAAACGCATGAATGTAACAAAGACAATATTGCCAAAGTGTGTCTCCCCCCCCCCTCTCTCTGTTTGTGTGTGTGTGGCTCCACAGTACATCCCATTAAAAAGTCACTATCCCACAACAATCTGTCCTGTGAATATGTTTTTCCTACTGTTGTACTGCATTTCTATAGCCTGTTAAGACAGATGACGGTGCAAAGCAAATAATCATAATTGATTTAGCAATCAATAACTCCAGAATCAGGAACCAGAATTAAAATCTGCACATTGGTTTGCCATTGTTCCCAAAACTAACACAGGATCTGGTTTGGGACTGAATGATTCACTAGCCCAATTCAGACAGAGACGCCGCATTATCTCCATAGCGGCGGTTTGGCAATTCTCCGCCGTTGGTTGGTCACACAGAACCAAGCAGCTCCGGTGTAAAAGACAAACCAGAGTGTAATTCACACAGCAAGCTGGCGCTGTGGCTCCAAAAGAGGCGTGGCGGTTCACGTCATGATGATGACGTCTGTGTGGTTTTTTTCAATGCGTTTCCCCTGGTGTCCTCCTGTTAATCTAAACATATACCTGCTGACTGTTTATAATCATATGGATGCTGTTATAATGTGTTGTGATTGAGATCCTGACCCACCATGCATCCTGGAAAGTGACAAAGTTACGTTTTTCGCTCTAAATTGCATAATTACATAATCTCCATCAGGTAACAGAACGTTGTCTGCAGTGGCGTGGCGTGGGGGAAATTTCCCAGGAAGCCAAGTGAGACACACCCTCTAAGCCGTGTATGTTTTACGGGGGTGTGGGCAGAAAATCGTATGTTGCAATTTATATGTTGCTATTTCATGTAGTTGGATGAACTATTAGAGCGCCCAGCATCATTTTACCAGGACTTACACACGCTTGTTATCTAACCGACATTGTGAGCACCAACGCGCTCTCTCTCTCTCTCTCTCTCTCCCTCTATCACTCACTCACTCACTCATTCACATGCACGCACGCACGCACGCACGCACGCACGCACACACAAACACACACACAGTCCTCTTAAACATCTCATTAATTTATGCAAAAGCACTCCCAAAAGCACAACCAGCTACTTAAAGCAACACTAGGTAGTTTGGACTCATTACTACCCCCGGCTGGTTGAGAAGCGCAATTATCTGTTACCAGTGTCGTAAATACTGTCACTGAATGAGCATCCCTGGGGAAAATGAATACACGTGAATTTGTTGACGGAGCCGGCGAATCACGAAGCCTCGTTTGGAAACATCAAAAACATGAAACCTCAATCGAGTGCCAACAACAAGCTAGATTCAGAGATAGCAGTTGGTACTTTGTTAGCATATAGGCTGCACAGCACATTAGCATGCTAGAACTATTCTCATACCGAGTTGGTTATAGTGATTGCACCGACTAAGTTACTTCCAAAACACGACGCTTGGGCGTGAATGTGTTTAGTAACGTCTGAAAATATAACTATGTTTTTGGGAGTTACTTAATACAATCGTAAGTTGTGACGTTGTGTTCGGCATAATAACTACAACCAACTCGGTATGACAACAGTAAGTAGCATGCTAATGTTACCTCCCGATCACACTGTTCAACAATTATGTTGATTATCTGCATGAACTAAGGAATCTGCAACTTTTCAAGACAAGACGTTCATAGTGTTTTAGTAAGTTAGTCATCGTTTACAGTCACTACATGAAAACGTGCAAGCTGACGTTGTGTTTGGTGCAATAACTACAACCAACACGGTACGACAACAATAGCTAAGTAGCATGCTAACGTTACCAATAACAACAATAACCTAACATTACCTCCCGACTAGAGCTGCACGATTCTGGAAAAAATGTGAATCACGATTTTTTTGCTTAGAATTGATATCACGATTCTCTGGCACGATTTTTTTCACAAAATGTTTCTTGCACTGATGAACTTTAACAAAACAAAAAAACATTGCTTTGGCAGAGGCATAGTAGTAGCCTAGTTCTATCATTGGAAGAGAAATTATTTTTACAAAAGTAAAAAAAAAAAATTGAGACATGTGGCTGATAACAACTTCCCCTTATCATCATATGCACATCAAACAGTCTGATTTCCTTAGAACTTAGAGCATATGGCCCTGAACATAGCACTTCAGAATTGAACGCTCAACTCTTGAATCTTTCATTGTATTCTCTACAAGGAATTTTTTTTTAAAAATTGACTTAATACCTCATCAACTTATTAGCCTTTTTAAAATTATTATTATTATTATTATTATTACAATAATTTTTGTTGTGGTGATACAAATACAATACAGTTCATTATTGTTTTTGTTGTTGTGACTTTATAAAGGAGTGAAATCAGGCGCTATAAAATGAACCGTCAGGCTCAAATACGGCTCCATGATCCGACTGGACCATAAATCAGACTTTTATTTATTTTTAAATTATCGATTTCCTGCAATTCTGCCTCGACCACTGCCCGCTGCTTATTGTACATGTCAGGGAGCGCAACGTATGAAAAGTAGTTGTGGGAGGGCATCGAGTACCGTTGGTCGAGAGTGTTTATCATCTTCCGAAATCCCTCATGTTGTACAGTGTTTATTGGGGCCATATCTTTGGCTAGGTGATATGCGATAGCTGCTGTGATCTCCTTATGTCTACTGGAGTTTGGTGGGTATGGCGTTGCATTTTACAAGGTTCCGGTTATTGACATCTGTGTTTGTTTCTTGCCTTGTACGGCTTCATCATGCTGTACTTTGTGGTGACGCTTAAGGTGATTGTAGAGATTTGTGGTGTTGCCGTGCGGTGCTGCAACGACGGCAAAACACACTCTACAATGCACCTCACACTGTTTGTCATCGTCTGGCTTAAATCCTAAATACTTCCACACCAATGAATGTGAACCTTTTAAGGGAACGAGGTCGGTTCGGGTGGGTGGGTGACTCTCGCCACTACCACTTGGGTTTTCGTCGCCATCCATTCAACCCTCCTGACCGCAGACTTTCCTCCGCTTTAACTCTCACTCACTCTTTCCAAACACTCAACTGCAGCCGGGCTTCCTCCACTGAATCACGTGTTGTAAAGACGCTTTACCATAGGCTGAGGGAGGAGGCAGCGGCAGTGCTGCGTTTGGGGGCGCTTGAAAAAATCCGGGAGGAAATGGGAGCATTTGTTTATGATGCAGCTCGACATATAAAATGCTTCAGAATCGCCGCGTGTAGAAATGACATCGAGTGTATGTGTGAATCGAGATCGCGATTTTTTAACGATTAATCGTGCAGCCCTAGTGCGCAATTACGCATACAAAACGTTTGCACCTCCTTTTGAGACGTGTTAAATATAGATGCAGTTTCTATGAGCAAAATTGCTTTCCGGTTTGATAAATCACTTTGCGTGCTTTGATTTTTTCAAGCGCCCCCAAACGCAGCACTGCTACTATGCCTCTGCTACTATGCCACTACTACTATGCCTCTGCCAAAGCAATGTTTTTTTGTTTTGTTAAAGTTCATCAGTGCAAGAAACATTTTGTGAAAAAAATCGTGCCTGAGAATCGTGATATCAATTCTAAGCAAAAAAATCGTGATTCACATTTTTTCCAGAATCGTGCAGCTCTAGTCGGGAGGTAATGTTAGGTTATTGTTGTTATTGGTAACGTTAGCATGCTACTTAGCTATTGTTGTCGTACCGTGTTGGTTGTAGTTATTGCACCAAACACAACGTCAGCTTGCACGTTTTCATGTAGTGACTGTAAACGATGACTAACTTACTAAAACACTATGAAAGTCTTGTCTTGAAAAGTTGCAGATTCCTTAGTTCATGCAGATAATCAACATAATTGTTGAACAGTGTGATCGGGAGGTAACATTAGCATGCTACTTACTGTTGTCATACCGAGTTGGTTGTAGTTATTATGCCGAACACAACGTCACAACTTACGATTGTATTAAGTAACTCCCAAAAACATAGTTATATTTTCAGACGTTACTAAACACATTCACGCCCAAGCGTCGTGTTTTGGAAGTAACTTAGTCGGTGCAATCACTATAACCAACTCGGTATGAGAATAGTTCTAGCATGCTAATGTGCTGTGCAGCCTATATGCTAACAAAGTACCAACTGCTATCTCTGAATCTAGCTTGTTGTTGGCACTCGATTGAGGTTTCATGTTTTTGATGTTTCCAAACGAGGCTTCGTGATTCGCCGGCTCCGTCAACAAATTCACGTGTATTCATTTTCCCCAGGGATGCTCATTCAGTGACAGTATTTACGACACTGGTAACAGATAATTGCGCTTCTCAACCAGCCGGGGGTAGTAATGAGTCCAAACTACCTAGTGTTGCTTTAAGTAGCTGGTTGTGCTTTTGGGAGGGTGGTTGCATAAATTAATGAGATGTTTAAGAGGACTGTGTGTGTGTTTGTGTGTGCGTGCGTGCGTGCGTGCGTGCGTGCGTGCATGTGAATGAGTGAGTGAGTGAGTGACAGAGGGAGAGAGAGAGAGAGAGAGAGAGCGCGTTGGTGCTCACAATGTCGGTTAGATAACAAGCGTGTGTAAGTCCTGGTAAAATGATGCTGGGCGCTCTAATAGTTCATCCAACTACATGAAATAGCAACATATAAATTGCAACATACGATTTTCTGCCCACACCCCCGTAAAACATACACGGCTTAGAGGGTGTGTCTCACTTGGCTTCCTGGGAAATTTCCCCCACGCCACGCCACTGCAGACAACGTTCTGTTACCTGATGGAGATTATGTAATTATGCAATTTAGAGCGAAAAACGTAACTTTGTCACTTTCCAGGATGCATGGTGGGTCAGGATCTCAATCACAACACATTATAACAGCATCCATATGATTATAAACAGTCAGCAGGTATATGTTTAGATTAACAGGAGGACACCAGGGGAAACGCATTGAAAAAAACCACACAGACGTCATCATCATGACGTGAACCGCCACGCCTCTTTTGGAGCCACAGCGCCAGCTTGCTGTGTGAATTACACTCTGGTTTGTCTTTTACACCGGAGCTGCTTGGTTCTGTGTGACCAACCAACGGCGGAGAATTGCCAAACCGCCGCTATGGAGATAATGCGGCGTCTCTGTCTGAATTGGGCTAGTGAATCATTCAGTCCCAAACCAGATCCTGTGTTAGTTTTGGGAACAATGGCAAACCAATGTGCAGATTTTAATTCTGGTTCTTGATTCTGGAGTTATTGATTGCTAAATCAATTATGATTATTTGCTTTGCACTGTCATCTGTCTTAACAGGCTATAGAAATGCAGTACAACAGTAGGAAAAACATATTCACAGGACAGATTGTTGTGGGATAGTGACTTTTTAATGGGATGTACTGTGGAGCCACACACACACAAACAGAGAGAGGGGGGGGGGGGGGGGGGGAGACACACTTTGGCAATATTGTCTTTGTTACATTCATGCGTTTTTTACACTATATCCCTAATTCATATGGATAGAGGTAAGGTTGAAAACTGGCAAAGTCCCCTTTTAGCAGGGTTTTTTTTTTTGGTGTCAGTTCCTTATCCACTCTTTTCCTGCACATGCTCACATGCAAAAAGCCATTCAGATTAAGGGTTTCCATGGACCAGTGATCACGTTTCTCCAGCAGAAATCTACCTGTGCTAACTGGCTTTCTCTTAATCTTTTAACTTGATTATGGAAATCATATTTCATGTTTACATGGCATTTCAGAAATTTTGGCGTTTAAACAGACTATTAAAGTGCATGTAAAGACATTGAATGCAACACCGAAATGAGACATCATTTTTTTTTATAAATGTAGAAGTGTGTGCATGGCTGCCGACAAACTATAGCAATCATCTTCACCTACTACTACGAGTATAACATCTTGGACTACATCTCAGGGATGACCTCTACTAAATCATCTATTGGCATTGATAAAATGGTGAAAAATACTTTCTGATACAAAACAGTTTGTGTAGAGGAAAAAACAACATTTTTAAAATGGTGTAATCAAACTCAGTTCTTTCTTATCTTTCCTTACAGATGTCTGATGTTTGAAAGAGTTACATAAAGAGGGTCTCCCTGGACCCCCAGCCCCATATGACAATACAGAAGCACAATATGGATGTTATGGACGTTGCCATGAGAGCTGTTTTTTGTTTCTCGATGCTCATTGATGTCGCCCAGTTTATGTTTATGTTTATGTTTATGTTTATTGAGATCCCCATTAGCATCTGCATAGCATCCGCTATTCTTCCTGGGGTCCAAAGCATATACATGGAGACAATAAAAGAATACACATTCACACTAAACAATATAGACATAGACATAAAACAACACAAACAAATAAATACAGACAATATAGAAATATAGAAAATAAATGAATATATGTATAATATAGAAACATTGGAAGGAGGCGCCGAGAGCGCATTTTTGCAATGCGTAATGCATATTGAATACGTACCTCTGCAAGAACTCAAGTGTTGCTGCAAGTTCCACAGGGTAGTCTACACTCTTAACCCGAATTAGTTGACTCGCAAATCGCGTGGAAACCCGTTGCCCTATACGACTTTAGTTTTTACACAAGCTGAAACTAAAAATGTCGAGTTATATTAACATAGAACCTTAAGTTTAGTATTTATATTTATCAGCAGTGTGTACTCAAAATCATTAGATAAAACTAGCTATTATGACTTGTTATTGCTACTCATCATTTATTAGAATTACAGTATTTTCCTCTAATTGAATTAGCTTTTGATTTTTTTTAAAATATGGTATAAAACATTGTTTCAATTAAATTGGATGGAAAAAAAGAAACACCTCTAAATGCTCCAATGCATTTTTTTTTTAAAGAAAATGGCAAAACACAGCCAATGTTGTTATGACAAACTTAACATCAGGTCAACATCATCACGTCCAACCTAAAATGATTAATCTGAAAAAGGTAAATTCAAATCATTGAAACAATTAAGTGTGTGCTTGTTGTATGTGTTTGTGGGTGTTGTGTGTGTGGGTGTTGTACGTGTCTGTGTTGTTTGTGTGTGTTGTGTGTGTGGGTGTTGTCCGTGTCTGTGTTGTGTGTGTGTGTTTTGTGTGTGGGTGTTATCCGTGTCTGTGTTGTTTGTGTGTGTGGGCGCTGAATGTGTCACAGATTTACAAGAGAAAAACGTGACTGTCCCCTAAGACTAAAGTGGTAAAAAAAAATCAAATTCACAAGAAATCCCCACTCAAATGAATAAGAAAAACATTTACAAAAAAGTCACAAATTTAGAAAAAAAAGAAAAAAAATTCTCAGAGACTATATCATTATAAATTTCAACATGAGCTCTAAAATAAGGTACAAATTGTTCCATTACAGCCTAGATTGATTGCAGAAATCACACTGTGGCTTCTTAACACAGAATATAACGCCTGAGGGTCACTACTAAATTATCACTATATTTGTACGCTGAAAGAGGGAAAACATCATTCAGCTCTTTCAGCTGCACCACACACAGAGAGGGGTTACTGCTGTCACAGATGAGTTCGAAAGGCCTTGAGTTCATTATGCAGCAGTGGATGGGATAGTTCACACATCTGTAACAGCTGTTGCATGACTTCTTGTACTGTACTTTCTGGAATGTGTAGGACCGTGACTGTGCTCCAGCTGTTTCTCTAGATCATGAAGATCTTCATTGGTAGAATCCTCACTGTCTTCTGACTCAGGGATGTCATTTGGAGGCTCATGTTCTTCTTGGGCCATTTCATTAGTTACACTACTAGAGACTATTTCTGGCCTGAACATCCTCCAGTTGTGTGTTCTGTGTTCCTTACTTCTGTGTGCATTAAATGCAGAATACACATTTGTGTGAAAGTTACAGCCATTGGCCGCGTTTCCCAGATTCGTTAAGAAGCTCTTAAGTGCTAAGATCTTCTTAAGAGCGCTCTTAAGAACGCTGTGAAAGAAGGATGCGTTTCCCAGAGTCGCTCTTAGCTTAAGAAGATCTTTCACTAAGAAGGAAATGTAAGATCGAGCTGACCCACTCTTAACAGCCTTCTTAGTGACCGAATGCTCAGTGATCAAGCGCGTCAGGGAAATTTATATCATCCACTTTGCGAAATAATAAAACAATGCTCAGTGTTGAAATGCGCTCATAGCTGCGGACCACTGGTGCAAGAAAAGAAAATAAGAAAATGGTAGATGAAAAAAAACCTTTTTATTGAATTACACGTTTAACTTTTCCGCAACATCTGCATATATGAGTTTATAGTACTACACATAAAAAAAACAACAACCCTGTGGCATTTCACAGATATCAAGGGAACGGGTGTATTAAACTCAGCTGAACCTCATCCAGAGAGGCTTCACCTGCTACTCTGCGTTGCCAAAGTCCGCGCGTGTGAGAAACCATGGCTGCAATACAGCACATTCTCCCTGCGAACCAACAGCGTCGCCGTGCGCGAAGCCAGACGGTTTACATAAATGCATACGTGCGTCAGCACTTCTCCCCTCTGGACGTGCTGTCAGACCGGGCTGTCCAGGCAAAGTACCGGCTGCCCCGTGCGGAGATCCAACGGCCGTTGGATCTCTTTGCCTGGACAGCCCGGTCTGACAGCGCGCGCACACACACACACGCACTTATGCGCTGATAAAGAGGTGGGTGATCGATTTGCCTGGCATCGATTGATTCAGCACAGCAGCACCGCGGTGGACAGCTCCCACTAAGAGCTTCTTCAGAAGCTTCTTTGGCTGGATCTTAAGGTTCTCCTAAGAAGGCAGTTAAGAACGCATCTGGGAAACACCCGCATCTTAGCGCTCCTTCTTAGCCGAACCCTTCTTAAGAGCCTTCTTAAGTCCTTAAGAACGATCGAATCTGGGAAACGCGGCCATTATATGGACACTGGACTCTGTGAATTACCTTTAAATGTGTACTGTGCAGGTGAGTGAGAAAGACTGCTTCTGTGCAGGGTGCAGAAAAATCACATCACTGACAGTGAAAGGTTACTTGGGCAGTTACACTCAGTTGTGCACACTGGGTTTTCTGGTGAATCATTGCTAAGTGGACCTTAAATGCATTAATGGAGTTGAATGTGCACACACATTCTTGGTGTAAGCAGGGAAATGGGACAGTTCTACCATAGTTTCCATGTTTTAACCGATAATGTTTTAAAAGGTAACCCCTTTTCTCACACATAAACTCACAATACTTACACTTCCACAGCATCCTCACACCACAAGGATCTGTAAAAACAGAAAACGAGAAAATGTTTAGCTCAACAACTCAGCTCAACAATGTCACTGTTAAATACAATATGGCAATAGAACCGAAACGACACCTGTGTTACAGAGAAAACCGGTATGTAAACAAGCGTGTGTGTGAGAGTGAGTGAGAGGGAAAAAGAGAGCGGCCAAGGACGAGTCGAGTGGATCAATGCGCTGCAAGCAGCTCGTGGTGTCCACAACGTAAACACCTCCACAGCGCCTGCTACACTCCTTTGCCCCAACATCGGTTGAATTGCTTTTCTATTGCGTAAAATGATGGTTATTTAAATGATACAGTTGAGCAAACTTGCTGGTATGTGAGCTGTCCTCAGACTGTTAACACTAAGCTAACTTTAACATTCAGCTGACACTTTTTTGAGTGGACATTGTTAGCAATAAGCATGTATTAACACCATGCACAGGTTCAAACAGTAACATTAGACGGAAAAAAAAGCTGTATCAACAAATTATCTGCAAGATAATTTGCTTTTGGGTATTAAAAATTCTCACAAAGATAACTAGGCTACAATAGTTATTTTACATACTAACCATTCCACTTGGAGTAAGGTTGCTTCCTGGTCAGGGGGGAGTGGGCTGTTACCTGTGAACAGTGCAAGTAGAGGATGATTACCATGGCTAGTAAATAGCTTGCTTCAGCACACTTCTTAGTTGCCTTCAGTGGCGTCATTAGGCCTATTTTAGGGGGGCTGAAGCCCACATCACTGAAAATCCAGTCCACATTTTCCCTGCGACCTTGCTTGCACTCGGTTCCTGCAACGTGTTTACCTTGAAGCACACAGAGCCGACTAGAACAGCATGAGGAGAAGAACGTGAATGAAGAAAAACGGATAGAAGAAAGTTTTTAAAGAAAGTAAGTATTCATCACTGCTGGTAGAAAAAAATAGTTAGCCCCAGCCCCCAGCTAACAGACTATCAGTTAGTTAATGTGGCACAAAATAAGCTATAGCCTAGTCTCTAGTCAGGTTGGTGAAGCATCGTGGCAATAGGAGTAGCAGCTATAGTGCTAGTAGACTAGCATTTGAATGACATGAATCTTCTTTTTTTTTACACTACATAAGCCTGCTTTTCATACTGGCTGTTGATAGAAAGGGAATTCATGGTCCCTATACTGTAGGCTAGTGTTACCATCTTAAACACTGGAACACTAAACCCTTTGCAAATGTCTGCTTTTCCATAGATGGACATATGTTCTTTTTTTAAAGAAAACAGCCAGGTGCAGGTGAGAGAATGTAAATCCATGCCATTGAGTAGTATAGCAACAAAGTATTTAATAGATGAATACATGTTAATGAGTTAGCATTTATTTCTTTGTTGTTTAGTTGTTATACTGTATTACTTTGGCTTTTTGGTGGACAGTACAAAGAGAGGGGTAGAGAGATAGAGAGATGAGGATAGAGAGAGAGAAAAGGAGAGAGAGCAAGATGAAATGAGCGAGAACATGAACAGGTAGTCAAGAATACAATAACAATAAGCATCTTTTTGGCCACATTAATTGCACTTGCCCATATTTATTTACTCAATCTTTTAAAACTACTCTGTCCCACTGCACATTGACAGGTTATAATGTAGGCCTACATTTACTGTATTTACCTCAGAAATTGGCCCATTGGGCTTGTTTGCTTTATGTATTATTTTAAAGGTTTATAACTACTTCCTTACAAAACGTTTGTATGTATGTAAAGAGAGAGAGAGGAGGATAGAGAGAGGGCAAGAGCAGGATGGAGAGAGAGAGGACACACAGGACCTGGAAGAAGCAGGTGAGAAAAGGGCATTGATTGTTATAGGGGCAAACCACCTCACTAATTACCTATAAAAAGAAAGTACATTATATTTAGAGTAATTTCATGGATGACTTTTTAATCTCCCTTTAAATATTTATATATTTTTTTTCTGAAAATGTAAAAAAAAAAAAAGTTGATCATTGTTCATCCTTAATCATTACTGTTATCATAGGTTTAGGAAGATATTAGACTCTCATCCGGTGAAATGACTGTGTGAAATGATTTAGCGGGGGGATTGTATGTCAGTGGAACGTGTACATAGATCATGGTAAATCTTAGCCTTTTTCTAAGAAATTTAAAAACTGGATTAAATTCAGTAGCCTCATAATTCCTCGTCAAGAGCGGATGTCAGCTGCTTTCTGGGGGCTGAGCCCCCCCAAAGGTCAGGTCCTAGAATCGCCCCTGAATACTCCTGCCGCATTATTCCGTTTACTTTCTTTAGAGCAGCAGATCCACTGGCAGCAGCCCCGCAGCATAATACTAACACCACCATACTTGAGAGAAGGTATGGTGTTCCTGGGGTTAAAGGCCTCACCTTCTCTCCTCCAAACATATTGTTGCTCATTGTGGTCCAACAACTAAATTTTTGTTTCCTCTGACCACAGAGTTTTCCTCCAGAAGTTTTTTTCTTTGTCCATGTGATCAGCAGCAAAATTCAGTCAAGCTTTAAGGTGCCGCATCTAGAGCAAGGTTTCTTTCTTGCACGGCAGCCTCTCAGCTCATGTTAATGTAAAACCCACTTGACTGTGGACACTGACACATGTATTCCAGCAGCTTCTTATTCCTTGCAGACTTGCTTTTTGGTGGTTTTTGGTTGACTCTTTACATCCTGACCAGTTTTCTCTCAGCAGCTTTTGAGAGCTCAGCGTTTTCTTCCTGATCGTGACAGTGCCACAACTGGGCAGTGCACTTTATACTTATAAACAGTTGTTTGTACAACTGATCTTGGGATCTTGTAACTGCTCTGAAATGGCTCAAAGTGACTTTCCTTACTTGTTCAAATCAATAATGTGCTCTTTCAGATCAATGCTGAACTCTTAGACTTTCCCATTGTAATTTGTGACTAATGGGTGTATCAAACAAGCCCTATTTAAATGGGCCCATAAAGTCATCAGCTGTTATCAATTATAATCACTCAAAGTCAAGAGGCCATGCTACAAAGAATATTTGATTCATAGAACTTTCTATTATCACCAAAATTGATTGTTCAAGTTACTGTTTGTATATTTTTGACTCAGCAGATTTCGACACATTTTCAGAAGACTACGATCTACGTGTTATTATACAACACGTAGATCCGATCGAGCAATCAGACATTATAGACTGTGCTCAAATGAGCATCACAGCACAGCTAGCTGTGCTCAAATGAAAAATGCCTCATCACTGAAAATATCACTCCGCCTGTATTTTAAGCTACGTACAGTAGAAGAACAGTAAGATTAATATAGCTATTGTAGCCTATGCAGAATAAGCAGAAGCAATAAATATTTAGATGTAAGAGACGATGTAGTAAATGTCGTCTAAAAATGGATCATATAAACTATAAAATTGCTGATTAATGAAAGCAGTATAACTGTTAATCATTGTAGATAAAGATCAGCTGTGCTGATGAGTCGTTGACACAGCACCTGCTACCGTAACATTACTAGCTTAAACTGACTGTAAAGTCAGCAGACGTAATAACTATATCAGTCCATGAAAAAAATATTTTTTCCAGCGGATATCTTAGTTACAACATGACTGAGCTAGCAAAGCAGTTGTGTGTTCCTATGTGTGGTATTTATTCAGTTTTGAGAAATTGTGATGTCTTGAAAGCATAAGCTGAAGTTGGCTGTAGCTGACAGGGACTAGTTAACGCCAGACGTCATGTATTTCCATTGAAACGGGGACAAACACTAGCAAAACACTTACACTTTGAGAGCGTATTGTTCCACATTATGGATACACTTTGAGAGCGTATTGTTCCACATTATGGATACATTTTTCGAATATTTTTTATTTTTATTGGTGGTTGTTGTATAATCGCATTATTACACTCATTCATTATTCAGTGATGTGGTCAGGAACGAGGCGCTTGCGCGTGACAATAATGACGGTAAAGCACACCCTCTAGTGTAATAATGCTTAATAGAACCAATCTTTATGAATGTTTTTGTGACAAAGTAGTTTGTGTTCCACTCATTCCATCACAAAAAATAAGAGCTGTAGAAATCATTGGAATTGAAGACTGCCATGATATACATTTTCTTTACAAGTGTATGTAAACTTTTGACTGTGACTGTAGGTCTTCATGTTGAATTGTCTCTGGAAAGCCTGTAAACAGTCATGATGATCTTCTGAGATGATCTGCAAGAGATGTCAGGGAGTTCAGCCATGCAGACATGAAATCATTTTTCTTCTACCTTCACTGGAAGTAATCTATGAAAGCTTCTAGTGGCCTCTAGGCAAACAGATAGCATATTATCCTCTAAATTAAAGTCAGATCAAACACACTATGTTTCCATTAGGAAGTTACATTTTGAATTAAACCAAAGGAAAAAAGTGTCCAAGCTGCAAATGTGAACTGATTATGAAACTTTAATTCCCCAATCAAATATTGGACAAACACAAAGAGGAACAGTTAGAATAACCATATAACTATGACTATATGTATCTCTGAATATTGGATTTGTTTTCCACAACATATCTTTAAACCCCTTGTTTTTTGTGGGGTTTTTTGTTAGTGTTGGGCTGGTTTCTGGACCAACATTCACATTTTTTGTTACTTCTGATTTATTGGTTTTCTTTCACTTTTTCGAATACAAAAAAGTTTAATACATTTTGTGAGCCACATTTTATCCAAATAAAATGAGTCCATGAGTCCTCAGAAAAATATTTGATTGCAAGCTGTTTCTTGCTTTTTGGGAATCATGTAAAACTTGGTATGTAAACATTTATATTTTATTTTGAAAGTCAGCACATTTAAAATATGTGCTTTTCATTTCCTGCCTGCTAGACAACATCTGGAGAAGATATCATCCACTTCCTTTGCTTTGTCACATAGTTTCTGTGACCACGGCAAAAGGGGTCTGCTAGGCAGTGTTCAACAGTAGTTTAGTTACGTTTCTGCTGAGAAGCAGCATAATAAAATTCCACTGTAGATGAAAGGAAGAGGCGTCTGAACTTGATTCATCAACAGATCTTTTACCTAAAAGGCAACTGGGTTTCCTCTCTTGCCACTGTCTGCACTGTGCTTAAGTTCTAATCCTTTTATAGTTTGTCTTCACAGATCTCATTCTGACAGTCATCTTAAATGCACTCAGAGATCTCAGGGTTAGCTGCCTAGTCAATATGCTCACATCTCTTTCAGCCTGCATAGTCGCCATGGCAACCATGGACCACCTCTGTCTTCTAGTGCATCTGTCAGCCACTACCCCTTCATACATGCTCACACACACAAACACACTGTCATCTTGCTTTGTTATAGCATGACTGTGTGTTTTTGCATCAGCAGGGAAAGTCTTTCACATCTGCTGTCAAAATAATCAAAATATTTAAGGTAGATTTGTCAAATACAATACATGTAAATCCTTGTGGATTTTTATTACACCATGTTGTCTCTTCTCCAACACCACATACAGCAAAGGAGAGACTAGAAGAATGCTGAGATGGCAGTATAGATCTCCCATTTGATTGTTTTCAGTTTTTATCTGAAGAGGGCAGCCTTGAGCCTTTTCTTGTGCAGCCCTGTTGACAACACAAAAAATCCACACAAACCTGCTGTGTCACAGCCCACTCTACAAATGTAGGACCACCCATCCCGCACTAAAAGTCCCTGGCTGGAATTTAAACCCTACTGACCCCTGCCCCCACCCACCAAATCACCTACAGAAAAAAAAAAATTGTGTGTGTGTCCTGGTATGCATGCATGAATGCGTGTGTGCAGCAGCAAGAATGGAAAGGAAAGTGAAGGAGGGGGAGGAGGAGGAGAAGGAGGAGAGAGCAGCTGAGTGAGGCAGCTCTCTCACTGAGTAATGTTTAGCGCCAGCTTTTCTTTTTCTTTTTCAGAAAAGAGTGAAACAGCATTGTGCGTTCAGCTGCGCCGAATGTGTCTATTCTCCGCTCGTCCTCTTCTCTTTCACTGAAGATCTTTCTCTTTTGTCACCCTAAACCCTCCCCATCTGTCTAAAGTCCCTCTTCACCCTCCAACTCCACCCCTCTAAACCCTTCTGAAGTCCCCACACTTCATCTAAAAAGGCAGTGTGAGGAGATGGAGCTTGGAGGAGTGAGGTTATGTTGGGGGAGGGGTGTAGTACTGTTGTAATTTGCAATTGTTACAGTCTGCAGCCTTGCTACGCTGTCACCATCCCGAATTGATTTTACCATGGCAGCATCAATTTAAGGGCTGTTAGTGTTCCAACCCTGGCTGCCCAAATTCAGCTGAATGTGCAACTAGCTCCCTTTTGCTCCCTTTCCCAACATTGGGTATCAAAGGCAATTGTGTCCAGAGAAGCAGTTTACCCCCTGTGGGTCAGCCATGAGCTGGGACAAATGGGAAAGTGAAATAGCAGAGGAAGGAGATCAAAGAGAAGGAGGATGAGGTCTTGAAGTGCAACATCATGACAGAGCATTTCCAGTTGTTGGGAGGGCCGTAAACAGGATTTTAGAAATACCAGGGTCCAAAATTCAAATTTAGGGGTAGAGGGTACTAGAAATTTTGGACCCCTCTATGCTAGGGGGATCTGGGGGCATGCCCCTGTGGAAGAAAAATTGGAAAAATAACCCCTGAAATGATGACTTCTGGTGAATTTTGTGAAAACTAATTGATAAATTGAGATAAATATATTTAATACATTATAGCATATTACAATACAACCTATTAGGCTTAAATAAAACCTACACAGGTTATTATATTCAATATATACAGTATATTCTCTCCCTCTGTATTCGCTGCCTCCTCACTTGTCTCTCCTGGTGAAATTCATTAAAATGATTAACGGTAATTCTACACCTGATTGATGTACAGGGCGTCCAGTCTGAGATCTTTTCCTCTACGCGTCACCATGCATGCGCAAACGCGCTAGCTACTGCAAAACTCCAGCAAGCTAAGTGACCCGATTAGCGGCTTCAACTTTATATCTACTAAAGAAGGGTTATAAAAAATGAGTTGGGCAGCTGGACCAAGTAAGAAACCAAAAACTTACCACTTCCATGCGGAATGGGAGGAGGACTTTTTTTCACCATGTCATATTCTGTGTGTTTGTCTGATTTGTTAATCTATCATTGCTATTCCCTTTCGTTCTTGCCTTTAGGTAGGTTCATGGTTGGTTTGCTTTTGCAGCACCCCCCATCGTCAGTTGATAGAAGTGACAAAGTAATACTTTGTTTCACTGACTGCAGCATTTAATTTGGAGGCTACTAAAATGATTCTATGTATGAAGGCTTATAAACCACCATTATTCCGGTGCCGCTAGTCAGATGATAAAATCTGTTATCTTAGCGTGGTACAATATTTTTGCATCTTCCAAGTAGAGTTATGTTTAGGTAATAATTGGACATCTTTTACAATGTGTACTTGGAAAAAAATACCGAGGTCCGGACCAGGGTGACCTCAATGCTGGGTACGGCCATGGTTGTCGGTACAGTAGGGTATGTGTGTGCGACCCTGATGTCAAAGCCACCATTAAGCCAGCCAGAAGTGTCGCAGCTACTCGGCTCACCTATAACTCCACTGCTGCTTTGCCTACTGTTGGCTCGTTGTGGCTAATTACTGCTACTTGGTTCATCAGGGCTAACTGCTGCTACTTCATTCATTGAAAACCAGTTGTTCATTTAGTCCCGACTTATTTGTTTTTGGCCACTTCATTAGTTTGCCAGTGGGGCTTAACTCGATCTTTTTGTTTAATTTCTATTTGGCTTGCTGCCTTTAACCCCGGTTAATATTGTTTTGTGTGATTGATACCTGGCTGTTTAGTCCCCTACAATTAACCTGGTTTTGTGTTTATTCTGTTAACTACAATTTATCTCTTTTGTTATTGTTCCAGCAATTAATTAGTCTGATAGTGTTTTTTTACATGAATGATGTCCCTCTAATTTGTATTTTGTTTCCTTTTTGTTTAGAAGTTGAGAGCCTAAGGTGGTGGGGATTGGTGTCCTCTGGTGGTGGTGTCCCCTCCTGTGTGCTGTGCTGTCGACCCCGGGTGTGATCTTCGTGTGTGTGGATATGTGTCCACATGTGATTGGGGTGACCCTCCTCCTGGATACTGCACTTCTGGTGGCTGCTTCCCCACTGGTAAGCCTCAGCTTCACCTATTTTCTTTGTCCCTCAGTAATTGTTGATTTTGTGCTCTGGCCTTTTATTATTAATATTGTGTATTTAAAATAAAAACTTGTGTTGTTGGAACTATGTCTCTTGCCTCATAGAATAACAAACCTATGTGCTATTGAGTAATCAATTTGTCAGCGGTAAAATATTACTCTCTGGGTGAAACTCCCAGAGTGGCATTATTGGCTTCTCCTCAATTATACCAGCTCGCTGGTCACTTTCCTAACCGCTCGCCACACTCCCAAAATGGTAGGCAACATGTTGATGAAGGTTCTCAGTCATCCAGGTCATGGTAATTCTAAGTGCTGCGTTGTAGGTGTTGCCCCCCTTGGCCTGGTGGGTACCAGGGAGAGGTGTGTTCATAACCCCTGTAGCTGTATGTAGAAACAAAGAGGCAGAAAACTTTAGCTTGCCTTCAGCTTGACTATATTTATAGGATTTATTGCTTTCTTAACAAAAGGACATATTTAAACAATGACTGCCTGAGGTTATAAACAACAATGCTCAGTGTCGCATCAGGTAAGTTTCAGTATCTTCAAATATGCCAGATATTGCAATATCTTCAGAAAATATACATGTAGCTGTAGCATGTAAATGTATTAAACAGCACCATGAAGTAAACAAAATTAATGTCCATATGCATCCCTTTTCTTCGGCTGCACTTGAATTACATATTGACCAGTAAAACAGCACAAAATCAACGTCAAACATCTCTATTTGCACACATTACTGCAAAACGACTCGACTCTAAAAATTACACCTTATCACCAAGGATTCACAACAATGTTATCCCTTATACTGGGGTACATGCTTCTAGTTTTGAGGAATATTAGCCCACCTGTATGTAGAAACAGAGGCAGAAAACTTTAGCTTGCGTTCAGCTTGACTGCAGGATTTGTTCTGCAGCACATGCCTCTAAAAGGTTTCAAGTTCCTCAACAGCACTATGCGCCATCTAGTGACCTGTCTGAGTATTGCGTTAAGTAGAGCACAATGAAATTGGCATTTAATCACTATTTGAAACATAATGAAACGTTTAAAAATATATAGCGGTGTCCATTTTTAAACCACCTGTATATTTTTAACCATATTTAACTTATTTTAAACATGAATTAAACCTTGATCACATACTCAACTGCAGTCTCTATGACTTTTTAAACACTTTTTTATACCATGTTTTAATACCTGCATTGACATTTTTTTAACCCTTTACATAGGCAACTGGACTTGTTTCAGTTTTTTGAAGACGTTTCACCTCTCATCCAAGAGGCTTCTTCAGTTCGCAGGCTTTTAAACTCTGTGTGTCCTTACAGAGTTGTTAAGGACACGTGTGACCTGAGTTTCAGAGGTCAACCCTGCTGAATGGTGCCTAATCTAATTGGAACATTATTGTTGATCAGTACCATTGTTAGCTGAATTTGAGTCACCTTCTTCTGAGCCCTATAGAATCCCAGAGCACAATAATAGTGATGGATTCTTCTCCTCTTTCAAACCATCTGTCTTCTCTGGCCAAGATGGAGTTGGCCCTCCTGTGTTGTGCCATTCTTTTATGGAGAGGTTGTTTTGTCTCCCCAATGTACAAATCTGTGCCATCCTGGCTGCATTCAACAGCAAAAATTACATTACTCTGTTTAGGCCTGGGCGTTTTGTCCTTAGGATGGGCAAGTTTCTGTCTCAGTGTTGGTAGGTTAAAAAGTGAACCAGGATATGATTTTTATTGAAGATCCTCCTTAGCTTCTCAGATGTTCCTGCGACATAGGGAATGACAATGTTATGTTTTCTCGTCTTCTCCTCTCTGTCTGCTCTGGATCTTTAAGAGGTTTTGACAAAGGTCCAGTTTGGGTGCCCACAGGTTTTAGGTGCTCCCCTGATGTGCTTCTGTTTCGTCTCCTTCCCCTCTTTGTGGGTATAGTCTCAGCCCTTTAGGGTTCTGATGACCCCCAGCTTGTGCTCCAGTGGGTGATGAGAGTCAAACAGTAAGTATTGATCTGTGCCTCAATGTTGAGGCTTCTGGCTTTTTCAATGTGTACTGCACAGTCCAAGGAGGGCAGACTGTCTCCTCTGACATCTTCCTATGTGAACTTGTTCTGTGAAGGCTTCCACTTCCCTTGTGCTTATTTTGACCCAGGTGTCATTCAAATACCTGAACCAGTGGCTAGGAGCAGTTCCTGTGAAGGTAATCAAGGCTCTGCTCTCAACTTCTTCCATGTAGAGGTTGGCCACTATTGGGAACACTGGTGAGCCCATGGCACAGCCGTGCTTCTGTCTTTAGAAACCGTCACTGTACTGGAAGTAGGTGGTCGCCAGACAGAGGTCAAGTAAGGCACAAATGTGGTCTTGGCTGAAGTTGGTTCTGCTGAACAGAGTGCTGTCTTGTAGCAGGCATTTCTTCACCATCTTAACTTCTTCTTGAGTGAGAATGCATGAAAATAGTGATGTGACATCAAAAGAAACCATTATTTCATCTGGGTCCAGTGTTATTTCTCTCACCTTGTTGGAAAAATCCTGTGAGTTTTTTATGTGGTGTTGAGTGTTACCAAAGTTACCAACCTACTAGGACACTGGCTAAGTGGCTTAGTACTTGATTATGTTATAGGTAACTGAGTTAATGCTGCTGCTGCACAAAATGTCTTCCCTGGGGTACAGTCTGTAATGTAATGGCCTGTCAATGCCATCGATATCAAACTGGAACGGCCGTCTTTGAACAGAGGAGGTGGCCTATGACATTACTTATCACACACCTACAATGCAGTACCAAGTTCCCTCCCCAGACAGCTTAACAGCCATTCACACCTGTGCTCACCTAGCCCTAACAACCCACATGAAGGCCAGTTGGGTCAATGACCCACAAGTGGCCCTAACGGGATTCTTGGTATCCAAGTCATGCAGCACCTTGGCCAATCACATCACTACTATAGGACTCAGATGTAGGTGACTTAAATTCAGCAATCAATGGCACTGGTCCACAACAATATTCCAGTTTGTTAGACAGGCACCATTCAGCAGAGTTGAGCTCTGTTGACTAAATGGGGAAGGGACTGAGACAACAATTTGCTGCAACGCAAATCTTACCAGCTAACTACACAATCCAGGGAACACGAAGCAAGTTAGCACCGAGCTACTACCCTTGCAAAGGAAAGGAGCAACCAGTTTCCTCCATCTGCTGTCTTTCATCAGATCTTGCACAGCAAGAACAGCACTGTTTGACATTGGGACTACAACCTTCTCCTGCTTGACTCATCAGCCAAGGAACCACCAGCACCTTTTCTTCAAAGACTGGTAACGTTGAACTGGGCCTAGTAGCACACAGCATAGCATAGCACGGCTAAGCACAGAACTCTGGTTGATGTAATGCATATGTGTTCAATCTACGTGTTTGTTTACTGTTTGGGTGTTATTGTGATCTCAGGTGAGGTTATTTGTAGTTTGTTTTGCTATATGGGTAATTTGACGTTAGTTGAATTATGCTTCGCACTCGACTCGGGGTCTTTGCATGCAACTAACCATCTTCTCTAACTTGGCAACCACAAGATGGCGCCTAAATTAGTAAAGCAAAGAAATGTAATCAATGTCGTTCAATCACTCAATCAATGAATCAATCAGTCGGTCAATTCACTTTGAAGTAATAGCTATAACTACAAACGTCAAGCAGGATCATTGTCAAATTGGGTTAGAATCAGTGTGCAAAATACAGGATGTTCGTGGGGCTCTGGAACCCCTTAAATAACAGCTTTGACTCCATTAAAATGTCAAAAAGAAAAGAGGTGTCAACAATGTGCCTAATTATGTCTATTTATAGTATCTACAAAGGTTTATTTTTACATAACTACCGAAATCTTCGATCACTTTTAATAACACAGTTAACACATATTGCATCTCAAGCATTTGTGGCATTTGAATGCAATTTGCTCTGCCTCTGCCTATTTAACGTCTAAAACATGTGAACTGTGAAGATGAGCTAATTGATACAAACAAAAAGTCCTTTATCTCCAAGAGAAAAAAGTCTTTAAACAGCCCTTAAATCACAGCGCAAATAAATAAATCACAGCTTGTTCTTGTGTTATAGCTACTTAAATCTAGCCTGTCACACGATATTTCACACACTGGTTGGTCAAAAATATAACATTAGCTCTATTGAACACACACATCTGCAAAAAACTGTCTCAGTCTTCAGTTCAGAAAACAGCATTTCATATTTCATGGCGGTATCCAAATAACAATAAAAAAAACAAAACGCTAACATTAAATGCTTAACTTGGTTACATTACTTAGGCTAGCTTAGCAGCTAGTTCGTCTTTTAGCTGCTACTTAGTGCTAGATAAAGTTTTCTTACACATTCAGAGGGAACTACGACATAACTAAACATTAAATTACCATACCTCTCAATCGACAGATTTCATCGTTTTTATCCAGCAGTTGACGTTGTCACTGTGACGTCCTCCTGTGTCATTAACGACCGGAACAACAGCAGCAGTAGCAGATGCAGCGTACCGTGCTCATCTCTCATGGCTCACCTATCAGACCTGCATGGCCAAATGTCCGCTGAGCAGAAATTAGCTCTCACAGCCTCAGTACGCCCATTACTGTGGTAGTTAAAAATGTAAACCTGGCCCTAAATCAGCTGATCAGCTGTCATCATTGATTGACAGCGTTTCTCTTGTTTCTTGTGTTGACAAACTTGACCAACTACCTATCAGAGCTGAATCGCCATTGCCCAGCTCAAACAAACTCAGTTCAAAGCTGGTGAAGGAGGATGACAGCGATATCTGTTTACATTTAAAGTCACTCTTAAAAACAGTCACAATTCCTCCTCCTCGGCCAGACGTCCAAGGAGAATTAAAATAGCAGCACTCGTCAGGTAAAAGTTCTGTGAAGACACTGGACTCACCAACACTCAGCCAAGTCTCAGAGATAAAAAGGAAATCCAATTCCCAGGATATGAAGAAATCCTTAAGGATAAATGATTTATTTGCAAGTGATCTGGCGTTTACCAGGCCAAACCTGGCAAGAGATGGCAGGACAGTGAACAGCTGACAAGGAGGCCCGACACAGAGGCTGCAGGTTCCCCAGATTCATTCCACACCAGCGGAGACAAGGAGAGCAGGGTCCGCGGGGCTGGAACACCACATCCAAGCCTGCCACCGGTACCAACCAGGCAGCGTCAGGGTCCAGTGAACGTCGAGAGATACACAGGCGAGGCCCAGCTCTATATCCACCTCGATCAGGACGTACCAACCCGGCCCCCAGCCTCACCAGACAGCCACTACGCTTACCTCGGCGGCGGTGCCGTTTTCGCCACGGGGGTGGCGCTGGAGTGCGGCAGAAGTATGTCAGGATGTCCGATAGGAAAGGAGGCAGAGTTTACAGAAGTACTACAAGAAGTTGTTGAAGTTTAAAATGAAGCAGAAGAATCTCTCTACCTCTAAAGTAGCCTTGGGCAACTGCAATTATGCATAGGATAACTTTGGGTTGATTCATATGCCAGAATACAGATGAGGCCTTTCACATTCATCTCCTCTACAAAGAGAGTATCACTCCCTTGTCACTCAGTAAAGGGCCGCTGTGCTCCACTGCCTTTATTTCAGTTTTGCTCCCCAAGTTTCCATGGTTACCCAAATACTATTCAACCCTTGCAAGGAATGCAGTCCTTGCAGGTTTCTGTTCTTTTAAGCAATAAATGGCAAAAATGAAGTTCACTAAACACAACTGTGGAGTGAGGGCTGCTTAGAATTTGTCGATCTCAGATCTTTTTCCTGTTGATTCAGAGCTCAGAAAAAAGATGAATATGCTGGTTCTTCAAGTTAACACTGGTCGTGGTTTAGTCAAAGTATGGAGTGTCTAATGAGGCTGTGGGCTTTTGTATAAAGACATGGTACCCATGTTGTTTACAATATATGAGGTGTATTAAAGGTTTTAATCACACATTTGATTTTTGCTCACTAAAACAGCTCTCAGTCTGACATGATGGGGGAGGGGAGTGATGGAGTCATCAGTAATAAGTAATATGATAAGTATCATGAGTGTATTTCTATGGTTAGCTTGTCGCTGAGTAACCAGTTGCCTTGGCAACCCTCTCGTTCCCACTTTCCTACCACCACTATCCCCCAGCCACTCTCTCTCTCAGTACTTTCTGATCTCTGTTTTACATATCTCCGGATATGAAAGTGTTCTTATCAAGGCTTCTGATAACAATGAGGCCAATGTAACAACTCCAGCTAAAGGACACAGGCCCCATATTATCCGTTGTATGGTCCTGAGTGGTTCTCAGGAGAGTCACTGCTTTGTGACTGAGGTAATGTCTCTGCTCAGACAAATAAGACCAGAGGGCAGGATGGCACTCTATGCTATGTCAGATCAAATAAATTTTATTTATATAGCCCAAAATCACAATCACATTGCCTAAGTGGGCTTTACAATCTGTACAGTGAGCGACATCTTCTGTCCTTAGACCCTCGATTTGAGTGAGGAAAATCTTGCCTTGTTGAACAAAAGCCATTTTAACAGGGAACAAAAAAGATGGAACAAACCTCAGGAGAAGCCACACAGAGGGGATCCCTCTCCCAGGATGGACAGACATGCATTAGATGTGGCATGTACAGAATGGAACAACAACATCACAGTTCATGAATTTCATTCACAGAATATCTGATACAAAGAAATTATATAAAAGTTATGTGAAGAGTGTGGATCCAGGAGGATGGTTGATCAGGCCAAAGCATCAGAGGCACACGGCCTCCACTCCACCATGGTGACCTGGAAGAGGACAGGCCGAACAAGATAATTAGCAAAAAATACCAACAGAGAATATAAAAGGGTTTACATTTTACAGAAGTCAGATATAAGGAGATAGTACAATAGAAGAGAGCAATGATCCATGGGAGCCCAGGGTATGATGATCCAGATCCATCAATATGTGAGGCAGCAGGAGCCAGGAGAGAGAGATGTTCCCAGGGGGCCATGGTCCAGCAGAAAAGAGCCTGAATGAATAGAGCGAAGGAGGAGGAGGAGGAGGAGGAGAAAGCTAGAAAGAGAGAGGAGAGTGAGAGAGCTACACAGCTTGCAGCTTAAGGGAACAGAAAACAAAAAAACTTGCAATGTTTATCAAAAATAAACAGGTTGTTTTCTTGTCGCCAGGACAACATGAACTCTTACACTACAGTTAAGAAACTCATTGAGACTCGAGCCTCAATTACTGTATATGAAAATAATCCTTATACGCAGTTCTTGCTTGGTGAAGAATATTTTATTTTAAAAAAAGGCGGAAATGTGATATTTTCCCCAAATCTTTCATGCTGAATTTAGATTTCATAGTATTTTTGAATCTGTTGAACAGATCCTTACCACTGGCTGCAATGATTAAGTCATCCACTCATATGATGACAAGGATAGTATCATTTTCTGCCTGCTTTCTGTATACACAGTGTTAAGATGGGTTTTTCACAATGCCATTTTGCTCTAAATAATCATTTAGGAGTTTATACCAATTTCACCCAGATTGTTGTTTCAGGCCATAAAGGGATTTCTTTAGTTTGTACACAAACTTTTCTCCAGTGCCTGATGTTCTGAGGAGATCTCCTCATATATTGGGGCATGTAAATATGCCTTCTTAACATCCATCCGATGTATGATGAGGTTATTTTGGATGGCTATCTGCACCAACGCTCGAACTGAGGTAATGTTTGCTGTGGGCGCCAGTGTTTTAATGATAGCCTATTCCTTCTGTCTGATTGTATCCTTTTGCTACATATCAAGCTTGAAAGATGCAGCACGTTCTTTGAGGGCATGAAGCCATTTTCCTCCTAATGTACTTGTGCCTTTAGGTAAAGATGTCATTTTAAATGCGTTATTTTCTTTAAGTAAGTCTTTCATGGTGTGTTTACATCCAAGCGCCTCTGGTGACTTTAGGGCTTCATGATATGTCTGTGGGAATACACATACTGCCCTGTAACAATAGTCAACACTAATGTGGGCAAAATCATTATCTTTACAGTTTGAGGTGTAATCTTCTAAGAATTTGGTGGCTTTCCTTTGTCTTCCTGGATAGCGCTGGTTTTTCGTCCTCATCTCTATTTTCTTGATGTTCTGATACTTCTGTCTTATCTGTTTTTGCATTCTCCTCATTTTCATCCACCACCTGATTTCTGTGCTAGCCTTGTCCCTGTGGCACATCAATATTGTTTTCACTGTCAGACGTTCTGTGTTCATATGTCTGGATTTCTGAGTCACATTCATTTGTTTGTGTCTGTTGTTCAACACTGTTCTTTTTGATACATTTCACCAGTCTGTGTTTTGACACGTTTCCTGTTTGTGGGCTATAAACCAGGTATGCTGGGCTGTTCTTACTGTAACTCACAAATATTTCCTTCACACATCTGGGGTCAAGCTTCTTCTGGTGATGTTTATATGCATTACAGTCTGATCCAATTACCCACATTTTTGAAAGATTAGGCTTTCTCTTTGTTAGCATGGAGTATGGGGTACTTTTAGTTATGTCATTGTAACATCTGTTACGCATGTAAGTTTTATGTTGAATAGCATAAGGCCACAATATCTTTGGTAATCCCTTTTCCAGTAACATACATCTTCCCATTTCAAAAAGGGTCCCCTTCTGTCTTTCAGCTGTTCCATTTTGATGTGGGGAATATGGTGATGACGTCTCATGCCAGATACCTTTACTTCTTAAAAGGGACTGAAAGACACTGCTTGTGTATTCTGTGCCATTGTTTGATCTAATAAAATTGACACAACCGTATTGTGCATTGTCTGCCAGAAACTTTTTTGTTGCTAATGTTGTGTCACTCTTGTTTTTTAAGAAATACATGGACACAGTTCCTGTAAAATTGTCTGTGAATAAAATGGCATACCTATAACCATCTTGACTAGTCGGCTCAATGGGACCTACTAAGCCAGTATGTACCATTTCCTGAGGCCCATTAGCTTTGGTATCAGTTTTCCTATTCCTGCTGTTAGTGAATTTTCCTTCTGTGCAAATACTATAGTCTATCTTAGCATTACCTGTGATTTTCATACCATCTACCACATTTGGTCATTTTAGCACATCATCTACGTTACAATGCCCCAAAATCTCATGCCATGTTTTGACATTGCAGGTTAAGTTCACACTGTCACTGAACATCATAGTATTAACTATGTCATCACATTGTTTGTGGTTATTTACCATTTTCAGATAATACAGTCTCTTGTGTTCCTCTATGCGGAAGACAGTTAGATTTTTGGTTGTGAGTTCATTCTGTCCCTTTCTGAAGACCACTTTGGCACCATCAGCTGTGGCTGCTCTCACAGAGAATATATCCTGATATGTTGGTATAAACAAGGTCTCCTTCAGAGTGACCATGATACATCTTCCTTTTAAATCCTGCAGGCACACCTCCATGTCGCCACATTTCAGTGCCACATTGTTTGCTCTGGATCCATCGGCTCCATGTAGTGCTTATTTGGGTCAAAAGATTCATCAAATTTTCTGAATTTGTCTTTCTCTTTCGTGATGCGGCTCCACAATCTACCATTAGTCCTTTTTCTTTAATGTCATCTGGCAGAAAATAATAACTGACTTTGAACACAAAGGTTTGTTCTTCCTCATGGTCCCCTTGTCTTTCAGCAATTTGTTTTGCATCATCTATGTACTTAGTCTTTCTCCTACATGTCTCGTCACTGTGTGTTGAGCTCCTATGGTAGCTGCACCATTTGGGTACTCCATTTTTTTTTTTTTTTTTTTAAATATATTGTTTTTCAGAATGAAACAAAAAAAAAAAATAGAAAAAAGACCCTCCCTCATCCCACCCCAAAACTAACAAATAAAACAAAAAACATGAACAGGATCAGCACATCATAAGTAAGAAATAATAATAATAACAGGAGCCACAGTCATGACAATAAAATAAACATACAAATGTACAAAATGCAGTACCGGGTCCCACATCTTATCAAATGTCTCCCTTGTCTTCATTATAAAGTCTCAGTCTCTCCAGGTGAAGCATTATTTGCCATTTCTCTCAACCACTGATCGTACGTGGGTGCAATGTCTGACCTCCATGCCCAGAGGATCAACTTCTTCGCAATCACAGTTCCAAATAGGATAGCCTTTTTCTCATATTTATTGGCAGAGGACAAAGGGGTAGTTGCCCCAAGAATTGCTACCAACGGATCCCAACATTTCCCATAAGCCATAGAGAAGCAATGAAAAATACTTTTCCAGTATATATAAAATCTACTGCATAACCAAAAAGAATGTGCCAAATTACCAGTCGTAGTATTCACATCTGTTGCAAATGGGCGAAACATCAGGAAAGAAACTGTGCAGTTTTTCTCTAGAACAATAGAGCCTGTGTAATGTCTTAAACTGTATAAGGCAATGTCTGACATTCACAGAGCAATCATATATACTTTTTAAACATTCATCCCATACTTCATCTCCCAGTTCTGCATTCAGCTCATCCGTCCATGCCTGTCTAAGACTCGCTGTGCTCAATGGAGTATTGTTGTGCAAGATCCGGTAAAAGAACAAAACAGCCCCTTTAGCAGCAGGGTCAAATTTGTTCATTGCCTCAAGGGCCTCATGCGCTACCAGAATTTCAAAGTTGGGTAAATGCGTCCTGACGTAATTTCGAATTTGAAAGAATCGAAAAAGGCCAGATTTAGGAATGTCATACTTAGCTACAAGTTGTGGGTATGAGGCAAAAATGCTGTTAATGTATAAATCACCTATGTTGCAAATGCCTTTCCGCTTCCAGAGGAGGAAAACACTATCAGTCAGACCTGGTAAAAAAGAATGGTTTTCACATATTGGGGTATCCAAGTAGGTTTTTGGAGCCTCAATGTAATGTTTTATCTGCTTCCAGATTCTTATGGTGTTGCCAATTACAAAACTGTTATTAAAGCATGCCTTTTTAACAGCAGTGGGACTGTTAAGTAGAGCGGATAATGAAGTTTTTTTGCAAAGCATTTGTTCCGTACACAACCATGCAGGGCAGGAGTCTGCCTCAGAAGGAGGGCCCTTCTTCCAACATGCGAGAATAGATAAGTGTGCAACCCAATAATACAACTTAAAATTCGGTAAAGCAAAACCTCCCATATCCTTTGGTTTTGATAGGTGTTTTTTAGAGATTCTAACTGTTTTATAGCTCCAAATGAAAGGTATAATATTCGAGTCTAACTGCTTGAAGTATGATTGCGCAATAAAACATGGAATGGATTGGAAAAGATTGAGAAAGCGGGGCAATAGGATCATCTTGATTGCATTCATCTTTCCGACAATGGCTATTGGGAGAGTTTTCCAAAACTCAATGTTGGTTTTGGCTTGCTCAATTTTGCTTTGCCAGTTTAATCGGAGTAGATCATTTGGGTTTTTGGTGACAGTCACTCCTAAATATGTAAAAGTTGATAGAGAATCCTGACAGACTGCCAAACTTATCAATGAGAGTCAAGAGAGGAGGTATTGATACTTGCAGCTGGGAAATGAACAAGAGAATGTCGTCCGCAAATAGCGAAAGATGTTTATAGCCAAACATATCGATGGGAGAGATTAAAGGGCTCTGTCTGATACTAGCAGCAAGTGGTTCGATGATAACCGCAAACAAAAAGGGGGAGAGGGGGCAACCTTGACGGGTCCCATGGTGAACTGCAAATGGAGGAGAGATATTCTGATTAGTGATAACTGATGTGGCTGGTCATGAATAAATTATTTCAATCCATTTTATGAAGGAGGGTCCAAATCCAAATTTTTTGAGCACAGACATCATGTAGGGCCACTCTACTTGATCAAACGTACATTGTGCATCCAGTGAAATAACAACCGCCTCTCCTGAATGCTTGGCATATAAGATGTTAAAAAGGCTGCGTAGATTAAAATGCATGTGTCTACCAGGCACAAAGCCGGTTTGATCTGGATGTATGATGGAGCATATGCATTCCTTAAGCCTATTGGCAAGAATTTTTCTGAGGATTTTGGTTTCAATGGATAATAACGAAATTGGGTGATATGATGACACCATCTGAGGGTCACGGCCAGGCTTTGGGATTAGCGAAATATTAGCTTTGTATAAGGTAGGTGGCAAACCCGACGTCAACATTGTATGCTTGAAAATGCGTAAGAGCAGAGGTGATGACTTTGAGCTAAATTTTTTTTTTTTTATTCTACGTTAAAAAAATGTGGGCCTAGCACATCAACCGAGTCCAATGATAATTTTGGTATGTCCAGATTCTCAAAAAATGTATCAAAAGCTTGAAAATCTAGGCCGCCCTGTGACCGGTAGACATTAGCATAGAAATCTGCAAAACATTCATGATCTTCACCGGGTCTGTATGCAAGGTACCTCTCTCAGATTTGATACAATATATGGCTCTGGAAGCCTGTATTTGTCTTAGCTGGCGGGCTAATTGCCTGTGTGGCTTGTCGCCAAGCTCAAGATATCTCTGTCTGACTTGTATTAACAATTTTGATATGTTTTTTGACATTATAAAATTATATTCACACCGTAGAGCAGTTATTTTATTAAGTACTTACGTTTTGTATGAAGCTTCTAGCTTGGTCAGTTGATCATCAATTTCAGTTAGTCTTTCCTTAGATTTTTTTTTTTGCTGCTGCCTCATACGATATTACATGGCCTCTAAGGACAGCCTGTGGCCTCCCACAGAGTAGAACCATCCACATCACCCGTGTCATTGGTACTTAAATATAGTTCTATTTTACCAGAAAGATAGGTACAAAATTCTTTATCTTTTAAAAGTGTATTATTCAAACGCCAGTTATATTCACCTCTCTTATGGTTCAAGTCCAGACTTAAGGAGACAGGAGCATGATCTGATATTAGTATATTATGGTAGATGCAATCAACAACTGACTGTAGCAGCATAGAATCAAACAAAAAGAAATCATTCCTAGAGTAGGATTTATGTACTGTGGAAAAATAAGAAAAATCCTTTGTGGTGGGGTGGAGAAGCCTCCAGATATCCACCAAGTTGTAAGACTGCATAAGATTGCTGAGTGTGCCACTGTTTCTAAATATACTGGTCTGGGAGTACTGTCGATCAAGAACAGGATCTAAAACGTAATTAAAATTGCCACTCATGATTACATTTGAATCCGATAAAGTTGGTAAAGCGTTGTAAAGGTTCTGAAAAAAAAGTGGGTCATCGAAATTGGGCCCATATACATTTACTAATATTAATGGTATGGAGTTCAGAGTCCCACTAACTATCACATACCTGCCCCTCTGGTCTGAAATCGTTTGGGAGTGGATAATTTTTCTCATAATTGCAACGCCTCTTGATTTTGTACTGAAGTTCATCTGATGGACCTGTGAAGCCCAAGAGGGACAAAGTATTTTTGCTGCCGTTTTTTTAATGTGTGTCTCCTGAAGAAAATATATGTCAGATTTAAGTGCCCGTAAGTGTGCATACAGCTTCCCTCTCTTCAGTGGGCTGTTCATCCCTCTTACATTCCAGCTAGTTATTTTAATTTTATCATTGCTGTGTCTATGTAAATCAGCTAACATAGAAAATATCTATTGCATATGTAAAAAAGAAAACATTTACCATATCTGTGGCTAGGCATACTCAATAGGTTCAAACTGACACATAACATGTCCCCTAATATCAGTCCGTCCCCCGGCTTGCAGCAGCGCTGGCGGCTACATTCCATCCCTCAACCTCACGGCTCAGGAACTTCTTGGCTTCGGCCGGGGTGGTGAACGTGTCGGTGTTGTTGTTGACCATGACCACGAACTGTGCTGGGTGTCGGAATCCACACCGAATCGACTTGGCCCTGCACTTCTCCCTGATGGCTTGAAAAGCCTGACGTTTTTTCATCATGGCCGAAGTGAGATCCGGAAAAATGTACACCGGGCGCCCATCATATTGTAGAGGAGCTTTCTCTCTTGCACGCCGTAGCACAAGCTCTTTCACCTGATAATAGTGTATCCTAGCGATGATGGCAATCGCTTTGCTGTCTGTAGCCAGAGCCAAGCTCCAGTGGGCCCGGTCCACTTCTATTGGATGGCTGAAATGCTCCTCTCAAAGCAGTTTAGGAAGCAGCTTAGATATAAACTCCGTAGGCCGGCCATTTTCCGTCTTCTCCTTAATCCTGACAATACGAATATTCTGCCTGCAGGAGTGGGCCTCAAGGTCATCTAGCATAGCTTGTTGCTGCTTGTATTGGGAAGCTTATGCGTCATATCGCCTCTCCAGCCACTCTAGTCGCCTCTCGTGTGACTCGGTGGCGGCCTCAGTAGATGACACCCGCTCGCTGACTTTGGTTAGGGCAGCTTTAAAGTCCGAGATAACTCCATTGAGCTTGGTGAACCTCATGTCGACCCTACTACCCAGCGTGTTTATGGCTGTCAAGATGTCTTCATTGGTAGTAGGAGCCGGGGAACTAGCTACGCTAGCGTTAGCTTCACACGCATCTGTTAGTGTAGATCAGTCACTATGTTATCTTTACATATAATGACCTCATTTTGTGTTAAAGTATAAATACATGCTTTGCTAAAACAACTATTTTCATATTATTCATTAAGGGGAAATTGTTTTGTGCATTTGATAATCCTCACTCTGTGATTATTGAACAGTTGTTTACTGTATGTTGTTTGAAGGTTTGTTCACTATATACTATTCAGCAAACTGATAATTGACAACATGGTTTTGTCAGTGTATGAGCAAGAGCTAAGAAAGGGGGATGTAGATCAGTCACTATGTTAGCGTTGATGTTTATTGAGCTACTGCGGACACCGTACTGAGGAACACTCAGCTATACAGGTTACTGGGTCCGGGTCAGAGCAACGTTACACCGCTAGGTGCCAGCTGCCTGTATGTTGTTATGCATCCTCGTCGTGTTGGTTAATAAACCAGGTTGTGAGCACTAAGCCTGCGTATTTCATGAGAACACGAAATAGTTAGCATGTCACAATTGTCGCCAAAGTCGTCCTGCCCAGGACATTTGTCTTGCTTCTTTCCTTTACCAGTTTTCTTCATCTCGACTAAGATGTTGTTGTTCACTTCTGGCACATGAAATGATGATTAAATGTCTTATGTGCAAGGCAAATGGTGAAATCGAGGTGGAGCTCCCCTCACACACATCTACTCCATATCAAAACCAAACCGGAAGCCCCGGAGTACTCCTTTTTGGCGACAGTCTCTCGCAACATGCCCACGTTGTCCACATCTGTAGCAGGTAACAGAAGATGCATCTACTTTCATGAGAAGGCTGAAAGAATGTAAAACTAGTAGTTAACTTGGTCTGGGGCATTGCTACTGAAATAAACATGGTCTCTGCCATTTCTAGAGTAACATTTTACCTCTCGTTTTATAGGACACCAGAGAGTGATTTGGAGGGGAAATAAGCAAACGTTAACTTGGACAATCATTTTTCTGTAACGTTAGCCTAGTGACTGATAAAAGTTGTGTCTGACCGACCTAACTCTCAAGCTACGACGTTATGAAATTAAGATGCAAAGAAATGTTGTGTGCTAAATTACTAAAGTGTATTGGTGTAAATTATTGTGCTCTGTGGGGTGTGATGAATGTATTTTATTGTATTTTCCATATCTGTAGAGTGGACCTAGTGGGTATATGATAGGCCTACTGAAAACTGTATATTTTCATCATGCTGTAAATGTAAAAACCTAAGTAGCCATAGTGCATGCTCCAGCACATAAGTTAATTCCTCTATGTTGGAACTATGGTAAATTACATTGTCCCTATCAAATGAAATGTAAATAGTAAACAATGAAAACAAAGCTATGTCAATGAACATTCAAAAGTTGAATTTGAGGAATTCTAATTCAATAATGTATAAGCATTTTAGATTGACGTTAATAACATGTTACTGTATTATAAGTATCACTTTATTATCTTTCCTCAGGATCATTGCTGAAGTTTCTGGCACCAGCAGCAAAAGAGGATAACGTGCCACTTCCAAATGTTGATAACGGTAACTGTAAATTCAGTATTCCACTTGATTGATTACAACTGAATATGTATTGCACTCAAAATAATATATATAATATGCCTTGTGACATGTCATGCCATGTTTCTTTTTTGGTCATAACAGTTCAGTCAGCATCCACTTCCAGTGGGCAGTCAGCATCCACTTCCAGCGGGCAGTCAGCATCCACCTCCAGCGAGCAGTCAGCATCCACTTCCACCTCACGTGAGACGGCAACATGTTCTCATAGTGAAGACACATCACCCCAACCAGTATCACCACCACTTTGCTAATATCAGATGACCCTGCACAATGGCCAGATGTGTTGAGCCATCCAGAAAAGTGCATAATTGTAACAAGAGGACCGATACAAATTAAGGATATAGTTTTCCCACAAAATACTGACAAAACTTCACATAGATTCACAAAAGAAAACTTCGAAATGGTAACGAAAAATGTTGAAAAGATAGAGCGATCATGGCTTCTGTATTCACTCAGTACAGACTCAGTCTTCTGTTTTGTGTGCAAACTTTTCGGAAAACAGGACAATGTACTGACCAAAGGGGGATTTCGAAACTAAAAAAACTTAGCCAGTCAATTAAAGCCAGACAAAAAATCACATAATAACAATATGTGGAGTTGGCATGAACTCCAGACAAGGCTCAAAACTAAAACAGGCATTGACCAGATCAACCAAGATTTGTTGCGCCTTGAGGTGCAGCACTGGAGAGGAGTAATACAAAGAGTGCCATAATTTGTCACCTCGCTGAAAGGAACCAGGCATTGCAAGGGCATACAAATGTCCTATATGACCCACAAAATGGCAATTTCCTATCACAGGTGGAATTGATGGCACAGTTTGATCCTGACATGAACGAACATTTGAGGAGGATTCAAAACAAAGAAACAAAGGTGCACTACCTCAGTAGCCAAATTCAAAATGAAATCATAGCACTAATTGGAGACAAAGTACTTGACAAGATAGTCAGAAGGGTGAAAAAAGCAAAGTACATCAAACTGCAAGCCATCAGTTGGTACATCAATCTCTGAACATTTTGTAGGATTTATTGATGTTCAAGACACCACTAGAAAAGGTCTGTGTGACACACTCCTGGAGAAGTTGGACAAGTTCAACTTGAGCATTGCAGACTGCCATGGACAATCCTATGATAACGGAAGTAACATGATGGGACACAGACAAGGTGTTCAAGCAAGAATATTGCAACTCAATGAGAAGGCACTATGTGTCCCATGCAGCAGTCACACTCTTAATCTGGTTGTAGCAGATGCAGCCAAATATTCAGTGAACTCCATCTCCTTTTTTGGTATTCTCCAGAGGTTGTACAATCTTTTTAGCTCTTCTGGTCAACACTGGGCAGTTTTAAAAGAACATGTTAAGCAATTAACATTAAAATCTCAGATGGGAGGCCAGGATTGACTGTTAAAGTGGTGTGTTACCACCTGCCAGAGGTCTTACAAGCATTGTCTGCTCTCCAAACCCTCTCGGTCAAGAAGAAGGACTCTGAGACAATGTCCACAGTAACCAGCATAAAGGGTGGACTCACAACATGGTGTTTTGTATTGTGTACTGTAATCTGGTACAACATATTGTGTCAGATCAATCGCATCAGCAGGATTGTGCAGAGCCCCAATGTTTCTCTTGAAACACTTAAAGCAGGAAACAAGCACAGTCAGAGTATATCTGGAAAATGGACTTGCTACCTCTGAAACTGATGCTAGAGAGATAACAGAAAACCTAGAAATTGACAGGACATTTCCAGAGAAAAGACAACGAAAAACAACCCAGCAGTTCCGGTATGAGGGCAGTCAAGAAACTCAATCTACTCCAGGAGAGCACTTTAAGAGAGAGTTATTTCTCCCCCTAGTGGACACAGCCCTCAGTGGCTTGAATGAGAGATTTTCGAAACTTCAAGATGTTTATCACCTTTATGGTTTTCTCTTCTCTAAAGAGGCCATGTCAAACAGTATACAGAGTGGCACACTTATAGACAGGTGTAAGAAACTGGAAGAAAACACTACATGACGTAGATTCTGAGGATTTGGTTCTAGAGGTCAAGGCTGCCTACCATGCCTTTCCAGATCATGCATCTTCCTCCCCAAGAGAGATGCTTGATTACATTTATAAGGAACAGCTTCTGGATCTCTATGGGAACCTCAGCATTGCCCTTTGTCTGCCATGTCCCAAGAGAGACTTTCAGGACTAGCCCTTAGCTCTATAGAGCACAATGTTTGAAAGTCTTTGGATCTGGAGGACATAGTGACAGCTTTTGCACAAGCCAAGGCCTGTAAGCAGCAGTGGTAGAATCTGTGCTCAAATGGTGTACCCATGGGCACTCATGGGCATGTGGGTTTAGTTCCCTAAGATAACTTTTTAATGTTATGAGACTGTATTTTTTACAATGTGTATATATAAGTTATTTAATATTTTCATTGTCCTGTTTATATTTTGGCAACTTATTATAATACTGTGAACACTGGCTGTTAAGATTTATGTTATGTTTAAGTTATGTTAAGTTACGTTATTTATTTTTTGTTCTGTGTTTTATTGCTATTCATATGTTTTAATTAAGTTTTTTGTGGCACTGTTTGAAATAACAACACAAATTGTGAAATGTAAACATTTTTTTGTCATGTTATTTATGACATAAATGAATGCTTGTTCGATGGGCCCCCTGTGAATTTTTGCCAAGGGCCCCATCGGACTCTAGAATCGCCCCTGGGGAGAGTGTGTCTGTTCATAGAATTCTTTGCCTCTCCTGTAAATAACATTGAGATTGTAGCGCTGTAGTTTGAACCCCATTCTCTGGAGACATGCAGAGGCTGTGTGCAGTGGTTTCCTCAGGATAGTGATGAGGGGCTGATGATCTGTTTCCACTGTTACGGGTCGGCCGTATATGTAGTCATGAAACTTCTGGCAAGCATAGATGAGGGTCAGAAGTTTTTTCTCAATGTGGGCATAGCGTGACTTAGTTTCTGTGAGGGCTCTTGAGGCAAACGCCACTGGTTTGTTATTTGCAGGCAGACAGTGCCCAGTCCATGTTGTGAAGTGTCTACAGAGAGCACTACGGGCAGGTGCACATTGAAGTACGACAGCACAGGTGACAAGCTCCTTAAGTTTGTTGATTACCACCGTGTGGTGCTCGTGCCAGCTCCAATCCACTTCTTGAAGCAGGAGTTGACGTAGGGGTGCTGTGACCTCGCTGTAACCTGGGATGAACTTGGATAAGTAGTTTGTCATGGCCAGGAATCTCTGGAGCCCATGCTTGTCCTCTGGGGGCGCCATTAGATGGACTGAAGCCGTCTTGCCAGGGTCAGGCTTGACGCCCTGGTTGGCGAGTAGGTGGCCCACATATGAGACTTTGTCAGGATTCAGTTTGAGATTGACAGCTCATATTCTGTCGATGACCTGGTGGAGGCGCAGATCATGCTCCTCTTTTGTGCGGCCCCACACCAAGATGTCGCCGAAGACTACTGCACATGGTTGTCCTTCGAAAATTGTGTGGAAATTCCATAACGCATGCAGAGGAAAGCATAGCAGCCCACAGGAGTTATGAAGGTCGTCTGCTTCGATGACTCTTCACTGAGTTGCACTTGCCAGAAGCCACACTTTGCATCGAGGATGCTAAACATCTTAACCTGTGGCATGTCAGCAATTACCTGTTCTATGGTTTTCATGGGATGGTGTGGTCTGCAGAGGGCTTTGTTGAGGTGGACGGGGTCAATACACAGTCCCATGCTGCCATCTTTTTTACATGCAGCCACCATGGCTGAGACCCACTCAGTAGGCTCCTGGATCGGTTGATGACCCCCACCTTAGTCATTCTGTTTAGTTTGTTAATCATTTTGTCTTTCATGGCCAGTGTCACTCGTCTGGGAGCGCATATTGTGGGGTGCACCAAGTCATCCAAGTGCACATGGTACACCACGGCAGCTTCCCTATGGTGTTGCAGTCAAACAGATCTTTATATCCTGTGAGCTCTAGGGCCCCCTGCTGGACAGTATGTACTTCCGGTCCAAGGTGCACAAAGTGCCGCTTGACGCTGTCAATGAGACCCAGTTGCGGTTTAACATCACTGTCTACAACATGGAACTGCAGCATCCCACATGTGAAGTTCATGTCCGTCACTCCAACAGTCCTGATTATCTGACCCCCATAAGCCACAAGGTTGACTATGTGTCTTTGGTCAATGTGAGCATTTGGGTCAATGCGCTCTAGGAGAGCTCTGGATATTACATTACATCTGGCTCCAATCTTGTGTCAATCTTGACCTTCAGTTGCTTATTAGTGTTCAGTGTGGACAGGTGAGTGAATATCTCACATTTCTCGGCTGGCATCTCCAAACTCTCACAATAAAATATCTCTGTTGGTTCAGGTGGAGCCTGTGTGTCAAGCTCACTTATGTCACAGCCACTTTCAATGGCTGAGTTCAGCATTAGTGTCTTTTCTTTCAGCAGCTGTGAGCGGAGAGCATCATTCTGGATACAACACCCTTATCGATCTCTAATAAGATCATCATGTAGCTGCTAACGCCTTCAACGTGGATATGTATGACTGTGTGGTTTTTGATTCGTTGTGTTGAATGCGTGTCTGTCCATTATTACATTCTTCACCGGTAGGCATATTTCCTCGAATTTCCTTACCAGTATTTTGGGGTCTTCCCGATCCTCCTCCCCGTCCAAAGTAAAGGTATCATATTTATCCAATGCATCAGACCGGCGAGGTTGGGAAAGGTGTAGCCTTGACTTTCTGCCTCTCCGCCGGACTATTGCTGGGCGTTGCTGGGCGGCACTCTGGCTTGAACTTCACCCAGTTATCAGCAACGTTTTCGTCAAAGATGAGCGGGTAGATTTTGCGGAGTCCTTGGGCCATCTTGTAGTTAGGCTTGCTTCTGACACCATGTAGATGTGGGCACAATGATTTACAGACGCTCGACGTGCTGTGTAAATGCCAGGTAAACTTTATTAGCTGTAGCCTTAGCCTGTGTGTACATGCAATACCCTTGACATTAACACGTCATCTCTTGCCGACCTGGACGGTTGCTGGGGCAACCATCAACACACTCTACATACATAATCTGGGGGTGAGTATTAACCAAAATCTGAAGTGCCATTTGGATTCGTGTAAAACCAGCACACAAATTGAAACATCTTCAGGATGACTGAATATTATTTGTCTTATGCCGCGGCTCAAATTGCCGTGAGCTGGAATGAGCTAGAATTAAGAAAATTAGCACATTAATTCGAAATCATGTGCAAATACTTCTCAACATATAATGAGCTAAATCTGGCACAAGGTGGCGGTTTAACTGATTAAAAAAAAATTCAATTATGGAAACATTTCAGGCTGACTTGGTTACACCATCATAAAAACTGAAACATACCTGCAGGCTGAGGTTGGAAATGTGTCTACCAAGGCCCCACAAATACCAATTTGTCCACCTCAGAACCTGGTGGACAGAATTTCACAAATTTCACTAAATCTCACTAATTGCTGGTTGCGGCTTAATGTCATTTAACTTCTAGAGCTTCTAGCTATATTTATTATTATTATTTGTCTTGTGCCGCGGCTCAAATTGCTGTGAGCTGGAATGAGCTACAAACACGAAATTTGGCACAATAACTGGAAATGTTGGTCCACTTGCTTCTGATCAGATATAACCCAAATCTGCCACATGGTGGCACTATAATTAATGACACAAAATTGGATTACGGAAACATTTGCCAAAGGAACACTGTACGTCAAAGTGACTAGAAATTTGACACACAAGTCCAGGTGAAGGTGCTCTACAAATAATACCATTGAAGCATATAGGTCCGCTATGTTGGATTTTTTGCTAATTAATTTGACTCAATCAACACCAAATTGGGATATAGCACTAGCATTAATTAGGGTTAGGTTTAGTCATTTTAGAGACCCCCACAAAGGTCAGGTTATAACTCGAACCCTGCTAGTCAGTGTTTATATATGGACTGATGAGTTTTGTGTCCTCATCCATATTTTTTGTATGCACCTTAAGAACTGTATGTTCAGTTTTATTTTGTATGTATGATGTCTCTTCCTGTCGTAATGTTTTTATTTTTGTATTGCGACGTGCTTTACGTTAGTTGTATTGCTTTTACGTTTAAACGCTAGTAAGCGGGAAGCAGGTGAAACACTGGACTGGCCATGGCTACTGATTGCTGTTCCTGTCGCTACTGATGAATGGCTTAAATAAAAGGAAGGTGTTAACATACAAAGAGTGATTGTGTACAAAGAAAGAAAAGTGTAATGTGGGTCAACAGTAAGTTATCAGCAGTTTAACAGCAGACTACTAATGGAGATGTGGGAGTAGATTGTGGAACTAGTAAAAATGAAAAAATATGGTTATGAATGTGGGTATTCTTTGTGAGAATTTTTATCATAGGCTAAAATCCTATTTCATTTTGTTTTTACAGGGAAGCCCTCTGTGCCAAGACAATAAACTTCAGCCACGTCATGGATTTGGTTACCAATCTGATTCGAGGGGGGAACAGGTCTCTCAATCATAGAACGTTTGTAGCCTTTTTGGATGAAGTGAGCGCCGCTTATGGAGATTTACAGATGCACACTGAGATCAGATGGATGAGCTGCGGGAAGTGCTTGGAGAGGTTTTTTGCGCTGCACACTGATATCCCAATGTTCTTGGAGGACAGCATTCGATGTGATGCAAGTGCTTACTGCAGTAAACTCAGGGATTCAGATTTTCTCTTTGACATGGCCTTCCTTGCAGACATTACCTCACAACTGTGTTAGATCTCTTTTCTCAAGGACAGAGCCGACATAGAAAAACTGCAGCAGCAGTTCAAAGACCGCTTTCAAGATTTCTATGCCATGAAGCCACGAATTGCATTATTCACTGACCCCCTCTCTGCTGCTGTCATTGAGCAACCCCCAGAGTTGCAGCTTGAACTGTGCGAACTACAGTCAGACTCCTTATTCCAAGCAAGGTGCAATGAGAGGGGAATTTCATTTTGGAGACTCTAACCCGAGTCCCGCTTTCCACTTAAATCAAAAGAGAGAAACAGGCTGACAGATGAAACTCTGTTCCAGCTCATGCAGATTGGATGCACAATGCAACATTGACATTGACATTCAGTCTATTGTACGCCAGCAGGAGAGGCCACAAGTATCTGATTAAGACAGAATTTTACAGGGCGCTGTTTAGCTCAGTTGGTAGAGCAGGCGTCCCCTGTACAGAGGCCTTGTCCTCACTGCAGCAGCCCCGGGTACAGGTCCCGGCCTGGGGCTCCCTACTGCGTGTCACTCACCCTCTCTCTCTCATCCTGCTTCCTGCCTACCTTGAGCCTGTTCTATCAATAAAGGCCAAAAAAAGACAGAATTTTACACTGATCCACCGGTATATACTTTGTTGTTTTCATTTATTTTAGTAGCTATAATTGGCTAATTGAATGATGGGGTTACAGTATCCTACAGATGGAAGTGCACAATTGCAATCTGGCCTTCAGGTAGTGAGTATAAAATCTTTGTGGCCCTCTCTATCATCAAAGTTGCTCATCCCTGCCTTAGAGCTACACTCCTCCTACCACAGCAGAGGCCTCAACCACAACCATCAAGGCCCCACCAGTCTCTCAGCACAGCACTGTTGATCCAGGAGTGGCGCAAGCACAAGAACCTGTGGTCATCACTCACTCAGGAAGGGTGTCGAAACCCAACTCCCTCTACCAAGACTCCATCACATGATCATATATACTAGGGGTGGAGCCGAACCCGAATACGGTATTCGGGAAGGCACAAATAACGTGTTTTTTACGAATACTTATTTCGAACAAATACTTTAAATATATAATGTATTCGGGAACAAGAAAAACATCATATCAAAAGGCTACGTTTTCCTCATGAGAGGAAATACATGCCCGGATGAGTGAGTGAGTGACGTTCAGGAGTCGGGGGTGGGGGTGGGGGCGTCGAAACACACGAAAAAGTTTACACACACACACAAGCCATAGCTGTTACATATGTTGCCCTTAGTTTTTACAGGCTCTATAGCATTAAGAAGGGGGATGTAGAGTGTGTTGATGGGTGCCCCAGCAACCATCCAGGTCGGCAAGAGATGACATGTTAATGTCTAGGGCATTGTGGGTACAAGACACGGCATGTACACACAGGCTAAGGCTACGGCTAATAAAGTTTACCTGGCAGTTACACAGCACGTTGAGCGTCTGTAAATCATTGTGCCCACATCTACACTGTATACCAAAGATGGTGAAATAATGTCGCGCAGACTTGAAGGTACATGATTTTGATTTTTGATATTTAAGTTTCTCCTCATGATGCTACAGCTCTTAAAGTCTCACTATTTGTAAGGTAGTCTGGGATATTGCTGTACCAGTGACATAGTTCATCTGGAAAACCTGCTCCTTTTAACCTATTTATATCATCTCTCTCATCTCATCTCATTTTCTTTTGCTGCTTATCTGTGATAGTCGCGGAGATGTTGCCGCTTTATCCCCCCCTTTCGGGGGGTTGCGGGGTTGCTGGAGCCAATCCGAGTTTCTTTATGGGCGGAGGCTAGGGTATATCCCTGGATAAGTCGCCAGTTCATCGCAGGGCCCTTCTGGCGGCAGAGGCTGCCCCACAGGGTGCCAACTGCACGCCAGGAGCAATTTCGGGTTCAGTATCTCGCTCAAGGATACTTCAGCATGTAGTTCAGTTCCACCCAGGGGGAGATCAACAGTGCCACACATATCAATGTATGTAACTGTGGTTATGTCTGAGAATGCTCCTCTTGTTGTTCAGTACAACCACATAGCTCCCTTATGTTGTGCTGTAATTAACAGCTAGGATTACAAGGATATTCTTTATCATTGCAGACAAAGGTGTCTGTGCCATTAAATATCCTCCTTGTTCCTGGACTGAAAAGAGTCTTTGGCTCCAAGTGACTCTGTGTCTCCACCCAACTAGCAGCCCCTGGCCCCGCTTCCCAGCTGTGTCAGCCACTTCCAGTAGCCCTTCCAGCCACCCCTCCCCCTGAGCCACATGTGCCAGCTCCCGAGCATTATTCTGGAGATCTAGGTTTGTGCAAAGCTTTTCTTTTGCAGTGTTCACTAGTCTTTGAGCAACAGCCGTCTACCTACTCGACTGATAGAGTTAAAATAGCATACATAATGGGGCTTTTGTGGCATAAGGCTTTAGCCTGGGCCACTGTTATTTGGGATAATCAGCCCCTTGTGATGTCTTCCTACCCCACGTTCATTTCTGAATTAAGAAAAGTGTTAGATCACCCAGTACGAGTAATCTTCTCCTCCGTTTAACGAAGGGCTCCTGTAGTGTAACTGAATATTAGGTGGAGTTCAGGATCATTGCTGCAGGGTGGACTGATAGCCCCTTGCAGGGGGTTTTCCTAGATGGGCTTAATGATAATATTATGGGTGAGTTGGCCACTAGGGACGAGACTGACACTTTAGAAGCCCTTATTTCACTGTCAATTGAGTTAGCCGACCCTCTCCCTCACCATCAGTTGGGCCCTCACTTACCACCCATAGGCCCCTTCCCAACCGGCCTTATGCCCACCACCCAGTTCCTCACTCAATCAATCAGAATAGGAGCCCATGCAGCTTGGTCGAACACGCCTAACACCTCAGGAATGCCTCCATAGGATGAGAGCTGGGGAGTGCCTCTACTGTGGCCAAACTGGCCATTTCCTTGCCACCTGCTCCATTTGACCAAAAGGGGGAACTCACCAGTAGCTTTGGGAGTACTGGTGAGTAAGATTCCCTCTTCCCCTTTCCCACAAATGCAATTTCAAGCCACTGTGTGTTGGAATCTGGAGAAATTGCCTGTGCAAGCTCTAGTGGATTCCGGGGCAGTTGAAAATTTCATGGATGTCACTCTGGTTTCCTAAGCAGAAATAAAGACAGAACCATTAACCCACCCTCTCAACGCTAACGCATCGGATGGGAGACTCCTGGCACGCATCACTCAGCAAACTTGTCCTGTGCAGCTGATCATCGCCGGAAATCATCGGGAACATTTTGAATATCTTGTGATGCCATTTGGTTTGACTAATGCCCCTGCTTATTTCAAGGCCCTAGTAAATTATATGCTCTGGGATTTCCTCAACCTGACTGTGTTTGTTTATCTTGATGATATCTTGATCTTTTCCCGCTCCAAGGAGGAACATGTCCTACATGTCAGGGAGGTGCTACAGAGACTGCTGGACAACAAGCTGTTTGTGAAGGCCGAGAATTGTGAGTTTCATGTCCATTCTGTGTGTTTCCTGGGATACATCATTGAGGATGGGCAGGTGAAGACGGACCCCGAAAAAATTCACACAGTGGCAAATTGGCCAAGACCCACCACCATCAAGGAGCTGCAGAGGTTTTTGGGGTTTGCCAACTTTTACCAACATTTCATTCAGCAGAGTGGCAGTCCCCCTTACCTGACTAACCTCCTCTTCTGTCCCCTTCTTCTGGTCTCCTGAGGTGGAGGAGGCGGTTGGGGAGCTGAAGAGACGTTTCACCTCAGGACCTGTATTGGTGCAGCCTGACCCCAGTGCCAGTTCGTTGTGGAGGTGGATGCCTCTGACACTGGAGTTGGGGCAGTCCTGTCCCAGCGTTCCAATCTTGATCAGAAGTTGCACCCCTGTGCTATCTCCCCTCGGCGGTTATCACCTACTGAAAGAAATTATGATTTGGAGAACCATGAGTTGTTGGCAGTGAAACTAGCCCTAGAAGAATGGAGGCACTGGCTGGAGGGAGCTGAGCACCCATTCATTGTTTGGACTGACCATAAAAACTTAGCATATAGTCAAACAGCTAAACTCCTCAACTCACGCCAGGCTTGGTGGGCCCTGTTCTTCGGTCAGTTCAGGTTCACCCTCACCTACAGACCCGCTTCACGCAACACTAAACCTGATGCTCTTTCTCACCAGTTTGTCTCAGAGGAGGGGGTCTTCAGGCTGGATACCATCCTTCCACCCTCCTGTGTTGTGGCAGCAGTAACCTGGGAGGTCGAGACCATCATCAAGGAGGCACAGCGGATCCAACCTGACCCAGGCAATGGACCAGCAAACCGGTTATTTGTACCCAACTCACAACTCACACTGTTACGGCCTCGGCCGTACCCTTGATTTCTTTTCTCCCCCCCTCCTTCTTTCTCCCGTGTGCATCTGTGTGGTGGGCGTGGCATCACTCTCTCCCTGCTCCCTGAGATCATCTACACACCTGCTCTAAGCTGCTCACCTGCAACCCATTTGTGCCTAGGTTCATTCTCAGTCTCTCTGTCTGTCTGCCTGCCTGCCTGCCACACCACACCACCACCTGCACCTTTTGTTTCCACTGGACCACTCCTGCCTTCCCCAGCCTGGACTTCACTCCCTTCCTCACCCTCTGAAACAGTTTTTGGACGATAAACTCTTTCAATCAGAAACAGAAAATTGCATTGTAATGAGATCATCAATGTGTTGTGCTTTTATGCAACATTTATAGGGATTTTGGGTTAAATGTGGCTATCAATAATAATGATTACTGACTACTCAACATTATTTTGTAACTTTTTAGCGTATCTGTGTGAATCCGTACACCAAACTCAATCACAAAAGTGTCGCCTGCATACTGCAGAGTTTAAGGAAAAAGGCTGAGTGAACAATATATCCACAGCGGTACAGTGGTTTCTTGTTGAAGATTGGGGTGCCTTCAAAGCTTGCTTTTATGTTCACAACGTTTGAGCTTTAATGTTCTTCAGTGTCTGTAGTGTTTTGTGTCAGATTTGGTATTGATATATTACATGTTTACTTAAGTTCATGTCATGTTTACATGACAGTTTTAAGGTTATGATTTACTGAAATTCTTAGGTGCACTGCCTTATATGACATAAACACAACTACGTCTTTTCTGTGTCTAAGGTTCTCTTTGAACGCAGCAGATGTATTAATATCTTCTCCTGGCATCTTTTGTGGTAAGCTTTAAGTTATGGCATTTATGTGATATTGGCTCACATTGATTAGTTATTTAGTCATTTTAATTACATATGGCCAGATGAATTGTTCAGAAAGCTAACATTTTATTTATCTACTAAAATGCATACAGAAAATGCTGGCAAAGGTGGAGTATGGAGGGGTAAAAAAATACATAAAAGTTCCAAAAGATGAAAACTTTGATTTCCTCAAGTTTCTTCAGGAAGGTTTTTATCCATATATATATTATGAACTCATAAAATTAATTAATCAGTTAAAAAGTCTAAATGATCTGTTGGATGTTGTAGCTTAATATAATTCCTTTTTAATTTCCCCCAGTCACAGACAAATGTAGTCTGCATGCACAACTTCTAACTAAAGGTGTCCTCAGTCTGACTTATACATCTGGTACTGAGGTTGAGACATATTTGATGAGCTGATAAAGGGGTCCGAAACTTCAAGGCTGGATACTGCCAGTACCCAGCTACAGATAAAATTATTAAATAAATATTTTTCATAGAACTGACTCAGAATTTAAAATGCATACATAAATATTTCTTTTAATATACAACTGATAACTTTCTCATGCCAATTTATTTTTATGGAATAGTTTAAAAGTTGTCACACCAGTTAATGCATTTTCCATAATGTTTTTAAATGAAGCTATGTTTTCTAAAATGTGGTTTCTCAAAGGGCCATCAACTAAAAACATTTTTAAATACTTTAAATATGATTCCATCTATCATGTTGCCATTTGAGTCCTCTCAGAGACCACACACACATACACACATGGATCTGGGTTTAAGCCCTATTTATTGCTCAACCCTCGTTCAATATAACGCTACACTCAGGGAGAACTGAACGCGGCTCGTGCATCTCGGCATCTCTCTCTCTCTTACAGCTTCCCCCTTCTGTTCTCCGCAGCCTCTCCCCGGCATCTCCTCCATCTGAGGTCCAGCTCGCTACTGCCTATAAAGGGGAGACAGTGATTACTGATCAAGTGGCAGCCCTGTTAATCGCTCACCTGGCGCTGCTCTCCTGAGCCCTCCCCACCTCTCGCTCTCCCGCAGCCGCACCTCGAACCACTCCCACCCCCACATACCTCCACTGCCCGACCTAGGCTGGGGAGCCATCCGGCCAAACCGACTCCCCCCCTCCCCATGACAGCGAGAGAGGAAATCGGCCACGGCCATCTGCACCCCCTGGTCTATGCACCACTCTGAATTTGAAGGGCTGCAATGCCAGATACCACCGGGTGATACGGCCGTTGGCATCCTTCATGGGGTTGAACCACTGGAGGGGAGCGTGGTCCGAACAGAGGACGAACGGCCGTCCCAGCAGGTAATACCACAGAGCACTGACCGCCCACCGGATAGCCAAGCACTCCTTCTCGATGGTGCTGTATCAAGACTCCCTCTCAAACAGCTTCCGGATGATGTACAGCACCGGGCAGTCGGCCCACTGCACCTGCTGAGACAAAACAGCCCCCATACCCCTGTTCGAAGCATCGGTCTGCAGGAGAAAAGGGAGAGAGAAGTTAGGTGTGTGGAGGAGAGCTCCGCAATCGCAGCTGTCCTAATCTACCTGAGGACGCACCTGCCTGCCCCCAAGTGGTACCCCAGATACCGTACCTCCCCCCGTCCAACCACACACTTCTTTGGGTTGGCCGCGAGCCCCGCCCGCCGCAGAGACTCAAGCACCGCGGCCACCTGCTGCATATGCTTGGCCCAGCCGCCACTATGGATGATCACGTGACCAAGTATGCGGCCGCATACGCAGCATGCTGGCGCAACACCTGGTCCATTAGGCGCTGGAAGGTGGCCGGGGCCCCGAACAACCCAAACGGAAGTGTAATAAATTGGTACAAATTGTACGGGGGGGAGGATGCCGTCTTGTCCTTAGACCCTGGAGACAAGGGAATCTGACAGTAGCCCTTGGTCAAACCCAGTGTCATGATATAACGAGCCGTGCCCAACCAATCCAGGAGCTCGTCGACCCAGGGCATCGGGTAGGCATCAAATTGTGACATGTCATTCACCTTGCGATAGTCCAAACAGAACCGGACAGACCCATCCTTCTTGGCCACCAGAACTATGGGGCTACACCAGGCACTGTTGGACTCTTCTATTACCCCCATCTCCAGCATGGCCGCCAATTCCTCCTGAACCATTTTCTCTTGTTCTCCAGTAACCCATAGGGCCGTGAACGCACCGTCACGCCCGGGCGTTTCTCGATATGGTGTTGTATGAGGTCTGTGCGTCCTGGCAGGGGGGAGAACACATCAGCGTAACGCCGCTGCAACCTGGCAACATCTGCTCCCTCGGACGGTGTGAGATGGTCACCACAGAGAAGCGAGGCGGGATTGGCTGATTTTGGCACCTCAGGCCCCAGCTCATATATCTCCCCCACCGTCGTCACCAGGGAAACAGGCTCCGCCTCTCTCCAGGCTTTGAAGAGGTTGAGGTGGTAGATCTGTGTTGCCCCTCCCCTGTCAGAACGCATAACCTCATAGTCGACGTCGCCCACCCGCCGTGTGACCACGAAGGGTCCTTGCCACTTGGCGAGTTATTTGGAACTGGATGACGGAAGTAATACAAGCACTTTATCTCCCGGTGTAAACTGTCTCAATCTAGTTCCTCTGTTGTACAGGTGCCCGTGATAACTGCCCGAGTGTGTGGAGTTTTGCTCTAAGGTCCAGGACGTACTGAACTTCATTTTTACTGGGGCTCTGCCCTTCCTCCCAGCTCTCTTTAACCAGGTCCAGAGCCTGAGGTCCAGCTCGCTACTGAATATAAAGGGGAGACAGTGATTACTAATCAAGTGCCAGCCCTGTCAATCGTTCACCTGGCGCTGCTCTCCTGAGCCCTCCCCACCTCTCACTCTCCCACAGCCGCACCTCGACCACTCCCACCTCCACACCATTATTTTTTAATTGTCTAATCACTATATAAATGTATTTATTTTATCCAATTTTTAGATTTAGATATTAACGTGGTCTCAAATCACAGCTATCTGTATTGCCAGGCCCATCAGCATCGGCAGCTTCTTCTATTACATCAGATTGGACTATTATACTGCCAGCCACAAAGAACAGAACGAGGGGCTAAAAGAGCTTAAGATCATGATGGAGCAAGACAGGTAAACCTTGAAACCATCTACAGATTTATTAGAATTTTAGATCATTATTATTAGATGAGCAGACCTTAAACTATTAAACTATCAAAACTAAATAAGTAAATTTGCCTAAAAAAGAAGCTGATCAGGGATTAAAGTTCTCCGTCGCCACGACGGATTTCCGTCATTTGGAAAAATGAGAGGGGAGGGGGGGGGGGGGGGGAATACACGTGTTTTTTGTTGTGGTCCCATTAAGCCTATCCAATCTAAGCATGATATTAAAATGACACTGCTTTCAACAAATACAACTAGCCAGAGCCATAGTTTTAGCCAATCAGATGCAGAGCAGGGCGGGTCGTGCTTGCCAATTGGCGGTGGGCCCGGGTGGGAAAATGCTTGTTTTACAAGATCATCAGAAACTGGCGAAAGTTAACACGGGTGGAATGGTCTGACGTTATCTGTGGAAATATATTACTAAACGAGGACAGCTGGTGGGTACTCTGAGAGCGACTTCTACGGTAAGTTTCTATTCGCTACTTGTTGACGTCTCTGTGAAGTTAATGTACTGTTGAAGAAGACAGGGTTGGTTATAGTACACAATATATATAGAGCTTGGCAACGTAATGTCACCGCGGTGCCATCTTGGTTGGCCAAGAAGTATTTTTTATTTTTACCGGATTTCGATGTCGATCGTTTTTTGCACCACTGAGCAACTTTCGATAGGAATTAATGGAGGCTCCGCCCACGACGTTGTATCGAGTTCACATCCGTGAGGTGTGATTGTTTTTCAGGATGGATGCACTGTTTGTTTTTGAAGGCTCAGACGTTTTGACCATTGACAAAACTGTCAAAAATAAATGGAGATGGGCTTGGTTAAATGAAGTGGGGGAGAATGGAAAGCCTATTAGTACATGGTGCAAAAAAATTAAATTGCCGGGTGTGTGCATGTGTGTGGTTTGCCACAAAAAAATTGTGTATGGCAGTAATGGTAAAAAAGTGCTAATGCGGCATCAATCAGAGGATGCACACAAAGCCACCATTCGTGCTCTCCAGCACACCTCCTCCCTGCCTGGCGCAACAACCACCACAACAGAGGCATGCTCATCTATGGCTGACCGTGTGTGCAAACAGAAAGTCCGCATATGTACTTTTATAGCAGAGCACGACCTGTCACTCACCATGTCACAGCCACTAGTGGAGCTAGTGAAGTCGGTTGCTGAGGATAAGACTGCACTTTCGAGGATGACACTCTCTAATGCTCATGCTTCCTACCTCTGCACACATGGCATTGCTGCTCACTTTAAAACGGAATTATCTGCCAATCTACAGGGAAAAGTGTTCTCTTTAAACGCAGATGAATCCACAAATGCAAATATGGACAGGATCCTTAATGTGCTTGTCAGGTACTTCGATGAAGATATGGGCAAAGTATTGACCCAGCATCTGGCCTCAAGACGGGTCAATATTGCCGATGCCACAACCCTCACACACACACTGACTGATATTCTGGAATCAAACGGTCTTACCTGGGACCAGGTTGTTTCTATCCTGCTTGACAATTGCAATGTAATGAGAGGAAAAAGGTCTGGAGTGGAGACCCAAATTCGAAAAGAAAACCCATCACTCCTGGACATCAGTGGGGACACAGTCCACATGGTCTCCAATGCAGCAAAGGCGCTGTTAACTCCATTCCACGGATATGTTGAGGAGTTTTGTGCTGATGTCTACTATGACATCGAAAAATTCCCCAAACAGAGGGAAGTTTTTGGAGAGTTCCAGTCCTTGCTTCATTTTGAGAAGAAGAGCCTAATGCGTCCCATCAGCAGCAGGTTTCTGCAAACACTGGATGTGTGTAACAGAATTCGGGAGCTTATTGATCCACTGATTGTTCATTACTACAGTGTCCTGTCTCCAGCTGATCAACACAAACACAGGTAAAATAGCATTATTGTCTTTAATATCATATGTGTGGTGGCCTGGGAAAACCCTTGTAAGAGCTATTTCTGTCAACCAAACAGCTATACTTTGAATAATTTCTAATTTATGGAAAAATAAGAATTTAAATGTCAGATTTTCACCATGTGAAAGGTTTTCTCAGGTCACCACATATTTGTAAAATCTCATGAAATAAGTCGGAACATTTCTGTTGTCACTCTTTAATCTTACGTGTATACCTGTATGCTTTTTATCATACAGGGGGCTCCTGAACGAAGTCTTTGAAAAATATGCTGTTACAACTGATGAGAAGGCCAGGGTTGGTGTTCTGCAGCAGGAGATGGCAAAATCTGCTGGGATTGCAACTGATGTCGGCTAAAACCGGAAGATACGCATCTGTATACTTTTTTCAGAGTTCGACAAGCTCACTGCCCTGATTGATTTATACAGAGGTATGCTCAATTTAACAAAAGAAAAACATGCTTTTTTTCTCTTGTTGTTGCACATTTTTCCTTTAAATGGAGTCTGTGTAAATGAAATGCTTTATGTGAAGTAACAGCAAAAAAAATTACCATTGGCTTATTCTTTAACGGATGATTCATTAACGGATGATTATTTCCTGATGTGATCAGGAAATAATAACATAATATTCCATCCACTTCTAAATCATGCTCTGTTGTGTTTTTCAGGTGTACTTCCAACTTTTCAGGTTTTCCTAAAGAAGCTGCAGCATGACAAGCCCATGGTCCATGCACTGCATGCTGAGATGGTGCTACTCATCAGGGAACTCCTTTCCAAATTTATGAAGCCTGCCGCCATCCCCTTGAGTGTGAGGGACCTGATAAAGCTTGATCTTCAGAACAGAGACCTACAGTACCATGACAAAAGGTTGTCTGTGGGAAGATTCAGCTACTTTGCCATGACCAAGGCTAGAGTGTTGAAGAGGCCCTGGGTGGAGAATGTCTACTTCTCTCTAAGAGAAGGCTATGTCAAGGCAGCAACATTTCTCCTGAAAAACCTTCCCATCAGCAACAGAATCATCACCTCTTTGTCTGCACTATCACCGACATTCATTCTCCAAGAAACAGTCCAGGATGCATTCAGCACCTTAGCCAGAGCCTTGCCAAATGTGGTTAGGTCAGAAGAGCTGGGTCAACTGGATGAAGAGGTGAGAACCTACCAGGTTGACTCAAATCTTGGAGAACAGGCCAAAGGCTTTGATGACAATACAGCACGCATTGATGTTGACTGGTGGAGTACAATCCTTGCCATGAAGATGCCAGCTGGAGACATGAGATTCCCTATCTTGGCAAAGTTGGTGAAGGCTCTTCTCTCACTGTTCACTGGCCCTCTTGTTGAAGGATCATTTAATATCATGGACGACATTATTGAAAATGACAGAGTCAGGCTAAACATTGAGACATACGAAGGCTTCGCCATTATCAAGTCCCATATTAAAGCAAGAGGGAAAACAGCCTCCAATATTGAAATCTGCCCTGCAATGAGGAGCAAGTGCCTCTCTTCTTATGAGCGGTATAAAACCCATTTAAAGCAGAAGAAGGAGAGAATTAGAAAACAAAAGGAGAAGAAACTCAGAGAAGCTGTAAAGGTCCTCTCAGCCATTCTAAGGGTTAGAAAGGTAACAAAAGCTTCCACCTTTTCTGCTACTAGAGCCTCCTCCACTGCTGGAGTCAGAGCCCCACGACCTGCCACAGCCTCCTCCTCCACTGCTGGAGTCAGAGCCCCACGACCTGCTACAGCCTCCTCCTCCACTGCTGGAGTCAGAGCCACTGGACCTTCTACAGCCTCCTCCTCCACTGCTGGAGTCAGAGCCACTGGACCTGCTACAGCCTCCTCCTCCACTGCTGGAGTCAGAGCCCCACGACCTGCTACAGCCTCCTCCTCCACTGCTGGAGTCAGAGCCCCACGACCTGCCACAGCCTCCTCCTCCACTGCTGGAGTCAGAGCCCCACGACCTGCTACAGCCTCCTCCTCCACTGCTGGAGTCAGAGCCACTGGACCTTCTACAGCCTCCTCCTCCACTGCTGGAGTCAGAGCCACTGGACCTGCTACAGCCTCCTCCTCCACTGCTGGAGTCAGAGCCCCACGACCTGCTACAGCCTCCTCCTCCACTGCTGGAGTCAGAGCCCCACGACCTGCTACAGCCTCCTCCTCCACTGCTGGAGTCAGAGCCACTGGACCTTCTATAGCCTCCTCCTCCACTGCTGGGGTCAGAGCCCCACAACCTGCTACAGCCTCCTCCTCCACTGCTGGAGTCAGAGCCCCACGACCTGCTACAGCCTCCTCCTCCACTGCTGGAGTCAGAGCCCCACGACCTACCACAGCCTCCACCTCCACTGCTGGAGTCAGAGCCCCACGACCTGCTACAGCCCAGTTATGGAGATGGTTGAATATTTGTATGACTACATTATATCTGAGTTAAGCCTTGCAAAAAGTGTTTTATTGAATAGATTGAAAACATTGAAAATACATAAAAGCAAATTAACAGAAAAGCTGTTCTAAATAGTAATCAAATCTAAATAGTCTAGGTGAAAGTCTTCTTACAACTCGAAAGCTTTATTAGAGAACAGTGTACTGTGTACATGCCCGCCTTGGGATAAGGGCATGTAAACAGTGTACTCGTTTTTACATGAAAACCTTTGGGAAGTGACCGATAGGCAGAAAAAAAGGCTCTTACATGTGTGGCATGGTGGGTTGATGGTCGGGTAATATGATTTGGTGTCGAAAAAAAATTTCAGTCAAAAGATTTTTTTTTGCTTTAATCCCTGAGCTGATATTTTAGGAAAAAATGTCTTTGCAGAAGGTTGAAACTGTCCTGAGGTCCAATCCAAAGGGTGAAGAAATCTTAAAAGAGTATGATAAAACTAAAACGCTGTCAGATGCAACACGTAGACAGATGGTCAACATTTTGGTTGCTGAAATGACAGAATCACATGGGTAAGAAATCACTTAATCCACCAAGGGAAACACACATGGCTAGAATGAAGCTGCTATGCCGCTACTTCCTCACAGTGTCTTCAAACTCTCGGAAAAGTTCAAAGGTCAACGCCAGAGTCTTGGATGTGGCACAGAAACATTAGCGTAGCATTGCCAAGGAAACAAAAGCAACATGTCTGACAACACCGACAAGATTTACAATGCACCGTCAAATCATAAATCAGAAGTTTGGCTGAGATTTGTATTTTAGAAGGACAGAAAGTTGGACCAAAAGTAGGCCGTTTGCAAGTTCTGTAGAACAGCATTTAAACACAGCGTTAGAGACAGTACCTGGTAAGACAGCATGATGAAACCTGTGCAGACGACGAGGATGCTAGTAAAGCTAGCACTAGCAAGACAATGCAAGGCAAAGACACACAAGACTTTATCCAGCCACAACGTAGCGATGTCTAAGGTAATTACGGCATCTATAGGCCGTTTTATTGCTAAGGACTTATGACCTGTCTGCTTTTGAACGTGTTGCTATCATTAGCTGTATTCTGTGTATCAGATATTCTGTCAATGCAATTTGTAAATTGTGACTTTGTTGTTCTGTTCTGTACATGTGACATCTATTGCATGTCTGCCCATCCTGGGAGAGGGATCCCTCCTTTCCTGATATTTCTTCCATCTTTATTTTTGCCCTGTTAAAAGGTTGTTTTTTTTTCTCAATATGGCACGTTTTTCCTCACTTGAGTCAAGGGTCCAAGGACAGAGGATGACTGTACAGATTGTAAAGCCTGCCTCAGTGGGCTTTACAATGTGATAGCAATTTTGGGCTATATAAAAAATGAAAATGTATTTGATTCTGTTACTGCTGGTAGTACTGCACACTGTTAACTGTCATTGTCTACTAAAATTACGTAAATCAAAATCAAATCAATTTGAAATATATAGCCCAAAATCACAATCATATTGCCTCAGTGGGCTTTACGAACTGTACAGTGAATGACATCCTCTGTCCTTAGACCCTCGATTTAAGCTAGGAAAAACTTGCAATATTGAGAAGAAAAAACAACAACGGGGGAAAAAAAGATGGAAGAAACCTCAGGAAGAGCCACAGAGGAGGGATCCCTCTCCCAGGATGGAAAGACATGCAATGTTGCATGTACAACAGAACAACAAAATCTAGTGTTTCTACATGAAACAAAGAATTGTATCGGATTGTATTGTACCCAAACTGGATCAAATCGTACCACATCGGAATTGAATCATATCGAATTGTTCCACGATAGAAAGAATCGTCCCTGAATCGTATCATAGCCCATGTCTCTAGATACATATTCAATTGTCTTATATGGAAGAGATGCACACCGATACTGTGTCTGAATGCGTGAGCAGGAACATAACTATGATCCTGAGGCCAACACTGGCTATTTTGCTTTGGAGACTCAAGACAGTACAATGCAACACCTGTGACGGCTTCAGTTGGCTTTCCAGACCTAATTTCCAAGACCACCCAACAAACTACCGAGAATCTCTGTTAGTTAGTGATCAGCTCTTTGGTGAGGAGTGCAGGGAGGCTCTCTCCATTATGAGACACTCAACAGATAAATCTGTGGTTAAGAAGACGAAGATAAGAGCAACCTTCAAGCATAGACAGAAGCTGGTTCATGACCCGGATGCAACATCTTCAGTGTTGGATGTCCCCCCTTGTTTCCTTGACACAACTGGATTGGTATGTGTATATATTATTTCATGGTATTTCAAATATTTTGATGAAGTATCTGGAAAGTTCCTCACATAGTGGCCATCATATTTGAAGCACAGAGTCATCGCAGAATCGCATGTTCACATGTTTTGTTTGTAAACCTCACCACAAAAATTGTTCAGTTCTTTGTCACCACTTAAAATTTCAGCATGGTTTATATTCAGCAAAAAACTTGTGCTTGAAATGTGGAGAGCAAGGATATTCTTCATCTTTTTGTACATACAATGGCTTCAGAAAGCACCTTAATGCTGTACACGTGCAACAACATGATGAACAAGTGGATACTAAACAGGAGGCCACACAAAGACATTTTGAGGTCGAGTTTTCAAGTGATCAGCCAGCAACGTCTGTATCCACGCTACATTTCACTTGTTACACAAAACTTGCTTGATAGAATGTGTTGATCAATTGTTGCACACTCACAAGCTTCTGGACTTTCTGAAAGCACTGTCCAAACAATAGTTTGGTCAGTGGAGGAAGTTGTCAATGATGTTTAAAGTCAAGCACAAGAAGTAGTTCTCCGAACATTTTCTTCGGAAACTAAGGAGTCCGACATTTATAAGAATATGGGGCACAATTTAAATCAATTAGCTAATCCCTAAATCCCTAAGCCTAAATAATTTGTCCTTGGTGTTAGATTGGATACACGCATATAGAGCCACAGGTGTCTAGAGCCAGATTCCTGTAACAGACAAGTACAAGCATGTACCCATTTTAGGTACATTAAAATCCATTTTTTAAAAATAGTGATATAAGACAGTGCTTTTTGCAAGAGAAACTGAGTAAAAACGGGACATACAAAGACATTAATAATGGGTTATATTTCCACAGCAGAAGCATGCTCTACAAATTTTGCTCTATTACGATGATTTTGAGACAGCTAACCCACTAGGTTCTAATACCCCTTTTCCACTGGTCAAAAATCCCACTTAAACCCACTAAGATCGGGACCGGTTACCTGATTAAAAATGGCTACATGTCAATGAACACACTGTTAGACAGGATACACAGTTTTAATTATGGTTGCATGGAATGTAAAAAAACGACCAAGGGGTTTAAAAATTGATGATAACATCAAGCACTTAGGTTTAAACGCCATTCAGTCATTTTTGTTTTCTGCAATACCCCACTTACCTTTGGTGATGTGGTTGAAAGGGAAAATAATCACTAGAACTGAATGGTGAATGTGCCAAGTCTTGTAAAGCGCTTTGAGCTGTCAGTAGACTGGAAAAGCCCTATCCACCTTATTCCTGGGGTTGTTGCTGTAGAAACGATTATAGGTGCAACTTCCGGTTTTCACCGGAAGTAGCAGTGAGCCATTGTTTGCTAGCGGTTTTTGTTTCCCGTAGCGGTTTATTTGAAAGTTGTCTCTTACTGTTTTCTTTTCTAAACGATGATCAGCTAACCCTAAAATGTCCTTGCGCAGCTCGGGAACATGTTGCGCTGTTCGTGTTTGTACTAATAACCACACAAAGTTAAATCTGTAGCTACAAGAACAATGTTTTGAACATGCACCACGGACTAAGAGAGAATGTTGTTTCGAGAATCGGTACAGTTTCCACCGCCTACCGAAGGATGAGGAACCCAGAAGGATGTGGCTGAAAAATCTTAACTTGAAAAGACCACCTAAAACGTTATACATGTGCTCTTTTCACTTTGTTGACAAAAAATATTACTACTTACTTACTTATAGAATTATTATAATATATATTATATTATAGTATATTATATATTATATAATATTATGAATTATTAATACTTACTTATTACTGTCCAGGCACTGATACACCTCAGAGCTTTTCAGATTATTCATTGCCTCCCCGTCCGAAGCAACAGAGTTAAGAAAGTAGCTAAAAATGCAACTGTCTGTTATCTTAGGCCACTTCTTCATGTCATCCTCCACCTCTCTATATGAGTAGGCAACGGAATTGTAATGTCTCGTTTAAGCTCTTACAGCTGATGTTCCCACATGTTTTACCTCTCTAACCCTCATGAAAACCGGATTAGCGTCTACCGTTACCATGTAAACAAACGCGACCGGAAGTCGCACCCATAATTCACGCAAGGCATCATGGAGGCTAGGAATAAGGTGGATAGAAATGCAAGACCATTTACCATGCCATTTGAAGCAAAACAATATTTTTGAAAAATGTTAACCCTCTAGGCGCCAAAGTCGCATTATTGCGACAGGCAACATTGCTGATTAAAACAGCCCATATCTTTAAATCTACTGCCTTGTGCTGTTACTGCTTGCTACAACTAGATGGGCACTAGATTCAGCTTCAATCCTGACGTCATTTGTGTGTTTCTATGCAAAATACCTGAGAAAAAAAAGTTTGAAACCCGACACCAGCTGTCAGAGCGACAGCAGCTAAGTGGCAGAGTGGGAGAGGAGAGAGCCGCGGCGCGATGGCAGAAGTGTGCTGGACAGATAGAGAGACAGATAGCTATTTTTTTAATAAAAAACAAAATGCCCAAAAGACTTTACAGTGCAGATTAGGTGCTTGCACAGATCTTTGCTGATCGCGATTCAGAAGGGGACGATTTGCCCTCTCAGAGACGAGTGACTGACGATGCTGCAGCTGCACACACTGTCACACAAGCAACACACACTGATCACGGCGAGAGTTTTCTTTTCTTTTTACAAATTAGATTAGGAAATGTACTCCTATCAGATTCCTGTTCCTTTATTTTGAGGATGAGATGACAATATAAATATTTTTTTTCTGTGTAAATATGTTCAAAAATCAGACAAACTTTAGGTCATTATGAATATTTTTCTCATTTACACTATGGATTTATCTCTCACCGCTTCCAAGCTACAGCCTTTTGAAATCTTAAAATCCAAACGGAATATTTTCCTAAATAAACTCTGGCGCCTAGAGGGTTAAGATTTGCAGGTTGTAGTTTTGGACCCAAATGCGGACACCAGAGCAGGCAGAGGTTTGCAGGAGGTGCAGACAGGTGAATGGAGCAGCTCCAGCTCTGGCTTGACTCTGCTGGGGGTGCAGTGGAGGCAACTCACGGTGGTGCTGGTGGATTGCGCAGGGGGAGGGACCAGAGGTTTGCTGGCAGTGTTTCTATTTCTAGAGTGTGATCTTCACTCCATCATTGTCTCCGTGCCACTCTGAGTGTTGGCCATGTACCGCTGGGAACTGACAAAATAATCTGGCAGCAAGCAGGGTGAAGACCACAGTATTTAAATAGGTGCTGATTGCCAATGCGCTGCAGGCGTGTGAGAGCATCAGCAGCTCCAGTGGAGGGGAAAACCCCGCCCCACCTTTCCAGCACCTCAGAAGCACAATAAGCACCAGAAAACAAACAAAAAGAGATCACTGGTGGAGACCGGATTCAGGTGGGACACATGGAATGTGGGGAGAACAGGTAGGCAAGCTGGTAGCTTGAGACAGACGGTGGACAGGTTGATAATTTTGTCGACCTTGAATGGACAGACAAAAACGGGGAGGAAGTTTACAAGACACCACTTGAAGTGGGAGGTCCCAGGAGGAAAGCCACACCTCTTGCCTCAGTTTGGTACAGGGGAGCTGGTGAGCGGTGACGGTCCACCAGGCATTGGTTGCGCTGGGGGAAGAGATGAGGACGGCATGGGAGCTCGCCAAACCTCCTTTCAACAGGCAACATGAGTCTGGATGGAGGGAACAGCAACCTCACCTTCCTGAGAGGATAAAAGAGGGGTTAAAAGCCGTAGGCTGCCATGAATGGACTCATCCCGACGGCTGAGCTGGTAAGATGGTAAGTTATGGGAATATTTGACCCACAGGAGGAATGTGGACCAGGTGGAGGGGTGCTGGGCAGTGACGCAGTGGAAGGTGGCCTCAAGGTCTTGGTTGGCTTGCTCAGTTTGTCCATTTGACTGGGGTGGTATCCAGAGGTGAGTGTGGAGGTAGCGCCCAGCGCTTTGCAAAACGCCCACCGAAACCTGGGATGTGAACTGGGGTCCCTGATCAGCGACGATGACACTAGGGAGGCCGTGGATTCAGAAACATGGAGTGTGAGGAGCAAAAGGTGGAGCTAGTTGATCTATGACACAAAGAAGCCCTCTCTCTCTCTCCGTCTCTCTCCAAGGCGTCAACCTCTACCACAAACTGAAGGGAAGGGTCGGATGCTGGAGAACAGGTGTGTTGGTGAACAGTTTTTTTTTAATCTCAGGAAGGCTGCACTAGCCACAGGGAACCAAGTGAATGGCAAGCTTGCCAACTTGAGACAGCGGCTGATGCCCAGTCAACGTGAGGGTTATGTAGTCTGAGCCAGGGGTGGCCAAGAACCACAGGTGAGGTAGGAGAGGGAATATCGAACAGTTGGATAAGTTCGATGAGTCAGGGTGTTGACTGTTTTAGGAAGTCAAGGGCAACAATGGAAATCTGAGCTTGTTCCACCAGAGTAGAGTCAATAAAACTGTCGTCGGCACTGGAAAACATGCATGGGGAGGAGCTCACGTGACCACTGGAGAGAGGTAGGCAGGGGTATGCATTTATGAGAGCTAGATGTCTGGCTCGCTAATGTACTTGCATTCACTGGGGAGCCTGTCCTTTTGTCATAGAGGGGCATGAGGCGTGGAAGTGTCCAGGTTATCCACAGTTTGTTCATGACGTGTCGTTGATGTTCCTCAGGTGACAGACGAGTCCAACCCAGTTGCATGGGTTCCTCTGTAGCAGCAGGGGGAGGTCTGGGGTTAGGTCAGGGGCATGAGACTGGTCTGTGCTCCAGGGCAGGGTGAGGAGCCTGGCAAAAGGTGGCGCTAGCTGACCTATGACACAAAGAAGCCCTCTCTCTCTCCCCGTCTCTTTCTAATGCGATTGTCAATGTGAATAACAAGTGAGATTAATTCTACAAGGGTTGATCACTGTTCTCAGTTGGCTACCTCTCCGCCTGTATTTTGAACTACGTACAGTACAGTAGAAGAACAGTAAGATTAATATAGCTATTGTAGCCTATGCAGAATAAGCAGAGGTAATAAATATTTAGATGTAAGAGACGATGTAGTAAATGTCGCCTAAAAAGGGATCATATACACTATAAAATTGCTGATTAATGAAAGCAGTATAACTGTTAATCATTGTAGATAAAGATCAGCTGTGCTGATGAGTCGTTGACACAGCACCTGCTACCGTAACATTACTAGCTTAAACTGACTGTAAAGTCAGCAGACATAATAACTATATCAGTCCATGAAAAAATATTTTTTTCCAGCGGATATATCTTAGTTACAACATGATTGAGCTAGCAAAGCAGTTGTGTGTTCCTATGTGTGGTATTTATTCAGTTTTGGGAAATTGCGATGTCTTGAAAGCATAAGCTGAAGTTGGCTGTAGCTGACAGGGACTAGTTAACGCCAGACGTCATGTATTTCCATTGAAACGGGGACAAACACTAGCAAAACACTTACACTTTGAGAGCGTATTGTTCCACATTATGGATACATTTTTCTAATGTATTTTATTTTTGTTGTTGTTGTATAATCACATTATTAAACGAGAGGATGTGCTTTACCGTCATTATTGTCACTTCAGTGATACTAACGGAACTTGCCGCAAGCACCTCGTTCCTGACCGCATCACTGTCATGGCGATAATGACGGTAAAGCACACCCTCTCGTGTAATAATGCTTAATTCAAACGTGTCTCTGAATCAAACATCGAAGTTCAGACGATGACTTAATTTGTTTAAAACAAAACAAAGACCTCCCTGTCAATTTTCAACAGCATAGTCCTATAAATTATGTATTTATAAAATATTTAATCCTACAAAAGCAGACTCTTGCATTGTGACTGCTCAATGAACTTGCTCATTTTCCTGGCAATTATTCCACTGTCTTCACCGCCATCCACATGGCCAAATCTATGCTCCTCCAAGTTAAAAAGGACTCTGCGTCCCCCTGACCAAGAGGACGATAGATGTAGCATACTGCCTGCTTGAAGCAGAGCCATTAATCACATCAGTGCCATTACTGAATGGGACTCGGTCAGCAGAGCAAGAAGGGGGGGGGGGGGTAGGAATACCTCTTATTCAGTTAAGATGAAAAGCACAGACTGACAATGACTGAGGGATGTCCCTTATCCAAATGGAAGCAGATTTTTCTATTCATTTGGACCTTTACAGGACATTTTCAGGGAAACAGTTGGAAACACAGCAGCTACATTCTTCCTCTGACAAAAGTATCTACCACTCATAATAGCACATTGTTTCGGTTTCTCTCCTCATGGAGAGACATGGAGTCTAAGTAATTGCCTGCAATGAAACAAGCTGTAAATGTAGATAGTTCAGCAATTGAAAACCTCCAAGAGATTTCCAACTTTTCTTCGACTCACTTGACCTATAAACATGACAGTGATTGATGTTTAGTCCAACATTTACCCGAAAAGTGTGGGCCATGTGTTGAAGGTCAGAAGCCACTGGGGGTAGGGGGGATGCTGCTTGGTAAAGCAACAGATGCCTGGTGTCAAAAGTCACCATGCATCCCCCCTCCTCCTCCTCAGACAGAAGGGAAATAGGGAGGGGCAGACGGCCTCTGGGCCCCTTTGAGGGCCTAAACAAAAACACTCTTTTCCCTGCAAGCTTCTGATGCTCCAGGCTTTGTCTTCTTCTTGAAACCTGATGCCTGGAATTATCAATGGACTAGCCAAGGGTGCAAAAGATAGTGTTTGATGCAGGTAGTTTATAAAGTGAATCTGTAGAACACATGCGTCCATACATTTAATTTTTCTTTAATCTGATTGAAATCCTTCTGATTAGAGATTCCAACTTAAAGGTCCAGTGTGTAATATATCAAGTATTTAACGGCATCTAGCATTGAGGTTCTAGTGTAGATGGGCAAGAAAAATCGCAGCTCAAGAAAAGCATCCACTTTGTTGCATCTAGACTAATCAACTGATCAGAAACACAGCATCAATAAGATCCTGACACTTTTCATGAAATCACTCACCGAACCTGTTACGACCCCAGAGGTCATATAAACATTTCTATTGTATGTGCTTTAATACCCCTTTCGTTTTGTGGCTGTTGCACTCTACTGTTGTGTTGGTCACCTTTTGCTGTTTTGTGGTATGTGTGCGTTACCACAGCAACTATGTATTTGGTTTTGTGTTCTCTCCTCATGGCGGTAGCCTGATTTTGGTCCTGTGCAGAAGATTAAGTTTTTATGTACTGTAGACTTTGTGGTTCAGCATGACAGAGGGGACGGACTTGTGATAGCTGAACACCCTATTGCATCTGAAATTGAACATTTCTTTTGGGGAGAAATGTTCAGTTTGGGGGCGGGTGTTACAACCCTTGTGGTCATATAAACAATTTCATTGTGTGTACTTTAATTGCCTCTGTGCTTAAATGCCCCTCTGTGTTACACTAGTGTGATTGGTTGCAGGTGTGTTTCGTTAATTGAGTAAGTGTACGTTGTCCAGGATTGGTTCCTGCCTCGAAACCAGAAGTTTAAAGGCCAGCGCTTGAGACAGGCAGAAGTTTTCTGAGGTGACAGTACTGTGCATTGCAGGAACCAGTGGCATCATTAGGGCTGAAGCCCCCCTAAATAATTTGGTGTTTTTATTACATTTTTTAAAGATTTTTTTTTTTTAAAAAGTGCCAATAAATTCAATATAAAGTGGCCAGAATATGAGTTTAAATAAATAATCATATAACCTGTCATTATTCACTTAAATATGATCATAAATCTGTCAGTTTCCCTTCACTTCATAGTGTAAGGTAGAGAGAGCCCCTTTTTCCCTGTGACAACAATTCAATTCAATTCAAACAACATTATTAATCCCACAAGGGACAATTAGTTTTGAGCAGCAGGTTGTCGTGGTTCATATAGCCTACATGGCCCACAATAAATAGTCAATAAATAGTCAGTACATCAAATCAGACAACATGGAGCTTAGTATGGACAGGGACACATTTTCATGGACAAAATTTCAAAACTTTTCCATGACTTTTCAAGGACCCATAATAACATTTCCATGACCATTCACAACCTATATAAGTACACGAACAGAACTGTATAGTATACTTTACTCCAACTGTTAATTATTGTATGAAAACTAAACAGTAAACCTTTTTCAATCTCTAATAGTTGGTTATGTTCGTATTCACTTCAAATACTTTTTGACATTTAACATGATAAATATTGTACATAAAATATAAAAAGCAGAGGCTAATTATGTTTATATGTTGATATGGTTTTAAGTAACTACTGCCCTCCACATGTGCGCTGAGATTGCTTGCATAGTTCAAACATATAGCCTCATCTCTTCAAAAGATCTTCAGGTTTACAGTACAAGCAGACACATAAGTTTCTTGTGTCATGAAATACATTTTCCATATTAAATTCAGATCTTTGTACTAAACTACTGTTACACTCTTCAAAGGTCAATTATGTATAAAAAGCATAGATTAAAGCCAAAAAAAAATCTTTTGACTGAAATGTTTTTTTTCGAGCTGCAGCCAAGTCATATTCCCAATTTGTAATTTGTGAAACATGTTACAGGGCATTTTACTTGACATGCTAAAAAAATAAGATAAGATTTACAGCCTCAACCCACACCATGTTCTCTAATGCAGACATCAAGTTTAAATATTTGACCAACAGTGTTTTACAGGAGGACGATCTGAACAGCTGTTCTATTTACACTTAAAATGTTTTTTGTCTTTTCAATGTAATTTTCAATCTATGAAATCAATCTGTGCCTTTTTTTGCCAAGCTTCTCTCAAGTTTTACTCTTTCAAATAATCAACCATCTACAGAACTTTTCGGTACGCTATTTTTCTACTTCTTCTTCTCATCATCATATCATTAATTATTATTAATAATATTGTTTAAAGTGAGCCTCTTATCGTTTAACAGAAAAATACATCATACAAACAGCAACTTTTGCAGCCTTGTCAGTCTGATGGCGAGTTATCACCTTTCTGTCATCATTAACATACTGTTAATAATCAAAGAAGCTCTGAGGCTTTGTTCTGTATGTTATAATACACAATTTCAGCATTGAGCTACAATCAGGCTACATTCATGATTCTGTACAGTCAAACTAACCAAAAACTTCTTATTGATCATCATTATAAAGTTTCAGGGCGTTCCTGTAACCATGGTAACTCACGGTGCCAGAAGGGAGGGAGAGACGCTGAATGAAGCCGTTTACACAGATACACTGCAGACAAAGTCCAGACTATAGTTGTTGTTTCACACATGTAGCACACAACAGGAGACTCTCCGTGTCAGACGAGTTCTCACGTGCTGACTAAACTCAGTTGATAACATAGCAGCGCAACGACTCCTTGCTAGCTAAGCAGCTAAACTTTAGTGCTGCTCCGTGTTGAGATCCCGCCCTGTGTGGGTCACTACACTGTCATTGGTCAGGCGAGCACACGCTGTTAACGATACCATTGGCTGTAGAGTGTGACAATCTGTCAATAAACATCAGCCAACAGTTCTCCTCCGATCTACATTGATCTCACCGTTATGTTACATTACATGGGAAGTTATCCACTGTAACAATTAATTTAATTTCACACAACAAAATTCCATGACTTTTCCAAAACTTTAAAGAATTTTACTAATTCCATGACTTTTCCAGGCCTGGAAAATTAGTTTTTAAAATTTCATGACCTTTCCAGGTTTTCCATGACCGTGGGAACCCTGTATGGATAATAACTATAAGAGCCTGTGATAGCCTACTGTATAATTAAAAGAATTTACAAAACACATTGCTTCAAAGAATTAAGAAATAAGAAAAAGAATAAAAGGGTCATTATACGAAAACGTGCCATTTACCATTCTTAATGTTTGATTTTCAAAGTACTGTTTTAAAAGTCTTTAAGCCCCTTTTTGGATGAAGTATATCCTTACCTTTCAGAAAAATGTGCCGTGCCATCTCAGGCCATCTTATTTTTTTATTTATTTTCACATATAATCAACATACATATGTGTTTTGTCAACCCTGTTACTGACACATCAGTTACTGTTTGAAAAGGTTTTAAATCTAAATTTAAAACAAATCTGATATACAGTGAAAGATACAACCCCCCTTGTTACACTAAGTATGTTTACAAAGTGAGAATATTGAGGATTTGACTTTTTTCCATGAATGAATATGCTCATTTACAATTGACTCTTTCACAGCATATTCTGTTTTAAGAAAACGTTATGAAAACAAAATAATAATACCACAATTTCTTTGAGTGGATTACTGGTCTCTTTTACTTAAAGGATAACTACCGTTTTTTACAACCTGGACCATATTTCTGGCAAAATATATGGTCATTTACTCACCCAGATAACTTTGGTGTCATTCGGCGTCGTTCGGACGAAATTAGATCCAGTGTAGCGGCGATATATCCATATAATGGGAGAGACGGGGCAGCGACACACAGCCTCTATATAACGCATTATCTGCCACGAAACTAGTTCATTTCATCAATATTTTGTTATGAAATGCTAGCGCTATTAGCCTCTGAGTCCGGGCTCGTCTATTGTCAACATCCGGGGTCTGTAGGCTGATCTACTACCTCTGACCTGGAAGATGTCGTCTCTGAGCTGCGCGCGCACCCGCGACAGCGCGGCTTGTTTACCTGTAGCTGCTACTGCTAGTTTGACCCCGGATGTTGATAACGGACGAGCCCGGACTCAGAGGGGAATAGCGCTAGCATATCGTAACAAAATATTGATGAAATTAACTAGTTTCGTGGCAGATAATGCGTTATATAGAGGCTGTGTGTCGCTGCCCCGTCTCTCCCATTATATGGATATATCGCCGCTACACTGGATCTAATTTCGTCCGAACGACGCCGAATGACACCAAAGTTATCTGGGTGAGTAAATGATCATATATTTTGCCAGAAATAAGGTCCAGGTTGTAAAAAACGGTAGTTATCCTTTAACATATACAATGAGTTGATTTTACATTTGTCTTTTCATGTTTTACATTATATTAGAATATTATACAAGTAACAGGGTTGACAACAGTTACCGTATTGGTTATACTGCTTGTTTAAGTTACAGTTATGGCTATAATCAAGTTATAATGGGACATTCCTAAATCTTTCATTCAACATGACTAATCTGAATATTTTTTTTATTAAAATAAAAAGATCTTAATCTATCTAAAAAGATAGATCAGTATAGGTCAGTAACCTCAACAAATTGTAGCCCGCCTATCAGTAGAATAAATAGAAAAACATGATATTTAGGTATGAAACCTGCAAAAACATGTAAATACTATTGGAAAGACAAGTATATTTTCATGTACACACAAAAGCATATACTTTCGTCAACCCTGTTACCCTAGAATGGTAACAGGGTTGACGAAAGTATATGCTTTTGTTACGGTAACAGGGTTGACGAAAAATGTTATTGGCAGCCATTACTAGCCATGTGGTAAATGTAATGACACCACATGGTGTGCATTCATGAGAGGCTTAAATGTTGTTATATATGTACATTTAAAATTTCAAACAAATAACTTTTTAAAGTATGCTTTTGTGGTAACAGGGCTGACACAATGAGCTCGTCCCCCCCTGTCAGACATTACATAACTCAAATAAAATTCATTAAAAAAAGAGGACACTCACTTGTTTTTTCACCATCAACTTCATAAAAGGCAGATGATTTCACTACCGGGAATGATGCAACTTTCGGAACAGTCCATTATCTCTGAAGGGGTGTTTTCATTGAAAGTAACAGGGTTGACAACAACCCAGGGACCCGAGTAAATTGTTGTTGTTTTCAACATTTAACACATATTAAGAATAAAATCCATTCATGAGTAATGAAACAACACTTGAGGCTTTACATAGGTTTAAGTTTTTATGTGATAGTTTGACTTTTTTGGCCTTACTAGCTAGTAAAGGTAGACAAAACATACTGTGGGACATGCCATTTTTACATTTCTTGCAAGATGCTTTGCACAAAAAAGGGTTTAAAACTCTAAAAACAAAAGAAAAAAACTTTTAATTAGTTTGTATGTTACTAGGCTTATCAAGGAAACTAAACTATATATATATATCTATATTATTTATTGTTTATTCAGATTTACTGAGCAGTTTTGTTGGAGGGACACAAAATGGCACGTTTTCGTATAACCACCCAAAACCATACGAAGAATTTAAAAGTCTGAGTGCAGAGGGGACAAATGATTTAGAGAAGCGTTTTGTTTTACACATAACAGGACATAACAGCACCCTGAAGGCAACAGAGAGAATTCACCTGCAAGGACATGACTCGGGGAGGCTAAAATGCACTCTGCTTTTCGGAGGATTTGCTGGTTGCAGAAGGAACTTAAGTCTCTTAGTTTCACTCCAGTAATCTTAGAGCAGGACTTATACAATACAAACCAATACTGGTCAGGCTGTTTCTGTCTTTAACTGAAAGACAGTGAAACCAGCAAATAAAGGAAAAACACATAAGGCTCTCAATAAATGCTTGATATAAACGACAGAGTATAACAGGCCTGACAGAGAAAGAATTTAGTTTCCTGAGAAGATGAATTCTCTGTTGTCCTCGCTTCACAATAAAATCTGTGTTCACATCAAATTTGAGATGGTTGTCAAAAAAGGTCCCCAAGTATTTGTATGATGAGACAATTTAAACTTTTTTGTTATGTATGATGCACTCAGTAGGAATCTCCTTCTTACGTCTAAAATCAATAATCTATTCCTTGGTTTTGGATACATTTAAATCCAAAAAGTTACAGTCACACCAGGAGATAAAATCAATCTGACCATAGAGGAGGGACAGCAGTGCACTGTCATCAGAGAATTTAATCAGATAGCTGTCCTCCTGCCTGCTCCTGCATTCGTCAGTATACATAATAAAAAGTAAGCGTGAAAGGACGCAGCCCTGGGGTGAACCCGTGGAGATGGTTACAGAGTCAGAGAGACAGCCATTAACAGAGACTCTTTGCTCTCTGCCAGTTAAAACATCTAAAATCCATAACACAAGCTGGTGAGACAATTCAATTTTAGACACGAGCCTCTCTATTAAGAGATGTGGCTGCATTGTATTAAATGCTGAAGGAAAATCAGCGAATAGAAGCCTGGCTTGTGGCTTCTTTAAGTGTTTGTAGAGGTGATTGAGTATGAAAAGCTTTGCGTCTCTCCCTCTCCCTGCTTAATAGGCAAATTGTAATGGATCAAGGCCCTATATAGAAGACATGACCAGGCCTTTAACGATTTTCTCAAAGATTTTCATTATTAAAGACGTTAATGCAACTGGTCTGAAATCACTGAGTTGTTTAGAAGTAGATGTTTACGGGATGGGAATCACAGTAGAGGATTTCCACATGCCAGGAATCTGGTTACAATCAAATGACATTTGAAAGGTATGCTGGAGGGCACAGCAAAGTTGGTCAGCACAATATCGAAGTGTACGCCCACAAATAAGGCCTGGACCAGGGGCCTTCCTTATATTGACCCATTTTAAAAGATCTCTTACATGCTCCTGCTCAATGATAATGTTGGATCAGAGGTAAGAGACTCTCTGAGGAGGGAAATATTATCAGAGAAGTCATGCATTTCAAAGCGACAATAAAAGCTATTAAATGCATTTGGAAGGTCAGTCACATTTATTCCCTCAATTTTAGTAGGATTCCTGTCGCTTCCACTACTTCCCTGAGAGATGGAGGTCATTGCCTTTATTCCTTTCCAAGCTGCCCGAAGATCTCCACTGGTATATTTGTGTTCCGCCTTATCCCTATAAACTCTTTTAGCTTTCCTTATCTCACTTCTTACCACTCTGTTAATTTCTTTCCTTTCCTGAATGCGCCCTGTGTAAAAGATGCATTTCTTCAAGTTTATGACACTTTTTAGATCCTTGGTGACCCACGGTTTGTTGTTGGGAAATATGGTAATTTCCTTACAGGGAATATTAGAGTCCACACGAAAAGATATATAAGAGGAAACAGTTAATGGCCGCGTTTCCCAGATTCGATCATTCTTAAGGACTTAAGAAGGCTCTTAAGAAGGGTTCGGCTAAGAAGGAGCGCTAAGATACGGGTGTTTCCCAGATGCGTTCTTAACTGCCTTCTTAGGAGAACCTTAAGATCAAGCCAAAGAAGCTTCTTAAGAAGCTCTTAGTGGGAGCAGTCCACCGCGGTGCTGCTGAAACTGAATCAATCGATGCCAGGCAAATCGATCACCCACCACTTTATCAGCGCATAAGTCACACGAAGCGCTCCGTGGTCCCCCTACAGGTGCAATTAGGCTACGCATGTATCGTGTGTGTGTGTGTGTGTGTGTGTGTGTGTGTGGGTGTGTGGGGGTGTGGGGGTGTTGATGGCCGCGTAGTGCTTTCTACCGATCCAGCACGGATCCACCAGGGAGGGATTGTGGATTGGAATGAGGGTGCCATCCACCACACCGATCACCCGGGGGGTCCCAGCCACTGCGTGGAACCCTTGGTGGACCTGGCGGTCCTCGTCCAGTGTGGTGGGCAGCTTTATGTGGGTCCGGGCATGGCGCAGGAGAATCGGTGTCACAGCTGCCACACTCCGTGACACCGATGCCTTGCTGAGGCCGGTGCCATCCCCGACCACCTCCAGGAAGCTCCCCACTGCGTAAAAACGCAGCGCAGCCAGGAGCTGCACCTCCGGGCTGAGGCCAAAATTGCGGCGGGTTGCTCTCTGGATGTGTGGAGACACCAGAGTGATCAGCCGTTGGATCGCCGCACGGGGCAGCCGGTACTTTGCCTGACAGCACGTCCGGTGCGGAGAGGTGTTGACGCACGTATGCATTTATGTAAACTGTCTGGCTTCGCGCACGGCGACGCTGTTGGTTCGCAGCGAGAATGTGCTGTATTGCAACCATGGTTTCTCACACGTGCGGACTTTGGCAACGCATATATAGCCTATAGAGTAGCAGGTGAAGCCTCTCTGGATGAGGTTCAGCTGAGTTTAATTACATCTGTTTCCTTGATATCTGTGAAATGCCACAGGGTTGTTTTTTTAATGTGTAGTACTATAAACTCATATGCAGATGTGTGTGGAAAACTTAAACGTGTAATTCAATAAAAAGTTGTTTTTTTTTCATCTACTATTAGCCTATGTTTCTTGCGCCAGTTCAACATTGAGCATTGTTTTATTATTCCGAAAAGTGGAGGATGTAAATTTCCCTGACGCGCTTGATCACTGAGCATTTGGTCGCTAAGAAGGCTGTTAAGAGTGGGTCAGCTCGATCTTACATTTCCGTCTTAGTGAAAGATCTTCTTAAGCTAAGAGCGACTCTGGGAAACACATCCTTCTTTCACAGCGTTCTTAAGAGCGCTCCTAAGAAGATCTTAGCACTTAAGAGCTTCTTAACGAATCTGGGAAACGCGGCCAATGTCAGTTCATTTAAATCCTCACATGAACTATAAAAGACATCCCAATCTGTCAAATCGAAGCATGCTTGCAAGTTGGCAATGCTTTCCTCTGTCCAACACCTTACTGTTTTTATTGTATGCACTTGCTTCTTGCAGATAGGTTTGTAGATCGGCATCAGCAGGACACTGCTGTGGTAAGACACTCTAAAGGGAGGCATGGGCAGGGACCTGAAAGCACCAGGCACTGAGCCATAACACAAGTCAATTGTGGAGTTTTTTAGGGTTGTTGCACAGGTGACATATTGCTCATACGTCTTCAGAGTCCTGTGTATCTGACACTGATTGAAGTCTCCTAGAATAAATTTAGGTGCGTCAGGTGAGATAGCATCGAGTTTATTGGTTACCTCCGCGATCAGCTGGGTGGCTGCCGGGATGCTGGCCCTCGGGTGTATGTAGACAATGGTGAAAAAAGCTGGGGAAACTCCTTTGGCAGGTAAAAGGGCCAAAGTGAAATGGATAAAAGCTCAAGGTTGGGGGTGCATATTTCCTCCCGAACTGTGACGTTATTGCAGTACCTCTCATTTATGTAAAAACACTCCACCTCCGCAGGTTTTGTTCGTTATGAGAGGCGACCGGTCCATCCGGACAGGAGGCCCAGGGCCGCTGATGTGTAGATCCTTATTGCTGTCCGAGGCTTTCAGCCACGTCTCTGTAAAAGCCAGCAAACATGTCTCTAAAATCACGCTTACATCTAGCATAAGCCTCTATTCATCCATTTTATTCCGGATGGATTGGACATTAGAGAGAAGGATAGTTGGGAGCGAAGGAAGCCGGGGTCGGCCTGTTGCTACCAGGATATTGCTTGGTAGCGAGTAGGGAATGGGCGGAGTTGCGTTGCCTGCTGTCTGTGGTCACAGGTCAAGCAGTATCTCCCGGCTGTAGGTGATCCTGTAGCCAGCCACGCCGCCATCAACATCTAATCCCCAGGCAAACTGACTAAAAAGAGTACAAAGCGCCACAAGGACGCCTAAGTAGATGCACCTCATCATTTAAAGCTTCCACACCAGAGTGCTCCAAAGTGATAAAAAAAGTGTTAAATACAACAAACAATTCACAACAAAGGTAGTCAAGATGACAATAACAATAAGCATCTTTTTGGCCACATTAATTGCACTTGCCCAAATTTATTTACTCAATCTTTTAAAACTGCTCTGTCCCACTGCACATTGACAGGTTATAATGAAGGCCTACATTTACTGTATTTACCTCAGAAATTGGCCCACTGGGCTTGTTTGCTTTATGTATTATTTTAATTTTAAAGGTTTATAACTACTTCCTTGCAAATTGTATGTATGTAAAGAGAGAGAGAGGAGGATGGAGAGAGGGCAAGAGCAGGATGGAGAGAGAGAGGACACACAGGACCTGGAAGAAGCAGGTGAGAAAAGGGCATTGATTGTTATAGGGGCAAACCACCTCACTACCTATAAAAAGAAAGTACATTATATTTAGAGTAATTTCATGGATGACTTTTTAATCTCCCTTTAAATATTTATATATTTTTTCTGAAAATTAAGTTTATACAAACAATATTCCAATATCAATAAAACAATTTGTTTTGAAGTTCATATTTTACTTTGTCTTAAAATTTTTACCATCCATTTTCCATATTTACCATGTGTATTTTACATTGAAAACCAATGTGTTTCAGTACTGTGTAAATATGATACAGAAATACTGTACTGTCCATGGCATGGAGGAAGGTGGTTCATGTCTCAATGCATGCAAAAATAGCCCAAAATAGGCTATAGTTCAAGACAACTTTTATCCCTTAATAGACCAAAAAAGCTGAGACACAATGTTATAGACAGACAGCTGTGGTCAATTGAGCCTTCTCCTCAGTTTACATTAACTATTTTTTGGAGAAAAGTTGATCATTGTTCATCCTTAATCATTACTGTTATCATAGGTTTAGGGAGATATTAGACTCTCATCCGGTGAAATGACTGATTTATGTCAGTGGAGCGTGTACAAAGATTCTTGCTTTTATGAAAAATCTAAGAAATTTAAAAACTGGATAAAATTCGGTATCCTCATAATTCCTCGTCAAGAGCGGATGTCACCTGCTTCCTGGGGGCTAAGCCCCCCCAAAGGTCAGATCCTAGAATCGCCCCTGTGGACGCCTCAGGGTAAGCTTCAACTACATACTCATTGCTATCAGGAAACACTGTAGCATGCATCCTCTCAGGAGATTCCATTGCCATTTGGCAGGGAGATCTGCGCAGCTCGCCTCCAACCTCCAACATAACCAGGTCGCTATCACTGGGACATGCTGGCTCAGAAGGGACGAACTCCATCCTGGCTGAGACACGCTTCACCTAAAAGCAATAGAGAAACACAAAACTTTAGTACATGCATCTATTTACATTGTTGTGGTGTAACACTTTCTATAGAAACGTGCACAGTAAACTAACAAAGTAACTCACCGGGCTCTGTATTACTGTTGCAGCAGTACCAGCGAACCCGTTGGCAGACACCTCTGGGAGAGCTTGAGCCTCCACCTGAAGAAATACAGAGCAATTTTATATCAAACATTGTCATATCTTCTCAATAAGGGAGCACATGTACATATCTGACAAGTTGGCTCAACACACATATAGCCAGCAACCTCTATCGATGAAAAGGATTAACAAATCGTCTTGACCATTTCCATACCTAATGCTTGGCTATATGGCGTGGAAATGTCGCCATGACTTCATCAAGTGTGGCTACATATTAACAAATACAACCCTACAAACTACAAGTGTGCTGTGGTTATGCATCACGTATTATAACAAGTCGACGTGTCTCCATGCTTCGATAAAATTACTGATATAGGAATGGCAGTGCTCTTCAGTCTGACAACGTGATAACAAAGTGCAATGTACCAACCTTGCCCACGATCACCGTCCCAGCTCTACCAGCAGACACGGGAGCTGACTCCGCCGGGGCTGGCGTGGTCAGCTCCTACACAACAGGCATAAGAATATTTAGCAAACACAATGACATGCACACTGCACAGGAGAGCATGAAGACATTGACACTTTGTCTGCCATGTCTACACCTATATACATACTCAGTAGTTTTTGTGCATGAACAACTGATGCAGACAGATTACACATCATAACATTCTACACACCTTTGTCTTGCTGCTGATTGGGGTTACCGCACAAGACTGTTCCGCATGGCCACACTGAGTAACCTGTAATGTAAAATAGCAGTTAGCTTTGGACTCTAACATGTTTGTTGTCATTAGTATAGAAAGTAGGTGCATATTAGCCCTCGTCATAAATGACAGAGTCAAGACTCAATGTGTACGTGTCGTCCCACAAGTGTTGACAGTCTCTGGCTTAAATGCAACTTTACCATACAACTACAATATACACATGCCACAAAAGCCAGCAACTAAGACAAGTATTCCTGCTTACATTCAAGTGCTGTAAACACTCATGCAGTAATGTGTTGCTTCAGAGTGGCGATGTTAGACACATGCATAGAGTTCACATGCACATCAACAATGTGCTAACATAATGACTACTGCGTGACATCAAATAACACAAATCATACTGTTGTATATACACTAACCATATACCTTATGCTGAACAACTGTAGTTGGCACACCACACTGCACTTGCTGCAGCTCAGGCTTCTCAGGTTGGGAATGCTGGCATGACAAACAGGAAAGCTCGTGTTAGACAATGACAAAGTCAAGATAATTACACTGAGCCTTTTGTACAGTAAACATGCCTTCCTAAAACACACCCTGATACATGACATGATCTTCTTATCAACTGTCTACAAATGTGCCTTCCAGTCAATTAAAGCTCAGTAGAGCTGAGGGGGGCTGCAGAGTTGGATGATAATTATCTGTGGATTCACCACTAGAAGCGTCTCCTTTTAGACAACACATAGTCATTTGATCCTGTTAATAGGACTGAGGTTATATCATCAAAAGAGGTCAGACAAGACAGGCAAGAAACGCAAGGACAGAAGATCATTTTAGACAAACGCCCAAGTTAATCAGAGTAGAAGTCAATACTTCAACAAGATGGCGGAGGGACGTTGGCGCCGAGCACAGGACGAAGACAAAGATGAAGATAAGGAAACAAACCTGTTGCTGAAAGAGATGAAATTGCTAAGTACGAAGATGGATAATATTGAAAAACAGTTCAGCAGCAAGGTTGACAGCATGTATGGTTCTCTTGAAAAAATGATGAAAGTTGAACTGAAGAAGTCTGTTAAGGAGATACAAGAAAATATCGACTTGGAAATAGGTATCCTAAAGTACAAAAATACAGACAACTAGCTCCAAACCCTCTGATAAATTTGACCCTGATGTGTCGATTGTGATACTGGGTCTGGCCTACGATGAAGGGGAAGATTTGAATGGAAAAGTAAGAGAGCTACTGGAGAGTGGTTTGGAGTGTGAACCTGCGCCAGGAATTGCTGCAGTGCTGAGAATGCGAGCGAGAGGACCCGGCCCAGGTGTGGTGAAAGTTGCCTTTACTAATGTGGCTTGTTGATGAGCAGAATGGGTTTAGAAAGTACCGTGCCTGTGTTGACCATATTCATTCAGTGTCAACTATTATTAGAGCCAAAATCGCCACAGGTAAACCCACTTTCTCATGCTTTGTTGATTTCCAAAAGGCATTCGATTGGATTAATAGAGATTTACTTGCCTTTAAACTGATGGAAGTAGGGGTGGATGGTAGATTTTACAACGCTATTCAGAGTCTGTATGGTAGCCCAGTTGCTTGTGTTGAGATCAATGATATGTATACTGATTGGTTTGAAACCCCTTTTGGCGTGAAACAAGGTCATATTCTTTCCCCAACACTTTTTGCATTGTTTGTGAATGATTTAGCTCTACAGATTAAGAAAAAAAATTTGGGTATATGTTTGGATGACACTTATTTAGGTATTTTATTATACGCAGATGATATGATTTTACTGGCAGAATCTGAGTCTGATCTACAAAATATGCTAAATTTGGTTAGTTCTTGATGTCATAAATGGAGATTGGTGATAAATCAGAGCAAAACACAGATAATGCATTTTAGAAACAAAGGCATGGAAAGAAGTAAACAAAAATTCTATTTTGATTCAGTCACCTTAGAATATGTTAGCTCATATAAATATTTAGGTTTCTTTCTTGATGAATTTATGACGTTTGAAACTGGTTTTAGGTGCCTTGCTGATTCAGCTGGGAGAGCTTTGATATCAGTTATTAATAAAATGAAAGTTTGTAATGATTTGGATACTTAACATACACTCAATTGTATGATGCATGCATCTCCCCCATACTGAATTATGCTGCAGGAGTGTGGGGATTTAAAGAGTCCAAAGCTATAGATACTATACAGAATAGAGCTATAAGATGTTTTTTGGGTGTTCATAGATTTGCGCCTATTCCAGCAATAGAGGGAGATATGGGCTGGATTCCAGGATGTGTACAACGAAAATGTGAAATGATTCGACTGTGGAATCGACGAAACAAAATGGCAGAGGATAGAATAAATAATAAGTATTTATATGGAGTACATTACATAGTTCTCCCTGGTCAAAAGAAATTTACTCCATTTTTGAGGAGGTGGATATGGTGTATATTTACAGGAATAACTTGTGTTGTAATGTTAACTCCATTAAAAATAAGCTTTTATTGAAATTTGAAGAGAAATGGTTTGACAATGTTCTATTAAAACCAAAATTAAGGACATACATGCAGATTAAATCTAACTTTGGACCTGAATTATATGTTACATCACGTTTACAGAGAAGTCAAAGATCTTTAGCTACACAGTTGAGATCTGGTATTCTTCCTCTGGCCATTGAGGTTGGTCGATTTAAAAATATTCCCGAGGAGAATAGAATATGTGAAATGTGTGAGCTAGATGAAGTAGAAAGTGAGTCTCATTTCCTTTTATATTGTACAAAGCATGACGATTTGAGAGAGGTATTATTTCATGAAATCTGTGGACAAAACCCTGAAATATTTTGGTGCTCGGATGAACAGAAGCTGGAGTGGTTATTTAATTTCAGTGTGTTTAAAACTGCTAGCTTTATTTCTCAAGCCTGGAAAAGAAGACAGATAAATTTGTTTAATTAATCGCTGATGATTTCTCTTGAACCTTGGCATTGTCTTCCCTTTCTTTTTGTTTTCTTAGGTAATGGTTTTGAACCCCTGTTTGTTTTCTTATTTCTTTGATGTGCTGATGATGTGCTCTGGATCCGGTTTGTTTTCTTGGTGTCTTATAAGCCCATGTGGGCTGGGCATACAAGTATGCATGACACAATAATAAAAATAATTCATTCATTCATTCATTCATTCATACCACATTACTAATCCTAATATGTGTACACACAAGCAGCGACGTTTACAACTATGACATGGTATTTACATGTGTAACCACACTGCCTAGTGATGCCATCTAGTTTTCCCATCAGGAAACCACACATAGCATATACAGACATATCACCGTAAGACTGCCTCTACAAACAAAAGAAGTCTTTCACAAACCTCATACGACACCCTCCTTTTCGGTGAGGTGGAAGGATGGCGACGTCTCCCCACCTTGAAGACCTATAAGACAAGTGCGGTCCTTTGAATTAGGATGAGTGATAATGTGCGCTAACCACGATATTACAGCACAAGACAAGTCTTTATGACTACACAACAACGAAGGGGGAAGATTTATAGTGTGACAGTAGGCCTATAAGCTTTTAGCCAGTCAAACAACTGTTGGGTACTTCATTACACTATAGCATTTGCTAATATACATTCTTCAAGCGACAATCACATGGGCTGCCTTTGCCATACAACTACTTGTGTAACCTACTGCACACTAGTGTCAACAGTAATGATTATGATCAGCCAAGGCCACCAAGTGTAGCACAGACAGCAGACTGCGACAACATTTAGCATTCTACGTACCCTTTTTGTCTGAGGGAAAGCAGGAGCCTGCTTAGCACAGCTGTTAATCGCAGCTTGTCTACAACAACAACACGCCATTAACATGCAACAGGTCTACAATAGCAAGACAATGCATAGCAGTTAGCGCAGCTCTTCACCGATGCTTGTCTACAACAACAGCATGCCATTGACATGCAACAGGTCTACAAGAGCTAGACAATGCATAGCAGTTAACGCAGCAGTTTATCGCAGATTGTCTACAACAACAGCACACCATTGACATGCAACAGCTGTTTGTTGTAAACACATATTGCATTCATGAGCGTGACATGAACAAGATCATACATAGCACTTAGCGCAGCTCTTCATCGCAGATTGTTTACAACAACAGCACGGTATTGACATGCAACAGATGGCTGTCATAAATACATACCGCAGTCATGAGCGTGACGGCGATTAACATCACTCAGGAAACCCTGCAGAGCCGGCTCAACAGTCTGTCGGCGAGGAAAGTCCACAACGTAAACCTACAAAACACAGACAAATATTAAACACCATATCCCTGCTCAAAGTATTATTTCATCAGTGTACATACACAGCGCTTGTACAAAGCAGAATACCACGTCACCGCCAAGACGAAGACATACAACTATGTTATTCCAAGCATTAAGAATAAGTGTCGCCGACAATGGCTCACCTTTTCCCACCGACTGCAGACAGTATGAAGGAGGCTGGCAAAACCCTCCCCTGCCTGGGTGTAGGTGTGGTGCGCTGTCAGGTCGTTGCCTGGAGCCAGCACGCAGACGGTGTCCGGCTCCACAGGCAGCAGTGCATGCTGCATCTCCTGCCGCAAGACTGGTGCAGTGGCACCAGGCGTGGATAAGAAGCCGAACTGGATACGTCCCGCTGGAAGGTCCACAAAGCCGTCCACACAGCTACGCAGATGGGAGTCACCAACCACCAGCACCAACTAAAACAACACAACAAAGTCATATTACAATTTCCATCATGGCGCGTTCACGGAGGATTCGTTTCACCGTTGTCTCATCATTCTTACCTGCTTAGCGGGGGCCGGCACCGGCATGACTACCTTGTGCTGGCATCTCGTAACAGGAGAGATGGGCCATGCGCTAACACGATGCCGGAGACCAGTGCCGCTGTCTATTGACAAAAGAAATAAGCGCCATTAATGCCACAGAAACACACACAAACTCTCACTCAGACACGACACGAAAACATAACAACACATAATTCTACTGGCACAACTACACAGCACACACACACTTACAGGAGAACATCAGGAGATACTTAAAAACAGAGACCGATCCTCAGCGCGCCGTTGCGGGGTAATGTCGATGGGCTCCCACCCCTCCCTCCTCCGCTAAGCTGCCAGGGAACGCTTCCAAGTCTTTCCACGCGGCATCTGAAATAACACAAAGCAGTATATTATGTCAACATGCATGCTGTGTCCACGACTCTTCCCTAACCCACTGTAACAGCTATATGTAAGAAGCAGTAGTGTAAATTCTGCCTGTACTAAAGCTAACATAGTGCTTACCTGGCAAGATTGCTAGACAGACAGGTAGATGAAGGTCGTTCAATGAATGAGCTCTGCAGGTTACACCAACAGAACAAACATCTGCTCTTCGTCTCACTGTTTTACCTGCCACGTCTATGGGCGGAGCATTCCTCTAACCCAAACACAGCTGTCTGAAAGCGATAGCCGCAGCAAGGGGTGGGCGGGATAAACAATGACGTAGCTGATGTGGAGCCTCCGGGGAAACGACTGTTGAAAACTTGTAATTACAACTATACATAAACTTTATACTTGTACATTTTGTCATTAGGGGAAGAATACCACACTTATGACAAACGATAACCGCCATGCTTTCGCCACAGTATTGTCGTCACGTTTAGCCAGCCAGACACGGGAATCCCCTGTTTACTCTGTGACGTCATTGCAACATAAACAAAATGACGGCCTCCCGTTATTGTTATTCGACCAACGCTAGATTGTTACCAGGAAAACATCAACATGTCGCTTCACGGATTGTAATTGTCTGTGTGAGATTTGGGGTGGATTGCTAATACTGTAAGTCTACATGACATAATACCAGGAGGTTGTCACAATGCAGTATGTCTAAATCAACTCATAACTGCTAAGACACACACATCAGGTAGTGATGCAGACAACCAGTCAAAAGCGAAACTCCTCTTTGTTAGCTCACTAGCACATTCGCCTGGAGCACTGTCGTGACTTTGGCGTCACTCCTTCTTCATTACTGACCTGTTCCTTTGCCTATGTACTACTTTCTATACTGATATGTAGTTACAAGTTAGCCCACCTCTTGCTGCTCAGTCACCAGATATCGAGCGCACACCTAAACAAAATGGCTGCCACCTTGTCTTATTGATAACCAAAGCCAGTGTGTCGCTGTATGACCTCTAACCTCCCCCTCCTCAACTGTTATGTAGCAGTGTTGATTTTAGCCTTAACCTTATTATGTATGTGTACTTGACCTAATAACTGGCAAGACTGATAATAAACTATGTCTAAAAGATGTCCTTAATGCAAAGCACACCAGTGAAGCAATACAGACACACACCTAACATGAAGCCCTTTGTGCTCACTCGCACTCACAGTCACAGTGTGCTACCAAACTATGGCGTTCTGCCAAACCATGTCATAACTCCATTTCATGAATGCAGTTCAACCTTGCCTGTTACAAACCTTTAAACCTGCTATATACTTAGAAGTCCCAATGACTACAGTTGTATCAACAGCCTCTTGCTGCTCTGTCACCACAAATCGCGCGGGAATCACTACAAAATGGCTGCCACCCTTTGTTATTGCGAAAGACAATAACAATCAATTCGCTGTAACACATCACACGTCTCCCTACTCAGAGGTTATCTTGCTGTGTGCAATTTGGGTGTCATGTGCTAATACTGTATGTGAGTTACATGAGCTAATCACAGGCATTAGTAATAATACTATATATCTAAATGAGGTTATAACTGCAAAGCCCACAGCGAGGTGGTGCATACACTGACGGCGACAGGGATTCCTCTGTGTGAGCTGCCACTCACTTTCTCTTTGCGTTACAGACATCTCCACTCTATTCAGGAAAAGCCATATCATACCTCATTTTTCATAAAGGCACTATTACTTTGCCTGTTTACTACTTTAAAACCAGGTTTATACTTACAAGGCCTCACTTGCGACAGACATTGCAACAGAGCCGCATTTCGGCGCAGCTGCTATGTCCCCTGCATCGGTAGCGTGCTGATGATGCGACAGCGAGCAGTGAACTTATGAGTGTTCTGATTGGTTGGACGGAGGTTCTGCCCATACGTGAGCTGCCTATAAAGTGAACGTGCCGCCGCGGACCGTAAGTGCGCCACCTTTCTTCGCTACAACTACAGGTAAGTTCTTTATGTCTTATGCCACTGTTTCACTACAGCTAATATACTCAACAGTACACTCAACATTACACTCAACACCAGACACAGCCTTTCCTAGCGCTTATAGCTGTGTTTCTACATTTGGTCGCAGTCTGATGGTAGCCCTTTTAACAAAGACACAAAGCATTCTCGCCTAATTTGCTAATTCTCAGACGTTGGTAACTCACACAAAAGCCAGCAGCTGCAGCCGGCGCGCCAGCTCCTAAAGGGGCGTCACGGTACACATCATGATGATGACGTGTGTGTTTTTTACAAGGGTTTTCCCGGTGTCTTCCTCTTACCTAAACATGTACTCGCGGACTGTTTCTTATCATAAGGACGCTGTTATTAAGCATTACGCTTGACACCCTGACACACCATGCATTCTGGAAAGTCACTCAGTGACGAGATGGACTCTAATGCTGATTACACTCTAAATGCCAGCAACACACTGTCGCTCGTGAAGTGGGCTGCTGATTTCTAAAGGAAGCTTGACTGATGTCTCCGTCGGGCGAGATGACGCCACATACACAGGGGCAGTTACTGTTTTACACCGGCAATGACGCTGTATTGCGCCCAGACATATTAGGCAGAGTAGATGCGCTAATTCTCTGTCGTTGGTGGTTCACACAGAGACCAACAGCTGCTGCCACGGCACCGGCTACTACACAAACGTCACGGTAAACGTCATGACAATGACAATGTCCTCTTAGCTGAAAATTTAACCGTGGACTGTTTAACTGCGGAGAGTGACTCAGTGACAACATGCGCTGTAATGCCTGTAACACTATAAATGCCAGCAACACACAGGACGCTGTCTTACAATGTCGCTGGCGGGGAGGGCTGCTGATATCTGGGGGAGGGATGTACACACAAGCACTGCCACATACACTGGGTAAGTTACAGTTTTACGCCGGCATTGACGCTGTACTTCGACCAGACGTATTAGGCAGACTCGATCGCCACAACAGCCTGAAAGACAATCCTCCACTTCTAAATGCGTTAATGTTTACTTCTTACTGATGACCCCAGACGCTACCATTTACTCTGTCACTGTTGTGTACTCACTTCACGTTGCATACTGGGACTTTTCTCACTAGTTGCTGAGTTAAGGACGTGTAGTTTTCAGACGGTCAGATCGACACGCCACCACTGTGCGCCACCGGACTATCCTTGCACTCTGCTTCGAGGTTACACCTGGCCTTTCCGAAACCCCGCTGTTCCGAAAATAGACTTCCATTCTTCGTAATGGCGGGGTTCCCCATTTTTCTAAAGAACCCGCTATTCCGAAAAGGCTATTGGGGAAACCCCTCCATTCCGAAACCCCCCCACTCCGAACGGACACAATCAGAAAGGAAACGGAGGCTGCCCATTTATCCTTTTTTCCTTTTTGGGTTCAAACGGATCATGTGCGTAGGCTAATTAACCGCAAAACAAGCAAATGGCCTACTTCATATTAATTACATATAACGCTCATTATGCTTCAGCTGAATCCTCTGAGCAAATGGCTATGTTGAATTGAAATTACTTTATCATGCTATATGTCCGAAATTGTATGAAATTGCTCCAATGCGTTACACCGATCTTTGTGCATAATCACACAGCCTGATATGGGTTCTGAGCAAAGGAATGTCTGTTTTCTCCCCCGGTCTGTTGTCAGCGGGAGCGCCGGCTGCAGCAGGCTCACGCCTGGGTGAAGTGGGCTCAAGCCAGAGTTCAGCCGCGCTCGAGCTGAGCGTGGAGAGAAAAAAATGTGTATTTCTTTTGCTCTGTGGGAGATAAATAAAAGATAAATGTACAGACAAATTCATGTCAACCACATGTTCTGGCTGGCTTGAAGACACAATTCTATGTAGTACTTACCTGTAACCTGTTTTTACATTTTAGATATGTTTTGGATTTATTTTGGTTACAGTTTTATAACATTTACATGTTTATTTATTTGTCCGATTTGTAAAACTTGTACAGCTTTTAACTGTATGTTTTTCTTTCTGTAGTTTTACCCTACTGCCAGTTGCTGCATTAAAGAAGCTTAACTTGGAGCTCTTTGTAAGTGTAGTGATTGATGCATGATTCATGCAAGCAGTGTGAAGAGGACAGGACACCCCCGGCTCCGCCACAGTGCCACCTCTCCTCATTCTCCTAAGGATGCTCCACAAGGCACCAGTTTAGGCCAAAGCCTCCACCTGCTCCCTGGAACAGCCTTTTATTATTTCATCATTCTGCACTTATACAGACCTCTCCTCCAGTGTTCTCCATTTCCTCCGCTGGGGGGGTGGAGGATCTCCACGTTCTGCGTTGCCACAGCCCGTCTCCACCATCCGCTGCTCATCTTTTAAGCGCCGGATAAACACCCACAGTGATGGGTGGCGCCTGTCCATGGCCGAGTTCCATCTGTGATGGAAACCTGAAATAATCATATATATGTAAGAACAACATGCAGCGCACACGGCCCATGACATGTCATTCCTGTGTTGCTCAGTGACATTGAAGGACATTGAAAAGATTTTGAATGAGAAATTATTCATAATAATTATAATAGTAATATTTAAGTTGTTACCTTCCACCCAGTTGTTACTCCTGTTGTTGAGACACGGCCATGGACATTCCACACTGCCGGTGGAAACGTGGAATTTTCCCCCACGTACGTGTTATCCATATACTGGATGAAGTCATCCAGTAAATGGTAACGACGGAGCAGCCGGCGGGTCTGTCTGTCTGTCATCATCAGCCGAAAATTTTGCCTCAACGCGGCAAGGGGGAGGTAGCCAATGGCCATTACCTTCCTGACCCACTCTCTCAGCTGCCTGTCTCGCCTGTATGAAGCTGCAAAAGTTGAGTAAAGAAGTAAAAGTTAACTTAATAAAAACTGCCTGAACTTGAGAAACCAGATATTAAAATACTTAAAATACACTAATATAGTACCTCTACATTTATTTTTTTTGTGGCACAATGCATTAGAATAGATTCAGGATGTATTATTGTAAGTACATTACTGCTATATTTCATGAGCACTCATCCAGACTCTATTAAATAAGGTGATCCCATGACTATTGCAAAAATGTATATTTTTATGGTCTGTTTGTAAGGATATGCAATAAACGATAAAAGAGTAGCCTAATGACCATGCAAGCAGGGAGTGATCATTATCACCCTCTCAAATGTTGGTGGAGATTATTATTATTATTACTATGATTATTAGCAGTAGTGGGGTTATTTGGTTTATTTTAGGCTACTACTATCATGCCTAGCAACACTAGACATGACCTCTAAATTTCAATAATTTGTTCTTTATTCTGTGAAGAAATCACACAAAATGACTGTTGTGTTTTGATGATACATGATCACTGACCTGCTAGGCCAAGCTCCTGCAACTTCCGCCACAGGCTTTGGCAGAAATGGAAATAGCAGACTGACCTGCGGGTTGTGGGGAGCTCTGCTTGAAAAGCATTCATCAACCCCATCTCAAAGTCAGTGATGACTCTGTTGGGGCTCCATCTTGTAAAGATAGACACAAAAATCAGTGTTGTACAAATCCATACTTGAGTAAAAGTACATTTCCATGCTCGCCACACACACACACACACACACACCGCTGTCCTGTGACACGCTGCACCTTCCTCTGAACGTGCCTCAGCACAGCGTGGTACATGGCCTCAGTTTTGGCGCTCATCAGTACCATCACAAAGGGCAAAACCCTCCCCAAATAGCGCCCGTGAATTGTGGCGAACTGGTAGAAGGGCCTGGGGCAGGTTTTATACGTGCCGTCCATATAGATCTAAAACAAAATTCAAAGTTAATTTAATTCATATATACATTTTTCAATAAATAATTAGTCTTCATTTCATTTGACTGAAGTCTTAGGAGGGAGAGGTTCTAACCTGTCGACACTGGCTGAGTTTGGCAAAATTGGTGTCTGTTCCAAACACCAGGAACCCATGCACCCCATTGTGCCGAGACAAGAAATTGTCTCCAACCCAGCTCTCAGCCCACTCGCCCTCCAAGGCCACCTCCTGGACAGTGTTGGGGATGGGGGGCATGAGGCTGGCCCGCAGTCTCTCCAGCCGAGTCTTCACTGCGTTAAATGGGGGCATGTGCTGTACGTCAGCTGCCTGAGCCACCACCTGATTTAATACAATTAGATGTTTGTGTCTATTTCATATAAGGCGACCTTGAGCAGTATGAAAAGAACTATCTTAATTTGATAGCCTATTATTACCTTAGACCTGCCTCACTGGGCGGGTTGGATCGGCCGCCACCTGTTTAAGCATCAGCTCAATGAGAGCTGTGGTAGCGACCAAATCCGTCTCCGCCTCGTGGCCATGTTGACCAGGGCGCTTCAGGATGTCGATCACTGGATCGTCCTCCTCGGCGTTGAAGTGCACAACGCCAATAAACTTTTTCCGCAGACGTTTTGTTTTTCAAATATCTGAAATTATTCAATATGAGGGCTTTCCCTCCGCGGCTATTAGCGATTTGCATGTACGCCATTGTGGTTAATAGCCAAGTGATGCGTAGGCTAATACGGAAGAGGATTAGGGCCACTGTGGAAAAAAAGTGAGTTCTGACTTTTTACTCTGAAATCTGACTTTTTTCCTCAGAATTCTGAAACAAGTCAGAATTCAGAGAAAAAAGTCAGAACTCACTTGTTTTTCCCCACAGCGGCTCTAATCCTTTTCCGTGATGTTCCTGATATCACCAAGTAATTAACAGCCCAGGATCAATGTCAAAGTTGTTCGCCCAGGAGCGCTGTTATAACCAACCAATCAGGGGTTAGGGTTAGGCATTTGAGACAGTGAGGTTAGGGTTAGAGGAAACCACAGGGAAGGTTGTAGATTAGAAAAAAGGAAACAAGAAAAAATGTCCTGATTGGTTGGTTATAACAGCGCTCCTGGGCGAACAACTTTGACATTGATCCTGGGCTGTTAATTACTTGGTGCTATCAGATCGTGCCTTTTCCGTAATAGCAGCAGCAGAATAACGGGAAAGGGAAACTTCTTTTTAAGGTATTTGCTGATGTAAAATAAAAGTGTTTCATGTATTAATATTCAGAGCAATCTCAGCTCCATGTACACCAGGGCTCATTTTTGTCCTAGAGCACCATATAAAGAAATCATTTCGGCCAAATGCTGAAAATTTTATGTCCACTTTTTCAAATTCCTTTTGAAAAAACACCTTCACGAGGAAGAAGTGTTTTGGTGCTTCAAATAGGTTTACCAAATTACCTTCACATGTGGAATAACTAATTCCAATAACTAATAATATGAATAAAGTAATAGATGTAGAAAACAACTCTAAAATGACATTTTGAAAAATCGCCTTTTGAGCATGAATGTTGTCATATTATTTTCACCAAATGTCTCAAATGCTAGACAAAAGAGGCAGAATATTGACTTCAGATTACATATCAAGCTTCATGAAATGTGTGTAAATGAGAAATGACCTTTTTTTCTCCAAAACAATATTTACTAAACACACGGAAAACACACAGACTACGCTCATAACTCCCTTACTGTAATATAATGAGCCCATATCACCGAGATGCTTTTATAAAACGGTTACTAATAATGACAATAGGCTATAAGAGATGGATACACAATCAATTTCATGTAGTTTTTATTGAATCAAAAATACATAGCCTATTATCTAATAAAATAGTCCCACTGTAAAAACAAACAGAAAGGCTGCAGGGCGACTGGGTTGTAGGTCTGCATGTCGTCTTCTCCTCTGCTTCTTTTTTCAAGGACAAACTGAGCAGCACTGCTCAATCCACTCATACATTGTTAACCTTCCACAAAGTCAAAGTTAACCTTGGACAAGTTATGTTAAAACGAACGACCAGAGGGGTCATTCCCCGGCAGATCGCACCCTGGGCTGCAGTTCATTTCAGAATTGTGCGAGTGCGGCCGGGAGTGGGGATTTCAGCACCACGGACAGCGCGTGTAAAACGTTTAAATGTGTTTGCTGCAAGCGAAAATATACACAATAAATGAAGATAGTGACATAGCCTATTAGCCATAAAAAACAATGAGTTGCGTGAGTGCAGCCGGTGAGCGGACGGCAGTGTTTGATGTAGGAAGTAATTTGAACTTGAAAATCAATTTTGGTGTGTGTGTGTGCGCGCTTGAAAATCAATTTCGGTGTGTGTGTGTGTGTGTGTGTGTGTGTGTGTGTGTGTGTGTGTGTTCGGGTCGGGGTCGGAACAGTGGTGTTTTTGGGGGAGGGTCGGAATAGCGGTGTTTCGGAGTGGAGGTGTTTCGGAATGGAAGGGCGCTCCCCTGCTTCAGTTGCCCACTACTGCGCGACATTATAGACACCGTTGCCAGTCTCTAATTATACATTATTAACTAATGTGATGTGTCATGCTTGTGCACGGGTTTTGTGATTCTACAGAAATGGAAGCTACATGCCACCCATCCCCATCCAAATTTCCTGAGGTGAAGGATAAAGAGCTGAAACAGCTCCGCGACATGCTGAAACTGCTTGCTGTAAGTACTTCTTATTACATTATGTGGAAGTGCTGCCTTGTAATGTGTGTGTGTGTGTGTCTGCCGTTCTTGTCATTCTGACTATTATTTGGTGATTGTGTATGTGTTGTGTTTGTTTCAGTATTCGTGCTTAGATGGACACGTCACCCCACAAGCATGTTACAAGAACTGCGTGGAGATGGCACACCAAAGCCTCAACCTGGCTACGCGTCACCTGCGCCAGACGAAAGCAGCTGAGCAAAAGGTGAAAACGCTGGAGACGGTGCTGGCAAGCCGAAATGCTACCATCACTCAGCTGCAAGAACAAGTCAGCCAGCTGCAGGAGAGGCTTCTGCCTGTCAAAGCTGGTAAGTACTCCTACAGTGTGTATCAGCATTACAAGTATATTGACTGTACGTGTGGGGATGCTTAAAGACTGCATGTAACAACATGCTGTTTGTGGCTATTGCAGACATCAGCGATGAGGACATGTTGGCTATGGACATGCCGGACATACAGCCTATACCAAGCGCTGCAGATGGTAAGTTATACATGTGTTCATTTGTATCATTCCTGGCATATCATTGAAATCTCATCACTTATTAGACTCTGTTGTTTGTTGTAGGAGAAGCTGTGGATGAGGACAACCCATGACAAACACCATGAAATGTACTCATGCTGCACTTTTGTAAATAAAGTTGTGTTTTTAGTATTTGGTTGCGTGTTGGTGTCCTTTTTTTCATGTTATATGGTGATGACATGCTTGGAGGTGTCATAAGTCATGCAGATAAATCAGCGACAATGAAGATAGGACATCTGCCTCTTATCCATCTATCAGCCTCTAATAAAAGGGAATTTTTGCCTACAAATACGTTCTAACTGCAGAAGTGTATGTCTCCTTACCATCAGCAACATCACCTGTAAGAAAAAGGTGTACAGACTACTCCTTGATGATAAACTGTGCTAAAACTTAGTTAAAGCTCACTACAAGTGATCACTACATGCCTCATTTGGAGCTTTCATCATAATGACCTTATGTGCATTCTTTCATCTGACATTATACACTACAGACAACAACCAGCTCTTTACATTTCTATGATCACACAACTAATGCTTTCGTCACAACTGGTAAATTGTAACATCACTACCATAACAATCACAGCAAGGTCGCACACTATATTCATACACCTTACATGGGATTCCTCACATATCAAACCCTAACCCCTTATATCCTGTTTCAAGCACAGTGACTAATGCCACCACATATTCACTGCTCCTTCACATGCAAGACTACTGAAGACAAGGCAGACATGCTTACTGTGGATATGCTATCCTAATCTACATCTTACTTCTAACTATATACACGTGAATTACTCAAAAGACAGCCAATCACTATACACAAACTACAGTAGAGTCTAATAAGTAGCATATATAGTTCTTGACTCTACTTCTGGGAGACTACTGGGTTCTGGGAGAACCCCTGACATATACACCATGACTTGGAGGGAGAAAATATAACTTATCATCTTCTATGCAATGACTCATCACTCCTCTCCACTCTGACAACACGTCTTTCTCTGCTAGAAGACTAAAGTAACTCATATAAAAAAGCAGGAAACCAATTCTATTACTGTATACTTTTGGGACGCTGTCATGGTTTTGCTTTAGTTGCAATGAAACAATAGCAGTCCAAAAATCCTACTTTTCACACTGTTTCACCTTTGCTGGAAGATTTTGCCTAGCATCTATACTCAGCTGACAAGATGCACTAAATACCTCCAGGCACCAACACCCTCAGGCAAACTAAAAGTCTGCCATTTCCCTTCAAAGGCTATCCTTCACCATAAAACATGAAGTCACTTTGCCTAAGTCATACAATTGCCCTGCTACATCATTTCACTCACACATATAGAGACATTCACCCTGAATACATCTACGCATCTATACTATGTCATAACCATAGCACCTCCACTGAACACAGGAAGTCACTGCTCATTTCACTATTGTCTTTTGGGTGACAGGTATCCTATTCATGTGGAATGTGCACCTCCTCCAACAGCACCACAGCCTGAGGTACGTGAGGTGAGGGCCCTTTCATCGCTGCTTGCAGCTTTAATTAGGGCCCGAGCACTGAGAATGCGAGGAAATATTGTATCTGTAAGGATTATTAGGGCCCGAGCAGGAAATCTGCAAGGTCCCTATTGTTTTTGTAATGATTATTATTTATTTCATTCAGGAACACTCTCGTCATTGATTAAAACCATTTATTGCAACAAATGGCATACAGTTAGGCTTGGCTCTGAAGGCTCTGCTCCGAAAGCTCCCTGGATTTGACGAGCAGCATGCTAAGTCACTCCAGGGAGCGCAATGAATGCCCCCCAAAGAACAATGGAGCTCAGCACTAGCCTAGATGAGCCCATGCAAGCATCAGCCAATATGAGGAGAATTATGTGTAGCAACAGCTTGCTGTGGACCTCACGTTGTTGTCTTAATCGGGCGCAAGCATGCATCCCAAGGAGGTCATGTACCTTAGTGTGCCTAACTATGTGTTGCAGCAGCTTGCTGCAGACCTCTAATAGTATTAACTAAACGGGCGCAAGCATGCATTCCAGCCAGGTTATACTACCTCAGTGTGCCTAGCTGTGTTGCAACAGCTTGCTGCAGACCTCTAAAGTATTAACTAATTGGGCTCAAGCATACATCCCTAAAAGAGGCCACAATACCTTAATAAATACTATGAAACCCAGCCATCCACTTCAATGCAGCTTTTATTAACTGAACATTTTTACGTGACCGTATCCTATACGGTCTTGCTCATGGCTTTCTGAACAGATATGATTTCCTTAATAAAGGAGTGGGAAGTGTACAGGTGGGGAGGCAGTCCACAATGCTGGCAGATCAGATGGAGGCGAGTGGTGAACCAGGACCGGGACATGGACCTTCCTTTGTCGGTCAGGAACAAGGGCTCGTTTGGCTTAGCATGAGGTCGCCACTGAAGATATCGGATCATGGAGGACAGAGGACAGAAAGCAGTGTTAGTTTGAGTGATTGCTATGGTTGAACCTTTACCTTCTTTGTTTGTTTTGGAGTATTTAAGGTGAATAGAGTACATGTTGGCTTAAACAGTAATATCTTAAAATCGTGAGGTCGTGCAGGGGATTGAAGGAGTCTGTATTGGTAGTGAATTCACCACACCAAAGGAACCCATAAATGGCTGTGAAGAAAACCGCTTCTAGTAGAGAATCTGTGTAAACACCCTTGCCTTAAATGAGTCACCATTTTGTGAACAAGAGACAAAGAAAAAGGAAGGCGCTTATTGTGGCTTCCTGGCTGCTCCTTATTCAGCCCCTTGAAGAGGAGGCGTATAGAGGGATGTCCGAGAAGGTTACTAATTGAAGGATCTGCACATCTTAAATGACCTGCCACTGATGCTTTAATGGAAGAAGGTTGCATTTTGTGTGATTGAAAACAATGAACTATGAAAGCACAAATTACAGGTATGTTCACAGGCATCACAGGTACAGATTCAGATTTTCTCTGCTGATAGGGGAATGCCCAATTGATTGAAGGTGTCTTTTAAAGTGCTTATACAACGATCTGGTTTAGAATGGGGATAATCGACCACCAGAAAGTCATCCAATAAGTGCAAAACAAAAGGCAGTCTACAGTTGTTCAGCAAGATCCAGCAAAGCGCCTCAGAAAGGGAATTGAAGATGCAAGGGCTGCTGCGACAGCCAAATGTAAGCCTAACTGGGAAATACATTTTATTGCACCATTTGACGCCGAAAAGATGCCATTGCGACAGATGTAGTGGCATCACCTTGAAGGCGTCTGTTACATCAGCCTTACCTAGCCATGCCCCTTTACCTGCTAGCTTAATAAACTTGAAAGCATTATCCACGGTAGCATAAAACAAAAAGAATGGGGCAAGTGGTATGAGGCTATTAGGGGTGGAGCCGAACCCGAATACGGTATTCGGAAAGGCACAAATAACGTGTTTTTTACAAACACTTATTTCGAACAAATACTTTAAAAAATATTTGTATTCGGGAACAAAAAAACATCACATCAAAAAGCTACGTTTCCTCATGAGACCGCAGTACATGCCCGGATGAGTGAGTGAGTGACGTTCAGGAGTCGGGGGTGGGGGCGTCAAAACACCGCTGTTCCGACCCCCCCGCCCCCGCAGCTGTCCATGGTGCTGCTGAACCAGGTGACGTTGTTTGCACTCTGCGTTGTGGCTTGTCTGTGAAACGCGCGCTGCTCAGGGACTGGGCAGATCTGTCCCACTTGCTGTGTCCCTCACTCCGTTGGGAGATCTTCCACAGAGTAAAAGAAATACACATTGTTTCTCTGCCCCGCTCCGCTCGAGCGCGGCTTAACGCGGCTTGAGCCCACTTCACGGGCGCGAGGCTGCTGCAGCTGGCGACCCTGCTGACAGCAGACCAGGGGAGGAAAAAAAAAAAATCTTTGATCGGTGCTTTGGTTGGGTTTTAGGCAATGAAGAAAGGAGTTGGTTAAGTTTAGTAAAAAGACCAGGTAGAGGCCAGAAGCATAATGACCATTAGCTATAGGCTACTATGTCATATTATTTACTAGAGGTGGGTGCAATTCATCGATGTGGCGATGCATCGCGATGCGTCACGTGACGATTCGGCATCGATTAATTAACGTCGATGCTTTGCTAGGTCCGTGCATTTAGACAGAAGGCGGCAAATTGGCGGTCTGTTTTGGTCAGCCAATTTGACGCCTCTGAGGGCTGAGGGTACACTTACTGCCGCCTCCATTGCTATCTAAATCCGAGGCGTCAATGTGCCGGCAATTGCGGGACATGGGCGGAGGTGTCGATAACGTGCACTGTTGTGCGACCCGCAGCCGGGAGTTTTAAAACCAGGAAACAGCTGATCACAGCAGTCAGTTCATCACGTCATCCGCGGATGTCAAGATGAGCAACTGGAAAGCCGCTGAGATCCGGGAGATGCTACCGTCTCCTCGGTCCCTGTAGCTGACAGCTAGCGGACACAACCAAACAGCTAGTAGCTGCTGACTGTCAGCTGTTGTGTAGCGGCAAGCTACGAACGGTCGCTACTTTCAAATTAAAAGCCCCCCGCTAAGAACCCAGTTCTAAAATCCAATGGGGTGCAATGTAAAGCTCTTATTTTGAAGACAACTTTGTTGTCACTGATCACTGCCCACTTCGTGCTTCACGCCACGTCACGTCACATGTTTACGCCTCATTAAATCCAGGGCTTGACTGTTTTCAGTGTTTTCCGCCAATAGAGGGGACTCTCCTGCAAGTGGAGCTTTCCCTGGTCAAAGTTAAGTAGGTCAAAGTGCAAATGTTTACATAGTCATAAAATAAAATATTTTGTGTCTTTGAAAAATACAAGTCAAATGTTCAAAAAACCTTGTTATTTAGTTTATGAGTGTAGTTTTAGAGGAACTGAGCTAATTAATAGGCTATTTATTTACAAATATAGCCAAAGATGAAGACAAAATCAATCATGTATGGAAAAAAGCATTAAAAATTGCAATAATCGAAGAATTGTGGCCAATAATCGAATCGAAGCTCCCATAATCGAAATCGAATCGAATCGTGAGGTACCCTTGTTGGAACACCCCTATTATTTACAGATCAAGTTCTGTGCATTAGAAAGAACAGTTCTTTTAAGTATTATTTGTTTTTATTCTGTCTGTTCAACGTCCTCCAACAAGGACGGGTGGTGGTGGGGTTCATAATGTTCACAATGATATTTTATTAGTTGTTGGTTTAACCATGGATGAGTTAATGGCTGTTATGTTATTTTCTTTTCAATGACATTCCTTGTTACATGTTCATTGCTGGATTTATGGAAAAACATCAACCAATATTGCATATCCAGAATTATTATAATGGATAATTAAAGAATACTTACACTATAACGAAAATTAGAAGTGTAACTCAAAAAAAAAAAAATTTTACGCCTATTTTGAATTTTACTCGAATACAAGTACAAATACAAATACTTTTCCCCCCTCAACAAATACAAATACAAATACAAATATCGGCTGCTCTGCACACCCTTAGTGCAATCCATACAAATGTATGTATGTAGTAGTTGAACACAGACCTTCTGTATGGTTGTGATATTTACTGAAAGTAGGATGCCACTAACCAGCTAAATTCAGTCCATACTTGCTAATAATACCACTTTGTACAAATAACATAACACAGTTATGTATTTATGTATATATTTTTGTTTGTTTTTTACAGCTGGCGTAAGAAAGGGTTTGAGCACCAGTCAAATGGAGCACATAAGAAAGAAGTGTCTGGAAATTGAGAGTGAGAACAAGTTCTCAATAGATGAAATGATGGTCCCTTACAAGGGAACAAAGGCTGGGTCTCTCTGACAGTATCTCCCGAGCAAACCTCACCATTGGGGCTTCAAGATCTTCATTCAAGCAGGCGTTTCTGGGATAGTTTATGACTTCCTGACATACACCGGAAAGAGCACATTTGGCACAGGCCAGGGTCCAGCCAAAGAACTTGGAGTTTGAGCCAATGTTGTCATTCAACTCTGCAAGACCATCAAGAACCCATTACAGTGTGTTGTCTACTTTGACAATTTTTTCACCTCCCTCCCACTCATTGTGCATTTGAAGGAGTCCCTTGGTTTGCGAAGTCTGGGAACCATCCGCAAGAACAGGCTTAAAGGATGCACACTTGAGGATGACTGTGCTCTGTGGAGGCAGGGAAGGGGCAGCTATGACTACAGGGTGGATAATGAGGAAGAAGTGGTTGTTAAATGTAAAATGGTCTGACAACAAAGTTGTCACCTTAGCTAGCTCCTGTGCTGCAATCATCCCTCTCAAGGAAGTCAGGCATTTCTCCAGAGAGGAAAGAAGAAGAGTTGCTGTTCCCTGTCCAAACATTGTGTCACAGTGCAATGTCCACATGGGAGGAGTTGACCTTACTGACATGATGGTGGCCTTGTACTGCACCCCTGCAAAGTCCCACTGGTGGTACCTGTGCCTCTTTTGGCAAATGGCTGATATAGCCATCAACAATGGATGGCTGCTGTATCGCTGAGATGCCAAAAGCATTGGTGTGCAAAAGCACAAAAAGCTCAAGGAATTCAGGCTGGAGGTTGCAGATGCCCTTATCCACAGTGGATAGAAGAAGGGAAGGCCTTCCAAAGGATGTGAGGAGAATGTGCACAGCCCCACCAGATGCATACAAAGGCCAACAACCCCAACACCCATGGCTGATGTCCAACATAATCAAGTGGATCACTTCCCAGCTTTCACAGACAAGGGAAGGTGCGGGCTTGGCCCAGAAGGACAGAAAACAATCTACTTCACAAAATGTGGTGTTCGTCTGTGCATCGTCACCGGGAAAAAGCCACGCAACTGCTTCCAAGCGTTCCATAAAAAATGAAATATAGACAGGAAATGAGGGGAATTGTTCAGTGTTTCCACCATTATGGAAAACCTGGACCCATAAAACTTTCTCCAGTGTTCAGTTGTGTATGCATCATTTGAGAAAATGAAATTGTGTGTTGTTTTGTTTTTATGTAATCTTCAGTGCACAAAAAGTTCAATATGTTCATGATGAAATGTTCCGTTTTTGTGTCACTTTTTTATGATTGCTTTGTTATGAGATTACTAAGTTCGATTGGTAAAAATGAATAAAATCAACTTTAAAAGTGCTATGTGTAATGTAAATGATCAAGGAATACAACAATGTATAATTTATCTTCATCAAATTGAACATTAATATGTTTATTATTTGGGCTCTGTTTATACCTTAATAGGGCAACGTATCCTGGGAGATACAACTCATAAAATCCAAAATATTAAATATATATATATTTTGAATGTGGAAATATTTTTCTTAGGGCCTAAAGATAAAGTGATAACATTAAATTATTTTTTGCAACTTATTTTCCACTCCTGTCTGTTTTAGGGTTAAGAAATAACCCCAAAACTGGTCTAATTTTTTCACTATGCAACTCAAAGCTATGGTCTACGATCTGAGAAAGATTTGAAAAAAGCATCCCCCCCCCCCCACACACACACACACACACCTCTCCCCTCTGTGCTCCTTAATCCCTCCCCTCCGAGCTCGTATCGCTCTCCCCTCGGAGCCTCCCCCCTCCCGCAGCAAGAGCAACAAGCCGGCCGGCAGAAACCAAATACGGCGTCAGCTTTGAATGCGGAGTGACGATGTCGGATTCACAGGTAAAGTTTTTACAATGCACGTTGAAACTAACGTAAATCTTGTAAGTCATTACAATGTCCACAGCTAAGCTCCACAGCCAAGCTAGCGTAACGTCATTAGCATCAATAGCACCACGACCGCGACACAAACGTGCCCCATAAACCGTAATCTCTTGTTTATGACGGATTAGACACACAAATACACACATCGTAACGCGTATATGATAATCCATCATATTGATTTAGCAAAGGCTTTGTTGAAAACAAATGGACAAGACCGGGAGGAGGGTTTGCAAAACAGTTGAGTAGTGACCGGGCAAGAGGTTGTTATGGAGAAATAAATCCAGACACGATGAATGTCTCTGCCTTTTCAGTGACAGATTTGCGCTTTCTTTCAGCCTTTGCCGGTGGGGCAAGCAGAGGCCGCTTGCTACTGTTGCTCTGTTTTCCCTGTAGTTTCAAATGCGGAAGTGGGTTGGGACGAGACGTGACAGGGAGCAGGAGAGTGAGCGAGGGGAATGGATGGAAAGAAACGGCTGCTATTGGTCCATGCGGGCCGCATGGCTGCTATTGGTCAATTTCTTTGCAGTTTTGCAGGCGCTAGAGAGAATGGATTTATTTGGTTCCTTTTGCTCTTCACATTGTGTAGGTCGTACTATTGGGCCATAACCACCATCTAAATAATGTTAATAATAATGATCAATCTTTTAAATCGTAGACCATAGCTTTAAACAACTGAAAATGAAATATACTTCATGCACAAACCATATAGCCTACTGTATGCGGTGAGTGTGATGTATTTTATACCAGATGAAACAAGAAAAATGACATGACAACATGCTGTAGCAATGGCATTTAGATTTCAGTTTGAACACAGGTATCACATGCAATTGTGTACACAAGAGATACATTTACATGCTCCGAGGCGGCAGCACTGCACTTTTTCACTTCCACTCCACTCCATTTGCACTGTTTACTGTTTGCTGTAGCTACTGTTAATTTGTAATGTATTTCTTGTATTTTGTATGCTACTGGACACTTCACACACTTCACGGTGCTGTGGGATAGGCTGAGCTTGCCATTTGTTGTGTGGGCAGAATTGTACGTAGTTGTGTGTTGTGTTTCTGCTAATAAAGCTCTGTCTTTGAATTTTTCCTTTCCTCAATAAATTCATTCATGTCCTTGATGGTAATAATAGTGTAGTCTATAGCATATCATATGAATGAATGAATGAATAAATAAATATAGGGGTGGGGTTTACATTTATAATGACCCAGGGTGATTTTTCGTGTTTGAAAGTAGTGGTTTCATCCGATACTGAGTGAGGAAATTCAAGCCAGGCCACACATCCTGTGGCCAGGCATGGTTTTGCTGCTATTCATATGCCAATTAGAGCCGTTCGCACCTCCGCGAGCTCCACATACGTCATGATTCGTTTACGACAATTTTCGGCACAGACGAACGCGACGTTCACAGGCTGTAAATTGTCGTTAACTGCCGAAAATTAGGGAGATCTCAGCCGTTTACGGGGACGAAAAGCCCACTTTTCATGCAGTGAGGTCTATGCGAGGGCAGTCTTTCCCCAGGATGAAGAGGAGTTCAGTTTTATGAAGGTTGAGCTTGAGGTGGTGCGCAGTTGTCCAAGCGGAGATGACTGAGGAGGATTTGGTGGTTGACTGTGTCAAACACAGAAGATAGGTCAGGGAGAAAGATAGGTCAGGGAGAATGAGGACGTCACCGTGATGTCAGACGGTGACGTGCCTTATCAGCTGATGTTACGGAGGCGTGACCTTCCTGTCAGGTTTGAAAGGTCGGTCACGCCTCCTGCTGTCAGGTCGCTCCTGCAAGACGGTGCTACAGGTGTGTGACAGCATGCACGGTGACAGTTCTGAAGAAGGCGGAAGAACACGCCAAAACTGTCAACAAGGTATGAGGACTTTTTTGTCCTTAAAAAGAAAAATAAGGAAAATCTTCATGTTCTCTGTTGACAGAAATTGGCACCCATCGATGAGCTCTACCTTTCGGCGGGACTGAAGCTGAGGGATCTAGGCCATCGCTTTGGGGTCCATCGCACAACAGTCAGCAGAATTGTCACAACATGGGCCAACTTCTTGTATTTGGTGCTGGGGACAGTGCCCATCTGCATGCCCCCAGAGCTTGTGAAAGCTCGGCTGCCCTGTGAGTTCACAAAGTATGCAGACACCCAGGTGGTGATTGACTGTACAGAAATCCGGTGCCAAACACCATCGTCTCTGCAGTTGCAGAGTGAGGTGTTCTCAGCCTACAAATCTCATCCCACCTGGAAGGGCCTGGTAGGAATGGTACCACATGGAGCCATTACCTTTGTGTCAGCTCTCTATGCTGGCTCTATCAGTGACAAGGAGATCTTCAAGCTGTCGAGCATAGTATCTCTCCTCACTCCTGATGTGGCCGTCATGGTCGACAAGGGATTCCTCATCGATGACCTTGTTCCCTGCAAGGTGTACCAACCAGCCTTCTTGTCACAGAGGACCCAGATGCTGGAGGAGGATGTGATAGAGACCCAGTCTATTGCACGTCTGAGGGTCCACGTGGAGAGGTATATACCAGCATATGGCTGGGCAATATAAGGATATTTTATTGTATCTTGATATCAGACTAGATATAGTCTTAGATTTTAGATATCGTTATATTGTGATATGACCTCTTTTTCTTTGTTTTAAAGGCTGCATTACAGTAAATAATGTAAATTCTGAATTTACCAGCCTCTTCTATTATTTGTCTTTACCTACTTAGTCATGATAACCTCATTACTGATGATTAGTTTTGAAAAATATTATTTTTTAATATTTTGTGAATGCACCGGTAGTCATCCCTCGCAATATTAAGGTATTTATTGAGGTTAAAAATATTGTGATACACATTTGAGAATTGAGCCTACAAGATGATTGAGATATATATCGTATATTGTGGGATAGCCTAAAAATATCGAGATATTATTTATAAGCTATATCACCCAGCCCTATACCTGCCTATTAGATGTTCCACTTATTACACCTGTCTATACTACTTCATTCCATTATTTATTCTTATGCACTTTATTACTTAGTCCTGCATATAGCTTACTTGCTTTGTACACTGTAAATCTAAACATTGGCTTTAATAAAAGGTATTAAGTGTACTTAACTCAGTTTTTATTGACATGTTGCTAACACTCATTTTGAATAAGTTACTTGTACATTGGGGTTGAAAAACCTTCCAAACTCAGTATGCTCAAGTTGTATTGATTTAGAAAAACCAAGTCCTGGGAACTTGTGCCTTTTCAAGAGTAAATGTACTTAGTTACATGTAACTATGAGCATTTACTCTTATACTTAAACACCCTACATATTAGAGGTGTTGGCACTTCAAGTATTTTTTCTTGTTAAGTTACTTCCTATTTCTACTGCCTTACACTTCAGAGGAAAATGCTCCTCTAATTTTTTTACTTCATTTCTTTTCTTGCTTTTACATAACATTATTGGCACAATTGTATTGTTTACAACAAACAAATATCATATAATCTGTAGTTTTATCGTAAATTAAGCAATTCAAAACTGTGGATCTAACAGAAGTCTGCCAGTCAGCGAGCAGGGCTGGCAGTGCCACAATCTGCCACTGCGCCCTCCCCTCCCCCAAACGTTTCAACGTTTGCACATGCGCACTGACTGCACAGGTCATCAACCACCTGCCTCTTGGCGCGCCGCGCGGTAGTGGACATGATGTCGTTGGACTTCGACACGGCAGCAACCGCCATCATCTCAATTTTCGGATTTATCATTCTTCTGCTGCTGGGAACATTGATTTGGTGAGTCCATGCTTGACTAAAGGGGAACTATGCGAGTCTGTTCGCTTTTCTGCTGTTTCAGAATCAGAATCAGAATCAGAATTCCTTTATTTGTCCCGCAAATGGGGAAATTTCTTTGTCACAACAGCCAAAGGACAGTATCACACTTAAACAGTAATAAAAGTAAAAAATAAACAATATAATAAGACATAAGAAATAGAATTTAACTGGTATATACATAATATCTACAATATGAAATTGGTATTTACAATATGACATAGTATTTATTATTTATAATATGGACAGTGTAAGTTTAAACAGTTGGTATTTTTATTTACAAACAATAAATAATAAATATGGATATTAAAAATTGTCCAATTTGTGCAAACCAGAAAGTGTGTGGATATGTGCAGAGTTTTTTTATTGCACAGTGCACAGTGAGGTCTACTGGGAGCAGTGCTGGTTGTAGACTCTAACAGCAGCAGGAAGGAAGGACCTGCGATACCTCTCCTTCACACACTTGGGGTGTATCAGCCTGTCACTGAAGGAGCTGACCAGTGCTGTGATAGTGGCCTGTAGGGGGTGGGACTCCTTCACCAGCAGCGATGATAGCTTGGCCATCATCCTGCTGTCTCCCACCACCTGCACTGGGTCAAGAGGGCATCCCAGGATGGAGCTGGCCTTCTTGATAAGTTTATCAAGTCTCTTCCTATCTGCTGCCGAAATGCTGCTGCTCCAGCAGACTATACCATAGAAAATGGCTGATGCCACCACAGAGTCATAGAAAGAAGTCAGGAGTGCCCCCTGCACTCCAAAGGACCTGAGCTTCCTCAGCAGATGGAGTCTGCTCTGACCTTTCTTGTATATTGCTGCAGTGTGATGAGTCCAGTCCAGTTTGTTGTTCAGGTGAACTCCCAGGTACTTGTAAGACGTCACCATCTCAATGTCCGTTCCCAGGATGTTCACCTGAATGCAGGGTTGTTTGCGCCTGCGGAAATCCACCACCAGCTCTTTGGTCTTCCCGGCGTTGAGCTGGAGGTGGTTCCGCTGGCACCAGTCCACAAAGTCCTGAATAAGTTCTCTGTAGGCTCCGTCATCCCCGTCCCTGATGAGGCCGACGATAGCAGAGTCGTCAGAGAACTTTTGTAGATGGCTGTGGGGTGTTTGGTGGGAGAAATCAGCAGTGTACAGGGTGAACAGGAAAGGGGCCAGGACTGTTCCCTGTGGGGCCCCTGTACTGCAGACAACCGTGTCCGACACGCAGTCCCGAGTCCTCACATACTGTGGCCGGTTGGTGAGGTAATCGAGGATCCAGGACGTGAGGTGTTGGTCCACCCCCGTGAGCTCCAGCTTGTCCCCCAACAGTGCAGGCTGTATGGTGTTGAAAGCACTGGAGAAATCAAAGAACATGATCCTCACAGTGCTTCCAGGCTGCTCCAGGTGGGACAGTGATCTGTCCAGGAGGAAGATGATGGCGTCGTCCACTCCGATGCCAGGCTGGTAGGCAAACTGGAGTGGGTCCATAAAAGGACCCACCAGAGGGCGGAGATGGACAAGGACCAGCCGCTCCAGGGTCTTCATCAGGTGTGAAGTGAGAGCAACTGGTCTGTAGCTGTTGAAGTCCTTTGGGTGAGGGATCTTTGGTACTGGTACCACACAGGAGGTTTTCCACAGCAGTGGCACTTTTCCCAGCTTCAGGCTCATGTTAAAGATGTACTCCACAATCCTGCACAGCTGGTCTGCACAGGACTTGAGGAGCCTGGAGCTGATCCCGTCTGGACCCGTGGACTTCTTCACCTTCATCTTCCTCAGTTGATTCCTCACCTGGATAGTGGAGAGGGACAGATTGGAGCAGGGGGGCTGAGTGTCGGGTGGGGGAGGTGGGTGAATGTCAGGGGGGGCAGTGGAGGGTGTCTGCGACATGAAAGCAGTGGAGAGGGAGGTAGAGGTGAGAATGGGGCAGGAAACAGGGGGGGTGGAAGAGGTGGTGGGGGGCAGCAGAGATGAATGGGCCGGGGGAGGGGTGGGTGTCTGGTCAAACCTATTGAAAAATAGGTTCAGGTCGTTCACCCACGTCTGATCCCCGGCAGCCTGGGAGTCTGGTTTCCTCAGTCCTGAGATGGTTTTAAGGCTTTTCCAGACTCCACTGATGTTACTCTGCTGCAGCTGGACCTCCATCTTCCTCCTGTAGCTGTTCTTCCCCTCTCGGATCTTCTTCCTCAGCTCCTTCTGCACAGCCTTCAGCTCCTCCTTGTTTCCTGACCTAAAGGCCCTCTTTTTCTCCTTAAGGAGAGCCTTAATGTCAGGATTAATCCAGGGTTTGCTGTTTGAAAAACACCGTACAGTCCTGGTGGGTACAGTGTTTTCAACACAGAAGTTGATGTAGTCCGTTATGCATCCTGTTAAGCTGTCGATGTCCTCCCCATGAGAAACACATAGTTCTTCCCACACAGTTGAGTCAAAGCAGTCCCTCAGAGCCTCTTCAGACTCCTCAGTCCATGCTTTAACTGTGCGGGTTTCCACTGGTTGCCTGTTTACAAGGGGCTTGTACACAGGCAGGAGATGAACCAGGTTGTGGTCAGATCTTCCCAGGGGAGGGAGGGGGGATGAGTTGTATGCCTCCTTGCTGTTGGCATAGAAAAAGTCCAGTGTTTTATTGTCTCTGGTGTGGCAGGTGACATACTGAGTGAATGTGGGCAGGGTGGAGGACAGAGAGGCATGATTGAAATCCCCAGAGATGAGGAAGAGGGCCTGTGGGTGCTGTGTCTGCAGTGAGCTTGTGACTGAGTGGAGAGCATTACAAGCTGCATCAGCGTTAGCAGAGGGGGGGATATACACAGCGAGTACGATCACCTGTGTGAACTCCCTCGGGAGGTAGTACGGCCTCATGCTAACCGCTAAAAGTTCAATGTCTTTACTGCAGACCTGCTCTTTAACAGTGATGTGCCCAGAGTTACACCATCTGTCATTAACAAACACAGCCAGCCCTCCTCCTTTCCTCTTACCGCTCTCTGCCGTCCTGTCCGCCCGCCGCATTTGAAATCCGTCCAGGTTAGCGTCCGTGTCCGGGGTCTGCGCCGTTAGCCACGTCTCAGTAAACACCATGATGCTGCTCTCACGGTAGTCCCTCTGATGCCGGGTCAGCGCCGTTAGCTCGTCCATCTTGTTGGGGAGAGATCTTACATTCCCCATGATGATGGACGGGAGGATGGGTCGGTAGCGTCTCCTCCTGCTACGGCGAGCAGCTCCAGCACGGCACCCGCGTCTCCTCCTCTTCAACTCCCGCGGGACATCGGGCCGCTTGAGCGGCGGCACCGCAGCGCTACTGAGGGCCAACAGCTGATCCCTACTGTAAACAATAGGGCCGCGTACAGGCTCCCCGGACACGGCGGAAAACAGCGAAAGAAGCAGAATTAAGACCAGAGCGATAAAAACAACTCTGGTCTCCATACTGCCCGGAGAAAGAGCTCCAAAGTCAAGTAAAATAAAAAAAGTTAAAAAGTACTAAAAGTTATAAAAAAAGAAGAAAAAGCTCAAAGGTGAGCGAGAGCTGCTGTAACAGGCTGCCACTCACGCGGCGCCCTCGACTAGACAATCGCTAACCGTCCTCGTGGCCAATGCATTTGTTTTCGATGAAACCGTCGAGAAAACAATCGATAGAGCGATTGATAACATTATCTATCATGTACGATGTTACGATGTGTGTCTCTGTGTAGTCTTATCCGTCATAAACAAGAGATTAGGGGTTACAGGTCGCGTTTGTGTAGCAGTGCTAACGTTACCAAGTCTAGAGCAGGGGGTGGGGGGGGGGGGAGGGGCGGTTATTTTCTTAGAAGTTAGCTTGGAGATGCGAGGACATACTTGCAACCCACGACGTCAGTGAAATTAGGTGCTTTTGTTGTTATCGCTAACTACTTGAGGTGAAACCATGCTGGTGCATGGTGGGTCATGTTCCCCCCCACCCACACTTGGGGGGCGACACCCGTTCGGAAGGACCGCCATTCCGACGGTCCGCCATTCCGACCGGGTTATGGTTAAGGTTAGGGTTTCAGGTTCGGAATGGCGACCTTTTTTCAAAAATAATTAAGGGCTGGCATTCCGAAACATGAAAGTGAACGTTCGGAATGGCGGCCCTTCGGAATGCCGCCCTGGACCCGGTAAGGCCAAAATTTTTTGGGGATGCCCTCAAATCACTTATTTTGGGCACGAACGCTAGTGCTGGGGACCAAAAAGTTGGTAAACTGAATTTCAGAAACATTATCTTATGTGGAACAATAAGGTGGATGCACTTCAAAAAACTTATTTCACAGCTCCATGTATTGATTTTTCGGAGGCTTCATTGTAAACAAATGCACATGGCCATATATTGATTTTTCGCGGCTTCTTTGTAAACAGATGCACGTGGCCATATATTGATTTTTTGCGCTTCATTGTAAACAGATGCACATGGCCAGGGACTGCTAGCAAAACAGCGGAAAAGCAGCGGACTTGCATAGTTCCTCTTTGATTTAACATTTGAAATCCCTAGTTTAATGTTACACTGCTTTCATATTTCCATTGAAGGTAGGCTCGACTCCCCTCCCCAAGCACAGACTTTTTTTTTTTCTCCCCCAAAGCACGTGTGCTTCAGGGCGGAAGAGACCACATCCATCAAAAAGGAGGGGAGTTGTGATTTTTGGAAAAGGCAATGATGTCTTTTTGAGATGGACTATGACATTATTTGTAATACATTTCACTCAATATGACCACTGATCATAGCTAAATGGTAAAATAATAAGTAAGGTAAAGTAAGTAAAAAAAAAAAAAAAATCCCTCAAATCTGAGGGGTGCCCCCTCCGTTTCTATTGACATGAAGCTGCTGCTACTGGCCTACAGTACACAGTACAGTACAGTACGACTACAGACAATCCATCACTTCCAATACTGATTTTTGAATTAAAATACCCTAAACTGGAATGTATTGTAGCGATGGGGGGGGATGAGATCTACAAAAGTCACTGAATACTGTAATGACTCGACTACTCCTAATGACGAAGCTCCAGTAAACTATTACTATATTGTATTTGACTGTATGTTACAATCCATGTGTAAATACTTCCTGAGTTAAACAAGTTTTAGCAGGTTTTCTTTGCTTACATGATAGTTTTGCCTTACTACATGAAAGAAGTTTGCATTCTGAAATACCAGAGACTTTCTTGACATTATGTGCATGGTATTTATTTCATTATAGTAGTCATAGTAATTGTATTTTAATGTTAAGCACTTGAAATGTGAACTTGTTTTCACACATTTCTGTTGATTTTGAGAACACGTGTGTGTGTGTGTGTGTGTGTGTGTGTGTTTTTAGATTGACACTGAAATTAAATCCATTAGTACCTAGTTAACATCAAGACTGACAAACAGTAATGTTTTAAGGATAACAGGATCACTGTTAAAATCATAAGCTGCATATCTGTCAGCCTTAGAACTGTCTTTGTGATTACTGTATTTGTCATAGTTTTCACCAACGGCAGGGTTTCCTCTACATGTAATTGATCGTGGCGCACCGCCACGGCAAAATAAAAGCCGCCACACCTTCAGAATGATGATTATTATTTTTTTTAATGATAAAACAATGTAAAGCAGGGTTTCCACAACCAGTTACCATTAGCCTAGGTACTTTGCACCCCTTTCCACTACACAGTTAACTTTCGACTCGGTTTCAATCAGAGCTGAGTTCTTCATATTTCCTCCTCATTAAAAACGAAACTTATCAACCAGCGCATCCAGCGTTTAGCCTACCATTAATTAACGACTCTGTGGCAGCCATGGGACAAGCGCTTCGCCCCTCAGCTCTTTGTGTGTGTGTGTGTTCATCTCTCGCGCTCTGTTTCGATTAATAAACACAAATAGGATACAAACGTACACACATTGGCCTCACGTATTTGTCATTCGCGGTGTTTTATTTTGAAAATTGACCGGATTCTCTCGTGTTTCTTTGTGTGACTTCCTGCCAAGATTGACGCGATCGCTCGCGGCTCGTGCAAAAAATAGACCAAACGCCGAAACGATCGCTGCAGGGCGCGAGCCGGCTGCGGAGGATTTGGACGCGAGCCAGCCGCGGAAGATTTGGACGCGAGCCGGCCACGGAGGATTTGGACACCGTGTCCGGTGTGGCCCCGGCGTTACGGTATGCCCCCACACCCCCCACCCCGTCGGCGATCCGATCTCAGTCAATCAGACCATCCTCGCCGCCACTCGTTAAATAAATCGTGGAGGAAACACTGAACAGCTTTGTAAAGCCTGATCATATTGGAAATGGCTGCAATACTGTGCATGCTTAAATATTAAGTATTAACAGTTGAATTGTTTTATTCTTTTTAACTGTATCTAACACAGGCTCAAACTAATGAGGAGTCCATACATTGCACAATCTCAGCAGTAAAAGGTATTTTCTCATTATTCTTCTTGTGCAGTAATTAATATCTCATTGCATTTTTGTAAATTTTATGATCATAAAAAGGAAAGCAATTGAAATAAATCTAATGGAATCCATAGTACCTATTTTGTGTCCCAAATAATACAATGATTGCACTTATGGATAAATAATCATCTCACCAAACACACTCTCTCTCTCTCTGTGCTCAGTCCTGACGTTGACTCTGCTGTTTCCCTCCTTTTCTGAAGGTGGGAGTATTTCAGGAACTGTTTTGAACCCCAGCCTGGCCTTCAGTTCCCCTGCAGTGGACACATCTGGAGTATTGCTTCGTCTACTGGCTCAGCTTGATCCAAGGTGAGGATTCTCATTCTGTCTCTCTGTTTATTTCTCAGGCTACAATTACATGTTCTAATCATTTTCTAATTTTCTTTCATTTCAGATTTATCAAGCAGATCAAACCCCAGCCTGGCCTTCAGTTCCCCTGCAGTGGACACATCTGGAGTATTGCTCCGTCTACTGGCTCAGCTTGATCCAAGGTGAGGATTCTCAAAATTCTCTCTCTCTCTCTCTCTCTGTTTATTTCTCATGTTACAATTACATGTTCTAATCATTTTCTAGTTTTCTTTCATTTCAGATTTATCAAGCAGATCAAACCCCAGCCTGGCCTTCAGTTCCCCTGCAGTGGACACATCTGGAGCATTGCTCCGTCTACTGGCTCAGCTTGATCCAAGGTGAGGATTCTCATTCTGTCTCTCTCTCATTCTCTCTCTCTGTTTATTTCTCAGGCTACAATTACATGTTCTAATCATTTTCTAATTTTCTTTCATTTCAGATTCATCAAGCAGATCAAACCCCAGCCTGGCCTTCAGTTCCCCTGCAGTGGACACATCTGGAGCATTGCTCCGTCTACTGGCTCAGCTTGATCCAAGGTGAGGATTCTCATTCTGTCTCTCTCTCATTCTCTCTCTCTGTTTATTTCTCAGGCTACAATTACATGTTCTAATCATTTTCTAATTTTCTTTCATTTCAGATTTATCAATCTGGACCCTTCAAAACCAGATAAAACCTTCAAATGCAGTGGACGTGTAAGTGGTGCACATTTTATGCAGAAAAGAGAGGCCAGTTACTTAAGCATTACCGCTTAAAACATGGGTCCCATAACGGATTGCACAACTTCCTTGCCCACATAAGGAATGCATATGCACGTTTAAGTCTTTTAATGCACTTAAGGTGCATTTATCTACCTGGCACAGTCAAAAAGATCCAGGCAAAAGGAGTGAAACAGCATTCCACTGTCAGCTGTGTGACTTTGTTGAGCCTGGCACTGATTCAAACTTTTTCACCCATTTACGTGGGCATTTGAAACTGAAACAAAAGGTTAGTTGTCCATATCAAGGGTGTAACTTTCAGAGCAGCAATTATTCCACATTTAATGCACATAAATCCAAAGAGCATCCAGTACACAGTACAATGTCATTCAAATCTGAAATTCTTTCAGGGAATTTACCTGAAGAACCTCCCCCTAATCTAAACGTTCAAGCAGAGGATAATGTCTCTGTAGCTGATGATTTTGACTTTGAAGTCGTGGAGAGCAAAGATGTACAAGAACTGGAGAGTCAGTTGGAACGTAAAATTTGGCTGCTCTATTTCTGAAAATGTCCTCAGTTCTTAACATTTCAGAGACTTCCCTGCAAGAAGTTATAGAACAGATCAATCAAATTAATTTACTGTCACAGCCATTGTTACATACCTCACTTCAAAGAATACTCGATCAGCCTAATGACTCTTTAGTGGGTGAAATAGTGAAAGAAGTTACTAAGAGTAATGCATTCCTGAGATTCACTTCTCCTGGAGGATCGTTGTCAACTGCAAGCAAACGAAAAACATACATTTTAAACAAATTCTCTGTGGTAATGCCAATTGAGTTTTTGCTGAAAAATGACAAGCAGACAGTTGTGTATGTCCCGATACTACAAATGTTGCAGACATTGCTAGCAAATAAAGACATTTTGGATAAGGCCATGTCACCTGAGACAAATCTGACACAGAGATACAAATCTCATAGGGATGGTTCCTGCTTTAAAAGTAACTCTCTCTTGAAAGAGCAAGGATTTAGCATTGTTCTTTTTTTGTACATCGATGATTTTGAGGTGGCAAACCCTTTGGGAACGTCCAGAAACAAACACAAGTTATGTGCAATCTACTGGGTCCTTGGTAATCTGCACTCAAAGTATCGTTCCAGTCTCCATTGCATTCAGCTTGGCCTGCTCTTCAAGGCCAGTAACATCAAGGGCTATGGTTATGGGGAAACTCTTCGCCCTCTCATTCAAGACCTGGTTTCTCTTGAGCAACATGGTGTATATGTTGAACAGCTAGGGGCCAGTGTAAAAGGCACTGTATTATTTGTTGCCGCAGATAATTTGGCTGCTCATTCCCTTGGAGGGTTTTTCGAAAGCTTCACCGTTAGCCAGATGTGTCGATTCTGTATGGCAAAACGAGAGGAAATCCAACACAAGGAAGTGAGAACAGGCTCATTCCTACCAAGAACAGAGGAAAATCATGGCCAACAGGTCAAGAACGTACAACAGGATCCTTCTTTGGCTCCACAGTTTGGTGTGAAAAGAAGCTGCCCTCTAACTGATAGCTTGGAACACTTTCATGTCGTTGATGGGTACCCACCTGACCTTATGCATGATCTTCTCGAAGGCATTGTTCCACGTGAATTAACCTTGTGCTTGAAGGTACTGATATCAAATGGATACTTCTCTCTTGAAACCCTTAATCAGGCCATCAAGCAGTTTCCAGACATTTTCAGACAAAACAAACCAACCTCAGCTTGTCAGAAAAACCTTTTCCACCATGGCAACAATTGGAGGAAATGCACATGAGAATTGGGCACTTCTCAGACTTCTGCCACTGATGATTGGTCATCACATCCCTGAGGGGGATGAAACTTGGGAAGTTTTGATGAACCTAAAAGATGTAGTGGAAATCTCAGTGTCTGCAAGCTTCACAGAGGAGTCTCTGTACTTTTTTGACTGCAAGATTGCAGAGCATAGAGATTTATTTCAGAAAGTGTTCCCAAACGAGAAATTGCGCCCAAAGCACCACTACATCGAGCATTATCCTCAACTGATTAAAAAATTTGGTCCATTATCTGACGTATGGACGATGCGCTTCGAAGGGAAACACAAATTTTTCAAAGATGTTCTCCGTCACACTCGCAATTTCAAAAACATTTCACTTACATTATCTGTCCGACACCAGAAAATGATAGCATTTCATTTAGATACTAACTCATTCTTCAAGCCATCTGTTGAAATCAACAAAGTCCAGTCTGTGATGGTTGCTTCATTTCCTGAAAATGTGCAAAACTTTTTCACAGAACTTCATCACAGAAATGGCCAGCAGAGCCAGACAGTCTTGGCAGCACCCTCTGTCTTCATCGATGGCATCAAGTACAGTGCTGACATGGTCATTTCAGTGGGATCTTGCTCTGGGCTACCAGATTTCAGACAAATATCAAAGATTGTAGTGATCAATAATGACATCGTGTTTGTCTGCAAACTTCTGGCCTCATGGTATGATGAGCATCTAAGAGCATATGAGCTCAGTCACTTGTCCACCTTCTCTGTCACACGGTTGTCTGAACTGAACGATGTTTTCCCTCTATCCCTTTACAAGATTAGAGGCAGACAGCTCATTACCCTGAAACGATACATACTGTGCTGAGTAATGTAAATACTGAAGTCTTGAAATCTAATACAAATGTCCTTCCTTTTCAGGTTGATGTAAATACAGAAGTCTTGAAATCTAATACAAATGTCCTTCCTTTTCAGGTTGAGAAGTCATCATGGAAAAACAGCGGCTTTTGATGAGAGTGGTCGTCAAAGATGACGATATCAGGAAACTGGTTCTAAATGAGAGGCCCAATTCTATTGAGGTGTTAAAAGCACATATGAAGGAGAAACTCTCCCTGCAGTATGATTTTATATTGCAATATGAAGACAAAGACTTTGATAATGCTCTCTGTAATTTGACACACATCACTGATTTGCCTGAAAAAGCGACACTAAAAGTCATTCCCTTGGTGACTCTAGAGTTATCACCTGTGACATTGCCTGTCACGTCATCAGATACTGACTGCAGCTCAACAGATACGGATATACTGCCTCCCACTGAAACTCCATTAAGAAGACAATGGCCGGAATTTTTTGATGTTCCTAATTTTTCGGTGGATGTTGAGTACAGGTTGAGACAAGCTGATCTTGCCTTTATGAAAGATGGAACACGTATGTCGCTGTCACGTGATATGAAGCATGACATATTGGAAAAACTAGCAGAGGCCATGTACAGCTTTAAAGCGTACCCTGATGATGATGATTACACCAGTGTGTCCAAATCTCTCATCAGCAAGCATCCAAGCCTTACTGAGCCTGGTCCTCAGCCAGGATACTATGGCTGGAAAAACAGCCTTAAATTTAAGATGGGGAATTATCGAACGAAGCTCAGAAGGGCTGGATGTGAGGATGTCATAGTTAATGGGGGCAAAAGAAGTAAAAACAACCCAGAGGGTGAATCATTAAGAAAAAACATCAAACGGCCGAAGAGGGGTGAAGCAAACTATCTCCCCAATTTACCCGACAGACAGAATGAAGAAGGCCTTGAAAGTGCCAGAATGGTTCTCGTGGAAGAAATGGGGAAAAAACAACACAATGGCTCTCTCATCTCAAACATGATGGACCAGACATTCTCACTACGCAGGCAAGAGATTGTGAAAAAGGAGCCTGCTGTACAGGACATAGTGGAACGGTGGCCAGCCCTCTTTACAGAGGGACAGGTTAGTTAGTTATTTTTGTCATGAATGGTCCCTGGGAGTTTAAGATTTCTCTTGACTGCATTTTTGAAAGCAGGTTTGATAAGATAAACAAAATAAAAATAGAATTTGAGAAAGAATAAATGTCACTGTAGATTCACAATGATATAAGTCTTTGTAAATGTTTATGCTTTAACATATTGTTTTCAAGTAAAGAACTCTTGCTCTTACTGTGAGGATTTATTGATGTCACTCAATATTATATGAAATAGTATGGTGTGTGATTTTAGCATGCTTACCTGCTATTCTCACTACCCCCCCACAACCCCATCACCCTACTTTTTTTTTTTTTTAGGTTTTTGCAGAGTTTAGCAGAATTGCCAACAAACATCTTGAAAGCAGTTTCTTTGAGTCTCTTGACAAGCACACTCCACGCATCATTGAACTCCTGCAGTCAAAAAAAGGAGCTGCTGGACAGAAAATTCAAGAATTAATGGACAACTTGGTAAGAAATTAATTGTTTCATGTTTTTGAGGAGTTCTTACTCTCATCTACATACACTGAACATTTTCATTCTCTGTTTGACTTGTACCTTGTAATTTTTTATTCTAATTGATGTTTTCTGTCTCCGTCTTATAAGTCATCAGATGTAACTGCAAGACGCTCTGTGGTCCTCAAAGGGCTTCCCTTGATCTTTGGTGATGACCCAAACAGGTTCTATAAGACATGTTTTGTAAGTACTTGGGCACAAAATACATTATATTCACTTGTAATACAGACATCAAAGATATATGTCCCTCACATTTCTGCCTGTATTCATTGATGTAGGCCTTCCTTGACTGTCTTATCTATCACTTTATTTCAAATTTAGAGGGTGCTATTGTAGCTATTGTATTGTAGCTTTCATTTTTTTCAAAGTGTCTCTCCATCACAGATCTTAGTGTATAGTTTATAATGATCGTAGTGTCTAACCATCCAAATACTTCCTGACTACAAATTGTTTTGCTGATTGTTTGTTTCTTTGCAGGAGACAACGAAAGATGAGGCCATAGACAATGTCACAGTCGGTGTATTGACCATCCTGAGTGAAGATGATCCTGAGCAGCCCGTTTCCACAGCCATCATCCTTGAGGGAGGTATTGTGATGGACAAAATTCGGGATTTGCCACAGGCAGTTTGCCTCATATTTGGCCTCACATATGCCTTGAACCTCGATTACCCAAAATGCGTTGGAAACACATTCAGATTCATTCAAAGTGTAATGCTTGGTTTGGGAAACAAAGCCCTCCCCCCTAAACTGCTAACAGTTAAAAACATGTTGTTTAACGAATGAGGAGTCAGATGTGAGGTAGCACTCAATAACCTTTGTTCTCATTATTGCACCATGCTTATGACAGAAACGTGAGAAGAGAGCGTTGATGCTTTTACTAAACTGCATTTTGAACATTTTAAGAGCTGCCTAGGTACAGTTTTATTGTTGAGTTGATTCTCAAATCTGTTCAGTGCTTTTACACTAGTGGTAGAGATAGTGCCCTCTTGTGAATTCGGGTGTTAAAATGTTGTGTAAAAAGAAGTGTCATATGTTGGATAATGTGGCCAGCAAATACCGGTAATCCAGCATACATTCTGTGTTAAGATTCACACTAAATCTGCATACTGTTAATGTTCTTATGACAGAGAAGAGAGGTTTGACGCTTTTATTAAACGGCATTTTGAACTGTTTGAGTGAAGTGAAAACATAATCATCATTTCGTTGTTCAATTGATACTCAGACCTGTTTAGTGCATTTATAATAGTGCCTTCTTGTGATGCAGATGTTAAATGTGTAAAAAGAAGTGTGAAATGTTGGATGATGTAGCCAGCAAATAGCAGGAATCCAGCATAAATTGTGCGTGTTAAGATTCACACTAAATCTGCATACTGTTAATGTTCTTATGATAGAGAAGAGAGGTTTGATGCTTTTATTAAACGGCATTTTGAACTGTTTAAGAGTGAAGTGAAAACATAATCATCATTTCGTTGTTCAATTGATACTCAGACCTGTTTAGTGCATTTATAATAGTGCCTTCTTGTGATGCAGATGTTAAATGTGTAAAAAGAAGTGTGAAATGTTGGATGATGTAGCCAGCAAATACCAGGAATCCAGCATAAATTGTGCGTGTTAAGATTCACACTAAATCTGCATACTGTTAATGTTCTTATGATAGAGAAGAGAGGTTTGATGCTTTTATTAAACGGCATTTTGAACTGTTTAAGAGTGAAGTGAAAACATAATCATCATTTCATTGTTCAATTGATACTCAGACCTGTTCAGTGCTTTTACAATAGTGCCTTCTTGGGATGCAGGTGTTAAATTATGTGTAAAAAGAAATGTGATATGTTGGATAATGTGGCCAGCAAATAATCCATCAAAAATTGTGAGCACTAAATCTGCATACTGTTAATTCTGTGCACGTTTGAAATAAATTGAATGCAGATAACTCTTTTTCGCAGTATTTTTTTCTTTCAAATTAAGTGATGATAACAAAGTTATTTTAAGTTCTGTAGACTCAGAATTGACAAGTTTATTTCAGTACAGTAAAGTTACAATAAATTAGTTATTTTAAGTAATATACAATCATCACAAGCAAGTTAATTCAAGAGCTGTGAACTCAAAATACCCAAGTTTAGTTTAGTATAGTAAACTCATTATAAACAAGTTCTCGCAAGTACTGCACACTTATATTTAATAAGTTACATGTACTTACTTAATCAAGTTTACTTAACTCAGTTAGTTTAAGGCAATGAGTTTGCATATTTTTTTTGAGTAAAGCCAACTGATTATATCTTACAGTGTACCTGGTTAGATGCCAACAGAATTTTGTTGCCCTAATAACTCTGTATTTTTGTATAATCTCATCTCATCTCATCTCAGATGCATCCGTCGTGTGAAGGAGAACAAGCTATTTGACACAGCTGTTCCCCTCTCCATCACTGGGAGCATCAACCAAATCTTCAGCGTGGCCTGCCTCCTGGTGAACTACCAGAATGGACCCTTGGTCAAATCATGGGACAAGTGAGTTGACTTCTTATGGGCGTTTCACAGAAGCGGAACTCTCTCGCAGTCCGTCTTCAATACCCCCCCCCCCCCCCCCCCAGTCCTCTGCATCCTCAATCATCTTGTAGGCTCAATTCTCAAATGTGTATCACAATATTTTTTACCTCAATAAATACCTCAATATTGCAAGGGATGACTACCGGTGCATTCACAAAATATTAAAAAATAATATTTTTCAAAACTAATCATCAGTAATGAGGTTATCATGACTAAGTAGGTAAAGACAAATAATAGAAGAGGCTGGTAAATTCAGAATTTACATTATTTACTGTAATGCAGCCTTTAAAACAAAGAAAAAGAGGTCATATCACAATATAACGATATCTAAAATCTAAGACGATATCTAGTCTGATATCACGATACTGAGTACCCTCAGTATCATCCCCCTTCTCTCCTACCATCTCCCACTCACCTTCAGCCCCCATGTCCATCTCACCCTCTCTCTCTCTCTCTTTTACTCTTTTTATTCTAAATTTGTTTAAAATTTAATGATTATTATCCCTTGTGTTGTTTTTATTTGTTATAGTGTTTATGATTAACTTTATTGTACTTTTACAATTGTACAGCACTTTGGTCGACTGGGTTGTTTTAAATGTGTTCTATAAATAAACTGACTTGACTTGACCCTCACCCCAGTCCTGCCCCAGCCCAGAGCTAAACCCATTCCTGGACCATTTGCAACCAGCTGTAGAAATATGGTTCACCTCAGCTATTCTTCAAATAGCTCCTGAGTGTGGAGTGGGCGGTGCGACTGTGTGAGTTGTTAACCTACCTTTGTATATATTTGTTAATGAAATTGAATTATTGTAAATAAAATGTAATGTTATACTGTTATTGAATTGTTATTTTAAAAAATTAAGTGTTAATGGTTGGGATTTGCATTCCTGTTTTAGCTACGGAAGGGACAGAACCTGTCCCAAGACTTATTTTACTAGGAAAAACAACTTACCAGAGATGTGTTAGCTATATGATACATAACCAGTGTGTACAGTATAATCCATTTTGTACACTGTACAGCGTAATACCTGAACAACAAGAAAAAGACTAATGGAACATGATTTTTAGTTTTTAATAATGCAAGTGTCTGCAATACTCTAAATATCATAACATACATACATATAACATATACTGATGTAAATATATATATATATATTAGGGCCGGGACTTTAACGCGTTAATTAAGATCAATTAATTACACAAAAATTAACGCGTTAAAAAAATTAACGCATTTTATTCGCACTTATTTTTGCACCGCGGAACGTTTCTCACTGGATGAGTTTCAGGCGTACCGATTATACTGGAGCACAATTATTTAACGAGTTAAAAAGCCGCTGACACTGGCGCCCTGGCAATAGCAACATAAGTGTAGCACCTTTAACCTCAATGTTAGAAAGAAACCACATCCTCTAGGTTCAAAAAGTTGGACTCGATGTAGAAGCTGAACAGCGATCATTTATTGCATAAAAAAACACCATATTATTTCACTGCACATGGAATAGAAAACCCCCAAAAACAAAATAGAGCTCTTTAATAAAAATAATAAAAATAAAACAAAGTTCAAAATAAATTGTCCTTGTCCTTCTTTATCAGAAGAATAAAGTTCAGTTCTGTGTTTAGTGTATGTGTGTCTATCAGTTCTTCTACTACCCGGGTAGATTTTGTGGTGAGCGATCTTATCTGTATCAGAGTGCAATGAGTAGAAGTCTATCTTCGGAGTGGATCCCGTTCTCCTTTCGGTCGATCGCCTGGCTCGCCACTGAACTGGAAGGTTCAGAATTCTTGCTGATCAATCCCTGATCCGGTAGAATATAAAAACCAGTCTACACAAATGGTGTAGAAAACACATTCCATTAATACCATGTTCATATTGACCTTCTACTACTTCTTCTCTAATACTCTGAATATTTATAATCAAATTCAGTACATACACAGTTTAAATCATTATAAATGATAGTGTACACACTCATAGTAGAGTTATTTTAACGCAACTATTCCTTATGAACTCATATTTTTAACATAAATAGACTTAATTGTCTTTTTAAGCAGTATTCATATTTTTAAACAGCTTTTTAAATGAATACTTATCTTTTAACTTCAATATATTTCTCTTTTTAACCTTTTAAACCATAAATGAATTTAATTAATTCACTCTTTTTAGTTATCATGAGTAACTAAATAACCACAATGAAATAATTCACAATTTGTACACAAAACAGTACAGTAGCATAACATTCTTGCAACTTATCATTATATCCCATGTATTTCTCTCATTCAACATGGTGGTGGCCCACTAGCTTGGCCGGCTACACCATTAGCAGCTATACTGCCTGCTTGGCAGGCTACCTGAGCTAGCTTAGCGAAGCTAACCGCGATTAGCATTAGCGCGGCCGCTACCGATCTTTTTAAAGTTGTTTTTCTCACATAACACAATGATATAACAATACCAAAGTGGATAAAAACATTGGATAATAACTCCGACTGGTTTTATTAAAGTGTTTCAGTAAGCAATATCTTCACACGAGCTAATAACAACAGGCTAATACCAAGGCCTAGTATTTTAGCATCTTAGCATGTAGCTCTTAGCTTACCGGAGTCCGAACAAGGGCTTAACACGGTCGTAGCGGCTCCTCTCTCTTTTCCACAACATTCACAGACTCTCTCCTAATAAACGAAAGGTTTATGAGCACACTGTGCGAAGAATAATTGTGAATTCATGAGTTTTTCATCACTTTCATACCTAGATCCGGCAGCTCACTAGCGGGTGTGTTGTTCTGGGATCGGTGTATTGGCAATGAGTGTGGCTCTGTGTATGGGCGTGAGCAGAGCGTGCTCAACGACAGTGAACATGAACGCGGGGCTGATTCGTCACCTAGTGGCAGGACACGGAAGCTACATTCAAATGACATATATGGGCTTCGTAACCATGTGGGTTACATAAGCAAGACAGCACCACTGTCCAGCTGCTCTCTCAGGCCGGCCTTGAAAGTCGTCAGATCATGTCTGTGACTGGACACATGAGAGCAGCTAGGGACGGCGCTACACCAACCACAGCACGCTGTCCAGCTCCTCCCTCAGGCCGGCCTCGAAAGTGAAAGTGAAAGTTAAAACTTTACCGAAAAATCCTTGTCGCTGCTGAATCATTGTGGGTGATTAATATTTATTTCACTCGTAAGGCCGTGTAATAAGCGGGATAATGTATAGTTACATTACATTATCCCTTACTTACAACAGGCTGAGTTCAACAAATCAGTTTATGCTACTGCGATTTAAGTAGTTAAATACAGTAATCATCATAGTGTAGTGGAAGGAAAGACCATTTACCAAATAACGTGTTACTTAAACATTTTTCATTGTGCTGTGCTCTAAAAATAAACTAACAAACTAGTGTAGAGTCCTGTATAAGGAGTGTTCGGCTTAAATTTTCGAGAAGCCCCTGACTGCAGTACGCAGATCGGGGAGTGTCTAAATGTGGGCGGAGTTAAACGTTTGACTCCGCCCACGTGTCCTGACTTTGACCCATTGATCGAGAAGAAGAAGAAGAACGCGTGTCTGAGAGAGAAGAAGAAGAAGCAGCCAGTACAGTTCGCAAAATGGAGGTAAGCACATGCTACTTTGCAATATTTCTATTCAGACAAGGAAGGAAGTAACATCATTTTATTTTAAAATAAGTTATGCTCTGTACGTATTTGCATTCTACACCTTGATGATACACCAAGTTATGAGCTTTGTTATTAGTAATTAGCTTTTGCTAATTATCTTACGGCATGGCTGGACTGGTAATCTGGTAAACGTACTTTTGGGGGGGAAATATTACGCAGTTTCCACGTGCATTTCATGAATATAAACCTGGACTTCAAATCTCCTTTTCTGAGTTTTAGATTAATAGTTATATCCGACTTATTTGTCAGTGTTTTCTTACGTTTCTGTGATAGTTATTACATGCTAAGTAGCAAGCTAACAAATCAGTTAATGCTGTGATTTAAGCAGATTTAAAAAGATGCCATTCATAAGCATTAGACAGTCTATTAGCCTATCATCTGAATAATCTGCAGGAAAGATCAACTGATGTTTAATTAATGAAATATTGTGTTGCTTGTGTTTGTTGAATAAAACAGATGATCAGGGTATGGAATAACAATCAAATGGTAAAGTAGTAGTAGAAGTAGTAGTACAGTACTAGTAGACTAGTATATAAAAAAAGGGATGACTTTTTGTCCCAGTTCAGCTCCAGCTGTCATGTTAGCAGACATCAGCCGCTCTTCCTTGTTGAGGAAGTACCTGTTAGCATCCATGACATCACATGACCAATATTTGTTGTTGAGATGAAAAAATATTTAATATATTTTGTCTTGTGGATTTTTAATTGCTGTGCCTTGTATGTCTATTCTTTTCCCCTTTGATATATAGAGACACATTAGTATCCTATTGGACGGTGCACCAACCATTACCGGTACTAAATGCACCAACAGTGAACTTTTCCAATGTCCTTTCTGTAAGTATGTGGGTGCAAAACATATGGTTGACAACCATATAAAAGGCCATTCGTCACTAAAACACAAAGGTGCGTATCTTACAGATTACACAAATTTAGTTAATTATTATTTTTTCACAAGTATGAATCTTGTTCCCTTCATTCCTCTCTTACAGAATTCACAATGATCAAGTGTGGCTTAAATTGTCGGACAACAGCACATTTTCATTGCTGCTACTGTGCAGCAACAATTATAAATAGATTGCAGCTCATAAGGCATTTGCAAATACACCAGGAGGAGCATGCTGCAGCCCCCACACAGCACCTATTGGCCCCCACACAGCACCCAGAGGCCCCCGCTCAGCACCCATTGGCCACTGCTCAGCATCCAGAGGCCCCCACACAGCACCCAAAGGCCCCTGCTCAGCACCCAGAGGCCCCCGCACAGCGACCATTGGCCCCCGCACAGCATCCAAAGGCCCCTGCTCAGCATCCAGAGGCCCCCGCACAGCAACCATTGGCCCCCGCACAGCATCCAAAGGCCCCCACACAGCACCCAGAGGCCCCCACTCAGCACCCAAAGGCCACTGCTCAGCATCCAGAGGCCCCCGCACAGCACCCAGAGGCCCCCACACAGCAACCATTGGCCCCCGCTCAGCATCTAAAGGCCCCCACACAGCACCCAAAGGCCACTGCTCAGCATAAATTCACTTGTCCTCATTGCAAGGTGAAGTTAAACAAAAAAAACTTAAAAACATACTGCAAGAGGAAGCATACTCACCTCATTGAGACAGTTTCGAAGGACAGATTTTTGGCCTGTCAGTGTGTCGATGGTAAAAATGGTGTGTTTGCAGTCGAGAAGTCTTTCTGTGGTCCAGCAACACCCATACATGTTATCAAAAATACTTGGGGGGCCAACACAGAAGATTATGTGTGAGGTGGACCAGTGCCGTCTGAACGCGGACTTTGCTCGAAGGAGCGGGATGTTGCCTTTCGAGTGCCACCACATACAATCCTTATTGTATTGCCCACGCACTGACGGTCAAACCGTGACACTAACAGATGAGGCCTTGGAAACAATGGTGGACAATAAATGGTTTGGTGAGGAGCGTAAAGCCAGCCTCTTACGTTGGCAACAAAATGCTGATGCAGAGGGTGTGCCTCTGTCTGTGCACCTGACTGTGGGTGGTCCACCATCCAAATTTCATATCTCTGTTTATGAAACAAAGATAACCTATTATAGTAGGTTAGGAAGAGTGATTGTGTCGTATGATACAAAGCAAAACAACTGGCATTGTCCCTGCTCTAAACCGAAACAGTCTTGCATACACAAAGCTGTTGCTAAATGGCATCTGTTTGTCACAAAGAGAGAGCTATTTAGGAAGGTGAAGAGCACAGAGGAAGAGACACTCAATCCAACCCAGACCACCACAGATCAAAATGTAAGTGAGTCTAAAGAGGACAGTTATCCACCAGATGACAAACGAATCGCAAGGATGCTTAATTATCTCCTCACCAACAAAAAGCTCCCTGCAGATTTACCCCAGGCTCTCATAGAGCAGTCGAGAGAGGGAAGAACAAAGGACAGCTTTCCTAAGCACCTTATCCCTAGAGAAACAAAGTGTGTAGAATGTGAATACACACTTTGTGAACAACAACTAATAACATCAAAAGGCAAGATCCTGACCAGCACAGGTGTAGTTGAAGGTTGGTACCATCACAGGTCTTTCTATGGTATTGTGTTCTTATCAGTTAGTGGGTTACATAATTTATATGTACATGAGAAACAGAAAAAGTAGTTCTACTAATCTCAAATGACATGCAAGCAATAACCATGATCTTTGGTTGGACTGTGTTTTTAGGAATATCAACATACAGGAAATCATGCCTGAACTGTGGCATGATTTACCGATACCAGGAGTGGGAGGAGGGTATCCACAACTTCGATGACCACATCATCCTGTCTCTGCACTTGTGTCTGATGGTCAGGAATGCACTACAGGTGAGAGCATATAATTCAATAATGTTTTGTGCTCGCTGAAAGGTTGATTGATTTTCTATATTATGTGATAGATTTTAATGTCTTTACAGCCTTTTTTGGGTGACCCAACTTCTAAACTTATGTAATAATAATAATAATAATAATAATAATATATTTGTCCTTGCTTATTCCTCCTTTATTATAATTTATTCATTACAGATCACTACTGTTAAACAAATGGTGATTGAAGATGCAACTCTAACAAAATATATAACTTCCATTTTGAAATTCGATAACATTGGAATACTCCTGTTTCTCATCATTTTCCAGACCCATACAGCTATTAGTAAAGTGATCGAAATAATAGAGACAACAGAGAAGGTGTCCTTTCCGAACAAGGAGAGAGTTCTTCAGGCATACCTTCATTTTGAGGCCCTTACCAATCATGACTACACTTACAGTTGTGTGTCATGTGGATACAGCCCAGCAGTTGTTGTGATGGATCTTCACAAGAAAGGCGTTTTCAATATGCCAGGTGACTTTGATAAGCTGTCAATTCACATATTTTAGCTTTATTGTTTGTATAGCACCTCATCTCTCTCTGAATTTTAGTAAGTGTAACATCATATTAACCATGCCCTTGAATAACACTGCATCAACTGTTGTGTGTGTTTTTAGTAATTGAGCTATGAATAACAAACTACTGTTTTAACAGTGAGTGAAATCCCAAGTCCACCTGAAAATTACGATGGTCATGTGGACATAAGCAACTTCTGGGACGCTGTGGCCACAGAAATGATCAGTCGTGGATTAATTCCATGTAAGTCTTGTGAAAAGACAGAACAGCTTAAGAACAGTGTGAGAGAGAGTAAAGTATATTAACGTGTTTAATTTTTGTGATAATAATAGCTAATACTCATCACATTTGTTCACAAAGGTGGTCGGAAGAACCCTTTTGTTGTGCCCCCGAGTTACCATCACTGGGCCCCCTGGATTGGCCCACACACCCGGAGGTCAAATTCAGTCTTAAACACAGAATTTGAAAAACTGCAAAGCCCCAAAATGCCAAAGGACGGGGATGATGAAAACCTTAATGACGACGAGAAAATTAATGAGGAGCGGCTCACGGATGAGCTTGTGAACTTAAAGGTGAATTGGTTGATGAAATATGCAAAATCCACTTCTTTGTGCTAACAAAAATTATGTCTATGCTTTATTAACAATATCAACTTAATTGCATTTTCACAACAGGTGGAGGAGATCAGGGCACTTTGCAAACAGTGTGGTGTGGACAACAAAGGGTCCAAGGTGGATCTTGTCATGAGACTGTCTGAGAAAATGTCTAATAGAGTCACCTACAACAAGGTGTTTGAGAAGGTGTGGGGTGCCTCTGGTAAGTGAAATGATATGAAATGGTGACGATTCTTCCACTTTGTTATATGTTGTAGTGTTAAAGAAAGTACAGTATCATTATATAGTTATGTAGGTTAGCTACATATGCTCCTAATGTCAGTTATTACTGTTTTCTTCTGTTGTTTCACAGGTGGTTGGGCAGTTATCACCTGTCCATGTGGGGTTGTGTATTCAGTCAAATTCAACCTTAGAGCAGAGAGTCCACGTGACTTTGTGGATCTCTTGCTGTCCTGGAAACACTTTCCAAATGTGTCAGTGTACGATTATGCCAGGGGGCTGGCACAGCATGCCAACCGCAGGCAGCCAGGAATCTTTGCCCCTTTTCAAGGAAGGTTACTGGATCCCACCCCAGAGAATGTTAAGCAGGCCTCAGAGGGCAAGGTTCATGTCAACATGCCTTGGCTGAAACTTCTGAAGATGCCAGCTGACAAAGATGGTCACCCTCTCACTGGGTCCTCACAGCATTTTGCTTTGAATGATGTGTTCCACCAGGGCAACAGCAAAGACCAGAGGGAGGTTCTGAGAAAGCTGGAGCATGTGCCTGAGCTTGCTGGTCTTATTAACAGCCAGTGTGTGGAGCAGCTTTTTTCGGGGATGAGAAAGAACAATTACTTTTTGAATATGACAACCCCATCAACACACATATTTCTACAAAGAAATATACTCCATCATTACAACATGGCAAGGAACCAAAAAATGACAAACCAGTACAGCAAGATTGTTCCTCCAGATGTTGCAATGCAGTGTGACAGCCATGGAAGGGTAGTCTTAGGTATGCTATTGAATATTTATGCACATTTGTTGTCTTCATCTACTTACAATAATGTATGTAACTTTTTTTTCCAATAGCTCATTCCCCATCAGCTGGAATGAAACCGGAGTCATCTGGCAAAGAACAAGAAGAGTCTCAAGAGTGTGAGTCATTGCTCTATTTTACATGTCATTCAAAGGAGAAATGTGACAGTTCACACTTAATTTTTATTTTTCTGTTGTTGCTTTTTTCACTAGTAAATGATGACAGTGAGCAGAGACCTCATGGAGACTTCACTAGTCTCCACAAGTTGTCAGCAAACAGAGCATGCTGGGGACAGGAACTCCAAGACAGCCAGGAACAACTGGTAAAGTCAACCATTGTGCCACTGTGGTTATCTATGAATGTTATTCATATAATCACATACATGTATAAAGACTTTGTTTTCTTCCACTAGTTGTCTCAGGTCTTGGATGAGACCAAAAGTCCCACTCAGCACCTTGCAATGGTGAATAACATCATCCTGACCCGCTTTGACTTTTGGAGTCTGGGTTTGGATCATGACATTGAAGGAATGGTAGGCATAGAGAATGTGCTGTGCTGATATGGTTTATGTAATATTTTTGAAAATCTTTTGATAATTTGTGTTTGTGTTCTACTAGATCCTGAACTGTTGTCTCAAAGTGATTGAGAAGGTAGCGTAGCTCTTGTGAAATATTTAATTCAAATGGATTGGATAGTCTAGTCAATATATTTTGACAGTAAAAGATTAACAAACTATCTCTGTTACAGAGAGTAGACAACGCGTTCGCTGCAGACAGCTATGTCATTTCCTCTTGGTTCCCACCATCATCAATGAACCCCATGGATCACCTGCCGGTAATTTGTTTAAAAGTTTTGCTTTTGAGAGTGAAGTTTGACCATTTCATATTCAGCTATTGATGTCTTTTTACAGGACAATGCAGCCAATCTACAGTGGATTCTTCTCCCAGTGTTTGTACCTGGACATTGGACACTCTGTGTAAATACATTTATATTTTCCTCTATTTTTTCTTTACACAACAAAGTTGCTCATTGCTGATTTTAATTTTTCGCTATAATTAAATGCATGACAGCTTTGTTGGGATTTCAGTAACTTTCCACAACTCAATGTATCGGGTTATATTTGAATTTGAACAATTAACAGATATTGAAGCCACAGGCTAGGGAGATTTTCTGTCTAGATCCCCTCTGTGGCAGCGGCTGGAGAGATGAGAGTAGAACCCATCTATTCAGGTTTTTAGGGCACCTTGCATCATCATATCTGGACAATGGTAGTTCTGTTTTAAACCACTTGTCCTTTTTTGTTTTAATCAATGGTTCTGTTTTTATTTGATCTAAAATATTCCATACATTAACCATTTTGATTCATTAAACAGATGGAAACAGAACTCTATATCTTATTTGAGTTGGGCAGTTCTGTTGAAGCCCGTTATAAAAACTTTTTATTTGAAGTTCCAACCTCTTCCTTATTCATTTTCAACTTTGTTCCAAGTGTTTATGCATGCTTTTCAATCAAAAGTTGATTGAAGTTGAGTTGAGTTAAAAATTGTATCCTGGGGGAATATGCATGACATTACATAACCAGTACCTCTTGACTTACAGTACGCTCTGTACATTGTAATGGGGGCCAGTTGCGATTTCAGAGAGGTATGTGTAAATTCTTACACATTACGCTTAGTATACAAGGTATTATTTTTCGAAACATATTTAAATCTTCCTGTATTTCCTTCTTCAAAGGAAAACATGCTGCAAATTAGGAGATGGTGGTGTCTTGTTCTCCTGCAGAACTTCCCCATGCCGTAAGTGCCCTCAATATCACACTTTTGAATCAGGTTCTTTTAAATAACCAGTTTTACTCACTATCAACAGACCAACATGAATGTTTTCATAGTGGATATATGTTGTCATTAAATCACCAAGGTCGGAAGAAGACAGATTGCGGGAACGAAAAAGGCGGCGAGAGCAAAAAGGACAACAGGTGAGAGGTCATGTGATTAATTAGTCTTGTAGTCAAACTATTGCTTGCAGACTAAAGCATAATCCCTCCACTTATTTCAGGATCTGGAAGTGGTCCCTCCAAAAAAGTTCATGCAGTCAGAATCTGTCTCCGAAACATCAGGTATTGTTCAAAGCAGTATTATTGTACACACATCCATCAAGGTTGTAGAGGTGGGATGTCACAGAGCTGGTTTTGCAGTCATTTCTCCATTTCATTAAACCAGTAAACTTAAAATCAGCTACTGATCTTTTATACATCTTGCATTGTTATTGTGCCTGTAAGAACTACAATCTGTTTCATTTCTAGCAGAAGCTGAGAACTTACCAGAACTGGGAACAGGGAACGGGGTATGTTGCCTGCTGCGGGCTTTTCTTATTTCAATGTTTTCTGCCTTCTCCAACCTTTATTTTAATAATTGTTTTCTTTATTTTTGATTAGGAGCATGCCTTGCTTAGGGACACCATTGAGGCAGCAAGGTGGTGTGGCAGTGAATCATTCAAGGGAAAAGTTTCCCTTCCCTCAGTCATCACCATGCAGAAGGAAGATCGCTTGAGGGCAGTGGAACTGCTGCAGATGTCTGATGACCTGTATGAAAAGGAGATGGATGATCTAAGGGAACCATTCACGTTCCTTTTTAGTTTGAGGGAAGATTATGAATGTTTTTGTCAGGAAGTTATGGACACAAGGCGAATGCAGGTGTTTGCTGCTTTTAAAGGAAAGTAGGACTTTGAAGTAGGACTTTGAAGTAGGAAAGAAGTAGGAAAGAAGTAGGAAAGAAGAAGGAAAGAAGTAGGAAAGAAAGATAGGAATAAAGCCTGTTTAAGTGTCAAGTGTTCAATTGTCAATAAATATATCAAGTGTCAGTAAATATATTGACACAGCCTGTTCAAGTGTCAAGTGTTCAATTGTCAATAAATATATTGACACAGCCTGTTCAAGTGTCAATGGCACAGACATCACTTCAGTCTCTGGTCTCCTTAATGTAGCTGATATAATTGAGTGTACAAAAAATAATCGTGTCTATGTCTATACTGTCTGTTTCTCACTTGGGGAAATGCTATGGTAGAATTTTTTGTTTTTAAATATGGGCAATACATACATACATACATACATACAAATTAAAAATAGGAATGTCTAAGTCTATCAAATGAACCTTTTTCATAGCTGTTTCTGTTTAATATAGTTAGAAGCCCAATATTAAGTCGTGATTTCACTTCACTGTTCCAGTTCAACGTGCCCTAGTTACACGTTTCGAGTTTAGTGGGAGCTGAACCTCAGTAAGAAGTTGTGAGGGCTCATGAAAATGTAAATGTATTACCATTATTTTATTCACAAGATGAGACAAGAATGTATGTCATATTATCTATTATTAATACTATTATGTAGGCTGGTATTTACATTTAAGATACGAAAGAAACATGTTTTCCCAAAGAACTACATTTTGGTACCAGACCTGATCCTGATATAAATAATAATGAAAGATGCCCCAGTCAGACGCTTTTTGTTTAATTATAAGCTGAACTCTGAGGTGTAACATATCAGGACAGAGTTGATCAAAAAATGGCACTTAATACATTAACTTAATTATCAGCTCTCTCTGTGTATTTTTATGAAATCCAGCTAACAGGTGAATTTGGAATTGTATCGTCATTCTACATATGCAATCAATACGTGGGTTTTACGCCACTCTGTCCGTAGGTGCTGAATTGACGTTTGAAAATGTGCTGCCTGGTGTCCGCCACCAGATGGCGCCGGCGTAAGGGGTGGTTTCAAATGTGGGCGGAGTCAAACGTTGAACTCCGCCCACATTTAGACTATCCCCGATCTGCGTACTGCAGCCAGGGGTACTTGGGGAAATTTTCCCCTTAAATTTCGGTTCTCAGGAAAATTGCGTCTTTTCAGGTAATCGTTAATCGATCGATAAGGTCCATCAACTAACGATTAATGAATTAATCGATAATTTGCATCCCTAATCTGTTGGTCTTGGTTAAGTACCACCTTGAAAAAAAAATAAACAATGTTTTGTTGCTTAAGCTTATGTATTCAGTCATTATTCAATGGTATACTAAAACCCATATGAAAAAAATTGCTTCTCACTGTTCTCAGGTCAAATATTTATATGCAATTAATTTCGATTAATTAATTACAAAGCCTCTAATTAATTAGATTAATTTTTTTAATCGAGTCCTGGCCCTAATATATATATATATATATATATATATATATATATATATATATATATACACACACACATCAGTGAGGTGTCTGATTGGGGTTGTTTTGAAAAAATTTGTGTCCAAACATTCAGCCAGTGTTATTTAGAACTATCACCAGCATAAAGAACAACAACAAGTCCTGGAAGTCATGGTCCACCCCCCACCCCTTAAGTGATGCTTGATTGATTAATTGCAGAAAATATTAATACAAACAACAACAAAGACACTTGTAGAATCAAAATACAGAATTTAACTGAACAATAGCTGCTAGCAACAACACGGCCCTCATGTGAGACACAAACAAAACTGAGCATTGGGAACTGTTCAGTGAAAAAAAGAAAAGATGGCACCAAATGCTGGTTGTAGAAATTTACATCTTGAGGAGCCTTGGCATGTAATGATTGAAGAAGAAATGGTCTGCCCTCTTTCTGATTGTGTTTGCAGTGGCACTGTCTTTATAGATGCGTTGAATCAGCATGTCCTCCTCAGCAAACACAACAAAGTCACACCACTCAAGTCCTGTGACAAGCAGCTGACCTTGGACTTGCCAGTAGTAGTTATGTTGTTGGTTCAGCTTTGGATTGCCTCCCTTCGGCTTCAGATACGAGCAATCAACATAACTTTTTACGTTGGGGCACTTAACCTCAAGCAGGCCAAATGGGGTGCTCTCTGTGGGGTCGTATATCGCTCCATCTGGAGAAGATCCCAGCCAGGGCGCATCTGGGTGAATGACAAACCCACATGGTGAGTAGTTCACCGCTTTGGCCTGACAGTAGTGCCTGACCGCACCTGCCTCCATTTCCAGACCCCTCTTCATTGCTGCTGTCTGGGGGGTCCCTCGCAACATCCTGTCTGCCAGGTGGTCAGCTGAGGTCTCCCCTCTGACTTGGCACACCTCTCTGAAGCGGGAGGAGGTGAGGCGTGGTCTTCTCACCTGATGCCACTCATAGCCCATGCTCTGGTCCCTGGTAGCAGCCTCGATGGAGTGAGCCATGTCCCATGTTGTGCTCAGTGATTGTAGGAACAGCTGCTCCTGTTCACTGCACACAAACATGCAGGTGGATGGCTCCAGTTGGTGGTGCTCGACAGGGAGGAGAGGAGTAGGAGGGGCATCTTGATGGAGAGTGATGTGCCTGCTGATGACTGGAGGCTGCTGGTAGGACGGCACACATCCTGCTGGGACCTTTTTAGAACCACAATGGAAACAAACTTTAAGCTTTGAACAGAGAGGGAGAACCTTCACGCTTCAGCTAAAGACAAACTGCTGACCGGTGCGTCTCAGGACTGGAGACAGATTAGCAGTAGACACAGGGAGGACGCTGAAGCACACGGTCGGATTATGCAATTTATTTAGGTGTTTAGATGTTGTAAATATAACACTGCTTTAAACCAGTTAGATTGCTTATGAAAATTCTGAACTTACCTCACGCCAGTAACGGTCATCCTCTGCTGTGGTTTAGGTCTCGCAGACAAGATGACCATCTTGTCCGCTGGGCCTGGCTTCACACCCTATTCAAGACATGTGTTTGGATGCTGATAGCACTGAAAACATGTGACAGTGTACCAACACTTCATACACCTTCATGGATATATAAACAACCATACCTCTTCATAGGCCTTCATAACTAAGGAAGCTAAAATGAAACTACTTACAGCTGTTCTGGGCTTGTGCCACCGCTGCTCGCTCTCGGTACAGCTCAGGACAGGTGGTACCGCTGGTATCCTGAGCTGTGAATAGTGGGCCGACTGGTACAGCAGAGCAATGGTGTGGTTGCATAACGCGCTGCCAGCAACTTAGGAGCACTCTGAGTGGATGAGTTTCACAGGGCTCGAGTCCTTCAAGATAATCTGAAATATAATGGAGATGTTGTAATCAATCACTTGATGTCGGAATGTTCAGAATTTTTTTTTCATTCATTCATTTAACATCCATGCCATGCAAAGAGTGGTAGAATTAACTGTCTCAATAATAACAGTGGACTTGTGTAAGAAAGAGCAATATATTGAGCTAGGGCTATTAGACTTACATTAGCAAGATGTTTTGTATGGTAATTCATTAAAAGAAACGATGAAAAGATGTGGGTAGCAACAGGAGACGTGTGTGCAGAAAAGGTAACAGCCCTGAATGATGTGTGGAACATCTCACATGGAACAGAAATCCTCAACCATTTTCTGGAGATACTGTACTACACTTAATGCAAGTAACATTGACTGCTGTTTTCCTCAACATCCAAACTGGCAATATTAACTCCCCAAAACATGACTGGGGACTACATTTGGTCAGCTAACGTTAGCTGTAAAATACAGTTAAGGCTCCCTAACATACTCTCAGCTGGTGTGGTTTCTCTCCCTTTCTCATCGACCTAAAGCAGGTCGCCCTGACACACACTTCGCCTGTCCGTTTATCTTTGTTTGATACTGAAAAAGAGACAGAGTAACTATGTTAGTAAAGAATGTTATATTACTACCGGAAACAAGTAGCAAGGTTGGAAAGTCAGCTAAAAATAGTGATAACATTAGCTAGCACACATTACGGTATGTTAGCTAACGTAACTCACCTTCATAGTTGCTGATGTAGCTGCTTATGTAGAATTTAAAACCTTTCTCTCTCTTGCTGGTGGGAGCAAGCGAGGAGGTGTCCACAATACGGTGGACATCGTCCACCGTTAACTTGGGGAGATCCTGCAAGGATCTTGTGTAAAAACAAGTAGCCATAGCTAGCGCTCCGAACGTAAATAAACACAGTACTGGAAGTACGCCGGAAGTAGTTGTACTGGGTGAAGGACCCGGAAGTTGTTTGGAACGTTGTTGGTGCACCTAGGCTATGGAGCCCTGATGCCACGAGTGTCACCATGACAACAGAAAAAAGGAGATCGAGTCATTTTACTCCAATGGAGCTGGAGGTCCTAACGCAGGCTTATGTAGAATATGAGCACATATTTCACCGAAAATCTAATACCGCTGCAGCAGCGAAGGAGAGAGAAACGGCATGGAAGGAAATTGCTGCCCGAGTCAATGCGCAAGTTTGAACTATTCCATTGACTTAACATTTAACTGTAAGATCGTAGCATATAGGCCTAGTTATGAATGTAAATAGGAATAAAATGTGATTTCCATTTAGGTGCAATCCAACAGGGGAAAAAAGGACTTGGAAGCAGCTAAAACTGAAATATAAAAACATCATTCAAAAAGGTAAGGGATGTTTTGCTAGGCGATTGCACCTCACTTTGATTTTTTTAAATTTTTTTTATTGACTTAGGCTGTTAAAGTAAATATTAATTCAGTGGCTACTTCAAATAGTAATGTAAACCCCTAACCGAATTCTGTTTTAACATGTCCTCCCACTTAATACACCACTTAGTAGATTAAAACTTGATACAATGTTTACACATTTTTATTTTATATGTAGGCTACATTTAAATCTGACGATCTTTAATCTGACGATGTGTACAGGAACACTCAATAAAATACTAAGTTAAAAAAAAAAAAAACATTTGAGTTCTGCTCAGCCAACAGAAAGAAGGCAGAGGCCCGAAAAACGGGTGGAGGGCCACCTCCACCACCTCTGACGGGGGCTGAGGAGATGGCCCTCAGCCAAAACTATGGCCGACCGGTGGCTGAAGGCATCCCCGGGGGAAGCTTATCTGAGCCTGTCACCCACCAGGACACAAGTGCCTACATCAAATGCAAGTATACACTTGTGTTTTTTAAAAAAATAAAACATTTTTTATAAATATATAGCCTACTTTTTAATATATGTGTGTCATCTGCCTAGTTCAGCCTCCAACTGAAACAATTGAACACCCTGCAGCTGTAAGTATTCCATACTCAGATCTTGCTCAGATGGTAGTTCAAAGTAATCTGAAACCGATTCTTTTCCTGCATCACAGGAGGAGGAGGATGGTGATGATGATGAAGAAACGCTGTCTGCTGCCACAAGGAGAGATCCAGAGAGGCCTACTGAAGTGTGTCTTAATATTATGTATAGCTACTGGCAGTGGTCTACCCATTCACATTCCTTTACATTGTCGAGTGGAATATAGTTTGCCATGTAGCCTACACTGAAGTGATCAGCATAGATAATGGACAAACAACTAGCACATTCTTGTCCTTCAACAGAACATGGCTGGGCATCACGAGGAGGGTCCATCAACTTCCACAGATTTCCGGTCAATACCATGTTAAATCTGTATGTAGAACTGTAGCAATTAAATGTTGTCCATATGATTCCCAGTTACCAGTTAAGGAGTTGTATAGAGTGCACCTCTTGAGGACTATTGAGAAAACCGAAAAGGAAATGGTCTACCTGGATCGCAAGATAAGAAAAACAGACCTTGAAATTCTATTACTGGAACGCCAGTTGAGGTGGGTGCATTGGTGAAATAGGTGAATATGTTAATGGTTGGAACTATATTACAAATCCTAACTGTTGCTTTTGTACTTATAGGGATTAAAGAAGAACCAAATCACATGTGAATTTGTCTTTATTTGACTGTTTTAATCAAAAGTAATTCCTGCTAATTAGGTCCCTTACAGCCCTTCCATCCCGGACATCTGCAGGGTGGATGGGGTGGTCATCCTCAGGGTCATTTATTTGTAGGGGGTAGGGGTGTTGCTCTCCTCTAATAGTTGCAATATTATGGAGAACACCACAGGCCACAATGATGTCACATGCCCTCTCTGGGGTGACCCTGAGCTTACGCAGGCACTGGAACCGGGATTTGAGTATGCCAGTGGTCATCTCAACCCGGGCTCTAGTCCTGCAGTGGGCCACATTAAAACGTTGTTGGGGCCCCGGCTCAGGCTCAGGGTAAGGGGTCAACAGAGAGGGCACATTTGAGTGCATTAAAAAGGGAGACAAAGAACATTTGTACAAAGCTTTAGCTTCCTTACCACATGCAAATCTGTTGCTCAGACTACACTCCCGGTAGATCCGGGAATCATGCACAGAGCCAGGCCACTTGGCTTCTACATTTGTAATAATGTAGGCTGCATCACATATGATCTTCACAGTGCAGAGGATGACATGAATTGTATTGTACTGTATACATTTTCATGTACAAATTGTTTAACATGCTAGGTCATATACCTGGACATTGATGCTGTGAAAGGATTTTCTATTCACATAGTCCCCTTCGTTTTCTTTAGGTGCAGTAATAGGAATTTGTGTCCCATCTATGCATCCTATCACATTTGGAAGCCCTGCAAAATGACAGCTGATTAAGCTACTGACCCCTCTCTGAGGTCGCAGCAGAATGTATATCATAATTTAAAAAAAAAATAGAATATTTCTACATCAGTCACCTGCAATCCTGTGGAATTCCTCTTTGATGTTTCTGGAACACCACCGTCATTAGTAACAGGCGTTTCAGTGTGAGGGTAACTTTCCTCACCGCTCTACACACTGTTGCCTTTCGGAAGTGCTCTGCATTCGCAATGTTGTACAGAAAACTACCGCTTGCAAAAAAACAGCGCTGTGCATAAAATTTGCAGTGATGTGAGCGCACGTCCCCGGTGTGTGAGGTTGGTGATGTGTGGCCGGAGAATGTTCTCAAGATAAATTATACTGTTTGATGAAAAGCGGTAGCGTTCAAATAAGATATTCCTCTGGAAATGACAGTACATCTAATCTGGGTCGGAAGATTCTCTCGCGACGTAAAGCATTACGAATTAGTTGAGCTTCGATATCAATCGGATTGGGAATGAATGGACAATCCATGTCAAACAGCTTTCTTCATGTGGGAGGAGATGGGTAGAAACTCAGGGTTTCTTCAAGTGAACCTGCCAGCGAGCAGGTTATGTTCACAGAGTCTGTAACCATGGTGACTGACCCAGAGTTTCAGTTACCTCTCTTTCTGGAACGGAAAACCCAGAGTTTCTCTCATCTCAGGGTTAACTTACAATGAGTTTTCACATACCCTGCTTTCTGGAACACCCCCCTGGTCCGGTTGTGTTGACTGAGAGTCAGTCCAGGAGAGCCATCATTGGTGACTCTGTGGTTAGAGGGTGGGCAGGGTATGGCGTAAAGTACATTCTGGGCTATATTGGCTGCTGCCTGTTTTTACAGGAAACACGTCACTATGCTGCAGCGAATAGCATTCCAGTAGCTATTTCATTAGGACTTTAAACCTTCACTGATTGGGCACTCAGGGTCGGTGCAATAAGTTGCAAACACAATATTGACTTATTATCCCCTTATAAAGTTTGCTTTGGCAAATGTGTCAGCAAACAGTGACCCATTCATAAATTTTATAGAGACAACAACATTAGCTTTCATTTGTTTGGTGCTGGATGTGTGCTGTGGGTTTTAAGAACTTTTTTGCCAAAATAGCTGCCTGCTATGGCTGGTAAAGAGGTTGATGGGAGCCATGAGACTGAACCAAATCAGTAGAGTTGTGGGCTGTAAAACCAAAACAATTAGCTACAAGATGCTATAATTGTCATGGTCCTGTCATTTCAGTTTTATTTTGTGTGTTCTATGTGTTTTCTGGGTTTTTGTGGTGTCTTTTGGTCTTGCTCCCTCTTGTGCATCTCCCAAGTCTGCTTTCCCTTCACACCTGGACTGCATCTCCTTTTTTTAGCCCTTCCCTCTTTTCAGTGTTTTTCCAGACTATTAACTCCTTCATTGTTGCTAGTGTTTTTCCATTCATTACCCTCACCTGTGTTTGTCTGCCTCACTCCACCTGCACTTCCTCCGCTGCATAGTTTAGTTTGTATTTAAGTCCAGTCTTCAGTTCAGCCTTTGTCGAGTTATCTGTTGTGCTTTCCTTTTCATAGTGTTCTGTTGTGTTTGCCTGTTCCTTGTGTTGCCATTGATCCTAAATTAACCTTCATCCTTTGTACTTTCTGCCAGCCGTCTCCTACATTTGGATCCACCTCATCATGACAATAATGCCCTGTAGAGCTGAGAACATGTTGCATGCGGCAGCCCCAATACCTACTGTTGCCAGTGGGTAGTGCAATTGTTACAGGTCCCAGGATTGGTACCGAAGTAACAAAATAGATGTCTGTAAAATACAGATAAAGATCAGCAGCAATGAAGACACACGTTAACCATTCGTCATCCAGATTGCATCTGGGGCTTTATTCCTCAATAACATACTCAAAACATTTTTTCCTGAGTGCTAGCTTCTGTTTCAGTCCATGTTTATCTGAAGTGCATATAAAGTCCATGAAACAATATTATTCAAGTCAAATCCAAATTACTTCACAATATGTAAACCTTTCCCATATTTCTAGTGAACACATTACAGTTTCAAGCGTGTCAGGTAGCATGCAAATATAGTCTCACACATTTTGATGTGAATCAAGGCTACTATATCAATATAGTGCAAGTTACAGTAATCCTTAACTGTCTTTAAAGCGAACAACACTTATTCTAAAGTGACTCCGGACCTAGGCACTTACTTTACACACAACTATCACTCATGAGAAAATATAAATCCTGCAAAACCAATAAACATAACATTAAGGTTTCAAATGTATATAACTGCATACTGTAAATTATGATGAATAGATGTTGCATGTACAGAAAAGAACAACAAAATTACAGTTTACAAGTTGCATTGACAGACTATGATACAAATTATAATATATGTGTTGCGGGGTGGAGGCTTTAAATGCGAATATGGTTGCTCAACAACGCCACCTTGGGAATTGCACCCAAAGAATTACTTAACAGTCAGAAACACAGGTTCGTTCCACTCAGGCGGCAAGACATGTGGTTCCCAGTTTACAAAAAAATACTTTATTTACAAATATATATTTTTGTTCATGGTATATTTATTTAAAAGTTTTTTGTTTTTTTTCCCCTCTTATACAAACAAAATAGGAGATACAAGATAGGGCCATGAGGAAAATTGACAGGGACGACAACAGCACATATATACAAACAAGAGAGAAATATATATATAAAAAAAATAATAATAATAAATAGATGGGGGCTAGTGGAAGGGGATTCATCAAAAATAAATGAATGAAAGAAAAAGGGTTCACCCAGGCACACCTGGCAGTCACAAACTGTGATATAACCGAAATCCAAGAAGGCACAGCACACAAGGAGGGACACCACCACCCACGTCACCAGCACAACCACCAGCCTGCAGAGTAAAGTCCGACAAAGCAGCCAAAACGACGTCCGACAAAACAGCAGTAGAGACAAAACAGAGACAAAGCAACAGCAGTCCCAATCAGCTGGTGGTGGCTCACGTATTCACCACCGGTGGATTTCGGCCAGCTGATGAGCGTTCCTGACAATAAACATAAAATTACCATGGCTAAGCTACATTTACAGAGGTTTTTGAGCGCTAGATTTAAAGTAGCATACCTGTTTTTAGAGTCAAACCCTGCACAGGGAGAGGGAGAGAGAGACCCACACGGCTGCAGACATCTACCTGTGACCACACTAGCATCAGCCACCGGATAGCATTCGGTCCAAACGCAGAGAGAGAGAGGACACTTACCACTGCCAGAGAGAACCAGTACCAAATGGAGCACGGCGCACTTGGTCGCTGCTCTGCAGTGAAAACACACACAGGCTTTAAGCATGAGGACACTGAGCGATATAAATTGCAGCAGCAGCACAGAGCATTACCTGCACAGGCAAACACCTCTGACCCGGAAGTGATGTGTCAGTGAGAGCACAGGAAGGAGGGCCGTACTTATGTACTGCCGCCCTAGTGATCAGCTGTGCGCAATTACTGCCACAAGACAACCCCATTTCTATGCTGCTACATATGTAAAGTGTGTGGATCCAGGAGACGACTGAGCAGGTTGAGGCATCGCCAAGTGGTGCCCGAGCTACACGACCTCCTCTCCACTGTGGTGACCTGGAAGAGGGCAGGCCACACAGGATAATTAGCAGTAAAACAGAAAAGATCAGAGTGAAAAGGCATCAAATTTTACAGAAATACAGACATACAGAGAAAGTAAGTAAGTAAGTAGTAAAATAGAGGAGAGCAATGATCCGGCGGGGTATGACGATCCATAAGCATCAGGAGAGGTCAATGGTCCCAGGGAACTGTGGTCCATCAGAAGGGAGCCTGAGGAGGAGGAAGCTATAGAGAGTGAGAGAGTGACCCAGCTTGCAGCCTGTGGGGACAGAAAACAAAAACAAAAGTTAGAGAAATGCGATGTAAATCAGAATAAGTAGATTGTTTCTCGTTGGCAGGACAATGTGAATTCTAATATTATCAGTAACTCACTGAGACTGAGACCGACCCACTGAAGAAGCTAGCAATTGAAATCAAGGACTAATTAAAGGCTAAGTCAAAGAAGTAAGTTTTGAGTTTAGATTTAAAGGCTTCAATAGAGCCAGATTGTCTGATGTCAGCTGGGAGGTGATTGCAGAGGAAGGGGGCATGATAGGAAAAAGTCCTGCAGCCAGCTGACTTCTTCTTAACCCTGGGAACTGTCAGGAGCCCTGGATTTTGAGAGCGTAATGCACAAGTTCTCTCCTTGGATCAGAACCTCAGAACTGGGGTAACTTCTTGGAGTCCTTCTGTGGCTTGAATAGGACATCAAACAGATGATATTGCATCATTGTTCCAGAGCTTCTATATCGTGTTTTTGTCATTTTATTGAGGAGTGCAAGCAGACTGTGAGACAGAAGACAGAAGTGAACAGACTGTCATAGAAGAAATTGCAACTTTGAGGCTCCTGAGCTTGCTCTGCAAGACCGAGAACACAGAGTCACTGACTCAATGATGTGACAGGGAGGAGAGTGTGGGAGCCATCATATGGCTCCATGTAATAAGTGCTTACATCCATGTTGAGTATGAGTATGGGATCATGCTTTCATCCTGAGCCATTCCTGAAATGGAATGACATTTCTGTTGTGGCACAGAGCTGCTGTGAGTTATGCAGAACAAGAACTCTGTATATGCATTAGAGTCATAAGAGTTTAGTCAAATTATGACCACATTGAAAAATGCTGAGTAATTGCAAATACACATATCAATACTAGACACCTTAAAGATGATGTGTACCAAAAATCTTTGTCTTATCTTTATGTTAACATACTTTATCAACTTCATAATTTTTTATCTGAGCTTTGATGCAGCCATCCTCTTCTGATGGTGCAACCAGGAAGTAGCTGGAAATGCATTGATACATCATTAAGTCAAAAATATTTAGGGCCTTGTAACTAAAAATGTTTTTTCACGGTGACTATTGTGACCGATTGGACTTAATGGGTTAAGCCTCCTGTCCTGTTATCAAAGACTGCTGACAGGGCTGCATGAACATGTGTCAATGGATTCCATGGTAACTTATGAGAAATGCCTTGTTGTGGTTTGACTGGTTTTCACGTGCGTTAGTTATATGTAATTTGTTTGCATGTGTGTAATTATGTGAGTATTTATATGTGTATCAAATACATAACATGTATGTTTGAACAACAATTAAATCCAATTGCAAAGATGTGAGTGGACACCAAATTGCCTTGCGAGCACTAGCAAGGCACGGCAACATCTGTCCAGTATATCCATTGAGGGACAAAAAAACACAGGGACTGCAAAACAATCTAATCAAATTCACACACATGGCAAAAATGCCTAAACACCTTAGCAAGGGCTCCACCTTACCCACTTTATGCCAAACTGAATTATGATGTCAGCGTAGCCATATTGCAGTATAATGTGAAAAGTGTAACCACCTTGTTTCGTGGCACTCAGGATCCTTCCAATGGCCAGTGAACCCTGCAATGGTGCCTGGCCCCTGACGGAGCCTCTCAGGAGACCTTAAGCAGGACATCCTGCCATTCAGAGCTGCTATCACAGACTGGAAGGTGGTACCGCTGTGAAGAGCTTCCTGAGCAGTGGGGTCACATCTGAGAACAGGAAGAATAACATTTCTGACCCAGACCAGAAATGCCCCTACGAGCTTTATCTTACAGGTTGGGCACACTGGATTCCTGTGTACTGCATGGCAGCTGCCTTACCGAGCTGCTGCGGCTCATTTGCGTGTTTGGGATCACATAGGCAGTGTGGCAACGTCGTGTGTATTCTCTTCATGTCTGTGACATATTCTACACATACAGACATTAAACCTGTAGTAAAATGCTAGCATGATGTCCATATGACTGTTTACACTGCATCCAGTGTGTCCAGCCTGTTTGTGTACTTGTCTATGAGACAGCAAAGATAAGCGGGGTGGTCCCATAAAAATCATGACGATGGAATGTGGACAGCACCAGATCATCTTTCCTCACTTGAAACCCTGGTAGAATGAAAGTAGCCTGATGATTTTGACTTTACAATTATATGTTTATGAAACCCAAATACCGTAGGCATGAGGGTTGCTAAGTGGTGTTATTGCTTTGGATCCATTGTCTAAATGTATACGGTCCATTATAAGTTCTTGAGCTATCCTACATTAATTAAAGATCTCCTGTCACAGTTGTGCAAGCAGGGAAAACAGATTGTAGGACCCAAATGCAAATGCCTGATACAAAGTTTATGCAGTTAAGATTATTTCATTTATTTACAAAAGGCTTAAAGGATGGTGAAGCCAGTAAAGGTCAAAACTAGATTAGGGCAGTGCAAACAGGCAAACAAATCTGTCAACAAGTAGGCAAGAATCAAAAGTCCAAAGAACAGACAAAGACCCAGGAAGGATGATTAGGGACAGGTGAAACTAATTAGAGTGGGGTATGTAGCGTACCGAACACAGAAATATACAAAAGAACTAAACCTTTCATAAACATGTTGATGGTTTAATTAAAAGGCTCTATGTGCCTGTGTGCAGAGACACGCATAGATGCATTGACCTCTGACCTTAAAAAGGAAGGATGCTAAGAAAGACAAGGAACACAACTGAGATGACGTGCCTTGTCCCACAACCACAAACTTTACATCCTCATTCTCTTATGTCTTAAACCAGAGTGACAGAAATGGTTAGAACTATCCACGAATGTGTAAATATATATATCTTGTGTTTCAGAACATGTAGTCATTTTGATATTATGAAACTCTAATTCCACTTCAAAATCTACTAATTTACAAGATTCCACTCTACAACTTAGTGAGTTTTGGTAATAACTTTTAACACAATGATATAAGGAAATGGCCAAAACAGCTCTGACCTGTCAAGACATGGACTTAAGACCTCTGAGGGTGTCCTGTGGTGTCTGGCACCAGGGCGTTTTATAGTGGATCCTCTGGGTCCTGTATGTCGGGGGGTGGGGCCTCCATGGATCAGACCTGCTCCAGCACATCTTACAGATGCTCGATCAGATTGAGATCTGGGGAATTTGGAGGCCCGGTCAATACCTTGGGCCCTTGATTGTGTTTCTCGAGCTGTTCCTGAGCAGTGTTTGTGGTGTGTCAGGACACATTGTCCTGCTGGGGGGCCACTGCCATCGGGTAGTGTTGTTGTGATGGTGTACTTGGTCCACAACAGTGTTTGGATGGGTGGTGCGTGTCAAGTGGCATTCACATGAATGCCAGCACCCAAGGTTTCCCAGCAGAACATCACATTGTGATGAGATGATCAATGTTATTCACGTCACCTGACAGTGGTTTTAATGTTGTGGCTGATCGGTGTATAGAAATAGTAATGCTACATTTAGTAAGTGGAGAAATAGCTTCTAGACAGTAGACAGACCTAAATAAACAGTTGTTGTGGGGTGAATGAATAAATAAGCAAACGGTTAAAGTGCAGTGACTGAATGAATAAAATACTGTTTTACTCATTGCTCTGTGTTAATTGATTATTCATCTTACAAGCTCTTTGTGCTTTAATTGGTTCTTATAATGTGTCGTACATACTGACAGCAAAAATAGTACTTTTCCAATTTGCAAGCGAGTACAGTTCAAATTTTTTTGATCAGATTAATCCCCTTTAAGTAGAGGCCAGTTTCCCAACAAAGGAATTCATTAGTAATCAGTAAAAGAGCACCAAGGATCCTCCTATTTCCAAACTACGCCTTTAGAAGACTTTAGAACTTCACAACACATGCCATCCTCAGCCTCTTGTCTTTTTTCAGCTCAACCTCTTGTCCTTCCTGCTTTTGGCATGACTCTTGGCTTTTGCTCATTACCCTTTTATGGCTCTCAGTGGTGAAGCCCCCCTGCTTGCCCATGTGGCCAACAGGCATGCGTGTCTGCTCTTGTTTTTCACTTAATTTCCAGAATTAAATCACAAATGTTGTTATCCCCCTTTTTTAATGTAATTACCTTTTTTGACTTTTGACTGTGTGCCTCCTATGTGGCATCAGATTGGATTTTCTGATCCTGGATTCATCATTCTGAAGAAGAGACCACCTGCTTCATTGAACCTACTGTACAGGTCATCATCTGGCTGTCCCCTGGCAACCAAAGATCACAGAGTCTGCTCGCCATGCTCACTTTTTTCCGGGAAGTTCATCTCATCATCAGCCCATCCATCGCCACACCAAGTAGGAAATAACCATCTTCATGTGTTCTGAGAGTTGATGAAGAGCTAATTCTTAAATGATTTTTGCTGTTATTTTTCCTTGTGAAATATTCCCTTTTTAGCCTTTTTGAATAATTTTTGTGGATGCACAGAAGCCAAAGCAATAATAACAGCTTAAATAATTAAATTATGAATATTGATAATACTTAAAGCTGAAAAACAACAATAGTCTAAATATGATCTGTAATAATATTAATAATCATCATCATCTTAATCATAATAATGATGATGATGGAGATGACAGAAGTAGTTAAGCAGGAAAACAGCAGGACCAAAGAAAAGACTCCGGGGAAGATGCCAAATTAGCAACAGGAATTAATGAGACATGAATGTGTACCGATAGAAGATGACAGAGGCATCTTGTGAAGTCATGTCTTATCTACGTGACCTTGCCTCCTCTGTGCTGTGACTGTGAGACGCTTTTTCTCTCCTCCATAATGTGCTCTATTGACCTACTGACTGCATCTCTTTTAACAACCATAATAAAAGTGTGGTATATTTTAGTTACATGATTTCACTCTTACATTTGTGGATATATTTCACTCCAAGTTAACACAATTCAGTAGTTAAATCATCAATTCAATCAATAGGTGCATGTTCAACCAACTAGTGCAGAGCAATACATGATTCATTCACATTTTGATTAGATTCTTTAATATCTCAGTACTTGTTACCAGTTGTCATTAACCACTAACTACTTATTTATGGTTATATGGTTATATTACACTACAATAGCTAAAAGTTCTGCCTCCCATTCTACTTTTGGAGAGGAGGAGGATTTTAGATTCTATTCTGGATTTTACTGAAAGTCAATGCAGAGAGGCTAATATGGGAGAAATATGCTCTCTAATATTAGTTCTTGTCAGTACACGTGCAGCAGCATTCTCGATCAGCTGGGGAGTCTTTAAGGACTTAAGTCCCATTCACATGGGAATAGCTCAGAATCAGGATAATGTCCACATTTGCTTGTTAACACATACAAACATAAAAGGCATGTTCAGACATGTTAATAAGGCGTATGGTTTGGGAGATGGGCAGTACCTGGGCAAGAGGCCACAGACATTTTTGTGTTGATACCAATTGTAGCAGGCCCAGCATACCACTGTTACATTCCAGGTCATCTTATCTGCCATCTACTGACCATGTGTGGGTAATTGTTTCTACATGAATATGTATACAAACTGAGTGACCAATATATCTTATTACCAGTATTGAATGAAATGTTGTAGAATCCCAATTTATTTAGCAATAGAGTTAGGAATTATTCATCATTTTGTTTAACAGTTAATGTTCTTCACGATAATTTCCACCAAAGAGTTCACTCATATAAATGTTTGTTTCTTTGTTTTTTTCTCTATTGCTTATATAATTCCTAGTTCACATATTGCATATTTTTGATATCGTAACTTGTCATTATGGGTACAACTCAGTGTTTTAATAATTTACCAAGGTTGTTTCCTCCAAACACAAAACCAACAGGAAACTGCTCTTTCTTTGCTATTACAGATGTTTCTCTTTTCAGAGGACACCATTTCTGTGTCATTAAAGGTGCTGTGACATGGCAGAAAAGGAAAAAGAAAAGGGGGGACTTTTTATTTTATGCAGCTGATTTAGCATTAGCTGCAGTGTACACCAACAACTGCAAGGTGGCACATGTGAGCAGTCCAGACTACAGTGAACACATCAGGGCCCTGAGTTTCTCTCTCCTCTCTCTGGAACCAGACACACTGTTTAATTTCCTCATTGACTCAGTCCGTATCTATGGAGACCCATTAGGGTCACATGGTAGAAAAAAAAAACTGGATGTGGAAAATTTGTGCGAACAGCAAACCGTGTGCACAGATTCACAATCCATGCGCACGGATTTTGCCCTCTTGTCATTGATCAACACAGCACAGCTACTGACAGTCCTATCTTTCCTCATGGAGTTTGCATTTGACAGTGACCAATAAACCATAAAGATACTCTATTTTACTGGAGGAGGAGGAGGAGCGCTGCGGTGCGTCTCTGTGTGCGTAATGTGGTGCACAGTCTCAGTCCTCGGAACATACAGATATACATACATACGGGACATACAGACTGATCAGGTGCTTTACTGGCACGTCTCATTTCAGCAGAAAGCATTTGCAGTTATAAATGTCAATGGGCCCTTGATCTAAAGTCAATGTCACAGTGTTTTACCTGCGAGAGGGCTCAGTATTCATATAGTATATAAGAGGCACCTTCATAGGCAGGTTCACAACGCATGTACACTGTGCTTTAATGATTAGACAGGCTGCTTTCAGTCATTTAAAGGTTTCCTTTCCATGCACATAGTAACGTCACTGTAGCAAACATCATCTCTCATTTAAGCAGCAACACTAAAATCTGTAGTAATAAACAGGACAGTACAGAGGATACTCTCCAGAGGAAACAGCATGATGGAGCTCAGGAGTCAGGAGATTTCAATAATCAATGAAGTTAAACTATACTCTTCTGGAGTCCATTGCAGGTTATGTTATTAATATGTTCCTCATCAAAGATTAATTATTTCTGAATCTGCACTCTACAATTTTCACATTACGTGATGTTTACCGTTGCTATGGCAACAATTGGCAACTGCCGTTAGTACGTATTAGCTAGTTTAGCCCCATTGTCTGAATAACAATAACCCATTAAATTACAACTTGGCGTATTTGAACAAAATCAACAACAGCTACCAACAGCCATAGTCCTTACAACCTTAACTAATGTGTTGTAATGGGTTAGCTACATTAGCATTAGTGACGGTTGCATCCACAAGTATGCAGTTACTGATAGTTCCCTCAAACAATGTAATGAAGATATGTATCAGAGGTGATTCAGAAGTGGGTATATTCAATGCCTACTGAAAATTAAGTAGTTTAATGCCGTATGCCTGCACCACTGACTAAAGTTATATCACAAGTTAATCAGGCTGTACAACAGAGTGCCACAGCTAATAAACATCAATCCTATCGTCAGGATTTTACTGTCTTCATCAGGATTCGAGCACTCTGCTGCCACCTAGTGTCCAAGTTATCAAGTGCAGCCCCCTCTTTAACCGCTGCGGCATGACAGCGGTAACACAGCGGCAAACAGGTCATATGAAGGAAGAAACATCTGTGGCCATCTGCTCTCTTGCCAGCTGCTTTTTGCTGTCCGTTTTATTCTTTTCTTTCTTTTTGTTTCGTCTTTTTTTTTTACAGAAGAAATCTTAAGTTATCCGACAAAGCCATAACACCGGATTGATATTTTGCCATCAACCAGCTGAGAGGGACACCCAAACAGAAAGCCTGTCTGCCCGGTCTTACATCTACAATCACTGAACTGCATCAGGTGAACGCCAAACCATTGCAGGAGAAAGAGACCTGGTTGAACCCTTTGACTGTACCACACATTGAATCCAGGACAACGCCACCCAGAGTCGCTATGAAGATGTATGTCTAGTCTATTGCTGTGTGTCTTAACTGAGCCCTCAACTCCTGCCCAGCCTCCGCAGTTCAAAGTAGGCCAAACCATCTTCTCAAACTGCTCATGACTGGGTTGATGTCAAAACAATAAAATGAGAATGACAATTTTATTGACAGTAATTCAACCTCCAAATTCCCCAATTTCCTTCTACTAGTTACTAGAATCCGTATTGGACAGATTACCACCATTCCCCATTTCCTCATTCAATTCACTATCATCATTTTGACTGCTTATATACAGTAAATATTCATCTCTGATAATCATTAATGTAAGTATTTACTCAGTAAATAAACATTTTCATTTAGACCCAGTTGTGGTTCTGTGTTTTACTTTGAAGTGGAGAACAGAGATCAATTTAATCGATAAGTCACACTTTTAGATATTTGACTGATTCAATTAAACTCTACAGAGGTGATGCCCCTCAAAAACCGCTTTTTAATCGGGCTTTTAACCTATTTTAAAGTGACATTTTAGACAGCTCTTTTAATTTCCCGACTGGTTTTAACTGCAAGTTTTAACCTGACAAGGACTCGTACCCTTCTGTCCCCGGGATTTTATAATAATCAACCTGACAGAAGCCAGGCTGCATTCAGCACACTTAGTTGTGTTTGTTTTTAGCTTAGCAGCTAACCTGTCGCCCTCACTCAAAGATGCACAGAGATGACAATTCACTGCTGCTCAAAGCAAATAAAAAGATTGCTGACCTGAAGGAAGACATCAGACGGCTCTCTGACGAGCTTCACAAGAAGGACTCCCTACTATCCAGCTTTATGGACCTGGCGAGTGAACAGTCCAAAAAGTTGGCCTCCCTCAGCTCAGCGCTCCAGGATACGGTTGCGTGGGACCCCGTTACCTGTCCGCAGCCCTCCTTCTGCTCAACCCCCGGCATCGGTCCGACCTGGGCCGAGGTGGTGGTCCATGGCCGCAAGAAGGGCTCGGGCGAGTTCCCCTCTCCTCCTCCTCTGAGTCTCTCAAATCGCTTTTCCATCCTGGTTGACGATAACCTGGCCAATCCGTCCGACTCCACTGCGCCTCCTCTTCCTCAGCTGGATGAAGACACATCCAAGCCGCCTGCCATCGACACCACGTCATCCCCGCGGGCAGCTAATCTCTCCACCGACCCCCGAGCAGCTACAAATCCCACCGACGGGACAATCCAGCGGCCCTCCTCGCGATCCGCAACCTCCACCGCCCGGTGTAGGATTCTGAAGGAGGCCGTGCTCCGCCGCTCAGGTGGGCTTCCTCAACAGGACTTCAACTACCAATGGTTGGCGTCCCTCGCCCACCGGGTCCCGTCACATGGACAGCGCACCATCCAGCCGGGATCCATCTGGCACAAAGCTGGCGGCTCGTACCGCTGTTCCACCTCCCCACGCTGACGGGCTTCCCAGCCAGCTGGACCTGGCTGATGTGGACCCATCTCTTTCGCCATCTCCCCCAAGCTCCCTCTTCTCTCCAACCACTTTGATTGTGGGTGACAGCATTACCAGGTACATACGCTTTTTCAATGCCATCACACACTGCTTGCCTGGAGCCACAGTCCCAGTCATCCTGGATAAAATACCTGGCCTGCTGAACTCACTCTCATCCTCTGTTAACCGGATTATAATCCATGTAGGTTCCAACGACACCGCTCGCGGGCAGTCAGAGTTGATGAAAAAGGATTTTAAAGACCTTTTTAGCCTTCTAAAATGCTTGGGGAAGTCTGTTTTTATCGGCAGCCCCTTGCCCCTGTCATCCTGCAGTGCAGAGCGCTTCAGTGGACTCCTCAGCCTAAACTCCTGGCTCAGCCTGACCTGCAGAGCCACCAATTTCTGTTTCATTGACAATTTTAATCTATTTTGGAACCGTCCCTCCCTTTACAGTCATGACGGTGTCCACCCAAACAGGCTGGCCTGCTCAATATTGAAGGCTAATTTACAATACCATGTACAGAATGCAATTCAGCCTACTCCTCGTGACTGACTGTTTACACAACACACCCACACACCTGAATCTTCCTCTATGGTCCCCATGAACGCCCATAGTTCCATTTCTGTGATTAGCTCCCCCTGCTGGCCTCAACAACACTGGCAGCCAGCTTTTTTCCATGTTGCCTCCCTGTTGCCACAGCCACAGCTCCCCCTACTTGACATAAGGAGGACTCCCCCTCACCCCCAATATTATTTTGATAGGTTTGCAAATCTGTCTTCTGTGCCTTTGCCTGTCCTCCATGTCCACCAACCCATCACTCGGCGTAGACAGAGATCACAAACTCGCAACAGGTGTTTATTGTCTATTCCCCTACAGTCATCAGTTAGGCACCCTGGCCTGTCAAAATCATTTCGGATAGCCTTGCTCAATGCCCGCTCCATTGCTAATAAATCTCTCATCCTCAATGAACTTTTCACCAGAGAGTCCCTGGATTTCTTATTTCTTACAGAAACGTGGCAACGTGAGGGTTAATTTGTCCATCTGAATGAGCTCTGTCCAGTCGGCTGCTCAGTTACCGGTGCACCTTGCTTGGCACGCCGTGGAGGTGGGCTTGCTGCTGTATATCGCAACATATACTTGTGCAGAGAAATAAATTTAGATACCCACTCCTCCTTTGAGTCACAGATGATAAAGATTGGTTCAATGTATTTTATTGTGTTTTAATTTACCGCCCCCCTGGCCTTGCAGGTGTCTTCCTTGATGATTTTGCAGAGTTTTTAGCCTCCATAATCAAGCTGGAGAAAGTTTTAATCATTGGCGATTTTAACCTTCACATTGATAAAGTCAGCTGCAACATGGCTGCCAACCTCCTATCCATAACTGACTCTTTCAATTTCACCCAGCATGTCTCTGGACCTACACACACCAAGGGCCATACCCTGGACCTCGTCTTCTCCCTTGGTTTAAATATTGCTAATGTGTGTGTAGAGGATGTGTGTGTTAGTGATCACAGTTGTGTTTTCTTTGACCTCGCCTTTCCCTTGGACCCCCCTCCTCCGAAAACGAGTGTAGAAAGGCGGTTTATGAATGAGGATGCTGTTAGGAAGTTTTCTGTTTTGTTCGATCCATACTCCCTGGTGGGATTCACTGATGCAGATGCTTTAATAGGGGCTTTTAACAGCCATTGCCTGGACATTATTGACGAGGTGGCACCTTTGAAATCAAGCCATGTCGCGATTAAAAATCATTGTCCGTGGATTGATGAACCTATTAAGTCTCTCCAGAGAAACTGTCGAAAGGTAGAGCGCCTATGGAAATCAACCAAACTTGAAGTTCACAGGATTCATCTGAAGGAATTGAGAGCCTCCTTAAATGACACCTTAAGAACTGCCAGAACCCAATACTTCTCTCAGTTAATATCTTTGAATAAGAAAAACCCCAAAATCCTGTTTGACACCATACACTCCGTAGTGTCCCCTACCGCCCCTCAAATTCCCGTGTTTTCCCAAACAGACAGTAATGCACTCCGCACTTTCTTTATTGAAAAAATCAGAGATATCAGGGGAAACACCTCACCACCATCGTGTTATGGGTCTGCCTATGTGCTCTCACCCCCTCACACTTGGTCCTCATTTAACCCAGTAACATTACATGATGTCTCTACCCTTCTTGATAAAATGAAACCCTCCTCCTGTCCTACAGATGTCCTCCCTACAGGGCTGTTTAAAAAGTCTTTTAACTCTATTGGCCCTTGTATTGTTGATATGTTTAATTTATCTCTTTTAACCGGAGTTGTTCCCTGTGTCTTCAAACATGCTGTTGTCGAACCAATACTGAAAAAACCCACTTTGGACCCATCACATCCTGAAAATTACATGCCGATTTCTAAACTCCCCTTTGTGTCAAAAATCTTAGAAAAAGTGGTGGCAGAACAACTCACTTTACATTTAGAAAACAATGACATCCACGATAAATTCCAGTCTGGATTCCGTAAAAGGCATTCTACTGAAACTGCACTACTTTCAAGTTTCAAGTGACATCTTGTTGTCAGCCGACTCAGGGGAATACACTGTCCTGGTTTTACTAGACCTGTCCTCTGCCTTTGATACTGTCGACCATAATACTCTGATCAAAAGACTTCATGATCAGGGGTCCGTTTCACAAAGCAGGTTCAACAAACTCTGAGTCTAACCTTGAACTCTGAGTTGATCTACTCTGAGATAGAAAACTCTGAGTTTTCGGTTCCAGAACAGCTGATTTGAGTTAGTTTGATCAACTCGGAGTAGTTTCACCTGGAGTTAAGCGCGTGCGCCACAAGTCTAAAAAGACAGCGTCAATGGAGCCCCGATTCGACGAGTCACCATGGCAACGGAGAAGAGGAGGGCTACGTTTTTTTTATTAATGCGCTCATACGTTGAGTTTGAGCACGTTTTTAGAAGGAAGTGTAAGCAGCTTAAGATGAAACATAAAAACATTGTTCAAACAGGTAAGACCTCAGCATAATCTCACGGGGTACCTCTTTTGATCATGTTTTACATTGTAAAGTAAATATTAAGTGGCTGTTTGACTGTACAGTTGTTTTATCCCCAACATAATGCTGTTTTCACACACATAATTGTCTTCTCATCTATATCATGTTCTGTTAAAGAATTAAGCCTATTTAAACTATTGAAACACAGACTTCTACTCAGCCAACAGAAAGAAAGCAGATGCCCGTAAAACGGGTGGTGGCCCAGCACCGCCACCTCTAACAGAGGCAGAGGAGCTGGCCCTAAGCCAGAATTTAGGAAGGCCAGTGGCTGAGCTCATCCTCTGAGCTCACCCCCCAAGACACAAGTGCTTTAATAAAATGTAATATGCCTAGAACTATCTATGTATTTTAAGCCTATTCATAAAAATATTTATTTCCCTTTCATGACTTTTTTTTACTTTTGTAAAGTGCTTTGCATCTCCGATGTTGTATAAAAAACTCCCATTTGCAAAAAAGCGCAGTGCAACACACAATATCTGCTGGGATGTGAGAGCATGACTTCGGTTGGTAATGTTGGAAATGTAAGGACGGATTAGGTTGTGTATGTAAATGATGGACTGTGACGTGAAACGGACCGCTCAAAAAGATAATTGTCTGGAAATGCAAGAACATCTATGCGCGGTCTGATAATCATCTCCCGACGAGTATTTAGTTCTCTGCGCAGTAATGCTGCACCTTCATCCACGGGATCATTATCAAAAGGACATGCCATGGTAGTGAAAATAGTCGCCACCTAATACAACTTCTAATGTAGGCCTACTGACTGATTTTTGCAATGATTTTCTCAAAAAACAGACGGCAGAACTATATTACGCCAAAACTCGCCTGCTGACTGAATGAATGAGGAAATCAAATACCGTGTGTGGCTGAAAGAGGGCGGAGACAGAGAGAAACTCAAGGTTTGTTGAGAAAAACCTGGTCCCGACCAGGTTAGGTTCATAGAGCATGTTACCATGGTAACTGACCGAGAGCTTAAGTTACCTCTCTCTGTGAAACAGGCTAGAGTTACCCCTCCTTCTCTGGTTTGAGTTACCTCCCTTTGTGAAACGGAAAACTCAGAGTTTCCCTCATTTCAGGGTTAACAGACTCAGAGTTTTCACTAAACCTGCTTTGTGAAACGGACCCCTGGTTGGGATGTCTGGTTCAGTTTTACAGTGGTTCTCATCATATCTGTCAGGTAGAACCTTTAGTGTTTGTGCGAACCAGATTATGTCAGATACTACTGAACTCCCATGTGGGGTTCCCCAGGGCTCGGTCTTGGGACCAATTCTATTCCTTTTGTACATTCTTCCACTAGGAACAATAATCAGGTCTTATAACAACGTATCTTACCATTTTTATGCTGACGACATTCAGCTGTATTGTAAGTTTAAACCTACTGAGCTCCATAAACTGTCTTCCTTAACTGACTGCCTGACCAACATCAAAAAATGAAACTACCTGAAGCTAAATTCTGATAAAACAGAAACATTGATTATTGCCCCGGATGACAAAATCCCTCTGATCAGTCAGTACATTGGCGATGTTTTAGGCTCATCTGTTCAGCCAAACCTCAGAAACTTAGGTGTCATTTTCGATTCTGCAATGTCGCTAGAGCAGCACTCCAGACAATTGATCAGAAACTGCTTTTTCCACCTGAGGAACATTGCAAAATTAAGTGACATGGTGTCAAAAGCTGAACTTGAAATGGTTATTCATGCTTTTATCTCTTCTCGTCTTGACTACTGTAATAGCCTTTTTACCTGCTTAAACAAAAAAGAGCTCAACCGTCTCCAGACTGTACAGAATGCAGCTGCACAGCTTTTAACTCGCACTCACAAAAGAGCACACATCACCCCTGTTTTAGCTTCCCTGCATTGGTTACCAGTCCATTTTAGAATAAATTTTAAAATCTTGGTCCTTACTTTTAGAGCCCTTCATGGCCAACCACCCCCCTATATCTCTGACCTGATTACACCTCATGTACCTGCCCATACTATGAGGTCGTCAGGTCAGAGATTGTTGGTGGTCCCTCACACCCACTTTAAGACCAGAGGTGACTGGTCCTTTCAGGCAGTGGCACCCAAACTGTGGAATGCCCTGCCTCTCTCTCTAAGATGCTCCGAATCTGTGGATTCAGAACAGTTGAAAACTTTTTTATTTAAGCAGGCTTTTAGTTAATGTCTTAACTGTTTTATGCATTGTATTGTTATGTTTTTACTGTTGTATTTTATTTTATTGTGAAGCACTTTGTGATTTTTATCTGTGAAAAGTGCTACAGTAGGTACTACTTCGTTGTGGCCGAGTTCACGCGTGATTCTCGCGGGAATCACGCACCTTTTTAGTGGAGGGTCAATTGTGTTTTCATGAGAAGCGGCAATGTGCCCAAACAACCACCAGGTGGCATCTGTGAGCAGGAGGACGACAACATGCAGCAGCAGGGAGCAGTGACCATGAACGGGAATGGACAGAGTTGCCTGATTTATGTTTCTGTTCGTTGTTGCTTAAATACAAGAATGTAGCTAATAATACCTCACCCACTCCACACCTCATTCCAACTCCTTCCCTCAGCCTGTCGCTACAGGGTCCCTCTAGCAAGGACAAACTTAGTGAAAAAAATCATTCATCTCATCCGCCATCAACATCATCAACAACTCATTATGAAGCCTTTTAAATGTCTTTTAAGGTCTTATTCTTTGTATTTTGTATTTATCTGTGATATTCCCATTTTATGTTTATCTGTTTTCGTTTTGCTTTTATGTTTAACTGTGGTCTTTTTTTGTGCACATGTCAATGACCCTAAAGACATCTGAGGTTGTGATTTCGCCCGCTCGCTGCAGCCACGGCTAATAAGCGGAGGCAGAAACAATTATGCACAGCCTACAGAAGTTTCAACGTCCATATAAGCATTTAAGAAATGATTCAACGAAAAAATGTATAAAGATCAGTTTTTAGGTTGAAGACACGACAGCAGCACGTATGTCCAGACGCTGATGTGTGTCAGCTGGGGCAGCGGGTCTGTGATCCATAAGACACGAGAGCATTATGACTGATGTATAGCTCCCCTGGTAGAGCAGCTCCCTCAGTAAGCACAATCTTCTGCTAGTATGAGTTCGAATCTCAGTTTAGGCAGTACCTTCAGGTAATGTGTTTTCTTTTCTCATCATCATTATGATCACATATAGCTCCAAGTTTGAGCAAATAAATGAGCAAATGAGCATTAATTATCCGCCGGGCCGCGGCCCAGCGCTTTCCTGCTTGTGTACATAAAATACATTAAATTCTGACACCACAACTGTAGTGTACCGAATATCAATAGATGATAACCAGAAAAAAAACGTTCTATTGATCTGATTCACCGGCTTCATGGACGTCGGAACTAATTTCTGAGAGGGGGGGCGGGGGAAGCACGCACTTTTATCAATGATTAAGGATTTGATTTGAAGTTATTTTATAATGGCGTGCAGTTATAAGAGAACTAGATGGATGAACACGGCATCTTTATTGTTAAGAAAATGAAACTTTGATCACTAAATCAAGCCATTTAAGGAACATAACAGCACTGGCGGCGTTTCCCAGATTCGATCGTTCTTAAAGACTTAAGAAGGCTCTTAAGAAGGGTTCGGCTAAGAAGGAGCGCTAAGATACGGGTGTTTCCCAGATGCGTTCTTAACTGCCTTCTTAGGAGAACCTTAAGATCAAGCCAAAGAAGCTTCTTAAGAAGCTCTTAGTGGGAGCTGTCCACCGCGGTGCTGCTGAAACTGAATCAAGCGATGCCAGGCAAATCGATCACCCACCTCTTTATCAGCTCATAAGTCACACACAGTGCCCCGTGGTCCCCCCCCCCACACACAGGTGCAATTAGGCTATGCATGTATCGTGCGTGTGTGTGTGGGCGGGGTGTGGGTGCGGGTGTGTTGACAGCCGCGTAGTGCTTTCTACCGATCCAGCACGGATCCACCAGGGAGGGATTGTGGATTGGAATGAGGGTGCCATCCATGGCATGGTGCAGGAGAATCGGTGTCACAGCTGCCACACTCCGTGACACCGATGCCTTGCTGAGGCCAGTGCCATCCCCCACCACCTCCAGGAAGCTCCCCACTGCGTAAAAACGCAGCGCAGCCAGGAGCTGCACCTCCGGGCTGAGGGCAAAATTGCAGCGGGTTGCTCTCTGGATGTGTGGAGACACCGAGTGATCAGCCGTTGGATCTCCGCACGGGGCAGCCGGTACTTTGCCTGGACAGCCCAGTCTGACAGCACGTCCAGTGGGGAGAAGTGCTGACGCACGTATGCATTTATGTAAACCGTCTGGCTTCGCGCACGGCGACGCTGTTGGTTCGCAGTGAGAATGTGCTGTATTGCAGCCATGGTTTCTCACACGCGCGGACTTTGGCAACGCATTTATATAGAGTAGCAGGTGAAGCCTCTCTGGATGAGGTTCAGCTGAGTTTAATTACATCTGTTTCCTTGATATCTGTGAAATGCCACAGGGTTGTTGTTTTTTATGTGTAGTACTATAAACTCATATGCAGATGTGTGTGGAAAACTTAAACGTGTAATTCAATAAAAAGTTTTTTTTTTCTTCTTCTATTAACCTATGTTTCTTGCACCAGTGGTCCGCAGCTATGAGCGCATTTCAACATTGAGCATTGTTTTATTATTTCGAAAAGTTGAGGATATACATTTCCCTGAGGTGGCTTGATCACTGAGCATTTGGTCGCTTAGAAGGCTGTTAAGAGTGGGACAGCTCGATCTTACATTTCCTTCTTAGTGAAAGATCTTCTTAAGCTAAGAGCGACTCTGGGAAACACATCCTTCTTTCACAGCGTTCTTAAGAGCGCTCTTAAGAAGATCTTAGGACTTAAGAGCTTCTTAACGAATCTGGGAAACGCGGCCATTGGCAGGGCCAGACACAGCTTAATGAGCTTCTCCACCTCCGAATGCAGGATGGAGCTTACTTCTCGTCCCCTACACACATTCCTCAGTATGGGGGAATGCAAATGTTAAGGCATCTGGAACAAGTTCGCTTAACTGGAAAGACCACATCCATCCCCCACACTTTTAAAAAGCTTGCTACGCCAGTGACCCCACTCCCACCCCCGCTCGCTGAGGACAGCAAAGAGGTCTGCAACAAATACATTGATCACTTGGCCAAGGGATCTCCTCCTGCAGGGAGACGGCTTCAGGGACTCACTCCGCTTTAAATAACCTTCTGTATATCCGACTACTGTGAAGCTGCTGATTATGTATTTTAATAAAGCTAGAGAAAACTGTCTGACATGACGTGGCGTCGTTCTTCTTTCTATAAGCCTGTTGTAGAAAATATGAGGAATAGAAAGCACAAATATTTGTGTTAAATTCTGACACCACAACTGAAAGAAAGAAAGCAGCCGGTGAATCAGATCAATAGAACGTTTTTTTTTCTGGTTATCATCTATTGATATTCGGTACGCTACAGTTGTGGTGTCAGAATTTAATGTATTTTATGTACACAAGCAGGAAAGCGCTGGGCCGCGGCCCGGCGGAGAATTAATGCTCATTTGCTCATTTATTTGCTCAAACTTGGAGCTATATGTGATCATAATGATGATGAGAAAAGAAAACACATTACCTGAAGGTACTGCCTATACTGAGATTCGAACTCATACTAGCAGAAGATTGTGCTTACTGAGGGAGCTGCTCTACCAGGGGAACTATACATCAGTCATAACACACATCAGCGTCTGGACATACGTGCTGCTGTCGTGTCTTCAACCTAAAAACTGATCTTTATACATTTTTTCGTTGAGTAAAAATCCTCTCTGAATTATGGAACTGATAAGAATCATTTCTTAAATGCTTATATGGACGTTGAAACTTCTGTAGGCTGTGCGTAATTGTTTCTGTCTCCGCTTATTAGCCGTGGCTGCAGCGAGCGGGCGAGCGAAATCACAACCTCAGATGTCTTTAGGGTATCAGATATTATTATAGGCTATTCTTATATTTAAGCAACATCCAGTCAGGCCGTGATATAGGCTCACGGGGGCGGACTGGGACAATAATTCAGGTCGGCAATTTTACCAGTAAACAAATGTTCCTTAAAAAACAACTAATGTCCATATTTTAGCTCTACTGTAAAACAAAGAAAGCACAAGTGATTATCCAAGGTCACCCAGATAATTGAGGTGTCCCACCGCTGTGAAACAATCAGTCTGAATCAATCTGATTCGGTTTAGCAGTCCCCCTCTCCATTCACTCTACCTGTAGCCTAAAACAGCGCCACTCTCCATTGCAGCTACATTGTGGTCAAATGTGGAATTGTCCCAAAATCGTTTGAGCTGCAATTCCGTACTATGCTTCCACCTAGTGGCTACAGTTGTCACTTACATTTCACGCGTTGCGTGAATCTCGCTCCCCGCGAGTGAAATGGCCACTTTGAAGTAGTACCTACTGTATATTCGTTATGTTTTACGTTACAAGTGAGTGCAAAATCGTTGAGATTCCACTACACAATATGTATATGTATATAAAAAATATATGTATATCAACATATCTGCAAGGGGAAAGAGTTGAAAGTAATATACAGACAAGTAGTGAAAAGTCAGAAGCAGCTATACTCCATGCATGGAAGAAAGAAAGAACCTCTGTAGAAAGAAAGCGGCAGCATTTTGGATCTGTTTCCAGCAGCAATGTGCCATTCAGAAGCACAAGAGACTGGGTGGGGAAAAATTCTGGGCAGATATTTTGCAGAACTTTGACGATGAGCAGTTTAAATGCCATTTTGTCCCAGTGTAAGTTCAAGTAGCTTATGTGTTGCAGCTGGTTGAACCAGCACTAACAAGGAAGATTACACATCGCTGAAAAAACTCTACACATATCCCATATACATTTTGGTTTGCACTAACTGGACAATTTTTAATGCTTCATATTTATTATTTGTAAATAAAAATACCACACTGTTTATAATTACACTGTTTACATTGTAAATATTACTACAGTGTTCATATTGTAAATATTATGTATATACGAGTCAATTCTATTTCTTATCTTCTTATTATATTGTGTATTTTTTCACTTTTTATCATTGTTTATTGTAATTACTGTCCTTTGGCTGCTGTGACAAAGAAATTTCCCCGTTTGCGGGACAAATAAAGGAATTCTGATTCTGATTCTGATTCTGAAGGAAGTATATATAAAGTGATTAGTATTGGCACAGAACCTTGTGGAACCCTGTCATTAACTTTGATATGCAATGAGGATTCGTTGTTCACCTGTACAAACTAAGACTCATCTGATGAATATGGCTTAAATCAGTTCAATTCAGTTCCTTTAATGCCAATTAAATGTTCCAGTCTTTGCAACAGGATGTGATAGTCAATGGTGTTAAATGCAGCACTAAGATCTAATAAGACCAGACAAATCTATTTTATCAGATGCAACTAGGAGGTCATTTGCAACTTAAACCAGTACTGTTTCAGTGCGATGATACACTCTAAAACCTGACTGAAAATTATATATGAGCTACTGTTATGCAAAAAGTCACATAACTGATTGGCAACTGTTTTCTCAAGGATCTTAGTGAAAAAGAAAAGGTTAGATATGGGTAGAATTTTAGAGGACCATGAAGTCATTACTGGGCCCAAACACTAAAATGGGAGAGTTGAAGGAGCTCAGCATTGACCTGAAAGAGCGCATTATTGAGTTGAACAAATCAGGAAAGTCACTTGGAGCCATTTCGAAGCAGTTACAGGTCCCAAGATTGACTGTGCAAAGAATTGTTTGTTCTGTAAGTATAAAGTGCATGGCACAGTTGTGGCACTGCCAGGATCAGGACGAAAACGCAAACTATCACCTGCTACTGAGAGAAAATTGGTCAGGATGGTCAAGAGTCAACCAAAAACCACCAAAAGGCAAGTCCGCAATGAATTAGAAGCTGTCGGAAGACAGGTGTCAGTGTCCACAGTCAAGCATATTTTGCCATGGGCTGCCATGGGCTGAAAGGCTGCCATGCAAGACAGAAGCCCTTGCTCCAGATGTGGCACCTTAAAGCTGGAGGGGAATTTGCTGCTGAAAACATGAACAAAGAAAAAACATTCTGGTGGAAAACTCTGTGGTGACATGGAGCAACATTTGAGTTGTTTGGCCACAATGACCAGCAACATGTTTGGAGGAGAGAAAGGCTGTTTTGCTGCCAGTGGATCTGGCTCTAAAGAAAGAAAATGGAATAATGAGTTGGAGGATTATCTCTGAATTCTTCAGGAAAGCCCAAAGTCATCAGCCAGAAGATTGCGTCTTGGGTGCAGTTAGGTGTTCCAACAGGACAGTGATCCCAAACATACATCAAAAGTGGTAAAGGAATGGCTAAATCCAGCTAGAATTGAGGTTTTGGAATGGACCTCCCAAAGTCCTGACTTGAACACCATTGAGAACATGTGGACTGTGCTGAAAAAACAAACTTCTGCCAGGAAGCTGATAAATTTAGTTGAACTTCACGTGGTTAAAAATGCAGCTTTCATATTGTCATAATGTGTACATACTATATTGACTATCAATTATCCAATAAGGACCACACACATAAATGCTAACCCCTTAAAGTTGCTGCACCTACAACAAAGACATTTCGCAAAAAAAGTTCACAAGTTAAAACCATGAGAGCAATCACTGAATAGTCACAAAGACAAAACTCTCCTATTAAACAGCTATAAAACACTGATGATAAACTCATTGGAAGCTTCTGAGTTATACATTGAAACATGATATCTGGGCCATGAATACTTTACACCAAATATGGAGTCAATTAAAGAAATGCTGAATTAGTGACTGCTTGACATTAATTATGCTTTCAGATTCAGAATGAGATCCTTGTGTGCTGCCAGTGACAACCAGTAAAACTGCATGAAGAGGGATAATACATCTGTAATTAGTGAGGCTCACTGTCACAACTGCTCTGTACTAACTCCAGGTATTTCACTTCCTCTGTGAGTGATGGTTTTAGTTCCTTTCATAAAGTGGAGAAAGAAACGTGAGATCATGAGAGCCTCTGGTTATGGAACAGCATGCTGTCAGGTTGTCATGGTGATGTTGAGGCCTAGAAATAATTTGCCCTCATGAGTCCAGGCCTCGCACCGTGTGATGAGATGAGTTAAGGCCGCGCTTTCCTTTACTTCTGAGGGAGGGATTAGGGACACACACTTGTAAATTTGCACACACACACACACACACACACACACACACACAGGGATATTGGGGTAAAGATCTGCTTACCTGCAGATTCCACTGGATACGGTATGGCTGCGTTAGGGCTGCGTTACGGCTCCGGTACGATTTTGCTCCGTCGTCCTCGTCCGGCAACCCTCACCAGCTGCGTTTTGAGTCCCCCACAGCGCAGCTCCGCCGATCAGCTGGAGTTACGAAACGAGGAATTCCCGTGATAATTACATAATCACACACGACCGCAGTTATATGTATGTGTTATAAACACAACAACACGAAGTGTTCCCGACCGATGGATTAGAAGAAGAGCTCGTATTTGTCTCTTTTTTGAGGTTTTTGTGTTTGTATTAACACGGAGTGTTTTATTTTGAAAATCAACCGGATGTCTTGTTGTTGTTTCGTGTCTGACTTCCTGTCTGCTCTGTGCTAAATTCAGCTGAATTGCTGCATTGTGTTGCGGCGTCTGCCAGAATAGAAGTCCTGCGTATCTGATCTGCAGGGCTGCGGACTGCCGGAGCTGGCACGCAGCAGACACACATCAAACCTGTTGGAAGTTAACACATAGACTAGAGTGCTACGGATCAGCTCCGCCGCCGTGGCGGAGCCGTAACGCAGCCGTACCGTATCCAGTGGAATCTGCGGGTTATACTGTACTAAAAGCAACCAATGAAGCAAAGGAGTAAATTGAGTGTTCGAGGTAAACTAAAAATATACTGTATATATCCCTTGGAAGCAATCAATAAGGGGGCACTAAATGCAGTCAAAACAGTACACTAAAACCACTGGTCAGTGCTGTGGGAAGACAATTCCTTGTCAAATTGTTATCACCAGATTGACAATGGATCATGTATTAAATTTGCTACCACTATGATCCCTATACTAAATATTCCATATGTTTAATACGCAATACTTTAAAGTGGAAAAAGACAACTTTTCAACTTTCCCTGTGATATTACTGTGGACGCTGCTGTCGTAAAGACAGCGTTACCAGCATAGCTACCGCTAACAGCCTGGTCACAGTCCTAGAGCCAAAATCCACCAATGTGTTTCTCTGGGTTTTCAAATACTGATACATTGTGCTGGCCCCTGACCACTTGCGCTGAAATAGGGGGCGACACCGGCACTGTTGTCCCCGCACTTTCAGGTGTTATGGTACAAGGCAAAAATGTTGTGTAGTAGATAGCCGGTCACAGCAGTGGTCTATCCCAGGAACATGACACCAATGCTGACCTGACCTGGAAAATAATATAGCCAAACCTGTTTGTTATAGAGATTGTTTGTTGTTATTCTCAGAGCTTTTATCAAATTTAGTCCTTAAAACAGATAAAGTAATTATCGTGGGTGATTTAAATATTCGTATGGACACTGATAATAATCATCTCACTTACCTCATTATTAGATTTGATTGGCTTTACTTAGTGTGTACATGAACCCATCACTGTTTTAATGACACCCTGAACCTTGGTCTTGCATATCACATTGAAATGGAACATTTAATGGTTTTCCCACAGAATCATCTTTTATCAGACCATTATTTAATAACTTTTGAATTCCTATTACTGGACTAAACGCCACAAGACACAAACTACTATTCTAGACATCTGTCTGAGTGCTGTAGCTAAATTTAAGGAAATTATTCCATGGGTTTTTTTTCAATGGCATGTCCCAACTCAACAGCTGACAACTGTACTAACCCTAATCCCTCCCAGGTTGATCATCTGTTGATAGTGTTGTAGGCTCTCTGCGAACTTGTCCTAGCTAGCTCCACTAGTCTGGCTAGAGAGCTTAAAAGTTCAAATTAGGGCTCTCAATCAATTGAAATATTTAATCGCGATTAATCGGATGATTGTCCATAGTTAACTTGCGATAAATCACAAAATAATTGCAAATATTTATCAATTCTAAATGTATGGGGATAAAGTTTTAGCTGAAGTTCAGGAGCAGGACCACACCTCAATCACTCCCCTACCTGTCATGTGCCTATATAGAGTTCACTGCGCTTCATGCCTGCCTTTTTCATTTCTTGTGCATGGAACATTGAACCCTGTTGCTTGTAAGAGAGCACATCACAGTCATTAAGAAACTCACCCATGGATTGCTCCAACATAGACCTCCTGTCCCTCAGCCCCTCTGATGAGGACCTCTTCAGCTCAGCTCCAGTCTCCTTTGATCTCAGCCAACAGCAAAGCCCAGAAGACAAGACTAGCCGCCACCAGAAGAGCGAACAACAAGGCAATTCCTCACTCTGCATCTCATACTCGCTCCCTCGCTTGCTTCCCGAAGCAGGCAATCCACCAGAGTTGCACTAAGGGCAACCGGTCACGCTCACACACTCCAGTCAGATCTCCCGACGATTCACTCTGTCTGACTGAACAGTGGTGGGCCTCTGGATCATCCATCACTGCTCCAGTAAGAAAGTAAAACTTTTCCAATTCTTTCCACTCTCTTCCACACAACAAAAGTCGTTAATCATAACAACCCTTACCCTAGGAAGGTGTGTGCTCTGGTGTGACGTCATCACACTCTCTGTAGTGCCTCACATAACATCAAATGTGATCAGTGGCACCAGGTTGCCAGGTTCACACAACACGTCTCATCTTTACAACATCCTTTCCCTAACTCTACTGGCACCAGATTGCCTATATAAACCTTCATGCCTGCCTTTCTCGTTTCTTGCTCTCCCTCCCCTACTTCTGTCTTTCTCTCTCTCTCTCTCTTTCTTATAGGGGGTCTGCCAGCCCAGGAGCTGCCATTGATCCCTAACGAAGCCTTCCCAACACCGCAGCTGCTCAACCATTCATCAACATTACACTCAGACTCAAGTGCCTTCTTCAACATCGTACTGATATTCCACCTCAATAAACTATCATGTACATCTCATTGATGGTATGGTCCTTGCTCATGCAAATATGCTTGCATTATGCAAATGCATGTTCATTATTATTGCAACAATCCAAAACAATGACAAATACTGTCCAAAATATTCTCCAGAATAACCTCAAAGGTACTGCATGCTCAGAAAATGTGCTGAAAGCAGAAAACAGATAACAGATGGGCATATTGACCTGAATGTAACATTCCTTAGTAATACTAACACAATGTACTGTACTGTACACCCATTTAGCTATCGCTGTTGAAAGTTTGCCACATATAGAGTTGTCCAGGCGTCTCTGTTGAAAAAACTAAACAGTGTGGTCTGCCTTTGGAGAGGGGGAGCAGGGCTCTCTGCATCAGCTGTGTGCTTGGCCAGCAAGTGGTATTTGAGAGTCGATGTGCTCCATTGGTAACTCAGTTCACATCGACAGTAAATGCAAATAACTTTGTTCTTGTCGAGAGAACCATCTGGCAGGGCTTTGAAGCTGAACTTGCCATTCAAAAGACCCTTTTCTTTATCCATTTCTGCTCAAAGAGGTTTGTTTCTGCTGCCATCCACAACGTTACTGCTGCATCGCTTCCTGATTTTCCAAAATACTGAGCGGGCCGAGGGTCATAATGTGCATGCATTTATCGCGCATCAAAAACATTAACAGCGTAAAGAGGAATTTGCGTTAATGCGTTATCGCTTTAACTTTGACAGCCCTACATAAAATATACAAGAAAACTCTCTGTAGTGACAGAGGAGCATATTATACAGCATTGATAGAGGAAAATAAGAACAACCCCAGGATTCTTTTCAATTTTCTTGAGAAAACAGTTAGTCAAAATAAGTCAAATAAGAAGCTGCCTGGAGGGAAGTGAACAAGAAAGTTGTACTACCTGGTCAGTTTTGGAATTACCTGTCAGCACAGCACAGCGTAGCTCTTATTGATCCGAATTACATTCAGGGAACAAGCATTTTCTAAGTTGTTTGCTAGTTGTTTGCTTGTCGTCTGGCTGACATGGCTGTCATAAATGGTGAATACTTTAGACATTCCTGGACGAAAGTGTACAGATGCCCCAGTATTTATGACATTTTTTTGAAGTACCTGCCCTTCATCTTTCTTTACATTTTTCTTCTTACTGTGTTTATTGCTTTGCACCAAAACACAAATTCAAATTGTGGAAAACCACTTGGCAAGAAATGTGATTCTGATTAAGGCACTTGTGTGTCCAAGTTACATGCCTGGTCAACATACTGTACAAACACAAATAGTTGTAGGTGGTGTTTATCAGGAAAAGAAGCACCAGTAATGTTCTACTTTAGGTGCTGACCTGCTCATGTGCAATCCTTTGAGCTTGAAGATCTTCTACTTCATGTGTGAACATCTGCTCCTTGACCTGTCGCCCTCCCATGTCCACGGCCTCTGCCTCCACTTTCTCCTTGACCGCCATCAGTGCTAGAAATGGCTATGTTGGTTGTTTATGTTCAAAATTATAATATTAGGTGTTTACTTACTGTTACTTTTTACTGTTGTGATGAAAACAATGCACCGATACTCTCTCCTCCTCACCACTCGGAGGACTCAGACTCTGTCGGAGGTATTCTGCAGTTGTCAGACAGTGCGCGTTCATGGTTTAGGGGAGAAGCTTAGGAGAGAGGCCTGAATGCAGGGGGCAGGATTTACTGGCTGGATACTTTCAAAATCTACCCTTGGCTTGATGGTTTTTCCAACTTACCGACCCCAGCTTTAAGGTTTACAATGGTACAACAATTTATATCATCACCTTATATATATATATATCCACCCCCATATATACCCACTATGCTCCAAGCGAGGAACCCTGGATCACATCCTCAGCTGCTGCACCAGGGCACTTGGAGATGGGCGGTACCGCTGGAGGCATAACCAGGTTCTGAAGACCATCGTTGAAGTTATCAGCGAGGACTGGTGTGGGCGAAGCGGCTCCGACCCTCCAAGGAATCCACTGCCTTTGTCAGAGCTGGGGAGCAGCCAACCCCTGCCAGAAGAACATCTGCAGGAATCCTAACCTCTGCAAAAGACTGGCAGCTGTTGGTGGACCTTGAACATCAGCTGAAGTTTCCCAGCCACATTGCAGTTACCACCCTGCGACCAGACATTGTCCTTGTGTCTGAGTCCAGCAAGCAAGTGGTGCTGCTGGAGCTGACCATCCCTTGGGAAGACCGCCTGGAAGAAGCTTTTGAAAGGAAGCTCTCCAAGTACGCGGGATTGGTCTGGCTGGATGGAGAGCAAGGTGTCCCCAGTGGAGGTTGGATGCAGGGGTTTTGCAGCCCATTCCCTAACCAGAGCCTTCAGCTGTTTGGGCATCGAGGGAGAGAGAAGGGGGAGAGCCATCCGCAGTACCACTGATGCGGCAGAGAAGGCCTCAAGATGGCTGTGGCTCAAAAGAGGAGAGCCATGGAGTCATGGTAGTTAGTCAGCCATCTGGACACAAGTGGGGGCCTGGTCAGCCCCGGCTGGGTCACCTGGAGGAGGGCGTATTATGTTGAAAGACCCGAAATATCTGATGATTTCAGGCACACAACTGACTGTGTCCAGAGGCATCAGTAGATGTATGTACACAGTATGTATATATATATATATATATATATATATATATATATATATATATATATATGTATGTATGTATGTATATGTATATATATGTACACACACACACACACACACACACAAATATATTCTCTACAACTGAAAATAAAAGTACCATGGAAATTACTTTAATTTGTACTTTAAATTACGGATAAACAAATGTAGTTCTAATCTCATAAAAATATAGGCTATTAAAAACATTGATAGGTAAATATCATTTTCAGTATCCTATCTTTTTTTCGTTTGCCTGATGCCAGTTAGCTTAACTTTGTTTCAGGAATGTCACCCAACTTTATGCTATCAAATTCAACATGTTCAAAGTAAAGTATATTGAAGTATATTGTTAAGCTACTTCTTACCTATTAAATGTTATTTGCTGTTGCTTAGTTTTGGCATTTTGATTATTAATTTCTTTAATTAGTACACATAGCAGCAGAAAACAGCCAGCATTTTAACAGTTTGAACGAGTCTACAGCAGGGCGACATCTTAAAATTTTCCTGCTGTTTCTGACCACAGATGTATGTGTGTGGAGCCCAGACCCCCCCTTAATCCACTGAGTTAGATGTGAAAATATTCCCAATCTCGAAGCAAAGTGATGACATCCAGGTACCATCCACATAAATGGGAGGGGGTGGGAGGGAGCGTGTCCTGACTGCCAATTGCCCATGATGCACTTCGACAACAGTTGAAAAAACATGATGAGGTAAGCATTTCAATCCATGCACCCTCCTAACTGTCCTCCAAAGTCAAGTTGATATAAATTACTAATTCAGTTGGATATGGATTTTTAACGGAATGTTTAATTTATAGTTGACGTTTTTAACTAGAAATTTTATGTTATCAAAACAACTTCAGTAATCGCTTGTTATCCTGACATAGAATAATATGCTAAAATAACAAACACAAAATCCTATTTTACAGTGCAGACTGTCAGCTGATTACAGCTGGGGCGTATGACTTCCGTCAACGGAAACAGAAAGTAATGTTAGTTTAATATTGTGACACTTTACATTATGGATTACGTTACTGACTACATTTTTTAACACATTTTTTTTTTGTTTTAAATAGCCCAAACCTGAATACAGCTGACTTCAAGAAATGTAACATCCACTTCACTAATGGTCAAAACACAAAAAAGACAATTATAAACCACAAAGTTCTGAACAGACACAAGTATTACAAAGACTAACAAACAGTAACATTTGTAACATTTTCATTTTGGAACTTAAAACAACAAACTTAAGATAGCCTGTAAAGCACAAGAAGAAACATTTAAAAGCACTGCGAACCAGGCTTTTAATAACTACAGTTTAGAGCTGCGGCTCTAGAAAGGTAACATGCAATCACGTTAATCAGTGGATCAGATGATTGATCCCAGAATGTTTTGTTTATCGTAGTGCAAAACATTACCAGCTGAAAAACTGGAACCATCCCTGCACCTGGAGGCTGTTATAACATTAATAGCTACCAAAACTCAGCTGGAGCTGGAGCAGTTTCCTTATAAGAGGATTTACATTTACAGGAAGTACATTTCTGTCCCCCCACTTTATAACTCAAGGCGGCACCACTGGGTCTGACCCTAGCCACCATCCCAAAGCATCAGTATGTGACAATCTAGGGATGAGACTCAGCAATCAGCTATCTTTCTACAGGAAGTTACATTTTGCAACTTTAAAGCAATACAATTTCAGCGGCAACATTTAACACGTAAAAATAAAATTAAGTAAAATAAAATATAAAAAAATAACAGTATGTATGTCACAGTGTACACTGTGTATGATTTGACCAAAGAAAAGTATGACAGATATTTTGAAATGTTAAAATATCCTCTTGTTTGTTTAATGATATTCAGTGGTTTGTGTTGTCATCTGAAACAAATTATTTGATTTATTGTAAGATTTATTTTTTGGAAGAAGGGGGGTAATAACAAGTGAATGTGGCACGCCCCATTTGTTGATCTATCCTGTGGCAACAATTTAACACAAAAAACTTGTGTGCTGTGTTTTTGTTGGCCAGCTCACCAGGGAGGACTGACGCAGCGTGACGCACACACCGACCTGTGATGCGTTGTGCTGGTTGAATGTGATGGCATATCGCTAAGGGGCTGTTATTGTTCCAGCTTCCTTTTTGGCAGTGCTCTAGGAGAGCTGTGAATACCTGCTGGCTGGTGCTGTCACATCTGGGTCTGATAACAGCCACAACAATACTACAGCTCAGTCTGGATTAACTGTAGAGCTAAGTCTATTAAGGCTGATGTCTTCCTGTCATGTCACTGTAGTGACACCTAAATATGGGTCTCTTTTGCACATGTGTGCTTTTCGTACATTCCAAACAGTCTATATGTTTACTTTGAGCGTCCTGTGGCTCAGCTTCCATGAAACTTTTCTACTGCTTCGTGGGGAGTTCAAAGCTGACCTGATTTTATTTTGGCTGCACAATACGACACCTGCAGACTGAAAGAAATGATTTATCTCTATATCTGGCACTGCCAAGATAGCTGTGTCTGTGTGTGCACAGTCATTGTATTTTCATGGGTGCCATCATCTCAAATCTAGTCTCCTTAATGAAAAGTCACAGAAAATCAAACAAAGCCGAGAGTCTCACCCTTCAAACCATCATTCTGTCACTTGCCAGGAATCCAGATGGCACAAGTCTATACATCACACCATAATGCTTTCATTGTACAAAGCCTAGTTGGACATGATGTGTGGCTCTTTTGTGAGGAGCCATCACAACAGTACATGCACTGAGGGCTAAATCTCTGACTCTCCTGCAGACACCACTGCCTGTGTCCCATCTTAAAACCAAACGACATAACAGTGTCATTGTCCTTGGCTGTGGCTGCAGAGGGACTGGCTGTTAAAAGGGCATTTCATTGAATTTACACCCCCCTCTCCATCTTGTAATACAAATAGTTCTGTAATGACATGTCCAACCCAGAGGCAGTGTGTATGCACAAAGAACAAAAGGCACATAACTGATAAGAAGGAAGGACTTGTGGAAAGGCGTCTTCTTAGAATTCCCATGGTGCATATGATGACACAGACTGCTTCTTAAGATATTTCCTTTCATGTTTTTAAAAATGACAAGAATTTGATTGTTCAACCATTGAAAGCAAAATAAATCACAGCATATTAGCAGTCAAATATGTACATTTCAAACTCTTATCCAGGTTTGGGTAGCAGCAGCAGAAGGCTAAGCAAGGTAGCTCAGGATATGGAATCCCTCCAGTGTCTTTTGGTCCCTCTCGGGGGGGTCTCTTCTCAGTTGGACATGTCTCTGAAAACTTGGTGTCCAGATGTATCCTTCATGGGGAACTCCACGAGTTCTCGAATCAAAACGTGTTTCCAGGTGTTGGGGAGTACTTCTTCATATTTGAAGACAGTTTTAAAAAGCAATTTGTTCCTCCAGAGTTGGCTGTGTGAAATCAGCCTTTATTCATGTGGTCCGATAGGCTATCAAATTGGCATATAACCTATTTCCATAGTGAAAACATCCCCATTTGTTTTGAGGTAATGTGTCCCCATAGAGTCTCCATTATGAAGTAGTTGCCCATAAGCACACCACTGTTGTCACTGCTGTTTCCCACGTTGCTCTGATGGCAACCACCAACTGTCTTACCCATCCGAGATATCTGTCTCAGTGAAGGGAGTCGGATCATCTCTCACATCACTGTCGGGCAAGTGTCTGACTTACCTCTCAATGCAGGATTTAAAGGTGTCTTTGTCGTAGCAACACATATCTGTGTTAAGCCTCAGAAGCTTGAAACATAGTTAGCTGGCTAGCTATACTCAATCAATCAATCAATCAATCAATCAATCAATCAATCAATCAATCATCTTTATTTGTATAGCCCCAATTCACAACAAAAGTCATTTCATGACACTTTCCAAATTGAGCAGGTCTAAACCATACTCCTTGATTAATTTATCTACAGAGACCCAACATTTCCCCCATGAGCAAGCACTTGGCGTCAGTGGTGAGGAAAAGCTGCCTTTTAACAGGAAGAAACCTTGGCACAGAACTGGAGTCAGTTGTGGGCGGCCATCTGCCTAGACCGTTTGCTTATCTTAGTTTCCTCAGTATAGACCCAAACAAAAACAACAAGGACGCATAACAGCAGCCCATGGAAAGAAAACACAGCTGCCAACAATGTAACTGAGCATCTTGGGTTTGCCTTACTGTGCAGGTTTAATAAAGCAGTAATAAATGGGAAATGGAAAATTGGTTACATTAGTGCATTGACCAGCAACAAACTTCTTTTTATATTCTCTCCCTCATGTCACAAATGCTAACACCTAATGCTAAATGCTGAGGGGACAGGCTATTGGTGGGGGGCTTTTTTTAATCAACTGGTAGATCTGGTAGCACTCAGTAGTCAATGACTGTCAGCCATCACTAATGGACAATGGCATCGTCCATTGATTCAACCCTAGTCCAGTCAGGCTCATCTGTAATAGGTATCATGAACCCTCCATTATGTGGGCTCACCACTTGTAATTGCAGGAAAAGAGGCCGGCTACTGCATGGCGATCCCCAGCTGTGTAAAGTTCTGTAGTCATGAAGTCAAACTGTTGAAGATTTGTGACTAGATTTTGAAGGATTTATGTTCAGGAGAATGATTGTATTTTCAAGCATTTAAGCGCAGCAAAACACAAGCTGGGGTGAGAATTAAAGATGAGAGTGGTGGTGGCCAGAAACCGACACGACTCATGGATCTTCTGTTTTTCATGGAGAGACTGCATGACTAGTTTAAACCACCAGCAATAGAGTTTCCATTGCAAAGGCCCCAGCAAAGGGAGCAAATCTTCTCTTGCAAAAATTGCTAAGACTGTGACAAATGGAGATAAAAATTTTAGCTGAAGTTCGTGAGCAGGACCACACCTCAATCACTCCCCTACCTGTCATGTGCCTGTATGCATACAATTGGGACATTGGGTGTTTTCCAAATCACATACTTTTCTTTTTACTATTAGTACATAATGCAGTGTCCCCTACAATGTACATCCTGTGGAATGCAGGGATTCTCTCATTTCTGGCACCAGGCTGCCAGTTCCTCCCCCCACTACCTCTTCACAACAACCTCTACTAATGTCTACTGGCACCAGGCTGCCAGGTCCTTCCACCACTACCTCCTCTGTAACAACCTCTATCCGTCTCTACTGGCACAGAGTTGCCAGTTCCCCTCCTCTTCATCTCTCCTTTACAGCAGCCTCTCCTGCTTCTTCGCACCTAGCAGCTTAGAGGAGAGAAACTTGGGAGAAGGCAGCCCTGTCTCCCAAGTTTCTCTCAGCCCACCAGCCATCCTTGCTGCACCATCTACAATTCCTCCATATGCACCTATACCATCGACAAAAAACATTTGGTTTTCCTTGGCTTCAGAGATCCATGTAGCAACTTCCTCCTCAACCCTCTCCTGTCTCAGCATACCTTTGACAACAAATCATTACCAGTAAATACATTGACCTAGCTGAACTACTCCTTCCCTCCCTTGGGTTAGCTAGGTTGGGTTAGGTTAACTTCTCAACCAAGACTGATTGACAGCCATGAAGGTATACTCATATGCATGCTAAAGTCCCAACTCTTTCTAAAGAGTTGCACAGTCTTAGAGTTTTCTCTCTATACAGAGATATTTCCTCTCCAGCTTACCCAGCTCGTGGACAGGAGTTCGATGATTACCCGACTCTGGTCCTTGAACTCGTCCTCTGCTTCGGAGGCACTTGTTTCTATCATGTTCAGTTCACCTCCAACGCAGCCACACTTCAACAATTTAGGACACCTACTCAGGGTTCCTCAACTACGCACCTTCGCTGCTTCAAGTTTCATCTGCCACACGTGGATCATCTGCATGTCGCCACTGCACGAACCATCCCTTTGGAAAAAAACCAAAAAACAACTCAAGCTGAACTTCTCCCTTCACTCGCCTCTCCTCAACTACTCCATCACCAGCACAAGTTTTGTTGCCTCCATACCCTTACCCCAAGGCATGGACAAAAAGGTAGACCAGTGTTGCAGTTAGGAGATCGATTCATCTGCAAAAACTTCAACGGATCCGGCTGCAGCATGCCTTGGTGCAGATTCCTGCATGTGAGCTCTTTCTGTGGCTGTAGCCACTCTCGACATGTCTGTCTCCACAACCCAAACAACCACTAATTAACCAAATCTGTTTCAACGTCAACATCCCAGCACTGGGAAATTAAATGGGAAAATAAATCTTCCCATGAACAACTTATATAATAGAATATATTATATAATAGAAAATTAATGTCTACATGAAACAAAGAATTGTATCGGGTAGTATCTTATCGTACCCAAACCGGATCAAATTGAATCCTACCAAATCAAATTGTATCGATTCGTTCCATAATAAAAAGAATCGTCCCTGATTCATATCGTAGCCCATGTATTGAGACATGTATCGAATCATCTTATCAGGGAAAGACATACATCCCTACTGGAAACTGCTTCAATTCAGCACCTCAACGTTTGTGTTGCCAATTCCCCTTGCCTCCAAAATGTTTGTATTCATGGGCTACGGTAATATTCCACTGGATGCATGTCCGCAGCATTCCGGCTCCGGTACGGCTTTGCTCCGTCGTCTGGTAACCCCCACGACCTGCGTTTTGAGTCCGCCACAGTGCAGCACCGCCAAACAGCTGGAGTTATGAGGCTGAGGAGTTCCTGCGATAATTACATAATCACCCGTGACTGCAGTTATAGGAATGTGTTATAAACACAACAACACAAAGTGTTCCCGACCGAAGGATTAGAAGAAGAGCTTTTTTTTGTCTCTTTTTTGAGGTTTTTGTGCTGGCATCAACGTGGAGTGTTTTATTTTGAAGATTAACCGGATGTCATGTTGTTGTTTTGTGTCTGACTTCCTGTCTGCTCTGTGCTGAATTTGGCTGACTTGCTGTGTCATGCTCCGGCATTCGCCAGAAATAGAAGTCCTGCGTACCTGCTCGGGGGGCTGCGGACTGCTGGAGCTGGGACGGAGCAGACACGCAGCGCAGCGGACCTGGTGGAAGTTAACACGCACACAGACACAGCACAGGCGCCCCCCAGGGGATGTGTGCTCTCCCCACTGCTCTTCTACCTATATACCAACGACTGCACCTTGAGAGACCCATCTGTCAAACTCCTGAAGTTTGCAGACGACACAACGGTCATTGGCCTCATCCGGGACGGTGACGAGTCTGCTTACAGACGGGAGGTGGAACAGCTGGCCCTCTGGTGTGGTCAGAACAATTTGGAGCTGAACACGCTCAAAACTGTGGAGATGACAGTGGACTTCAGGAGTAGCCCCCCTACACTGCCCCCCATCACCATTTTCAATAACTCTGTCTGCTGTGGAAACCTTCAGGTTTCTGGGATCTTCCATCTCCCAGGATCTAAAGTGGACTCCCAATGTAGACTCCATAATCAAAAAGGCCCAGCAGAGGATGTACTTCCTGCATCAGCTCAGGAAGTTCAACCTGCCCCAGGAGCTGCTGATCCACTTCTACACGGCAATAGTCCAGTCAGTTCTCTGCACCTCCATCATCGTCTGGTTTGGATCAGCCACCAAACAGGACAGGAACAGACTGAAACGGACAATCAGGACTGCAGAAAAAATCATTGGTGCTAAACTGCCCACCATCCAGGACCTATACTCATCCAGAGTCAGGAAACGGGCAGGAAACATCTCTGCAGACCCATCACACATTGGACACAATCTGTTTGAACTTCTTCCCTCCGGCGGGCGCTACAGAACACTGTACGCCAAAACAACCAGACACAAGAACAGTTTCTTCCCCCCCCAGTAACCCCCCTGACTCCAAAACCATCCACTCACAGTCTTTACATTTACGGACTAAATAAATAAATAAATATACATATACATATATATATATATATATATATATATATATATATTTACTACCTTCTCTACTGTCTTATTTTTCTCTTAGTCTTTTAACGTGTCTGATTTTTCTCTTAGTCTTTTGTTTATTTTGTTTCTGGTTTCTGTAGCACTTTGAGATTACTTTATGAAAAGTGCTTTACAAATAAAATGTATTATTATTATTATTATTGTCTGTACATAATTGAACAACATAAATCCTCACTGTAAATAATATAATATATATATACTTAAATATATATTTATAATAGACCGGACTTCTGAACACTTTTTAACTTACTGTTCTTTGTTGTTCTTGTTCCTTCTAGTTGAATGTTTGTTATGTTTGTTTATGTTCATGCTTACGTCTATGTACATCGTGTGCGAAGAATAACCAAGTCAAATTCCTTGTTTGTGTTTCACATACTTGGCCAATAAAGCTGATTCTGATTCTGAAAGCTATCAGCTCTGCTGCATTATGGCTCTGCCATGGCAGCAGAGCTGATAGCTTTCACTCTACTCTCTTACACAGATACGTGTAAGAGAGTGGAATCGAGGGGTTAGAGTTTGCATACAGGTGCGCACATTCTCCTGTTGCGTATGCCTGGGAAGTGGCGTATGCCTCTTTCAGGCCCCATTTTGTGCGTACGCAATGTTTATAAATGAGACCCTGGTAATAAGGTTGACATTGTAATCCGCGATACTGCGCTGCATTCACAGTCTTATGTGGAAATGGGAAAAATCATTTTTTAAGCATGGCTGTTTAACTTCACAATCTGACATGTTTGACTGCTCTTCTTAATGCAGCTTGTTTAATGTAACTTGAATGTAATTCACTGCTAATCAGTTGTCAGTGTATAGAAAGCATTGAGTCATATTTCTCAATGTACCCACATTTCCCGAAGGCAACATGATTGGGGAAAGCCCTGAGCTTTCTACATTATGCTGACACTCTCAATCCCATGCCCTCCCAGTTGATGCCACGCGCCCCACGGCAGATCATGGCCAAAATTCTGAAACAAAAAAATACAATCTGAAACTGAAAAGAAGATCTCAAAGTGAAAACATAAAATCTGCAACTGAAAAAAAAGACCTCAAAATTATTTTAATCAAAATTTATTTTAAATGAGCCTTTTGCTACACTCATTTTTATTTTGAAAATGTTCAGATTTTTTTTATAATTCAAGATCAAAACTTGATCAAATTCTTTCTTTATTTATTTATTTTTCAAATAAACAAACCTTTTGGCCTTGATCTGGCTCCATATAAGGTCAGCTGAAGAAGGTAGGTTTCCGTTAACTGCTAATGCTAGCGCTAATGTTAGCTTGTTAGTGTTAACATATGCAGCACATTGTACTGAGCACTGGGCTTAACTGTTTTTCTGGGCCTCTGGCTGGGTTTGTAGTGTGAGAAGTTGGTCAGTTTGAACACAGCACAGACAGCTAGTCAGACAGGCTGCCATTGCACATTGTGTATGGCCCCATTTTAAAAGGTTTTGGCCTGCACCATCCAGTCCGGTTTCAGGTCGGCAGTGGCTGCATAGTTTCTGTAACTTCTGTAGAGATTCTCTGACAGCATCCACTGCTTCTGCTTTTCCTCTGTACCTTTTATAGCATGTTTTCAGGAGGCATTTATACTTCCTTCTCAGTAGCAGCATCAGGGGAGATAGGACCCTGCCTTTAATGAGAATATTAAATTATCAGTATTATCAGCTTACCTACCCATTAAATTTGTATTGTTGCAGGTTTGCATAGATGTTGCATGTTTTAGTTTGTCACAAACTTGTCACAAGGGCTATGTTGATTTTTTATGAATTAGTTCAGTGTAATGGTTATTTCAGTATGTGGATAAGGAACTGTTTAATGGTGTTTTGTTTTTTGTTTTGGAAGTTAGATGGGTTTGTTAAATATGTTATCTTTGGGCCTATATGTAAAGGGTTAAACTAACATGACAGTACTCACATTTTTATTGTATTAATAATTTTTCACTGTGGAAATATTAGTTGTTTTACAGCTGAAAATAATTTATCTTTTAACCAGAAAAACTTGACAACTTAGAAGCATTATCCATGTGCACAGAGGTCTGTCTGCACTGCCTCAATAACATAAAGTAAGTTTAGCATTTTTGACATTTTACCTTTACTGTTATGCCAGCTGTTATGTTTGTGATGTGCAGCCAATAAGTTAAAGGGTGTGACATTTTTAGTGTGGTACTTTTTTACAGGGTTGGTTCAGAGTCTTCAGAGTACATCAACATAACTGTTTGGCTTAGGTACCATGAAAGTGCTTGAGAAGTGGTTTAATTTTACCCTTAAAAACATAGAAAACCAATATCTAAAGGATTTAGCTGAAACATTTCCACTGCCTTTTAAGGATATTTACATTTACATTTACATTTAGGGCATTTAGCAGACGCTTTTGTCCAAAGCGACTTACAATATGTACATTTGTCGCAAGAAAGAAACCACAACATATCACCGTCGATAAAGTAAGAATGAAAAAATAGAAACAATTTTCAAGCCCTCATCTGAGCATAGTAGCTGCTATTTATCAAGGATACCTTAAGTACATAAGTTCTATGATTTAAGTGCTAAGAGTAAGAACATATGCTATGCGGGGTTGAGATGAAGTCTGAACAAGGGAGTCTTGGGTCTTTTGCGGATGATGGCAAGTGACTCTGAGTTTTTTCTACCACTGAGGCGCCAGAAGAGAGTCGTGACTTCACTGAGCGACCTTTGTTTGCTCTCAGCGATGGCGGTACCAGCCGGCCAGCTGATGTAGAAGAGCAAAGTGCTTGCGCTGGGGCGTGTAGTCCGACCAGTGTTTGGAGGTAGATGAGTGCAGTTCCATTGATGGCCTTGAAGGCCAGCACCATGGTCTTGAATCAGTAGCAGACTGCAACAGGAAGCCAGTGGTGGTCATGGAGGAGGGGGGTCACATGGGAGAATTTGGGTGGATTGAAAACGAGGCGCGCTGTAGCATTCTGGATATGTTGCAACGGTTTAGTCGCAGAGGCTGGGAGTCCAGCCAAGAGCGAGTTGCAGTAGTCCAGGCGGGAGATGACCAGCGTTTAGACCAGGAGTTGCGTTGCGTCCTTTGTGAGGAAAGACCTGCGGATGTTGTAGAGGGCAAATCTACAGGATCAGGCCACCACAGTGATGTTGGGGGTGCAGGATAGTCCGTCGTCGAGGATTACGCCCAGGTTCCTCGCAGTCGATGAAGGCGATATTGTGACGTCCTCGACAGTGACTGAAAGGTCCATTTGAGGGCAGTCTTTCCCTAGGATGAAGAGGAGTTCACTTTTACTAAGATTGAGCTTGAGATTATGCGCACATGCAGCTTCCTTCCCCTAGATAAAATGTAACTGTAAATTATATTGATATTGATACTGATATAAGTTGTGTATCGTTATGTTTCCTCAACTCAGTAAGGAGTCCATGCACAACATCCGCTCTCCCTGTGTTTCCTGAGCTTGACTGGTATTGGCTTCATATTCTCACTCTACAGAAGGTAGGTTAACATGCTACAGACCCAACCCAATTAGCTTCAGACATAGATGAGGGTATAATTTGTGAAATGGGTCACCAGTGCTGCACACTGTGGCCCGTCCTTGTACCATTTCTGGTCTAATTTTGAGGGAAATGTATCTTAAGACAAGGATTCAAATATTGAACCATCTCATTTTAGCTTTGCTGGTCTAATGTCAAGGCTACTGAATTGAAAGGCATACCGAAACCATGTGCAAGAATGATGTACATGAAAACTTGCAGTGAGTCTGCTAACAAGGCTGACTGCTGCATTTTCTTTCATCAGAATGAGACTGTCCATAAAATATCACTGCATGAAAAGTGGGATTTTCGTCAGTATGCGGCACTGTAAATTGACGTGGAAGTTCAGGTTTATGGCTGCACATGGCAATTTACAGGCAACACCGAAAACTGCTGTGAATTGTCAGAAATTGACGCGGGCCTTGCTTGGCAGTTGTCCCCCCATGAGCCTGTAGTGCCCCATTATGTAATAATGTAATACATTTTCACTTCATTATGTAATAATGCCGCATTTTGTAATAATCTGCCACATTTTGTAATAAAATTCTTGAACGCAATATGTAATAAACTTTGCTGCATTATGTAATAAGTTCTTACATATTGCACCAGTAATTACAAAATGCTGGTGCAGGCACTTTTTTATCAAGAAAATGTAATAATTTGGTGCATTATGTAATAAACCACCAAAATTGATGTCTTAACTAGAAAAAAAAACATTATACCATCAGAACGACATTGACTTTAAGCATACCAGCATGAATCGTTAATATGAATTAATTTTAAAAACTAGTAGGATGTTTCATTGGTCAAATCTAAATCAAATATAACTGAATTCATAGAGAATGTGTTTGAAAGCTCATAGAGACAAAAACTGCACTAAATGAGTGTTACTGGCACGAAGATTATCGGTGCACTGAAATGTTGGAAGACATACACACATCAAATCAAATCAAATCAAATTTTATTTGTATAGCCCAAATTCACAAATCACAGTTTGCCTCAGAGGGCTTTACAATCTGTACAGAGACGACAACCTCTGTCCTTCGACCCTCGATTTGAGTGAGGAAAAACTTGCCCCAAAAAAAAGCCCTTTTAACAGGGAAAAAAAATGCGGAAGAAACCTCAGGAAGAGCCACAGAGGAGGGATCCCTCTCCCAGGACGGACAGACGTGCAATAGATGTCGCATGTACAGAGCAGATCAACGAGATCACAATGTATACAATTATAATAGATGGTTGACAGGAATGAAAGTACATAAAGAGGTATTACAGCAATAATAATGAAATGCACATAATGGAAATGTGACTACTAGTAATAACAGTAGTAGTGGTTAACGGTAAGGATAGTATGTAGTAATGCATTACAATAATAGTAGTGAAACATATGTAACAGAGATATGACTAATATTAGCAACAGTAGTGGTGGGTGTCAAGCAGGGCCATGGCAGTAGGCGCATCCACGATCCGGGTGCGGCCAGGATCCATGAGAGCCTGTAGGACTAGAAAGCACAAGGACAAGGGGAAGAAGTGAAGTCAGTGACATGCAGAGATTGGGCATGTATACAGGCATAATGTATACAGATGGAGAGGAGAGGAGGAGAGAGAAGCTCAGTGTGTCATTTGTCCCCCGGACTGGGCCTATAGCAGCATAACTAAGAGCTGGTCCAAGACAGGCCTGGGCCAGCCCTAACTATAAGCTATATCAAAAAGGAAGGTCTTAAGTCTACTCTTAAAGGTAGAGAGGGTGTCCGCCTCCCGGACCAAAACAGGAAGATGGTTCCACAGAAGAGGAGCTTGATAACTGAAGGCTCTGGCTCCCATTCTGCTTTTGGAGACTTTAGGAACTACAAGTAATCCTGCGTTCTGGGAGCGTAATGCTCTAGTTGGGTAATAGGGTAGTATGAGCTCCTGGAGATATGATGGTGCCTGACCATTAACAGCTTTGTAGGTGAGGAGAAGGATTTTAAACTCTATTCTTGATTTTACAGGGAGCCAGTGCAGAGAGGCCAATACAGGAGTAATATGATCTCTTTTCTTCGTTCCTGTCAGTACACGTGCTGCAGCATTCTGGACCAGCTGGAGACTCTTTAGAGACTTGTTAGGGCAGCCTGATAATAGAGAATTACAATAGTCCAGCCTGGAAGTAACAAATGCATGGACTAGCTTTTCTGCGTCTTTTTGGGACAGGATGGGCCTGATTTTTGCAATGTTACGCAGATGAAAAAATGCAGACCTTGAAATTTGTTTCATGTGGGAGTTGAAGGACATATCTTGATCAAAGATAACTCCCAGATTCCTGACGGTGGTGCTGGAGGCCAAGTTAATGCCATCCAAACTAGCTATATCATTAGATAATGCATCTCTAAGGTGTTTAGGACCAAGTACTATAACTTTGGTTTTATCTGAATTTAACAGCAGAAAATTGCAGGTCATCCAGGTCTTAATGTCCTTGAGACATGCATGGAGTTTAGTTAGCTGATTAGTTTCATCTGGCTTTATTGATAAGTATAACTGGGTATCATCTGCGTAACAATGAAAGTTTATGGAGTGTTTCTGAATTATATTTCCTAGAGGGAGCATATATAAGGTGAATAGTATGGGTCCAAGCACGGAGCCTTGAGGAACACCATGACTAACCTTGGTATACAGGGATGACTCATCATTAACATGTACAAACTGAAATCGATCCGATAAATAAGACTTAAACCAGTTTAATGCGGGTCCTTTAATGCCAATTAAGTGTTCCAGTCTCTGTAGTAGAATGTGATGATCAATGGTATCAAATGCAGCACTAAGATCTAACAAAACCAGGACAGAGACAAGTCCTTTGTCAGAAGCGATTAGGAGGTCATTTGTAACTTTCACCAGTGCCGTCTCTGTGCTATTGCCTACGTGCACAAGCGTAGTGACGTACTTCCGGTTTGGCGAGTAGTCAGCTTGTTGGTTTCCGGTCGGTTTGTTTACATGGTAGCAGCGGAGTGGCTCCCAAATGAGTGGTGCTGGTCAGCGAAAAAAGTACAATGTACGTGGTACATTTAAATTGATGAAAACTGTTGCCGGCTCAAAGGAGCACTGCTGTGTGCCAAGATGCTCGGCTTCAAGCCGATACAACAGTGTTTTAAGTTTTCATCGGTTTCCTCAAGATGCTAGCCTACGTGCGAAGTGGCTACACATGATACAGAGGGTGCAATTCATAGTCACCCAGCACATGAAGGTATGCAGCCGTCACTTTGTGGAAAGTTTAATTAGGACGACTGCTAAGGGTAAGCGTGTTTTCTCACGCGATGCAGTCCCATCTTTGTTTGACTGGAACGACTACTCCGTGAAGAGATGGACCGGAGTTTGGGAACGTCGACCTAAACCCTCAACTTCGGAGCCTGAGCCGGAGGACATCAAGGACGTCCCAGATGAAGCTGTCCCAGATGAGGAAGCAGTTCCTATGGCGCACGAAGCCCGACCCACCATTTGTGTGGACAAGGAAGAGTACGAGAGGATGAAGTCTGAAATTGAGGCATTGAGAGAGCAACTTCAAACTGTCCATCTGAAAAACTCTTTTGGACTTCAGCGGTTTGCCTCGTCACCTGAGGACATTAGATTTTACACCAGGTAAGATGTACTGTACAATCCCACTAACGTTACCTTTCTGTTTCAGTGTTGGACAGTAACTATGTAAATTAAATACCCTGAAGTACCGCAACTTACTTTTATTGAGGTGGCAAATTTCATATTTGTTTGTCTTCACAATTGTTTGCTTTGGCCCATCAATCAGGCATCAGTTGTGCATCCTAGCCTGTCATTACAGTAGCCACTGTTATCGACCCGCTTTGCACAATATTAATGTTATCATAACCAGCCTCAACACATCTAAAAAACATTTTGTAGGCCTATTTACCTTGAAGAATAGAAAACAATGAGCACATTAAATGAGAGGCTATGTCTGGGCTGTGTAATTTCAACAGCAGTGAATATAAAGTGTAAACTTTCACTGATGTACAGGATTTGTGTACTTTGTCTCTATTTGTTACTACAATGTTCCCTGTGTTTTCTTTTTCTGATGTTGATACTATATTGCAGATTCCCATCTTACAAGCACCTGATGGCATTTTGGAGCCTGATTGAGAGTGCAACCTCCAAAATGATCAGGGTGACCAGCAGAGCCAAGAGAGCGTCTGTCACCAGCACAGTCACTGAAAGCCCAGTCACCAGACCAACTGTAAGTGTGGATGTCTAACATGTTCTTCAGAATGAATAAAGTATCTACAGTACTGTGCAAATGTTTTAGGCACCCACCATCATCCAAACAGAAAATACATACATACACAAATTCAAACATTAATTATTAGATATTGTTATTCATTAAGGTTCCATTTAGGTTTAAGAAAGCCAGGTTCCTGCTATGACTCAAATGTATTTTTTTATATAATGTTTTTATATGGTTTTATTGCTTATTTAATTTAATCTAATTTAGTTTTTTTTTGTTTTTTTTTTACTTTTGCAAAAGTAGTTAAATAAAATTTTAAAAAACAATCAATTGTCTGTATGTCTCTGGAACCACTGGTGTACTTTATCTATCTATTTCTCCCCAATCCTTAGAAACTGCTGGCGATAGATGAGCTCTTCCTGTTCCTTACATACCTGTCCACTGGCTGCACACAGAGGGAACTGGCTCATCGCTTTAAAATACACAGAGCAACAGTAAGCCGCATCATTGTCACGTGGGCCAACTTCCTTTACAGCCTGCTGGGCTCTGTCTGTTTTTGGATGTCTCCTGCAGCTGTTAAAGCAAATCTTCCACCTGCGTTCAGTGCATACAGTGACACCCAAGTAATCCTTGACTGCACGGAGCTAGGGTGTCAGACACCATCTTCCCATGTCCTACAAAGTGAAGTGTTCTCACATTACAAGTCACATTGCACTTTCAAAGCAATGGTTGGCATGTCCCCTCACGGAGCTCTCACCTTTATCTCACCCCTCTTTGAGGGTTCCATGAGCGACAAGGAAGTGTTCCATCAGTCTGGAATAACAAACCTCCTTACCCACGACACAGCCATCATGGTGGACAAAGGCTTCTTGGTGAGCGACCTGGCCCAAGGAAATGTCTACCGTCCAGCCTTTGTCATCCAGAGGGCCCAAATGGCAGAGGCAGATGTGCTGGAAACTCAGTCAATTGCTCGCTTGAGGGTACATGTAGAGAGGCTAATCAGAAGAGTGAAGGAAAATAAACTGTTCGAAACCACAATCCCGCTTGCCATATCGGGGAGTATTAACCAAATTTTTACAGTCGCCTGTCTACTCTCCAATTTCAAAAATGGCCCTCTGGTCAAGACCTGGGCAAAGGATGCTTGAAATGTTGCAAAAAAAAATGTCCACACATTGAGGAAGGCTTCGGTTGAAACCGGTCTGTGTGCTGTGTGCCAGTGCCAGTGAGGTATTAAAAGAAGTTTTGAGAGGACACTGACTGTTGCTGGCCTTTTCTCTTTTTTTGTGGTTGTTCTGTGGCTGAGCACTCTAGACTTTTTCTTTGAGAGTGCGTGTTGTTCTTTTTTCATTCCTTGGATTGTTGACCTTGTGTGATTGTTTTTAAAAGAAAATGTTTGTTATTATACTAGGTATATGAACTCCCATTTTATGTGTTGTTTGTCTAAACCAAAGATCTTAAAAATAAATCATTTAAAAATAAATCAGTCATGTTTACATGTTTATGTTCATTGTTTATTAAGTTAGATTGATTGATTATTTCAAACATGTAAACAGTGAAAACAAAGACAATAACAGGTAACAATAAGTAAATAACTAAATTATTAAACAGATAAACAATAAACAACGAAAGGATAACAAAAAAGACAGACAGATGGAGTTTGGATCCCCCACAGTTGATCAGTTACATGCATTTTCGCATATAAACATGGAAATAAAATCGGTCAACTTTGTCTCTGATGACCTTGAATACTTCTACGTCTCTGTATATTCTATCAATCAATGTGTCTTCCTCAGCCAACACCACAAAATCACACCATGTATTTCCACTTACCAGCAGCTGTCCCTGAACTTGGTAGTAGTACGCATGTGATCTCTTCAGCTCCATTTTGCCCAAGTTCATTTTAACATAGGGACAGTCAACATAGTTTTTAACATTAGGGCATTTAATTTCAAGAAGACCAAAAGGAGTGGCTTCTGTTGGGTCAAAAACTAGTCCATCCGGGGATGCTCCCAGCCAAGGCGTGTCTGGGTGGATTATGAATCCACACGGGTAGTGGTTGACCCTCTTTATTTGTGTGTACTCCCATATGGCATCAGCCTCCAACTCCAGTCCTCTTCTCATGGCCTTTGTCTGATGTGTTCCCTTCAGGATCCTATCAGCCAGACTGTCCTCACATTTGTTGCTAACAAAGCAAATTTCCCTGAAACGTGAGGCAGTGAGACTTGGCCTCCGCAACTGGTGCCATTCCTCACAGGAGCTTTGGCTTCTTGTAGCTCTTTCCAGTGTATTTGCCATATCCCATGTGTTATGCCCCGGCCTAGGGTTTACCAGAACATAACACACGGCTTCCCTCTCTTTCTCCCACTCCCAAGAATAATACACAAAACTAAGGATGCAGTCCAAAATAAGGGAATTTATTTACCCAAACGAAAAATCAACTTCAGGGTGAGCCTCACCTAAAACAACAAACAAAACGATCTGGGTTTTCAAACTCACTTTCCTAACCAAAAACAAAAGTCAACAAAAAGACAGGTTTTCTTACCTAACTCCCTAACCATAAACAGGAGAAAAAGTGCACAAAGAAAAAGGCTACTCACCCCTACTAAAAAACTGGACTGAATAATACGAACAACACTATTTACAATATATACAAATGAGATATTAAATCTCTTCGAAAACACGAACATCGAATGTTTCTAGTACAATGGGAGTCACAATGATCTGGCCAAAGATGCTATCGGGAGAGAGAGAGCGAGGCGATGAGGTCTGCTCCAGGCTCCACTTTTAAATGTCCCAGTGTTGGGATCCCACCAATCAGCAGCCTTGCAGCTTCCCCAATCCGCAGCCTCCACCTGTAAGGACGTTCTGGACACAAACAGAAACAGCACCTCCTCTTGGCAGGAGGGAGACAACATCACAGACAAACAGAACAGAACATACAAATTATGACCCCTGGGGTCATAACACCCCCCCACCTAAGATCAAACATGTCTTCCCCTTACGACATGTTTGACCTAAAATCCTGCACGTGACAGGGCATCAGCCACAACATTGTTGCTACCTTTAATGTGTTTTACTTCCACATTGAAATCCTGCAGCAACAGTGACCAGCGCATGAGACGCTGGTTGTTGTTGCACATGCGGGATAGGAACACCAGAGGATTGTGGTCGGTGTACACCACAACTGGGAGAGAGCTCGAACCTACATATACTTCAAATTGTTGAAGAGCTAACAGCAAGGCCAGACATTCTTTTTCAATGGTGCTGTAGTTCACCTGGTGTTTGTTGAACTTTTTTGAAAAGAAACATACTGGGTGCTCAATACCATTACCATCCTCCTGCAGCAGTACAGCACCTGCACCATGAGCGCTCGCATCTACCTCCACCTTAAAGGGACGCACAAAATCAGGTGCAGCTAGTACTGGCGCACTGCAATGGAGGGATTTGGCAGAGTCAAATGAGTTCTGACATTCAACTGTCCACAAGAACTGGCGGGAAGGACTCACTAAGCTGGTCAGTGGCGCAACGACACTAGCGAAGTTCCTACAGAACCCACGATAATACCCACACATCCCCAGAAACCGGCGCAGCTGTTGCCGCGTCTCTGGTACAGGGAACTCCAAAATGGCCTGAACTTTGGCTGACAGGGGGCGCACTTGTCCCTGTCCTACCTGCTTTCCCAAATATGTTACCACAGCTTTACCAAATTCACATTTTGCCAGATTCAAAGTTAGAGAGGCACCCTTTAAGCGGCTGAATATTTCCTGCAGTGTGGCTAAATGGTCAGACCAGGTGGAAGAATATGCTACTATATCATCCAGGTACGCCTCACAGTTTTTCACACCTGACAGGACAGTATTCATCAGCCTTTGGAAAGTGGCAGGAGCGTTTCTCAACCCAAAAGGCATGACGGTGTATTGCAGAAAGTGATCTGGAGTGACAAAGGCGGAAATTTCAGATGCCCTAGGTGAAAGAGGCACCTGCCAATAACCCTTCAGTAGGTCCAGTTTCGTGACGTACTGGGCGGATCCTACTCTATCAACACAGTCATCCATGCGGGGCAGAGGAAATGAGTCGGGTTTGGTAATAGCGTTCAGCTTACGGTAATCATTACAAAACCAAGGAGTTTGGTCAGACTTTGGCACCAGGAGCGAAGGTGCGCTCCACGGGCTGGAGCTCGGCACAGCAATACCATTCTCTAGGAGGTATGTGACCTCTGTCTGCATCACCGCCCGCTTCACCGGATTAACGCGGTATGCGTGCTGCTTAATTGGCTTGTGATCACCCACATCTATGTCGTGCATGAGGACTGTGGTCTGTGTGGGGTTTTCACCGAACAGCGCATCATGATCACGAATGAGGTGGCAAATGTCATTTCTAGCCGAATCACACAAATATGACAAATGTCCCTCCAAATTTTCCAGAATTTTTGAGTTCTCCAAACGGGCCGAAGGAACTGAAATAGACCGCTCACACAGCCCGTCCTCTTTCGGACTGTAAGGCGGTGACACCACAGAGGCGACAGGTGATGCACATGGCTCATGCGGCACGGACGTTGCGTCAGCTCATCCGCGGTCAACATATTGTTTCAGCATGTTAACATGACACACTCTGGACTTTTTTTTCCTATCTGGCGTCTTGACCACATAGTCTGTCGCTCAACTTCCGCTCCACCTCATAAGGACCACAGAACTTGGCCTGAAGACAAGACCCAGCAACAGGTAACAAAACTAACACACAGTCACCTGGGTGAAAGTTACGAATGAGTGTGTTTTTATCATACTGTTTCTTCATTTTAGACTGGGCAGCGGCGAGGGAACTCCGCGGCAGCTCACATGCAGTGTGTAACCTCTCCCTGAATGAACTCACAAAGTCGAGGACATTGTGCGCGGGACCGGGCCGGTCTGCAAGCCACCTCTCTCGCAGGAGCCGCAGCGGACCAGTGTGCCCGAAAACTAATTCAGCTGGACTGAAACCAAGAGACTCCTGCATGGTTTCCCGAATGGCAAACAGGAGCAGTGGCAGACCCTCATCCCACTCCCTGTTAGACTCAGCACAGTATTTACGAAGCATTGACTTTAATGTTTGGTGGAATCTCTTCAGTGCGCCCTGACTCTGTGGATGATACGCGCTGGACACCTGGTGCTTAATGGACAGCTCCGACATCACCTGTGCAAAAACCCTCGACATGAAGTTGGATCCCTGATCAGTTTGAATGCGTTTTGGCAAACCAAAGGTGGAAAAAAACTTGACCAGAGCTTTCACTACAGCTTTAACTCTCAGCGAGCGCAACGGGACGGCCTCAGGAAAACGTGTGGCTGCGCACATCATGGTCAGCATGTACTGATATCCAGTCTTTGTTTTTGGCAAGGGACCGACATAGTCAATGATGACATGCTCAAAGGGCTCACCAATCGCTGGAATTGGGCGTAAAGGAGCCGGACGAATAACCTGGTTTGGTTTGCCGGTAGTCTGGCAGATATGGCACGAACGACAAAACCGGGCAACATCAGACTTTAGCCCTGGCCAAAAGAAATACTGGAGCACACGGTGATATGTCTTTTTCACGCCAAGATGACCGGACAAGTTGTGATCGTGGGCTAAACTCAGCACTTGGAGACGGAACTCTTTTGGCACAACAACCTGAGTAACCACATCACACTCCAAACCGGACATCGGGGACCAGTTACGCACCAACACACCTTCATCAAAAAGGTAAGTCATAGGCAGTTTTTCGTTTTTCTGCCCTTGGGCAGCAGACAGACAGGCAGCCAGCGTACTGTCAGATTGCTGCGCTTTAATTAACTGCTCTTTATTTACTGCCAAACACAACTCTTTGTCTTCTGTTTCCACCTCAACAGAAAGAGGTTCGTTTTTCTGGTCAGAAGAGGGGCTGACGGATACCTCAGATGAGTTCAAAAACGAGTCAGACAGATCGACTATTTCACCAAGCTTACGAGCTTGGGCACGGGTTACGACGCACGCCGGAAAAACTGACGGCGCGTCAGGTGCAGCGGAGGTAACGCACAGATCAGCGGTGGGATTTTCAATTACCTCTGGAGCAGACGGAAACACTTTGTTCCCAGCCAAATCATTCCCCAAAATGAGATCAACTCCGGCCATCGGCAGCTGATCACGCACCGCTACTTGTACTGTACCGGACACTAAGTTGGAGGAAAGACAAACGGTGTGACGCGGCGCATGGATCACGCTCAGTTTAATTCCCCACAACAGCAAATCAGAACCACAGTACGACTGATCCGAAAAAGGCAACATACCACGACGGGCCACAGAATATGTTGCACCAGTATCCCTCAGGATAGTGATCGGAACCCTGGTCGCCTCATTTCCAGTCAGAGAGACAAACCCTTGTGTTGTAAATGGCTTAAAAGAATCATCAACCTGTCAGATTTCCCTGCTGGCTTAAAGTAGGCTCTGAGTTGATCAGACCCACAGCAGAGGGATTTTTACACTTTGATTGTTCTTTTGCTTTTAACACAGGACAGACTGAAATGAGCTGGCCAGTTTCATGACAATAATAACACTCACGATTTTCACCCGCGGCAGAGAAATTACGCCGGGAGTTTTTAGGAGACCGAGGTTTGTTATTCACCGCAGACCTTGGCGTTTCTCGGACAGGTGCCAGAAACGCGCTCTTGTGCGTTAGAGCAAACTCATCCGCGAAAACAGCAGCTTGAGAGAGAGACACAACTTTTTGTTCATTTAAATACACCACGATGCGCTCTGGCAGGCACTTTTTAAACTCCTCCAGAAGCACCAGCTCTCTCAGCTGCGCAAAATCTTTGGTCTTGCTGGCATGACACCACTTATCAAGAAGCACGCCTTTGTCGCGCGCAAACTCCACATATGTCTGGCTGACACTTTTCACACAGTTCCTAAACTTTTGTCTGTATGCTTCGGGGACTAATTCATAGGCACGTAGTACACTAGCTTTAACAATGTCATAATTTAAGCTCTGTTCAACAGTGAGGGCGGCACACACCTCCTGAGCTTTTCCTACCAGCTTACACTGGAGCAACAAAGTTCAGACATCCTTAGGCCAGTTTAAGGTGGCTGCGATGCGCTCAAATGCGCTAAAGTAGGAGTCCACCTCGGACTCTCTGAACGGAGGCACCAGTGCAATGAGCCGGCTCACGTCTAGACTCTGTCGGAGAGAGTGCGGATCCTGCGGGGTGACAGGGGAACGGGGAGCGCCATTAGGCTGGCGTTCCAGCTCTAATGCTTTCACCCTCAGGTGCATAGCCTCCACCTCCAACTGCCTATTCCTCATCTCCATCTCCCTAATGCGGAGTGTCAGCTGGAGCTCTTCCGCTGACAAACCCGACGTAAGGGGAGGATCTGAGCGAACGGGCGTGACAGGCGGAACAGGCTCTCGAAGCTCCACGCCACCTTTCCCCGCAGATGAATACTGTCCTGTCAGGTGTGAAAAACTGTGACCTGTCACCTGTAAGCTCTGTAAGTGCCTATGCTCTGCCTCAGTGGTTTCAGATATATGGACTGATGGCTCTAAGTGGTAACCTTCCAAGGGTAGGGATGGACAAGGTGGGGCAACATGAATGGACATATCTCTTTGTGCTGCTGCTGGCTGTTGGTAGGCAATAGGGCTTCCAGCTTGCACCATCCCAGGGGCAGAGTTGACCAATGGAACCTCACAGCTGATGCCTATGCTACAGACCATTGGTGACTCAGCTTTGGAGAAGTTGGCGTATGCCTCAGTCACCTGGGGATGGGGTAGTATATAGTTTAGCAATACAACTCAACATCAACTAAGTACAATGTTAGTTCTATGCACACAGCAACTGGCACATTTTGTACAACATTGAAAATTGTTAGGCTGGTTAAATAAGGAGGGTTAACTATTTCTAGACATCAGCCTATACATGTGACTTTATCCTTACTTCCCCTACTCACCGGAAGGACAGAAAGGTCAGGCAGATCCCCGCTGAGGCCTTTGTAGAGTGTGCTCCTGTGAAGTGAAGGGTTAAACATGCTTAATTGGAAATGCTAGATAGCTGATACACTTGAAATCAAAATACCCATGCACAGAGGCAGACGAAGTACACAGCTTCCTTCCTTCAGTCAAAGTACAGATACTGCTATGTGTTAAATTTTACTCCAATACAAGTGAAAGTTGTACAGTCAAAACTTTTTCTTAAGTAAAAACCAGCTCGCAAACAAAACCAGAAACTGAAAAATGTAAAAAGAAAAAAAAAAGTACAGTAATCAAGTAAATGTACTTCACTACTGTCTGACTCTGCCCATGTTTTGCTACGATATTGAGCTTTTACCTTATGCCCTCTGTTGTTGCTCTAGGACTGCTCTTCGGTTTAGCAGACAGCACTGCCATTTTATCTACTGGGCCTGGTTTTATACCCTGTAGTGTATGCCGGACATAAGCACATTACCAGTTAAATAACATAACAACTACAAAACAGTTATTAGTTATAGGTTTTTTGTTGACTTACCAAAGTTCTAGGTGCCATTGCTGTTCTCCCTCAGTACAGCTTAGCACAGGGGGGACTACAGGCACCTTCAACTGTGAGAAATGGGCTGACTGGAACAAGAGGGCAACACAGTGGTTGCACAGCGCAGCTCCAGCAATGCAAGTACATGTGTGGTGAATCAGCTGCACAGGCTTGCTGTCTTTAAGCACCACCTGCAAAGTCAGAATGTCAGAGTAAGTCATCATTTATCGTAGCTTGGTAAGTTATTCTTTTAAGATACTCATTGCTTACAGATTCTTTTAAGATACAGTCTTGTGCTGTCAGTAATTTCTTTAGCCTATACTATTAAGGATTCAACATATGATTTTCCTTTCACTGACCCTGATTTGTACTGTCCCCGCTTCCACATATTAACTAGCTTTGGGAGAGTGATTTGAGGCAGAGTAAAACCTCAAAGGTGAACAGTAATGACTTGATGGTGATGGTGGCCAAACAATTCCCACAGCATGCAGTCTTACTTGCCTGAGACCAGTAGACTGTTCCTGATGTCTTCCCTCTGTCTAACATTTTGAAATTAGGTAAAAATATCATATTCAGAGCTATGTGTTTGGATTAATGTGCTGAATATTATGCCATATGGCTTTCTCTTGTATTTCAGTAGTACCTTTCACAGACTGCAGCTTAATTGAAGGAGCAAAACAATGAGTAAGAAAAACTTCACCCAGTGGGGACCAGCTAGGTAAACTTACCTTTCTAACCTGCTTACTCCAGTATTAGTCACTATTTTCAAGTCACCATTCACTAAACTTTAACCTAGCTGAGCCCCCAGGAACGTCAGGAACACTGGGCTTTATAACTCATAACGTAGCTCGTAACTCATAGCAGGCAACATAATAAATAATGCAAGCAAAAACCCAGGGGGGACAAGCAAGGTATAGTAAACATGTTATATTGTAACTTACCTTTGCTAATCCCCACGAACATCAAGAACGCTGGGTTATTTGGCTGATAAGCTATCTTATCTTATCTTATTCATTCATTAGCATCACCATACACTCAAGCTGTGAGGTTTCTCTTTTTTCGTCAGCGACCTGTAGCACAATGCCCTGACGACTACCTCTCCTGATTCCTGATCTTTCATGGAAACTGATAGAAGCAGATCAATATGTTATATGTAATAGTTCAATATGAAAACATTAGTATTGATCACAAGTAAATTATGTGTTGAAAAGAAAAACACTAGCTGGTACTCGGTGCAGCTAGCCTGCTAGCAGCTATCAGATACTTACCCTCGTAGTTGTGAATGTACGATGATATGTACATTTTAAAACCCTTGTCCCTTTTGCTTCTTGGGGTTCGGGACAGGGCACCGACGATCCTATGGACGTCGCTGACGCCTATTGTCGGTAAATCTGTGAGACACCGGGAAAAGGACAACCCGCTCGCCATTTCTGTTGTGACCGGCTGATCGCCGGAAGCCGACAAGCCGACTACCCGCCCAACCGGAAGTTCGAAACTATGCTTGTGCACGTAGCCTATGATGTGCTCTAAAACCTGATTGAAAATCCTCATATAAACTATTGTTATGAAGAAAGTCACATAGCTGGTTGGCGACTGCTTTCTCAAGGATCTTGGAGAGGAAAAGGAGGTTGGATATAGGTCTATAGTTGGCTAAAGCTTCTGGATCAAGATTAGGCTTTTTAAGAAGCCTAAGAAGCCTAGAAGTCATTAATTACAGCTAGTTTAAATGACTGTGGTACGTATCCTGTTAATAGAGACAGGTTGATCATTTCTAGTAGAGATAAGCTAATTAAAGGTAAGTTTCTTTCAGCAACCTAGTTGGGATGGGGTCTAGGAGACAAGTTGTTGGTCTAGATGAAGAAATCATCGAAGTTAGTTGGTGGAGGTCAATGTGAGAGAAGCAGTCTAAATATAAGTCAGAATTTGCAACTGTTTCTGAGGTTCCTATGTTTAAAGATACAATAGTGCCAGTTGAGGGCAAGCGATGATGGATTTTGTCTCTAATAGTTAAAATTTTATCATTAAAGAAGCTCATGAAGTCATTACTACTGAGCGTCATAGGAATACATGGTTCAGTAGAGCTGTGACTTTCTGTCAGCCTGGCTACAGTGCTGAAAAGAAACCTGGTGTTGTTTTTATTTTCCTCTATTAATGACGAGTAATAGCTTGCTCTGGCATTGCGGAGGGCCTTCCTATATATTTTAAGGCTATCTTTCCAGGCTAAGCGAGATTCTTCCAAATTGGTGGAACGCCATTTCCTTTCAAATTTCCATGATGTTTGCTTCAATTTGCAGGTATCCGAGTTATACCAAGGTGCTAACCTCCTGTGTTTTATAGGTTTCTTTTTCAGAGGGGCAAAAGAGTCCAGTGTTGTTAGCAATGAGCCTGCAGTGCTATCAACAAGATGATCAATTTGTGAGGAACTGAGGTTAGCGGAGGAGTCCTCTATTATATTAAGACATGGCATTGAATTGTCAGCGGTATAATTTCCTTAAAAAAAATGTTTTCCCTGTTAAAAGGGCTTTTTTGGGGGGGCAAGTTTTTCCTCACTCGAATCGAGGGTCGAAGGACAGAGGGTGTCATCTCTGTACAGATTGTAAAGCCCTCTGAGGCAAACTGTGATTTGTGAATTTGGGCTATACAAATAAAACTTGATTTGATTTGATTTGATTTGATTTAGCTACAGCACTATCAGATAGACATCTAGTGAAGGAGTTTTTGCCCAATGGTGTGTAGTCCAGTAATAGAACTTCAAAAGTTATTAAGTGATGGTCTGATAAAAGAGGATTCTGTGGAGAAACTGTTAGTTTTTCAATCTCGATACCATAATCTAGAACAAGGTCAAGGGTGTGGTCAAAACAGTGAGTTGGTTTATGTACACCCTGAGAGAAGCCAATAGAGTCTAATAATGAGATAAATGCAGTACTAAGGCTATCATTAACGACATCCACATGAATATTAAAATCACCTACAATAATTACTTTATCTGATTTGAGGACTAGACTTGATAAAAACTCAGAGAATTCAGATAAAAATTCTGAGTAAGGACCAGGTGCTCGATACACTACAACAAATAGAACTGGCTGTAAAGTTTTCCATGTTGGATGTGAAAGACTAAGAACAAGGCTTTCAAATGAGTTATAATTTAATTGAGGTTTAGGATTGATTGACAGACTTAAGTCATAAATAGCTGCAACACCACCTCCTCGGCCGGAGCCTCGAGGAATGTGAGTATTAATATGACTAGGGGGAGGGGATTCATTCAATGCACACACATTCAATCTGGATTATGTTATGCAAATAATATACGTGACAGAAAAAAGACAAAACACGGAAACAAATATGGAACAGAAAATGTAACAAATTTTGCCCTTTATCTTTAGTTATAGGATATGTAAAACAAACCCTCACAATATATATGAGTGAAAAGTAGTCTACAGACAAGAGCTGACAACTTTTTCTCAAAATTCTAGCAAAGAAAAAAGTAACTCGCTCAATACATTTGAAGTTGTTTACTGTAGTAGACTTATGTACGGAAGTACCAAAGGGTATTGCTGCCATACCAGAAAAAAATAAATAAAAATCATATAACGTTATAATCGTTATAACGTGATCAGCTGGAGGGACACCTAGGGCTCCACGGCCCAATGTCACGCTGCGGCCTCCAATCAGACGCTCGGATCGGACAAACCTCCACAGTCAGCATGAAATGTCAATGACAGTATAAATCTGTCAATGAAACTGAGACTATCCAGGTGGATTCATGGATTCACTTCCGCCCCCTCCACCCGAGACCAACGTTATAACGTGAATCTGATATATATATATATATATATATATATATATATATATATATATAAATATATATATATTTTTTGTTTTTCCTGGTATGGTAGCAATACGCTTCCGTAAATGTGTATCTATGTACCGTAGTGCTGGGCGGTATACCGGTTCATACCGAATACCGGTGTATATTTTCGTTATGATATGAATTTTTAATGTACCCCCATACCGGTGTATTTGATTACACAATGTCCGGAACGCTACGCTGCGCCGCGCGACACTGTTTCAGAGCGGACCCTTTTCAATGTTGCGCTTGTAAACGCATGGTGCGACTGCATGGTGAGGGTAAACAGTAGTGCTCTGGTGTAACCTTACGGTGAAGATGGATAGGATAGACATTAGCGCCATTCACACTGCTGTTTGTATGCGGGGATCCTGCGCCAATTCTCTGCATCGTCCTTTGTGTGAAAGTCTCAGATGCGGCGAGGGGTGAAATTTCGCTGCGCCTCTGATTCGCCTCCGGAGGTAGTATCAGAGGTGCAGTATTGGCGAACCGAACAAGTGTTCACTGTCTGATAACTAAACAGGTCCTTCACTCAACAAAATATAGATAAATGTCCCACAAAGCAACGTTACATGATCAAACAACAGTAACGTAGAAACTGGTCCTGTCTTTGGCAACTTATATGAGGAAAAAAATACCGCAGATATTCGTGGAGAAGTGTCTGTCCGACCGACTATTTCTCCCGAAAAACAGCCTCTGTCCCCGGCAAAAACTTTAACTCACCAACGGTTTGTCGCGGTAAAAAATATCACCACAATGGCCAACTCTCCCGACTGAGACTTCAGTTATCTTTACCCCATAAACAGCCTCCCTCCCCGCAAGTGAAAGAGTCAGACAGTGTCCCGTTTACTGATGGCGATTATGTAGGCTAGAGAAAAACGTAACTTTGTCATTTTCAAGGGTGTTTGGTGGGTCAGGATCCCAATCACAGCACATTATAACAGCATCCATATGATAAATGTATGATATAACATAATCATAATATCATTAATATGATTATATGTGACTGCAGTTGTCTTTGTCGGAATGGCAACACTTAAACCTTTAATTAAACGTCCTGTCATTCCGACAATTTTTGCCTCCTAAGGTTGGAATGGTGGTATTTTTTTCTTTTTTAAACGAAAAAAAATACCATTCCGACAAATCTTTTAAAAGGGTTAGGGTTAACACCCTAACCACCACCACTCGGAGTAACGCACATTTCCTTATGGAAACTAAAGCCTTGTCGGAATGGCGGGATGAAATTTTGTCGGAATGGCGGAACGTTCTCATGTCGGAATGGTGACATGTCTGAATAGTAGAATGGCGGAATGGCGGTATGTCGGAATGGACGCATGTAACCTAATAGCATAATACAACAACATAATATATACAATTAATAATTTTTTGTTTTACTTCTTTCTTGATAGCACCACAGTTAACTATAATTGTGGCCAGTACCCTCTGGATTGTATGCATGGGGTATGGACAACAACAATCAATGAATCAGGATGTCTATGAAGTCATAGTAAAGAAACTAAAGGGAGAGTTCAATGTTCCTGTCAATGAACGTACAAGAGTGCAACAAACTGCTCTGGTGAGGCTGTGGAGGAATAGAGATCTCTACTCTCTGAGCGAGGATGGAGAGACCTTACTGTGTGCCGGGAAGCCAGTGGTTTTGAAGTCTAAAATTGGCAGCATTGTAAAAAAAGGTTTGGATGACACAAAGGGTTCAGGTGCAAGGAAGCTGAACAAGCGACTAAACGTGCAATACTCTGGAATTAGTGAAAGAAAGGTTCAAAGAACCTTGGACAGCTCCAGACGCTACCAACTCCACAAGGCCAGATTTGGAAATATACCCATTCTGAGGCCCATTAGGGCCAAAGAAGTACAGGATCGGCATCAGATTGACCTCCTCGATATGGGAAAGATGAAGATAAAACATGGTTGTTTCACCTAACGATATATCCTCACTGTAATTGATGTCTTTAGTCGATACACATGGCTGAAACCATTAAAAAGTAAAGATGGCTCAGAGATTGCAAAACATCTTTCTGATATCTACACTGTACATGGCCCACCCCGAGTTTTGCAGCATGATCAAGGAAGAGAGTTTAGAGGAGCAGTGTGAAGGCTGATGGAATCAATGCAAGTGAGAATAATAAGTGAGTTCACCGTACCATCCCCAAAGACAAGGAAAGGTAGAGAGGACCCACAGAATGCTAAGGAAAAAGATCATGTATGACCTTGTGACTTGTCAGAGGAACGGGGTTAACTGGGTGAAACATTTGCCATCATATTTCCGAGTGCTAAATGAAGACCCAAAGGAAGTTTTAAGCTGGATGTCTCCATTTGAAGTATACTATGGGAGAAAAAGTAACATGGTGATGCTTCCCCTGGCAGGGTCTCCATCCAGTGTCATTGGTGAACAGTCCACAAATGATCCACAAAGTAATTGACCCTCCCTGAAACAGCGGCGTAGATTTGAAGAAAAACGAAGAAAACAAAGACAAATGGCAAAGAAAGCAACTGAGCATTGCAGTAAGCGGATGATACGGCATGCATCTAAAAAAAATCCTCCATCTGTTTATCATGTAAGTGAAACTGTTTTGGTCAGAGAGAAAGATGGCGCTCATCGAGTTTCAAAAAGGTATCGGGTGTTGCCTGGTAGGATCATAAAACGTAACCTGTAGCTTTCAAAATACAAAGTTCAGTTTCAGATTCCTGGTACCGCTAAATTGCAAGAAAAATGTTTTTTTGTGTCTGATGTGACCAGTGCAACACGACAGCAAGAAAAAATGTACATCATGCTGTCACATTTACATCCACTTTTGATGCCATACATACATGAAGCCTGAATGTGCAGTTTGACCCAGCACCTGATGGAAATTGCCTGTTTAGTGCTATGGCTGATCAGCTTGCTTCATTAGGAATATTCAGATCAGCAGCAACTCTTAGGGATGAAATAGTCCAAAATCTCAGGTCTAACCCATTTACCATAAATGGAACACCTTTGTCTCACTATGTTGATGGAAATGACTGGAATGCATACTTGGATAGCATGTCGCGATGTGGGACCTATGGCGTTCACATAACACCACAAAGTGCAGCTGAGATTTTCAATGTTCAATTTCTTATTATCTCCACACTAGGAATTGATGCATCTAATATTATATCAGAGTCTAACACATACTCAGAAAGTTTGCCATTGCTGGTCCTTGGACACATTGCAGAGGGGCATGGAGAACATTACCTCAGTCTGGAAGGGCCAGTCTCTTCATTCATTGAGAATATTGTGGAAGCTGAGAGAGAATTATTTCAAAGATATGGGTGTGAATCAAACCAAGAAGATGCTGAACCAGATGGTGCCCTGAATGAATGCCATGATGCTACAGTTGACGAAAACCATCACCATTTTCTGGATGTACCCAATGACTGCACTCTGGATGAACCCCATCACAATCCCCTGGATAAACCCCATGATGATGCCCTTTTTGAAGCCTCTGATACCCTGAATGAGTGCCATGATGCATCGTTCAATGTAAATCATCACCATTTGCTCAATAAACCGGATTACTGTACCCTGGATCAACACCATCATGACCCCCTGATATTTGTACAATGATTGACAGAGTGACCAACGAGAACAGAGAAATATACCTGCTTGGTGATTTTAATGTAAATTGGCTTGCAGACAACTGCTCCATGAAGATTTTATTGACTAGTGATTGTCCCATTATGAACTTACCTAATTCTAGCACATTTAAACATCTGTAGTTTGAGAAATAAAACACATGAACTTGAAAAACTTTTAAAAAACAACTCTATTCATATTATAGCTGTAACTGAAACACACCTTGATGGTTCATTTGATGATTCTTTAATATCCATCAATGGTTTTTCTGTATTTCGTAGGGACAGAAATTGTTTTGGTGGAGGCATAGCAATATACATACAAGATCACCTACCAGTAAAGCTGCGATCTGATTTAATGAATGAAAATATTGAAGCTCTGTGGATACAAGTGCATTTACCGCATATCAAACCAATAGTTATTGGCTGCTGTTATAAGCCTCCGAATACCAACATGGAGTATCTGAACGATATTTGTACAATGATTGACAGAGTGACCAACGAGAACAGAGAAATATACCTGCTTGGTGATTTTAATGTAAATTGGCTTGCAGACAACTGCTCCATGAAGAAGAGACTACTGCTAATGTCCAGTACTTGTAATTTAACTCAAATAGTGTCCGTGCCTACAAGGATGGTTGTTAGTAAGGAAGGCGTTTTATCATCTTCCTGTATTGATCACATATATACCAATGTGCCTAATATATGTTCAATAGCTGCGTCCCTCCCAGTTGGATGCAGTGACCATAATCTGATAGGGGTGTCTAGAAGATCCAAAGTACCTAAAGCCAGAATGAAAATAATTAGTGCTTATAAGCATTTTTGTGAGGATGCCTTATTGGATGACATTAAAAAGGTTCAGTGGTCTAATGTTAGTGATGAATCCGACCCTGACATTGCTTTGAAAATTTTCATGGATTATTTTGAGAATATAGCTAATAGACATGCACCATTAAGGAAATTTACAGTAAGGTCTAATGGTGCACCATGGATTGTTAAGGATTTAATTATTTTAATGAAACAAAGGGACCAAGCTTAAAAGGTTTATGTGGCCTCTAGCTCAGTGAGTGACAAAAAAGTATATTGTACTCTACGAAATCGAGTCACTAAACTGAACAGAGAGAAAAAGAGGGTGTGCTATCAACAACGAATAAGGGGGTCCAACACGATGGTAAAAAGTTGTGGAATGTGTTAAACAATATAATGGGTAGACAGTCTAAGATTAATCCATCCTACATTGAATGTGTTTATAACCAAATTGTGTTTATGGCCAATTATTTTAATAACTACTTTGTAGAAAAAGTTAATAAATTAAGGTGTAAAATGGATATGGAGTACAATTGTAAATCATGTGCACTAATTGATAGTCACATTATGAGAAATAAGAATTGTAAGTTTGAGTTCAAACTGGTGGATATTGATGAGGTTGAGAAATTGTTATGCTCCATATCTTCTGACAACTGTGCCGGTACAGACTGCCTTGATGGTAAATTATTAAGAACAGCTGCTATCCATATATCAACAACCGTATGTCATTTATTCAATGCCTGTCTGTCTAATGGGATTTGTCCAAAGCCTTGGAAAGAAGGAAAAATAATGCCAATAATAAAAAACCCTAAACTCCCTCTGAATGGTCAGAATAGCAGACCAATTACAATCTTATCATTTCTTAGTAAATTGCTTGAGAAGATTGTATCTAAACAGATTCGAGATTATTTTACAACAAATAACTTGATAGATAATGCTCAACATGGCTATAGAGATGGACATTCCACATGTACAGCACTAGTTAAAATGACTGATGATTGGCTAATGGGAATTGATAAAAGTTTGCTATCAGGTGCAATTTTATTTGATTTTACTTCAGCTTTTGATCTTATAGACCATAAATTGCTGATTGATAAATTGAGTTGTTCCGGTTTTGGTTCTACGGCTGTCTCATGGTTTGAGAGCTATTTATCTGACAGAACTCAACGTGTATATGTAAATGGTACGCTATCTATCAGCAAAAGTCTAAGCTGTGGGGTGCCGCAAGGCAGTTGTTTGGGACCACTTTCATTTTCTATTTTTACAAATGATCTTCCTCTTGTGATTCAAAAATCCAGTATGGTATTGTATGCTGATGACACAGATTTTAGGACAATCAATCAAACAAGATGATAAGGTAAGACTTTTGGGCATTACCCTTAGTAACACACTTTCGTGGTCTGAACATATCAATCAAATTGTCGCCAAGATGGGTAGAAGTATTGCTGCTGTTAGGAAATGTGCTACCTATTTAACACCTGCAATTCGCAGACAGGTAGTACAAACATTGGTGTTGTGTCATCTTGATTATTGTTCAGTTATTTGGGCTTCTGCACCCAAGTCTGAGCTTATAAAATTACAAACAGCTCAAAATAAGGCAGCTAGACTTACTCTTGATTGTTTCCTATAGATCTAGTGTTGACCGAATGCATTCTTGTCTTAGATGGCTGAAGGTTTTTCATAGGTTATTCTGCAGTTTATTGTTATTTATTCGAAACATTATTCACAGCAAGTATCCTACAGCCCTTTCTAATCAGATTGGTTATAATACTGATGTTCATCACTACAGTACCAGAGCTTCAACTCAAGGTCTACTTGCATTAACACGACCAAGAACTAATTCCATGAAAAGCACTGTTGTATATAGAGCCATTTCGTTATGGAACACTCTTCCTTTAAATATTAGGACTATTCCAAGTAAAACAGCTTTTAAGAAACAGGTTAAGTCACTTTTCAGACTTGAGAGTTACTAGTCTTTAATGTTACTATTTTGGGAACTGTTTTTTTCTTTTCTTCTGTTTCTTCTGTTTTCTTTTTCTTTCTATTGTAACTAGATCTGTGTATGCTATGTAACTGGATCTGTGAATTGTTGTTTTATATTGAACTTTTAAAAAGGACCCCAGGAAGACTAGCTTGGCTTTTGTGCGTCGGCTAATGGGGATCCTTAATAAACAATAAACAATAAACAATAAACCCCATGATGATGCCCTTCCATATGATGATGGAAATTCTGAAATGCCCAACCTGCCGACAGAATTGCTGTCATATATTATTCAGTTGACACTAGATGCTGACATGTCAATGCTTGGCGTATTCAACTGAATTTCTAAGCTTTTTCAGGACCTTACATTACAATTTCTTCCGCAGATTTTCATCAGGGATTCTTTTGCTGAAAGCCTTCAGCTGGAACATGAACATGACAATGTCATTAGTATTATGAGGCTATATAAATTAGCTGGACGTGGTAGTGGTCTCTCACTGAGACTAAAGGAGCTTTTTGGAAAGAATAGCAAGTGGATGAGGGCCTGGGTTGTGTTGAGGCACATGGCCTATGGACACTTCACAATCAAGGACATTTTTTGGAAGAAATAGTAACTCATGTTTTGCGACTTGAAAGAAAGAAAGAGAGAAGAAGGAAAGAAAGACATCATTTAAAGATATGATGTAAAGTGTGGAAGTGTCTGTTGTACATAGTTCAATCATTTTCAGGCTGATTATCTTCAGTTTACATAAATACTGGTTGTTTTAAGAGGAGTTCATGTTGGAGGGAAAGTTGTTCTACTGTTGCTACTAGAGAACTTTTTTTTTTCATTAAGTCTAAAGTAAATTTTTAAATAATCAATTGTCTATAGCCTTCTTTTTTTAATTACATAAACATAATTAGAGATATATCTTTTTGTTGCGAAAGATTATTTACACTGTTTTTAGTTGGTTTAGTTTTGATGGTCATTTATTTTTATTCACTATAGGAAAGGACATCAAGGTTACATTAAAGAAATGGTGCTGGAAAAAAGTTTTTTTTTCTGTTCCATATTTGTTTTCGTGTTTTGTCTGCTTTCTGTCACGTATAATATTTGCATAACATAATCCAGATTGCATGTGTGTATGTCTTCCAACATTTCAGTGCACCGATAATCTTCGCGCCAGTAACACTCATTTAGTGCAGTTTTTGTCTCTATGAGCTTTCAAACACATTCCCTATGAATTCAGTTATATTTGATTTAGATTTGACCAATGAAACATCCTACTAGTTTTTTTTTGTTTTTTTTAAAAAATTAATTCATATTAACGATTTGTGCTGGTATGCTTAAAGTCAATGTCGTTCTGATGGTATAATGTTTTTTTTCTAATTAAGACATCAATTTTGGTGGTTTATTACATAATGCACCAAATTATTACATTTTCTTGATAAAAAAGTGCCTGCACCTGCATTTTGTAATTACTGGTGCAATATGTAAGAACTTATTACATAATGCAGCAACGTTTATTACATATTGTGTTCAACAATTTTATTACAAAATGTGGCAGATTATTACAAACTGCGGTGTTATTACATAATGAAGTGAAAATTTATTACATTATTACATAATGGGGCGTTATTACATAATGGGGTGCTACAGACCCCCCTCCCCCTAATTCTAGGGGAGGCTTTAACATGTAAATGAAAATGCTGTGAGCTATACACATGCAAATCAGGGTAGCAGGGGGAGTTTTACTCCAGGTGACATTTTTTTAAAAGGTATTAACTTCATTAGAAAATCTCTGGTATAAATAGATCAGGCTCAGTATAGCCTAATTATAGACTCTTAAATTTTAGCTTGAATTGATTTATTTAATGAAAGCATTGTAGATTAATTACCGTGTATGTCACTAGCAATGGCCAATGTTATGTAAAAAAGTAGGGCCGGGACTCGATTAAAAAAATTAATCTAATTAATTAGAGGCTTTGTAATTAATTAATCGAAATTAATTGCATTTTTAATCGCATATAAATATTTGACCTGAGAACAGTGAGAAGCACTTTTTTTCATATGGGTTTTAGTATACCATTGAATAATGACTGAATGCATGAGCTTTAGCAACAAAACATTGTTTATTTTTTTTAAGGTGGTAGCTACTTAACCAAGACCAACAGACTAGGGATTCAGCAGCGACAAGGATTGCTCGGTAAAGTTTTAACTTTCACTTTCACTTTTAAGGCCGGCCTGAGAGAGGAGCTGGACCGCGTGCTGTGGTTGGTGTAACGCGTTGAAAGTCCAGCTGTCTTGCTTATGTTGCTATATGTTGCCAGGGTGGATCAGAGCGCCGTCCCTAGCTGCTCTCATGTGTCCAGTCACAGACATGATCTGACGACTTTCAAGGCCGGCCTGAGAGAGGAGCTGGACAGCGGTGCTGTCTTGCTTATGTTGCTATTGCCAGGGCGCCAGTGTCGGCGGCTTTTTAATTCGTCAAATAATTGTGCTCCAGTATAATCGGTATGCCTGAAACTCATCCAGTGAGAAACATTCCGCGGTGCAAAAATAAGTGCAATTAAAATGCGTTAATTTTTTTAACGCGTTAATTTTTGTGTAATTAATTAATCTTAATTAACGCGTTAAAGTCCCGGCCCAATTTGTTTCAACAATTAGTTTTAATCAGGCTTTGCCACAAAGGTTTACTGAATGCAGCATTTAAAATGTTAATTATTGGTTGTGTAACAATATTTGTTAAATGCCTGTAAGAATAGGAAAGAGAGTTGCACAAATGTTTTGTGGTTTTGTTATCCTTAGACCTTTTGTGACTTTGTTACTTTCGGGACCTTTCTGATTCCTGGATCACCTTTGAAGTCAAAGGACAGGGGGTGGAGGAACTGAGGGGAAGGGGAAGTGGGGGGAGTTGCGTGGGAGTGACGAGCGAAAGAAGACAAGAGATGCAGGTTGTCTGCTGTAAAGTGGCAACACAAACTTTTTAGTTAATATCTACGCCAGTTTGAGTGAAAGTGTTTGACCAGGACTCTTATAAAAATGTTATTGGTAATGGGTTCTGTCCGTTTGAGTGGACTACTCAGCACAAGACGACAGAGAGGAATTTAAGTTAGCTTCTGACTGGGGGCGCTGTTGTACACTGAGCATGTAGGACGTGCCTCCCTTTTGCTCCGTGAGTTTGTGTTTATTTTAACTTTTTAACACAGTTTCTTTTCATTAGTTTGGCTGGTACACAATTGTGACAATTACTTGGTCAGTCTCGGTATGTTTTGGGGGAATTTCAACCGACAATGGCAGCTGCACGTGGAAACTCGTCTCGCACAGGCCGTGCTAAGGCTTCTCCCTCGATTGAGCCCGCATCTCCGCCGAAGGTGGTCACGGACCCCGAGTGTGCGCCCAATTTGGATAACCTCCGGGCTATGTTAGACCAGTTGAAAGGGGACATTTGTTGCAAAATAGACTCGCTGTCTTGCGAGCTCCGAGCGGACATTTCTTCAGTGAGAGAGGAGCTTAGACACGCCATTGAACCGATGCGACAGAAGCTTAGCTCCCATGATCAAGCTATCACGGAGTTGCAGCGCGTGTGCACTGACCACAGTGACCTGCTAACTTCACTGGATTCAACAGTTTCCACGCTGAAAGCCGAGGTTAAACTGCTGGCCGATAAATGTGAGGACCTGGAGGGTAGAGCGAGGAGGAACAACATACGGCTGGTGTGCGCCCAACCGAATTTATTGCCCAGCTGCTGATGGACTCCCTCGGCCTGGATGAGTTGCCCCTGCTCGACCGTGCGCATCGCACTCTCCGATCCAAGCCCAGTGAGGGGAAACCACCTCGACCCTTTGTGATTCGTGTGCACTTTTTTCACGTGAGGAATGACCTTTTACGCCGGGCCGGCGAGGCTTCCAGGGAGTCTCCTCTTCTCTACAAGGGCAAAAGATTGTTTCTCTTTCCTGACAATTCTTCGGCAGTTGCGAAGAAACGTGCTGCATTCACGGACGTTAAACGTCTGTTACATTCGTGTCCTGGAGTGAAGTTTGGACTGAGGTTTCCCGCGACTTTGAGGATCATTCTTCCCGGTGGAGCTACACACACCTTTGTGGACCCAGCCACCGCAATGGACTTTGTTAAGGTGAACTTAAAGTCTGGTGTCCTTTCTGGAGCTGCAGTTTGAAAGCGGCTGGCAGTTTGTTTGATAAACTGGGGGTAAAGTTAACCTATTTTCTGTTGGTAAGCTGCCCTGCTTTAAGTTTGTGACACTTGGGCTTGAGTCACTTTTCATATTTTGCTACTGTGTTTGTTTACATATTTATTTCATGCTTGATTAAAAACTCGGATGAGCACTACTGGTTTGTGCTGTTAACGGAGCGTGTTAGGATGTTTTTGGTAGTTTGTGGGTTTTGCTCGCGTCTTGTTTGGGAAGATGCTTCAGCTCATGGGGTGGTGGGTGGGTGTGTGAGGAGTTTTCCTTTTTTCTCTCGTTGTATGTTTTGCGTTTTGTTTTGTCAGGTCACCCTTGTTTTAGTTTATTTCTGTGACTGTTATACATTCCGCGATGCAGTGTACACTTATACTTGATTAGCATGCAGCAGTCTAGGATGCCACGACAATCAGGGACAAGACTCAAATTTGTTAACTGGAACTCTAATGGTCTAAATCAGCCTATTAAAAGTAGCAAAGTTCTTCATCACCTTCAGCAGTTAGGTGCCCATATTGTTTTCCTTCAAGAGACTCATTTAAAATCTTCTTGCCATTTCAGATTAAAGGGGAGGTGGGTCAGTCAAGTATTTCATTCTAGTTTTAATAGTAAATCCAGGGGTGTTGCAATTTTGATTCACAAATCGGTCCCTTTTGTGTGCTCTAATGTAATAGCTGACCCCAATGGAAGGTTTGTGTTTGTAACGGGGCAACTATATAGTAATTTTGTGATTCTGGCTAATGTGTATGGTCCAAACTGGGATGACGACAATTTTTTCCATCAATTGTTCGCCAGGTTACCTGACATGTCCACACATCTACTCATTATGGGGGGTGACTTCAACTGTTGGCTTAATCCTATATTGGATCGTTCTTCAACTAAACCAGGAGTGCCCTCAAAGTCTTCTAAGACCATTTTATCCTTTATGGATGAGTTCTCGGTCTCTGATCCATGGCGCTTTCTTAATCCGTCTGGCAAAATGTATTCTTTTTTCTCTCATGTACACCATTCCTTTTCTCGTATTGATTATTTTCTCCTGGACAACCGATTTCTTCATTCTGTTCAGTCTTGCTCCTATGATACTATTCTAATATCAGATCATGCTCCGACCACACTGGAGTTATTCATACAGGAGCGCGAACGTACATGCCCCCCTTGGCGTCTTAATACGTGCTTGCTATCTAATGAGGATTTTGTTAAGTTTGTTAATAATCAAATTGACTTTTTTCTTACTACCAACAGAACTCCAGGGATCTCAACCTCCCTTCTTTGGGAGACTTTGAAAGCATACATCAGAGGTGAAATTATTTCATATAGCAGCTACGCGAACAAACAAAGGAAAAAGAAATTAAAGGAATTGAGGTTACGAATCTCCCAGCTTGATAATATCTATGCTTCCTCCCCATCCCCTAACATATATAAAGATCGTCTCTCTCTTCAGGCTGAGTTTGATGTTCTTTCCACTAAAGAGGTTGAGGAGCTCTTATTTAAGGCTAAATATTGTTATTATGAATCTGGGGATAAGGCGACTAAACTTTTGGCCCATCAGCTTCGACAGGCTTCCTCCTCTCAGCAGATTCCACAAATTCATACTCCTTCTGGCGTCACAACCGATCCTAAAAAAATTAATGATCAGTTTAAACAGTTTTACTCCTCTTTGTATACTTCTGAGGTTGGGTCTGATCTGTCAGTCCTGAATAGGTTTTTTGACTCACTGGAGTTGGTTAGGGTAGGTTCTGATACTGCTGAGCGGTTAGAGGGCCCAATAACCATAGATGACCTTAAACGGGCAACATTTTCTATGCAGTCTGGAAAATGTCCAGGCCCCGACGGTTTTCCGACCGAGTTTTACAAGACCTTTTTTGACAAATTAGCACCAGTTTTGATCGAAATGTTCAATGAATCTCTTACTCTTTCTAAATTACCTCAGACTCTGAACCAGGCCTCCATATCATTACTCTTAAAAAAGAATAAGGACCCTCTGTCCTGCTCAAGTTACCGTCCAATCAGTCTTTTATCTGTAGATGTAAAACTTCTGTCCAAATTATTAGCACTGCGACTGGAATCAGTTTTGCCTTTGATAATTTCTCCTGATCAGACAGGTTTTGTCCAGAACAGACATGGGTTCTTTAATCTCAGGCGACTTCTTAATGTTGTTTATAATCCTTCTACGTCAATGGAGCCGGAAGCCGTGATCTCATTAGACGCGGAGAAGGCTTTTGACAGAGTGGAGTGGAATTACCTTTTTTACACCTTGGAGAGATTTGGTTTTGGCCAGGAGTTCATTTTATGGATTAAATTGCTCTATTCATCCCCTGTGGCTTCAGTCAGAACTAATGACACCCATTCAGATTATTTCCCTTTGCACCGCTCCACTCGTCAGGGCTGTCCTCTGAGTCCTCTTCTATTTGCTGTTGCTATTGAACCTCTGGCTATTGCGCTTCGTTCTGAGCCACGCATTACTGGAATAACAAGATATGGTCTCGAACAGAGGGTCTCCCTCTATGCTGATGACTTATTATTGTATGTGTCCAATCTCTCTGTCTCAGTTCCAGCTGCTCTTGACATCCTTAGTTCATTTGGTCAGATTTCAGGCTATAAACTAAATTTGGACAAGAGTGAGCTATTTCCTTTAAATCAAGGTGCCCAAGATGCTGCTCAGGGTTTCCCATTCAAAATTGTTCCATTTGGCTTTAAATACCTTGGTATCCAGATTAGAGACCGATTTGAAGATTTGTTTGATTATAATTTTGCCCCTTTGTTAGATCAGATATGGAAGGACTTTGAACGATGGTCACTGTTGCCTCTTTCCCTCGTGGCCAGGGTTAATTCGGTTAAGATGAACATCCTCCCCAAATTGTCTTATCTCTTCCAGTGCATCCCTGTCTTTCTCCCTCAGTCTTTTTTTCAAAAGTTAGACAAATTAATCACTGAGTTTATATGGAACAGGAAGGTCCCTCGTTTGCGAAAGGAGCTGTTGCAGAGACCTAGGTCCCTTGGGGGCTTGGCCCTTCCTAACTTGAGGTTTTATTACTGGGCTTCCATCCTTAGAGTAATTCAGCTTTGGATTTCTCTGGAGGGGGCACTAGTTCCTCCTACATGGCTGAGTATGGAGATGTTTTCTGCTAAACCTGCTTCGTTGACTGCTCTCATCCACGCTCCTCTTAGCTTTTCTCTCTCCCTTTTTTGCAATAATATCTTAGTTAAATCCACTTTTAAAATTTGGAAGCAATTTCGACGCTATTTTGGTCTACAGACCTTCTCTCTCCTAGCAACTTTATCAGCCAACCCTGTTTTTCATCCTTCCTTAATGGATGGGGCTTTTTCTTTGTGGTCTGACTGCGGTATTAAGGCATTTAGGGACTTGTATATTGCTGGTACATTTGCATCCTTCCAACAACTCTCCGAGAAATTCCATTTGCCTAGGCAACATTTTTTTAGATATCTTCAAGTTCGTAGTTTCATCCGCAATCTTAGCCCCAATTTTCCAGGTCTCCCTGAGGCCTCTCTAATTGACTACTTTTTAATCCCATTTCCTACCATTAAGGGTGCTATTTCACGTCTATATAATCTTATTTATTCTTTGCAGCTAACCCCGCAGCATAAAATCAAAACCAAATGGGAGGAGGATCTGGGGGAGGAGATCTCGGAGGAGCTGTGGGATGCCATTTTGCATCGGGTTCACTCCTCATCTATTTGTGCTAGACACGGTCTGACCCAGTGCAAAATCCTACATCGTACCCATCTCACTCGAGTTAGGCTTTCCAAAATCTATAATGATGTTGATCCCATGTGCATTAGATGTCATCAAGCTCCAGCTACCCATGTCCATATGTTTTGGTCTTGCCCTTCACTACTTAATTTTTGGACACAGATATTTAACTCCATTTCTGTTAGTACGGGGGTTCAATTTGATCCTACAGCATGCACCGCTTTGTTTGGGGTTTTACCTCCTACTTTGCGGCTTCCTAAATATAAAGCTGACTTTGTAGCCTTTGTCTCCTTATTGGCTAGGCGTTTGATTTTATTGAGGTGGAAGTCTCCTGTGCCGCCTTCTCACTCGTCTTGGATCAGGGACATCCTTCAGTCTGTGAAGTTGGAGAAAGTTAGGTGCTCAATACATGGTTCTCTTGCAAAGTTTAATAAAACTTGGGGTCCATTTTTTGCACATGTTGAGGGATTGATTTTTACGGCTATTCCAGAGTAGCCACCCTGATTGTCTACTAATTGTGAAATTTTTCTTGTGTGAATTTTTAGCATGCTGGGATGTTTACTTTAATTTATCTCTGTTTAAGTGAACATATTGGGCTTTTATTTAGCAGTGGGTGACCATTTTGTGTTTTTGTTTCATGTATTTGTTGTTGGTTTTTTTTGTTTTGTTTTTTTTTGTTTTGTTTTTGTTTTCGCTATTAGTTACTTCTTATCTGATTTCATCTTATTTGATTTTTATTTTTCTTATTATTGTACTTGACACTGTTTTGACTCTCTAATTGTCACCTCTTGATTTTGTTATGTCGCTGAAAAATCAATAAACAAATATTTTTTTTTAAAATGGGCTTTGCTAACAAGCTAGCGACAAGCTAACCTGATGAGTAAAGCCTGTGGAGCTGTGAGACCGACCGCAAACACAAAGACCCCGACGGGGCCAGATAGCGCTGCGTGAGTTTCTCTTCAGCCCGGACAGCGGTACGAACCGGAGCAAGGGTAAGATTGAAAGAATATGCTTTCATTCTGCTGTATAAGGAAACACATACGTTAATAGATACCGATCTTAACCGTTCATTTTGTTTTCACAGACTGACCTCGTCTCATAATGGGGCCGTGGCCTCCTATTTGCTCGGAGCTATGTCCGCAAGTCCAGATTTACATGACGCTGATAGTGATGCCATTGTGTGTAAGTAACTTTTACTGTTTTGTTCCTGTTCCTTCCTTGTTTAATTTTACTGTGACTTACGTTTTTTGTTAATACCACTCTCCTTTAATTGTTTTCCAGCTGCCTGTAAGACAGTAAGACCGAGCTCTGTGCCTCGCTGCAGTCGAGATTAGAGGCAATTCCCAAGTACAGGGCAACGTGAACACACCACAGACGTCTGCAAAATGGACCAGATTCGGACAGAATGCTGCCAGTTACCTTCAGCTCCGAGGCGGCAGACTGCACTGTTTCACTTCCACTCCACTCCATTTGCACTGTTTACTGTTTGCTGTAGCTACTGTTAATTTGTAATGTATATCTTGTATTTTGTATGCTACTGGACACTTGTAAAGTACCTATCTTTCTATCTATCTAGACACTTCACGGTGCTGTAGGATAGGCCTTCTCCTGAGCTTCCCGTTTGTTGTGTGGGCAGAATTGTACATAGTTGTGTGTTTGTGTTTCTGCTAATAAAGCTCTGTCTTTGAAATGTTCCTTTCCTAAATAAATTAATTTATGTCCTTGATGGTAATAATAGTGTAGTCTATAGCATATCATATGATTGAATGAATAAATATATATATATATATATATATATATATATATATATATATATAGGGGTGGGGTTTACATTTATAATGATCCAGGGTGACCAATATTGACATCTGCCAACCAATCACGAGTGATTTTTAGTGTTTAAAAGTAGTGGTTTCATCCAATACTGAGTGAGGAAATTCAAGCCAGGCCACACATCCTCTGGCCAGGCGTGGTTTCGCTGCTATTCATACGGCGAGCTCCACATACGTCATGGTTCGTTTCCGACAAGTGTACGTATCCAAATGAATATGAGAGAGATGGACTGCATGGTGAGTTGCTAATGAAATCCACTAGGTGTGACAAAGTCACTGGAGAAGCACATGATTATGTGCAGAATTATTATCCTGTTGAAAGACTATGGTTCTCATGCGATTGCTTCCTTGATTTTGCTCCATTCATCTTCATTTTTAACATGTCAGGGTCCTGCTGAGCAAAAAGTGTTTTTACATCAAAATTCTTCTGCCACAGTATTTAACAGTGCACAGTGTTCATGGGGATTATGTTTGCAACACACACTGCTTTGAATTAACATTAGTGATTACAAAACCTTATCCAACATCTTAAATGTCACTCAAATTCTCTCTGGAAAACTGCTGGTCATTTTTGACATGGTTCTTCTTAGATAATAGTACCTGTGTATCAACACTCCCACAGGCCAGTTTTATGCAGTGTCCTCAATGAGGTTGACTGATCTATGCTCACGAGCAGCAGCTTAATGCCACTCTTAAACCCAAATAAGTGGTGCTTTTTTTTTCAGTTTTTTTACATGGAGAAACCCGTGAAAAAAGGTGATTGACTCTTTTTACATTATTGTGTGACATATTCATCATCACAAACATGCTGGAAAAGCAGGGAACAAGCAGGTAGGAAGCAGCAGATCAAATACCTCATCAGACTGCATCCAGAAGATGTTAACACTTGTTTTAAAAAGTCTTAGTCGATAATATTTATATTCTGAAATTAAACACATTGGTTGCTAAGGAGGGAGACATCTTGCTTCTTTTCTCATCTCTGTTAAGCGTTGCACATGCTCGGTATCAATCAGGCAGCTGACGAGGCTCAGACATTTCTTTACATCTCTAACTTCCTCAGGAGGCTGTCAAGTTTTCAGTTTTGATTTGTTTCTTCAGTAAGGGGTCATTTTGGAAGGTGGGATTTACCAGAGAAAGAAAGTAGCATATTTCAATTGTTAACTGCCTCCAGCATTGTGCTGCACTTTATCATATAAAACTTGTACAGTATTCATTGTTCATGAGCCCTGTTTTATTTTACCCAAAAGAACACAGACACTGAGACAAGCAGGTGCATGGAGCAGTAAGTGATGTGGTGTGTGTCCTGAGAAGGGGTCATGCAGAGACCAAGCCTGATCCAGAGGACTTTTTTTGTGTCCTGACTTGAAGAAATCAAGGTCTTCAGCGGAATGGGAGGCATTGATTTATTTGGACACTTAATGTCACATAACGTATACTACTGCCACTTAAAGGAATAGTTTACTCTAGAACGAAATTCAGTCATTATCAACTCACCCTCATGCTGATGAGAAGTCCGGTGTTGTTTCTTATTCCTCAAAGTGTAGCTCGAGACAGGCGGAGGTACCGTCCTGCAGCACAAATCCATATAACAGGTGTTAATGGTGTCCGAGACGAAAAGGTCCATAAAACTACACAAAAACTTTGTAATATTCCTCTATACTGCTGCAATCCAAGTGTCCTGAAGTGGCGACATCCAGACTTTACTCGAAACGACATCATTTAGTACATTTTTCTAGCCTAAACAATCACTATACTATATTTGCCTGGAGGCACGCTCCTGCATGCACGCGAGTCTCCATCAAAGCTGCTTGCACTACAGAAGCCGTGCCAGACAAGATCAACAGAACTCCCAATAGACACACCCGTATTTAACTTAAGTATACTTGAATTTAGAATACTTAATATAAACTGTATCTATGTATAGATAATATTATTAGTATAAACTTAAAGTGTGCTATTTAAAGTTGCTCTTGGAGTATACTGATAATAAATTACTAAGGAACTGATGTCCTACTGAAAGTGTACTGAGAGCAAATGTATTTGGAATTTAAGATTTACTATTTTTTAAATGTAATTTAAAGTAATGTATTTGAATTACACTAAATTGTCACAGTTTGGCTTACTAGTTACCAGCTTACTTCTGCCGGCCCTGCCTCTCTCACCTAAACTGCCAACTTCACTCACCTGAGCACACAGCTACGCTTCATCACTATCAACCCAGTATATATACTCCAGCCTCACAGACACTGATTGCCAGATTGTTCTTCGCTTGCTATGCAAGACTCTCCAGCACTTCTCCTTGGACTGATTACCTATTCCCTACCCTGCCTGTCTCTGACCAACCCGTCTCACCTAATCTACGGTAAACTCACCTGCCTTCTGTCCTCGGCTTTTAGATTATCCGCTGCTTCTCTGGATACTGTGTTGCCTGATCACCGTCCTACCACCCGGCTTTGGGGTTCTTCAGCAGTGACCAGGGCCACATCCAGAGGGGGCGGAACCCATGCAGGTGGGATGTGCCCGTCACTCTGGAGGAACATGAGCACTGCTGTCAGGGGAATCTCTGCCTGTGCTGTGGCCAGCCTGGTCACTTTATTTCCCAATGTCCAGCAAAAGGCAGGGCTCACCAGTAGGGGGGGGGGGATGTCCTGGTAAGCCAAGCTGCTAGACTGTCGCAAACCAAAGACCTCACTGCCACATTCGACTCCTACTAACAGATGGCTCTCACACTCTTGCCACGCTCATTGACTCTGGTTCTGATGATAATATCATGGATAAGGATCAAGCAGCTGGGGATTGACCAGGTGCTTTTGCCCCCTCCTGTTCCAGCCAGCGACCTGGATGGTCACCTCCTGGGGACAGTCACGTACCAGACCACACCCATCTGCATGCTCCTGTCTGGAAATCACCACGAGACCATTCAGTTTCTCATCCTGCGCTCACCACAGCACCCACTTATCCTTGGATATCTTGGCTCTGGTGCCAAAACCCACAACTAGACTGGGCGACAGGAGCTATCCAGGTTGGAGCCCATCTTGTCAGCAGGTCAGTCTGAAGCAAGCTGCCGCACTTCAACAGTCTCCCTGCTTCAGCGCTGCTCCGGACATGTCCAGGGTCCTCACCGGATACCACGATTACAGGGAGGTATTCAGTAAGACCAAGGCCACATCTCTGCCTCCCTATGACTGTGCCATCAACCTGCAGCCCAGCACCTCCACACCTAAAGGTTGCCTGTATCCTTTGTCTGTGCCAGAAAGGGAGGCTATGTAGAACTTTATTAATGACTCTCTGGCCGCTGGAATCATCTGCCCCTCTTTTTCACCTGCCAGGGTTGTATGCAGATGGGCCCCGCCAAGGTGTCAGCTATCACCTCTTGGCCAGCCCCTGACTCATGAAAGCAGCTGCAACAGTTTCTGGGGTTCACCAACTTTAGTTAATTTTAAAAACTAGAGTTAATTTTCAACATATCCGTGGTTTGCAGAAACCTTCAACAATGATTCTGGCAATGTTTCTTTCTAGCATATATAAGTACAAAAAACAAAACTCTGCATCTGTCACTGTAGCACTGTTCATTTTTATATCAGCATGTGAAAATCATGTGAAAACCAAACATCCTGATATCTTGCTCCTAAATCAGCAAAACAAGGACATGTTCCATGTCTCCAAGGAGTCCCACCCCCTGCAGGTCACTATCACAGCACTGGGCAGCTCCTTCAGCGACAGGCTGATACACCCCAAGTGTGTGAAGGAGAGGTATCGCAGATCCTTCCTTACTGCTGCTGTCAGACTCTACAACCAGCACTGCCCCCTCTAGACGTCACTGTGCACTGTGCAATAAAAACTCTATACATAACTAATTTCTCATTTTTGGTTTGCACTAACTGGGCAATTTTCATACTCATATTTATTATTTATTGATAACAATACACTGCCACACTGTTTATAATTACACTGTTTATATTTGTACATATTATGTATATACGATTCTCTTTCTGCTCTAGCTCTTCTTCTTACCTTTTTATTATATGGTTCATTTTTACTATTATTATTTATTGTTATATTGAACTGTCCTTTGGCTGCTGTGACACACAAATTTCCCCGTTTGTGGGACTAAGGAATTCTGATTCTGATCCTATCTGGACCTGGAGCTGTAGTTGATGAAATATTGAGAATTATTACATTTTGACGGAGCATTTCTATTATAACTGGTGCAGCTTTACCAGTCTTTAAAGCACTGGTTTAGCAGCCCCCAGAATCTAACAGACCAATTGCATGCATTGTAGATCATCTCACATCATGCTACTCAGACAATCAAAACGGCGCAGAGGTTTTTCACATGGCGCACACTATAAAACAGATAAATGGACAATGGAAACAGAGCTTTTAATCAAGAAAGGACTCTTTCATGTTCATTTATCCAATGGTCTGTTCAAAATCAGTCTGTCTCATATGTTTCCAGATCATGATGATTATTGCAAGCAGCAATGTGAAGCACCACTAAGAGACCACCCGATTTGACTGTTGTCATACCATTGAATAGGCGTAATCCTGATACCATCATCCCACAAATATGGGCCAGTAGGGCCCTATTCTACCTACTAGTAGTTGCAGGAGGCTGTTATCACCTATTAATCTGGTTGACCCAATGTTATTAATGCCCAGTAGGCACAGAAGGTTTATTAAGGAGCCCACACTCCCCCGCCCCCTTTTTTTTATTTAGCTAGAATATTAAAACCTGAACCACAGAACTAAATGTATAATGAGGGAGCTTGTCCATGAAAAACAATAAAAAAATATATGCTTTTTTTTAAATGTTGTGCAACACGTGTTAAATAATAGCCTAGCCTATATGATAAATAATAAATGAAAATGGCGCGTGTTTGATAATCCTCATGAATCCACAGCTGATAGAAAATACAATAACATTTTATTTATTCCGTTTAAAGTCAGATTACTTTATCTTTGTTGGACGATAGCCATTGTTTACTGTGGTTGCTAGGCAACCTGTTACCGGACACGTACCGGAAAGATACGGAAAAACACGAAAGGATACGGAAGGACCGGGAAACAGACTGTGGGGGGGAATTGTTTAGGTGTCTCAGAGAGACGGGACCATGGATGTATTTTACTTGTATAAAGGAATGCCGTTTTTTCTTCCTCTGTTCATTTTGTTTGGTTTGATCAAAGACGGTTTAGTATCTTTGGTTTAATGTCGGGGGTAAGCCTCACACTCCAGGACAGGAGGTGGCGGTATTGCACCTGTAGGTGCTGCCTGCAATAAAACGGGAAAAAAGACGAAGAAGAAGCTTGTGGGAGAGGAAGGCGCGTTGACAGCAGGTGTGTATTTGGTGTTCTAATTTAATAACGTGATAAAATAATAATGATAACTAAGGGGGAAAAAAGTGACAGTTGCAAACGTGACATCAGTAATGCGTGTTATTTCTGACGTGTGAGTAATGGAAACAAACAGGTCAGACTGAAAGTTTACAAAAATTAGCCTAATTGATGGAATTGCACAGACAATTCAATTCAATTTATGTATAGCATAGATAGATAGATAGACTTTATTCCAGATTCAAGGTACACACACAATAGTTTCCAGCACTAACACAAGCTAGCTGAAATGAATATGATATGATCTACTTGGAATACAGTGCCCCCTCCCCCATTTATCAATATGCCAATATGTTTTTAGTACAACTTTTAGCAACTTCTTTTACGTAGGCCTAATGCTCGAGCGTAATTTTGTAATGTGGTCATATTAATCCCGTTTATTCTTCTTTCTTTTTTAAAAAAAAAAATATTTGAATAGATGAACATGGCGAAAACCAAAAAAGTGAGACCGTACATTACAGTCAAAAAGATACCATTGAGAGGAAGGGCAAGAGTGTCCAGGAGATATTTGAAGGAGAGGACCCCCTTGCCCTCAAACCAACTGGCAGAAAGGTGCTGCTTTGCAGCTCCACCATCAGCAGCTTGCACCTTGCAGCTGATGAACTTGAAGGGGGTACCAGCACCAGCAAGAAGCAGGGTACGGTGGAAGCTTGGGCCAGGACAAGGGAGATACTCCTTGGTGTGAGGTTGGAGCTTTTCTGTCCCTCAGAAAACGCACCCTGCGCAGTTTGTGGAGTTTCCCTCACCAGTGACACTGACATCTGGCGATGCAATAACTGTGGCAGTGAAAGTTACTACTGTGAGGGCTGTGTCAAGACTGTACATCAAGGCTAGAGACAAACATATCCACTCAAATCTGAAGTTAAGGACACAGGAAAATAAAGGCAGCTTTCTCCACTATCAGCATCATTAAAACAAAAAATCGTCTCAGCTACACGTGTATGAGGCTGGCCCTGACACCATTCAAGCTCAGGTAAAATCCTGTCAGGTAAAGCTAGAGCTCACTTCTCTCAGAAAGTTGGGGACAAACAAAGAAAGACTGTACAGCTGTTAAGATGTGTTGAGATTGTTTATTTTAAAGTTGGTTGAGTCAATTAAGATGTGAAATTAAGTTAAAAATGAAGAAAAAAGGAATATCAGGGTACTCTATTTATCTTTTGTAAAGTAGATATTTTTTCTGAAACATTTAATTATTTTAAGAGGAAAATTTTTCAATTTTTTTCTGTAGCCTTTATTTTACTTGAAATGAGTAAAGAACCTTTATTTACGATAAACCACTTATTTAAAATGACAATATTGTTGAAATTTTTCTTATGACAGTGAATTTCAATTTCCATTTAGCTGAAAGTGATATTAAGAATACCTTTCCTAACATCTTGCATACAGAAGCGGTGGACATTTCCAGAAATTGTAGCTCACCTACCTTTCCAATATGTCGTCTTTAGCTGGGCAACCCTGGTATTATAACAATGTATTTTTTCATTTATCTGATGGTAATAAAAATGCATCAATCAAGTCATTAAATAAAAAAGAACACTGCTTCATCACCTGCCCACTAGCAGTGCTTTATCAATTATAACATTAGCACGCTAACCTGCCAAGAGTTACTACTCTTTTTATAATGTTAATGTATAAAAACAGTCCAATTTTGGTCGTACAAAGTTGTTGCAGAGTCATATTTGTTTCGCTCACAAATGACTTTTGGCTGAGTGACAGCTTTTAGAGAGCTATTGGTCAACGTCAAGGCCTTTGGTGAGCATCTGTGGCCCTAGCTTTTGCGGTGAATCCTGCAACATTAGCACTAGTCGGCTCTTTTGGCTGGCTGAGCATGGTAAATCTGCGGCAGACTCCATCGGTGAGAGAAATCACTCTGATTGGCTGTTCAGGTAAGCCAATTAGTTCACCAAAAGAGAAACATAAAAAGAAAGGGAAAGCACCCTGAGCGCGTTGCTCTAGCATCCATGATTTCACCCATTTATTGCGGTTTCTTCTTCTGTTTTCAATCTCTTCAACGGTGCCATTTGCAGCTTTTACTCAGATTAAACATTAGAAGTGGCTTTATTAGTGAGAGGGGTGATAAAATGATTGGAAAATGGTGCTTTATCTTAGAAAAAGTTTGTTTAGCAATTAAGCTGTTGCTATGATAAAGTTCTTGTGGTTTGTTCAAGTGCAGCTTTTTGGCCAAGTTGTTGTTCTTTGATGTTGGTTTGTTGTGTCTGGTTCCTTTTCGAAAAGCAAATGTGTAAGACCCAAAAATTGTGCAACCACTTTTGTGTTTATTTAATTTAAATAGCTAGGCAGTCATTTCCTTTGATTTCCAGGTTTTAATAATATCCCTACAAGGTTGTATACAGTATGACAGTCACATCATTCTATTTTTCATATGTTTTGTGAAAAAACATGATAAATGTTAGGGGGGTGTTAATGTAAAGGGGAAAGGTGGGTTCTTTTTTATCGGGTGGACAGCAATACTGAGGAGACCAAGGAGCCAAAGTTCAACCAAAATGGTCCCAAAAATATTAAAATCTAGATTAAAGGATAAGTACCGTTTTTTACAACCTGGACCTTATTTCTGGCAAAAGATATGGTCATTTACTCACCCAGATAACTTTGGTGTCATTCGGCGTCGTTCGGACGAAATTAGATCCAGTGTAGCGGCGATATATCCATATAATGGGAGTAACGGGGCATCGACACACAGCCTCTATATAACACATTATCTGCCACGAAACTAGTTCATTTCATCAATATTTTGTTATGAAATGCTAGCGCTATTAGCCTCTGAGTCCGGGCTCGTCTATTGTCAACATCCGGGGTCTGTAGGCTGATCTACTACCTCTGACCTGGAAGATGTCGTCTCTGAGCTGCGCGCGCACCCGCGACAGCGCGCCTTGTTTACCTGTAGCTGCTGCTGCTAGTTTGACCCCGGATGTTGATAACGGACGAGCCCGGACTCAGAGGCTAATAGCGCTAGCATATCGTAACAAAATATTGATGAAATTAACTAGTTTCGTGGCAGATAATGCGTTATATAGAGGCTGTGTGTCGCTGCCCCGTCTCTCCCATTATATGGATATAACGCCGCTACACTGGATCTAATTTCGTCCGAACGACGCCGAATGACACCAAAGTTATCTGGGTGAGTAAATGACCATATCTTTTGCCAGAAATAAGGTCCAGGTTGTAAAAAACGGTACTTATCCTTTAAGTACATTTAATTTGAGCTACTTTAATGTAAGCTACTTTAAGACTTTTACTCAAGTAATTTTCTTATGGGTGACTTTAACTTTTACCAAAGTCATTTTCAATTATGGTACTTGTAATTTTACTTTGTTATTTTTTTCAAGTACTTCATACACCTCTGATCAGGGATGACATCTCTGAGCTGCTCCTCCACCTTTACCCTACACTCTGTGTAGAGCTGAGGGAGTGATGTTTAGGAAAAGTACTTTTGCCCAGGCAGCGTGTACTTAGCATCCATGACAGTCATTAGCTTCTTGAAGGCCTGTTTTTCAAACATGCTTATAGGCATCATATCTTTAGAGATACAGTACATAATTGCACTGGTTATGTCTTTGTATCGCTTTGGTTTCTTCTCATATGGGTTAATGGCTGAAAAAGCAGTGGCAAAAGTTTGACTAGTAGAAGCAGTAGGGCTGGTCTGTTGGCTACTTGAGGGGAGGCTGACGCTAGCATGATAGCCCAAACTCATGCTTTTGGAGTACTGTTTGGGACACTACCTTTGAGATGATAGAAGAGGTTGGTGGTGTTTCCAGTTCTGCTGAGGACTGGTCGCCGACACATTTTGCACCTCATGCTGTCCTAGTCCTTCGTCAGACTTCAGGTAGCTGAACTATTTCCAAATAACCAAAGTGGTATGACCTTTCTTTGGTACAATTTCTTTGTCTTTGTCAGTTTCCTTGCACTTGGTTTCGCTAGTCGGACCGCTCATTTTCTTGTGTTGGCTAGACACACAGGTGGTCACCGTCATTCTGAGTTGTTGTGAGGGAGGGGCCGGAAACATGTATCAACCAGCTTTCTCTGCTGTGCGATTGGCTGTTGGTGTAGTGTTTTCTAGGTAGAGGAAAAATGGACTCGGAAATAACTATCGAAAATAAATGTCATAAATTAATCATCTTTATCGTGGAAAATTGTATCATGAAAATGATCAAGATCGTCCAGCCCTATCTCATCCTGGCCCAACTGCTGAACGAAGTAGACACCTCCGGCAGTTTGTAACTGCAGTGTCCGTTGTCGAACTATTGATTTTTAGTAAGTTAAATGATGGTGGGGGCGGTGGGCAAGTAATGTAATTGGTGTAACACCTGGAACACTGACTACGCAACAAGCCTAGTGCAAAGATTGTATAAGTAATTTAAAAGGAAAAAAAGATTTTCACTGTTAAAAACTAAGGTGCATACAGATGTATACTTCTGTTTGCATTTTTGTGTTAAATATGAAGAAAATATAAGCAGAAGTGCTGCCAGGTGTCTGGCAAGAAATAAAGTACAAACGTATTTAATTTGTTAGTTCAGTGCAAGGATTCGATAGGTTATTTAAGAGTAGGACGAAAGATGTGCTATAACTTTTACAAACTTGTCATATAAAAAATCTATAAAAACTGCTGTTTGCATGTTTTATGATTATGTTGTAATGGACATAAAAATGAAAATTTCAGCAATATTGAGCTCTCTTCAAGTGCTTGAACGCTGTAGTGGCCCTCCTACAAGATGACAATTCCAGCAGTGGCCCCAAGCTAATTTGGAGCCTCTTTATCTCAATACCATCATTCATGGTTATACAGCTGATAGTAAAACAATACCGTATGTACTGTATTCGTGATTTCTGTTTGTTTTTTTTTGTTTGTTTGTTTTTTACAAGGAGGGGAGCATTGAATCTAATCTGAAAACTGGAGAGGAAAATGCTCCATTTTCAGAAATAATTATGACATTCAAAAGAAGCATTGGTAGCAACTATATTGCAGACATATAGTTAGGATTTTTTTGGCAATACAGTGTGTATCTCATCTCATCTCATTTCATCATGTGTATCTTAAAGTGAAAAAAGACACAAGACATTTGGGCAGATATACACTTTCTCTAACAAGCAATCTTTGGTTGAGTGAACAGTTGTCAGCTTGCAATCCATGTTTACTAGGTAGCAGCCAATAGGTTCATCTTGTAAAAGCTAGTACAAATAATTAACATTAAATGACTACAGCTAATAAAAATGTATAAATGAGAGACTCACTAACAGCTTTCCTTCTTCCCTTGATTTTATGGGAGACAACAGAGAGCACAGTGACCTTTTGTGTTGAAAGGGAGTCACTGCAATTTAGATCATACACCACATTCTGCATGATTAAACTGAATCCAGAGTTCAGAGATTAATTTTTACCACATTGGTAACACTTTATAATAGCCATCATTAATTAACATTACATTTATAATTAATTAAACTTTAGTTAATTCTCATTTCACTGTTAACAATAAGACACTTTACTATAGTTTAATTTTAACTATAAATGTACCATTAATTAATGGTTATTGTAAAGTGTTACCACCACATTTATGAGAAAGTGTGAATATATCAACAAAATGTCCCCTGTGTTTATGTCTCCTGTACAAAAGCCAGGAAATGTTTAATGACAACATTAAATAGACATAAACATTACCAGTATGCATTTTGGCAAGAGAATAGAAAATCATATTTCTATGTGCATACTAAGATGGATATTAATGCCAGACATAAGCACAGTCCACTCAATTAGCATAGGTGGCACACATAGTCTTAATGACAGGTGTAAAGAGCACCCTTGTTTATTTCTAATTGCATCTCCAATGCTACAATAGTGTATGATGGAGGCGAGCCAGCAGCCTGTTAACTGCTGGTAATGGCTTCCTCACTTCCCACAAACCCCTGCTGGTCTCCCAGGGATACGCATGCATACGTATAAGCAATGATGAAACCGTGGCAGATGGGCAAGCTCCCTCTCCATGCCCACTTGCATTATTTGTGTCACAGGCCGGTGAGGCTAAGTATCATTATCTGCTAAGTGGCTTCTTCTCCCAGGGTGTGGAGCCAGTCTCTACTCTGAGAGGGAGATAAAGAGAGAGTGAAGGAATAAATGGGCAGAGTGAGAGATGGAAGGAGAAGGAGCAAGAGAAGGAGAGGACTTGTCTGCCTGTGGCTCGGGTAATCAATTGGAGTGCACCCCGTGCCCTGCTGTCTGCACACCCCTGAGCCTTGGGAGGTTGTTGTCTTTAGGCTGTCATGTTTTGTCAAAGCTACCATCCATTTAAAGTTGCACTGAATTAAAGGCCTGCGATTTATGTGAAGGGGTCCATCTTACGGCTTCACACCTGGATGCTAAATGTAGCCATTCATTTCCAGGAATCAATTATCTGAAATGTCTAATTAATACATGTCTGAATTAATCAGAGGGAGAGACGTCATCAGAGCCCTCACAGAGTCAGCTATGACTACCACAATGGGCTCAATGTGTCTTCCAGCAAATATGTGCAAGCATAACATGCACAGCAACCAAGGGAAAGATGGAAAAGCCATATTCTGAGAAAGGCTGTAGCCAGGCAACAACAGAAAAACACAAGAAATGCTGTAAGGCTTCCTAGCAGGGGGCTGGAAAACAAGCCCAAATAAACCTTATTCATCAGTGTCCATTTTGACCATCTTACATCAAAAGATGGACAGCTACACCAGGGTTTCCCCCAGTGTATTATAAGCCTGGCGGGCCACCAGGTCTAACTTGGCCTCAAGACTCTTCTTTTGAGATGAGTCATTTCACATGTTTTATTATCAACAACTGTCCTGCCTTAATCTTAGACTGCAGGGGTCCGTTTCACAAAGCAGGTTTAGTGAAAACTCTGAGTCTGTTAACCCTGAAATGAGGGAAACTTTGAGTTTTCCGTTTCACAAAGGGAGGTAACTCAAACCAACATACTCTATGAACCTAACCTGGTCGGGACCAGGTTTTTCTCAACAAACCTCGAGTTTCTCTCTGTCTCCGCCCTCTTTCAGCCACACACGGTATTTGATTTCCTCATTCATTCAGTCAGCAGGCGAGTTTTGGCGTAATATACTGTAGTTCTGCTGTCTGTTTTTTGAGAAAATCATTGCAAAAATCAGTCAGTAGGCCTACATTAGAAGTTACATTAGGTGGCAACTATTTTCACTACCATGGCATGTCCTTTTGATAATGATCCCGTGGATGAAGGTGCAGCATTACTGCGCAGAGAATTAAATATTCGTCGGGAGATGATTATCAGACCGCGCATAGATGTTCTTGCATTTCCAGACAATTATCTTTTTGAGGTACCGTTTCACATCACAGTCCATCATTTACATACACAACCTTATCCGTCCTTACATTTCCAACATTACCAACCGAAGTCATGCTCTCACATCCCAGCAGATACTGTGTGTTGCGCTGCGTTTTTTTTGCAAATGGGAGTTTTTTATACAACGTCGGAGATGCAGAGCACTTGAGCAAGGCAACTGTATTCAGAGCGGTCGAAAGTGTGCCTCGCCCTGAAACGCCCAGTGGGGTGAAAAACGTAGCCCTCCTCTTCCCCGTTGCCATGGTGACTCGTCGAATTGGGGCTCCATTGATGCTGTCTTTTTATACTTGTGGTGCACGCGCTTAACTCCAGGTGAAACTACTCCGAGTTGATCAAACTAACTCATATCAGCTGTTCTGGAACCGAAAACTCAGAGTTTCCTATCTCAGAGTAGATCAACTCAGAGAAACGGACCCCAGCTCTACAAGGAGATGTTGTGAGCCCCTGGTTGATGGAATACTAGTTGTTTGTAGACAGACTGGATCATATGGACTATCACACAATTGAATGGGAGAAGCTGTCTTTGAAATCAGTTTTGTCCCTGAAAACAGTTTCAGTTTCCACACAAAGAAGCAATCCATTTCAAAGCCAGGATAAATGGAATTTGGCCAGAATGAGCAACCTCACTGACACACCTTCAAAACTAAACATTCTGGGAAATAATATTTATTGACTTTATTGTCACGATTCAGAGTTTTGTGTGGATTTTCCGCACTTGGTGTGTTTTTGCTTTTGCCTGTGTGTGTTTCAGATGTGTGTCGGAGGCTGGGCGTGTCTTTCCTGGAGGGCTGGAGTTTTTTGTCACACACACCTGCAGTGAATCGCATCAACTCCGGCTTAAATGCTATGGTCTACTCTTCACTTGCTGCAGATTGTTTTGTCTCTACTATGCAGTAGATCAGACCTTCAAGCTTTGTGACAATTTTTGTATGTTTGTATTTTTGCTCTCCAACAAACCTAACCCTGTCTCTCCTTGTCTTCTCCAGTGTGGACACCTTTCCGTGAGCTCCAGCCTCACAAGGCACAAGTCACCAGCCTACGCACCTCTGCCACTTGTCTCAGTCCTCCCCGCTAACCCTCTGAGCTTGTCTACCCAAGCTCCACTCTGTACTTCAGCGGAGAGGGCCACAGCTCTGCCACCAAGCCAGTAACCCACCTGTCCAGCGCTCAACCTAGCTCAATCTCAAGTAACCACTCTGCTCACCGAGCCTCCCTGCACTCATTCCCTGCCAGCTATTCACCTGCACTAATACCTTACCTCTTGTCAACACATTTCTTTAAAACCTTTCCTAGTCTGGTTGTCCACTTTTGGGTCCTGCAAAACATTTACCAACTGCCACATTTATGAGAGTAAGATATGAGACGATCAATATGTATCTCATGTTTGTGTATGAAATACAGAGCTGGAGCCATGAGATGGTTAGCCTAGCATAGCATAGAGACTGGAAGTAAGAGAATCAGCTAGTCAAAGCAAAAAAGAAAAAAAAACCCTAAAGCTCACTATTGAAACAACACCTCCTGACCTCAGCTTGATACTTGAAGGACTTGTCTTAGGCGGTATTGCGCCCACCAATTGGAGGGCCTGTGGTTTTGATTCTTGGTCCCTGCAGTATACATGTTGAAGTGTCTTTGAGCAAGATACTAATTCCCAAATTACTCCCAGTGGGTCTTTCATTGGTGTGCAAGTGTGTTATAAATGGTTATTGCCCCTGATGGATGGGTGTCGCCTTGCATGGTATCCTAGCCACCAGTTTGAGAACGTGTGAATGCTTGTCTTGTGAATCGCTTGGAATGGCCACTAAGACAAGAAAAGCATTATATAAGTATAGTCCATTTACCATTTAATCTCTGCAATAGGTACAAAGATGAAGTCAGGACATTGTTAGCCTAGAATACAGAATCAGCCTGACTCTATAAAGTAAAAACAACAACAACAAAAAAACACCTACAAACACTTCTTTAGCTCACTTATTAACACCTCTTTTGTTTATTAACCTTTGCATTTGTAATACAGTAATGTACAAACGTTTTTGGATGGTACATGCTGGAACTATTCCTGGGCCCCGTCTTCACACTGAGGTTGCCAGGTTTCGTACCAACTGATGTTCACGAAGAAAATGTTCAAGCTCACAACTCCGCTCAAAATTCCAAAAGGTTTTCACATTTATAGTAGGTGCACATATTGGTTGTGCAAACTAAATACATATGCAAATATGTGATATGCAAATAGCTCAGCTTTAAAGGTGTTTGTATGATTATCTTTGTTGGCTGTTTCCCTTGCTTCCAATCTTTGTGCTAAGCTAGGCTAAACACTTCCCAAAGGCAGCGCTGATGACAGAGCATCCTCAAAAGAAAAACAACCATATAGGTCAACTGTGAAAGCAGCTTATTACGACCATTTACGTTTCACAGGACTCTGACCCAGAAGAGGCTGTTCCTTTCCAGTTTATAACCAAAAGTCAACGGAAAGTTATTTTAACTACGCCCGCCAACAGGGGGGGACAAACGGGTCTGTTGTCCTGGGCCCAGGGTAGGGGGGGGGGCAGAACTGGGCCCTCATTAAATTATGGAATAATTAAAAAAAAAAATTAAAGGAGACATATTATGCTCATTTCTGCTTGTTGACATGGGTCCTTGATGTCTAAATGGACTGATAGTAACATGCTTTGGTCGAAAAAACCGAAGGATTGAGCACAGCAGGGTTGTTTACACACCAGTTTCACAGCCCTGCTCTCAGCGGCCGGATTCTGACTTTTTTTTCATTATGTTAATGAGCTACTGCGTGCGCTGCCCACTTCTTCCTGCCGACCGGAAGACGTGAGGACGGCATCGCGGGACCATGGCAACGAGCGACACACAGCAACTTTCAATAAAGTTGATGTAACCGGGTCAACCTATTTGTTAAATTAAATGTGTATATAATTACCCAAAATCTGTTAATGCCTGACAAGAAAATGCCTCCAAGTCCAATATGTGTAGACTGTGTGTGCAGCTCGGAGCTCCTCCTCTTTCATTTCTTCTTCTGTGGTCCCCACTATAAATGTTTTCTGGGTTACCCACCTCCTCCCTTTTGTACAATTCCCCTGCGGGAGAGGTGGGTGTCACTGTTTGATTCAGATGATAATCATAAACCATCCTACTGTTTTTCTTTGTTTATTATATGCATTTCTGGTCTCAACATTGTTATTAAGCCTGTCCCTGCCTAACTATGCGAACATGCCTACAGAGTAGCATTTTAAAGGAGTAGTTTAAACAGTCGAAAGCTGCTAGCTTGAAGTCATGACAACTGAACTAACTTCCGGGTTGTCGATATCTTGATCTTTATCTTATTTGCATAGGAGCTGGAGTGGACGGAATTGTTTACATGGAGGTTCTGCTTTTTTTGTTCATTCTGTCAGGTATGTTCTCTCAATATGTAGTTTATTCACACTGAGATGTTTTTACGCCCTTTTGTACAATTCCCCTGTGGGAGAGGAGCTGGAGTGGACGGAATTGTTTACATGGAGGTTCTGCTTTTTTTGTTCATTCTGTCAGAATAAACGGAGATGATCTCCAAAGAGGTCCCGGTGTCACAGCATCATTAAAACAAACACAACGCAGAAGCTCACCGGTCACACTTGGTGCCGTTAGACCCGTCACATCGCGGACCAGCGATCGCCTGCGCAGCGGGATTCTGCAGCCGACTCCTCTGCTCTTCTCTCCTGTTCCTGCCAGCGCGAGCTCCCGCTGACTACTTCGTCATCGTAGCGGAGCCCTGCGCTTTGACTGGCAGGTGTCTGTCGTGTAGTCACGTGATAAATATAATTGTGCAGGAGGGTTACTGCTATATTGTGTATGTGTTTTATTGCATTTGTATTATTATATTAGTCCTGTTATTTGGCTAAATTTTTCAGTTGAGGAGATTTAATGGCTAATATTTGCCAGGCTATTTGTGTTCATATAACTATTTTGCCTTATGATAGGACACTGTAAATGGCTGATTGTTTTTTTTGCTGTGTTTTGCTTGTTCACTGAGCATTGCTGGGTTACTGACCCTTAGTAATATCCTTTTGTATTTTCCTTGTGATGTGTTTTTGGCTTTCTTGATTGGTTGACCTGGGCTATTCAGTATTATCTCACTTTAAATATCAAGAAAAAAAAAAAAAACAACAACAACAAAATAACACTATTAGTGCAATGTCTGAATTAGATGATGTGGGGAGTTTTGCCAGTTTTGGTGTGGGTAGAGGGTTATGTTTTGGTAGGGGTAGGCCAAGGCCACCTGGTAATAACTGCACAGCAGACCAATCAATGATGCATCAACCATTACTCCCTGCAGCTAGCTCCACACCTATTGCTCAGTCACATTCCCAGCCAACCCAGGTTGTCACTACTGAGGCACTGGGTAACATAATTACTGATTTGGCAAAACAGATTGGTGATAGTATCACTGCGAATCTCAGCACCATGCACCAACCCTGCTGCAGCCAGCCACAGTCTCCTGACAGCCAGCCTTCCCCTCGCCACGATCAGTCACAGCTGAAAGTTGTTGTTCAGTCAGACACCAAAGCACCACCATACTTTAAGGGTGACCGCTCGGACGCATTCTCCATTCATGAATGGGAGGATATGATGAGATGTTACCTATCTAGAATGGACTGTAAAACACCTGCAGAAATGTTTGATCTGTTGATGTCCAGGTTGACTGGCAAAGCTAGAGATGTTGTCAAAGTGTCACTACGCTGCCACCCTGAATTGAGTGGAGCTGAGATGCTGACTGCTGTGTTTGACATACTAAAGTGCAACTTCAGTGAGCTAACATTCTCTAGCCTGCCCATGAAAGACTTTTACAGCACCATTCCACGAGCTGGTGAGGATGCCATGGATTACTGGATCCGCCTGAACAAGTCTATTGATGCTGCTGATGAGTGTCTTCGCAGACGAGGCAAACTGGTGGAGGATCCCAGTGCAGAGGTTGTCATGATGTTTATTAATCACTGTCCTGATCCATGTCTCGCCTTGTCATTTCAACTGAAGGCTCCTGAGAAGTGGACTGCAACTGAGGTCCAGGACCGGCTGGATAGTCATGTGAGGAAAACAAGGATGAATGTAGTTCACTCACAAAATGCGAGATGTGTTTCTGTCCCAGGTCAGGGTCCTGTTGATGTCACCTGCCACACAGCTGTCCCAGTGCCTGTCCCAATGACATGTGAGGCAGCATCTCACCCTATGCCCTCCCTCTCATCCACTGCAGCCATTGGCCAGCCTCAGTCACCTGATGGAGCTGTGGATTTGCGACTGCCTCCCACTTCATTGTCCTTGCCTCCTATGAATGCTGCCCCCCCATCTCCTGGTGTTTCTGGACCTCCAGCAGATCCCTGCACTCAACAGATGGTGGCCATGTTTGACAAAGTTCTGTCCTTGTGCACTGCTTCCCTTTCTACTGGTCAAAGGCGCACCTACCAGCCTAGCCCTTCCCGTGGCCAGCAGAGTGCTCAACACACGTCATGCAAAGTTTGTGGCTCAGGAGAACACACAACTCATGCACACTGCAGACTGTACAGGCTGTGTCTCAACTGTTACAGCCCTGGCCATATGAGGCGTGAGTGCTCACAGACTTCAAGAAATCCAGCCACGCCAATGCCCCCTTCCTCCGCGCCCACTTTAAACTAGCCAGCCCGTGTGACGAGAGGGGCAGCATGGGCAGTGTTCAAGACACCCTCACCAGTGCACCAGATCTTCAGTCTGTGTACATGAACTGCTGCAATATATACCCTGCTGACAAGACAGTGATCCTTGTGGGGTCACAAAGAGTTGAAGGAGCAAGTGAGTTGTTTTATGCTCCAGTTTCAATCAGTGGCCAGTCTAGTCTGAGAGGAATGCTTGATTCAGGGAGCATGTCATGCACACTTAGTGAAGAAGCGGAGTCTAAGCTTAGAGCTGCTGGTGTTATCTTGACTCCTCAGCCTGTACCAGGAAGTGTGGTGCTCATCGGATGTGGGGGCCTTCTCACACACCCTAAATGTATCTATGATTTGGACATTGAGATTTATGGATCCAGGTTTGTTGTACCAACATTTGTAGTACCAGGGCAAAGAGACGAGCTCATAATCGGGACCAATGTACTTCGTCCCATCATTCAAAGGATGAAGTCGGACGAAAAGTACTGGGAACTTGTTTCCTCAAGCAACACTGACCAAGATTGTGAACAGTTTCTCCAGCTGCTGACCTGTATCTCCCGTTGGTCAGGCCCCGAGATGCCAGACAAGGTTGGCACAGTAAAGTTGCGACAAGCTGTCACCTTGCTACCGCAGAAAGAATATGTGGTGTGGGGGAAACTGCCACCATCTGCTCCAGTGTCACCAGGGAGCACTGTCATGGTCGAGCCTTCATCCGCCCGCTCCACTCCTAAGAACATCATGGCGGGGCGAGTCATAACACCCATGTGGGGGGATCGCTGGGTCCCAATGAAGGTCCTCAACCCCACATTATGCCCAGTGACACTGCGGCGCAATGCCAAGATTGCTGATGTATTCACCTGTGTTGCTGTTGAGGATATTCCCATTGTTCAAGGGCTGTGCAAATCTCAGAATGACCAACTGACCGGACCTGCTCCATCATTGGGTACGGCGCCTGACTTGTTGCAGCTACTAAAAGACTGTGGGTTAACTGACCTAGACATCAGTGGCTGTGAGGTGTCAGATGAGTGGAAGAGAAAGTTGGCTGAGCTGGTGTTGTCTTATCAGGATGTCTTCTCTAAAGACAAACTGGACTGTGGTGAGGCCAAGGAGTTTGTCCACCGTATTCACCTCACTGATGACCACCCCTTTCGACTACCTTTTCGACGAGTTCCCCCAGCACACTATCAAAAGCTGAGAGAGGTGTTGTCAGAGATGGAGATGAAGGGCATCATCAGCAAGTCCATCAGTGACTATGCCTCGCCATTGGTGATGGTTTGGAAAAAATCAGGGGACTTGAGGATCTGCACTGACTTTCGATGGCTTAATGCCAAGACTGTAAAGGATGCCCACCCTTTACCCCATCAGTCTGACTGTCTCGCTGCCCTTGGTGGAAACGCCCTCTTCAGCACCATGGATCTCACATCAGGATTTTATAACATCCCCCTTCATGAGTCTGACAGGCGCTACACGGCCTTCACTACACCCCTTGGCCTTTATGAGTACAATAGACTTCCTCAGGGGCTATGCAACAGTCCAGCGTCCTTCATGCGAATGATGCTCAGCATCTTCGGTGACATGAACTTTTCCAGTCTTCTTTGCTATCTTGATGACTTGCTGGTGTTCGCACCTTCAGAAGAGGAGGCCCTAAGACGTCTGGAAGTCGTTTTCTCTCGTCTGAGGGCCAGCAATTTGAAGCTTGCACAGAAAAAGTGTCATCTTCTCAGACGGTCTGTAAAGTTCCTGGGTCATGTGGTGGATGCCAGTGGAGTTTCAGTAGACCAGGAAAAAGTGAGGGTCATAACCGGCTTCCAGAAGGGAGATCTCATGGATGCCGATGGACTTACCCCATCCCCAAAGAAGGTGAGGTCATTCGTTGGCATGGTGATGTTTTACCAACATTTCATCCCAGGATGCTCTCGGATTGCTAAGCCACTCTACGCCTTGACTGCAGGCCAGAAGAGAAGAATAAAAGGCCTCCATGGTCGTGGGAGAGCTGGAACCTTCCGAGAGTTGACTCCTCATGATTGGACTCCAGCTTGTGAAAAAGCATTTTAGGGACTCAAGAGTGCTCTCCTTAACTGCATGGTGCTGGCACATCCTGATTTTGAGAGGCCATTCGTCCTTTCCACCGACGCTTCCATGGATGGGCTGGGTGCTGTTTTATCTCAGGTTCCAGCTGGTGAGGAGAGAGCAAGACCCATAGCTTTTGCCAGCAAGACCCTCAGCCACAGCCAAGTCAGATATCCTGCACACAGGCTTGAATTTTTGGCCCTGAAGTGGGCTGTGTGCGATAAATTCAGTCATTGGCTCAAGGGTCATAAATTCACAGTTTGGACTGATAACAATCCTCTCACGTACATCCTGACCAAGCCAAAGCTTGATGCCTGCGAACAACGTTGGGTTTCCAAACTCGCCCCATACTCTTTCGAGTTAAAGTATGTTCCTGGCAAACTGAATGTTGTGGCAGATGCCCTGAGTAGGGACCCGTTTGTGAAGCCCGTGGCTCAGCGGCTCTTGTCAGAGCCATACTCTGAGCTGCTGGAGCAAGTCTGCAATGTAAAGGATATCGGTGTCCAGGATGCTTTCCGTTTGACCTGTCTGCCCCAGTCATTGGACGGCCCACCTGTCATAGATGCTGTTGATGTCTCTTTGACGGATGATGATGTCTCATCTCTTTTGTCATCACTCAGTGACTGGGATTTGGCTCCGAGACAACGTGCTATGTCTATGGCTGATCACCTGACGACACTGACAGCACCTGGCCATGATGTTTTCCCTGCTTTGTCCCAAGCTGATCTCCTATCTCAGCAGACGCTGGACCCTGTCATCTCCAGGGTTGCCCATTACGTTGAGCGGAAGCGCAGGCATTCCAAGCGTGAACGCTATCATGAGAGTCAGCAGACACTGAGGATTCTGAAACAGTGGGACAAGCTTACCTTCCTTAATGGCATCCTCTACAGAGTGGTAAAAGATCCACTGACAAGACACAAAAGATTCCAGTTTGTCGTTCCTGATTCCCTAAAATCAGAGGTGCTGGCTGGTGTTCATGACCATGCTGGCCATCAAGGTCAGCCACGCACACTCTCCTTAGCTCGTCAGCGGTTCTTCTGGTGTGACATGGAGAGGGAGGTGCGCAACCACGTGAGGACCTGCCATAGATGTGTTCTCAGCAAAACACCAGAGCCAGCTGCAAGAGCCCCCTTGGAGAACATTAGGACTAGTGCTCCACTGGAACTGGTGTGCATTGACTTCTGGTCAGCGGAGGACAGAAATAACAAGTCTGTGGACGTTCTTGTGATCACTGATCATTTCACGAAGTTGGCACATGCCTTCCCATGCCAGGACCAGACCGCTAAGAGAGTGGCTAAGAAGCTTTGGGATGAGTTCTTCTGTGTGTATGGCTTTGCTCAGCGTATACACTCAGACCAGGGAGCGAACTTTGAGAGCGAGTTGGTTGCTGAGCTCCTGGAGTTGAGCGGTGTTGGTAAATCTCGGACCTCGCCTTACCATCCTATGGGGAATGGCACGACAGAGAGATTTAACCGCACCCTTGGCAACATGTTAAGATCTCTCCCCCCAAGAGCAAAGCATAAATGGCCACAGATGATCCAGTCCATGACTTTTGTATACAATTGCACCGCCCATGAAACCACAGGATTTGCACCATTCTATTTGATGTTCGGGCGGGTCCCCAGACTGCCCGTTGACCTCATGTTCCGGAATGTCCTTCATGATGACACCGTTTGTGAGTATAACACCTATGTGAAGACGCTTGTGGATGATTTGCGCACTGCCATGCTCCTGGCCCAGGAGAACAGTGCAGTGGAGCAGAAACACCAGACTGACCAGTACAACAAGAGGGCTAGAGGTGTGCCTCTTGCACTGGGTGACCAGGTGCTGGTGGCAAACAAAGGAACCCGCGGCAAGCAGAAGCTTTCCGACAAGTGGGAGCCTGCCGTCTATACGGTTGTGGACTCTAAACCTGCTCTTCATATCTACCGGATCAGGGATCGGAATGGGCATGAGCGTGTGGTGCACCGCAACTTGCTCCTTCAAGTGAACTTTTTGCCCTTGGATGTGTGTTTGGATGATAATGTTACCCACCGTGCTGTCAGCATAACCAATGGCCCCTCACCTGCTTCTGTACATGACCAAGATGTGTCAGCTGTGGACACTGGGGCTGCAACAGTTGTATCCTCTCTTGCTGATCCCCTGTCCTGTTTAAGTGTGTGTGATGAGGACCGTACAACATCATGGGTCCAGCAGTCCCCCACCGACACAGACTTTATCACAGATCCCCCGCCTCTATCTGAGACATCCTCTTCTGTCCTTGGTGGGTTGGGTGGTGGGGGGGCCTCCCCTTACTCTTCCATTCAGTCACAGCCTCCGCCTGTTGACCCTACTGGCCTCGGGGAATCTGATATTGGTCATAGGCTTATATCACGTTTTGGTAGAGTCGTTAGGCCAGTATGTCGTTTGATTGAGTCAATGGCTCAAGTTGAGACACTTCTTGGTGTTGAACAAGTTCAGTCCTCTGTCATACATGTGTGATTCTGGAGACTGTATTCGACTGTTTCTATGAGAATTCCTAAGCGTTGTATATTGAGCCTACATGGTTTTTTTTGGTGAAATTGTTTTTTTGTGATGATGCCCAAATTTTGTGTGGCCTATTTGTGTGGTGTAAAAGGCACCTCATTTTGTCTGTAGAGTATTCTGAGATTTTGCTAGGCGCCGAGCAGGTCTCTCGTCTCTTAACCCTGTTTTTTTGGGTGGCTGATATTGCTGATTTTTCTCACTGTGTGGGTTAGTTTGCTATGGGCCGTGTTTATTTGTGGTTTTGGGCAGGTTTTGTTGGACTTTGGAATTTTGTGTAATTCTGGCGGGGTGAATGTAACCGGGTCAACCTATTTGTTAAATTAAATGTGTATATAATTACCCAAAATCTGTTAATGCCTGACAAGAAAATGCCTCCAAGTCCAATATGTGTAGACTGTGTGTGCAGCTCGGAGCTCCTCCTCTTTCATTTCTTCTTCTGTGGTCCCCACTATAAATGTTTTCTGGGTTACCCACCTCCTCCCTTTTGTACAATTCCCCTGTGGGAGAGGTGGGTGTCACTGTTTGATTCAGATGATAATCATAAACCATCCTACTGTTTTTCTTTGTTTATTATATGCATTTCTGGTCTCAACATTGTTATTAAGCCTGTCCCTGCCTAACTATGCGAACATGCCTACAGAGTAGCATTTTAAAGGAGTAGTTTAAACAGTCGAAAGCTGCTAGCTTGAAGTCATGACAACTGAACTAACTTCCGGGTTGTCGATATCTTGATCTTTATCTTATTTGCATAGGAGCTGGAGTGGACGGAATTGTTTACATGGAGGTTCTGCTTTTTTTGTTCATTCTGTCAGGTATGTTCTCTCAATATGTAGTTTATTCACACTGAGATGTTTTTACGCCCTTTTGTACAATTCCCCTGTGGGAGAGGAGCTGGAGTGGACGGAATTGTTTACATGGAGGTTCTGCTTTTTTTGTTCATTCTGTCAGAATAAACGGAGATGATCTCCAAAGAGGTCCCGGTGTCACAGCATCATTAAAACAAACACAACGCAGAAGCTCACCGGTCACACTTGGTGCCGTTAGACCCGTCACATCGCGGACCAGCGATCGCCTGCGCAGCGGGATTCTGCAGCCGACTCCTCTGCTCTTCTCTCCTGTTCCTGCCAGCGCGAGCTCCCGCTGACTACTTCGTCATCGTAGCGGAGCCCTGCGCTTTGACTGGCAGGTGTCTGTCGTGTAGTCACGTGATAAATATAATTGTGCAGGAGGGTTACTGCTATATTGTGTATGTGTTTTATTGCATTTGTATTATTATATTAGTCCTGTTATTTGGCTAAGTTTTTCAGTTGAGGAGATTTAATGGCTAATATTTGCCAGGCTATTTGTGTTCATATAACTATTTTGCATTTTTGAATGAACGTAGCTCACTAGCTGTGAATAACAGACCAGTTCACACCGTCTCCTCTGTTTGTTCACCGCGGAACAGCAGCTAAACGTCCGCGAACAACTGAGACATTTCACCCCGTCTCCTCCCCATGTTCACGGCCGAGCAGTGGTTCCCCGGCCGGTTAGAAGCGATAAAATCTCATTATGCTAATTCATTTTCTCAATTCACCGTCATGTTTTAAAAGAGTGCTGATATGACAAATAAACGTTTCGTATCATTAACATTATCGTGAATCCTACGGCCAGTAAGCCCAGCTTTGATAACTTCACATGTAATGTTGGTTCAGCCTCATATTTACATCCACGGTTAGCGTTAGCTCATGTGCTAAACGGCCAAAGTAACACAAACTACACTGTTTTTTAAATACTTACAGTTCCATCACTGACAGCGGGTATGGATCCATCTTTTAAGGGACAATCTCGTTGCCAGTCCAGCGTTGTACTGACCCTGGTTGCTGAAACAGTCCGGTGTGAAGTGACTGGCACAGACCATAACGCTTCTGCTCACTGAAGCTGGGACCCTGATAAATAAAAAGTAGCCTCTTCGCTCTGATATCCTCTTTGGTAGGAGCGATGTAGCGAAACATGAGGATCCGTGCATCCGACGACAGAGCAGCAGTACTCGGCTTTCGGGTCGTACATGGCAGCGGTCAGGCTGTCGCTTACAAGTTAGCGAGGGGAAAAAAATGGCGGATCCTCGTTCAGGTAGCTGGCCTAATGTGGGAGGAGATACGCAAAGAGTATGCAAATCACCCGGACTGTTACGTCACAATCCGGGTGAAATCCAAACGGCTCGTTTAGAGACTCAATTCCTGACTCTGCCAGGTACAAAATATTGACTTAGTTGTCAAAACTCATGCTTAGGGGGTGGGGAGGCACTCCGGATACGCAACTATACATACTAAAGCAAGGAAAAAGTCAGTTTTGCATAATATGTCCCCTTTAAAATAGGCCTATTTGTAGAAAAATATGTAATATTTGAGTTACATAAAAGCTTTTTATTTGTTTTCTTCCTAATTTAGAGCGATAAGTCGACTAATCGCTCTAAATGACGACTACTGGTCGACCAAGAAAATCCTTGGTCGGGGGCAGCCCTATATAAAATACAGAAAGCTTTATGAGAGATTTCCAGAACATGAAAGAAACCGTGCACACAAACATTGTAATTGGAAATGGAAGAAGCTACAACATTCTGTCCTACAGACTTCTGGAATTGACAGCCAACAACAAAAATTGATGGAGACAGAAATCGAAAAAAAACAAAGCACTACTGAAGCGGCTGCTGGATGTAACACTGTACTTAGCCTTCAGGAATCTGCCATTCAGGGGCAGCACAAATACACTAGATGAGCCTGACAATGGAGTTTTTCTTGGCATAATTGAGCTGTTGGCAAAGTATGACAGTATCCTAAATGGCCATTTACAAAACATTAGAGAGCACCGGCAACAGGGAAAGAGACTCCAAGCTCATTACCTTTCAACTGACAGCCAAAACGAATTTATTGAACTTTCTGCTCAGCGTGTCCTAAACACTATTTTGAGGGAAAGGCAAGAAACAACATTCTATTCCATAATGTGTGATGCAACCCCAGATGTGTCAAACTTGGAGCAAAATGTACTGTTGCTGAGGTATGTCAGTCTAACTTCCCCTGAGGGTGGGTGGGAAATAAATGAACGTTCCCTTCAATTTAAGGACTTTTCAAAAAAGACAGGAGAGGAAATCGCCACAATGGTGGAACAATCACTAGGTGAACATGGGATAGATATAGCTGATTGTCAGTGCTATGATAATGGAGCTAACATGGCAGGAAAAGTGAGAGGAGTGCAAGCTCGCATACTGAATAAAAATCCCTTGGCCACATACTCACCATGTGCATCTCACACGTTAAACCTAGTTGGTGTCCGTGCAGCCCGGGCCTGCCCAGAAATAGACATATTCTTTGGCTTCATCAATCAGCTGTACAAACTATTCAGTGGCAGCCCTCACCGATGGGAAATCTTACAAAGAGTTTTGGGTTGTTCTCTGCACAGCTTGTCTGACACACGATGGAGTGCGCGGATAGAGGCAGTGCGCCCAGTGGCAAAACATTTGCCCGGTGTGATCCAGGCATTAGACACCTTTATCACTACAGGTAACCTCACCAGTGAAGCCAAAGCTGAACCACAGGGTCTAAAGACCTACTTTTAGTCCTTTAATGCAATTTTGCTCCTCACTTTTTGGGTCAAGGTGCTACAATGTGTGACCGGACCATGGCAAGGCCCGCGATCTCACTAACAACTTTGGATCTTACTGGTCCTTTAAATACTTCAGTCGACCCAGTACAGATGCCACAGATTATTTTTCTGATACAGTTAACTAAATGATGGACAGAGACAAGGATGTTTCCCACCAAGATCACAACTTTATTAAAGAGCTGCCAACATCAATTAATAATATTAAAACAAGGAACAATTCATTAGGGCTATTGTTAAAATAACTGTAAAAGAGTGCTGAGGATGGGCGGCCGAGGCCGCAGACAGTAAAGGGACAATTCACACTGGGACAGAGTACTCACCCCACTCCAGTGCCCTACACACATACACACAGCAAAACCAAACCAAAAGAAGGGAATCAACTATAAATTGTGAGGGAAGTGCAAAATGTTACCAAGCACATGAAATCAGGGGGGGGTGAAGTACAGGTGAGAGACTGCCACCAAACCCTCCACCGTCAGGCCGGCCACGCTTGCCACTGCCCCTACAGCACTCATACACAAAGGGAGAGAGAAAACACGTTACTCTCAATATTAAAAATGCAACAATGCAGCTCTATTAGTTGTTACTTCTCAGTGGGAAAACCAAAAGAAGTTAACTTTAAGCAAGAGGAAACAAAACAACCTATACAAGAAAACTACTAAACAAACAAAACAAAACAGGCTAAACAAAAAACGAAACCTAAGCAAAACAAAACAGCAGTGGCAATCTGCAACGAAACAGAACAAACAAGTCAAACCACTGTGAAAAATAAAATACACAATATAAAACAAAGTCCACCTTTTACCTCCATACACCGTTGCGCAACGTCTGCAAAGTTTGTCACAGAGAAGCCGGCACCAAGCTGGACCAGGACCGCAGACACACACGCTGACATGGTCACGCACCAAGGAGCAGAGAGAGAGACATGCCACGGCTTATGTATGATGGTCCAGCAGGTCAATTAAGACCCGGAAGTAAGGTGTGGCTACTCGTGAGGGACATTTGACCAGACTGCCGCTTTCTACCTGCTACAAATTCATAGAGGATAGAAACCTTACCAGCCAGTCCTCAACCACCTCACTTGATGTGCAAGCTGTCAATATAAAGGAACTGGAGGAGGAGATTGCCTGCATGCGTGCATCATGGGACAGTTTTCTGACAGAGGCAACTACTGTTGCCACGTTCATGGGCATCAAATCCCAGTTAGAAATGAGACAGAGAAAGAGGAAGCGTTTCTTTGATGAGTCAGAAAAGCAAGGGACAGAGGAGCAAAGCCCAGAGACCCTATTCAGAGTGTTTCATGTTGCAATGGACAGCATAATCTCTTAACTACATGTACGGTTCTCATCAATGCAGCAGATATGTGACGAGTTCTGCATCCTGTGGAAATTCAGAGATATGCCACAGGACAGCATCAGTGCAACATGCTCAAAGCTCTCTGAGAAATATAAGAATGACCTCACAGAGTCCCTTGAAGACCAAATTCAGCACTTAAAGAAAATATATAGTGCAACTTTTTTGCAACTTAATGCCATATACACAATGGGACTACAGAGCATTTAGGGAGACCTGTGTGTCCTGCTGCGTATTTTCCTGTCTCTGCCTGTGACTGTGGCTGGAGGTGAGCGGGCCTTCAGTAAAATGAAGATAATAAAAAACTACTTGCACTCTAACATGTCCCAGGAGAGGCTCAGCGGTTTGGCCTCTAAGATTATCTCGTCCCGGGCCCAGGCAAGACTGTCAGCTGGCCTGATTTTAACTATCATAGTTATGTTACATACATAAAACATAACTGAACCAAGTAGTTGCAGTGCTTGAAGTAGTTTTCTTGCCTAAACCCAACCAAACTGCAAACCGTACAACGAAGGTCCTGTACATCTGTCACTGGTACACTGCAAAGCTCATGTTACTTTAGAAACTGATATATGTTGTTTTGGGAGTCACTGGCAATCATCCTATTCAGTCATTTAGGTATGAGAATGTGTTGAAGATAAATATCAATGCAACACTTGAATGTTGAACACTTCAGTTTTCTGTAGACTGTATTCAGTAGGAACCTATTGTATCAACTGTAGAGACATTAGCTGTATCTGTTAGCTAGCAATGTAAGCATCAGTGTTTTTGTTGTTCCTGTGTGTTTTATTTAACATCCTAAAACTTAGAACTACTTTGTTTCTGTTATTTTCTGTAATTTACCCTTCTCTTTATTCTTTGTCCTCATGAATTTGAGTCAAACAACATGAAACAATATTTTGACACATTTTCATCACTTTCCCATGCCTGTGTGATGTAAGCTGTTATGAACACAATGGCATGTATGACAATCACAAAAGAATGGCAATTTGTCGCATGATAAGTCTTATATTCAAAACAACTTTGGCTCCTTAGAGCAAATACTGATCTACAGAAATACATGTCAAGCATTGCATACTTTAAGATTACAACTGACATAAGATTTAGGCAGAGAAATACGAAGACATCTTCTCTGAATCTCCTTTCACATCTCTCCATCACCATCATTGTTAAATTCACTCACAATAAAGAGAATGTTTGCACCTTTTTTGTCTGTAACATTTAATGTGATAAATGATGTCCTCAGTCTTGCTTCAGACTTGAGCCGACATGTAAATCTGGCCTGGAGGACAGTGAAATGGAGAAGCTTCCCTGAACCAAATCCCCAAAATGACCTGAGGGATGGAAGGAATTTTGGCGTTTTTCACACAGTGAATTTGAGCCCCTCTCTTCGCTGCTCTCACTCCCCCCTTCTGCCTGATGTGAGCTGCTTTGCTGAATTGTCACAATGTACTTCTTTCAGACAAAAGTTCACTGATGGCAGCAGAGATATCAGCCTGAGAGTTATTTTATAGTACTCAGATCGGAAATCTTATTTTTCTAATCACAAATGAGTGAACCTTTACTTACTATTTTACTAGGGAGAAATAAGGTGAAATCCTTTACCTTAACCATTTCAAGACCAGAACTGAAACGTAATGGTGGGCCACTGGCCATAATACACCTAATGTACTGTTAAGATGCAAAATTACACTGAAAGGGTACTAGGATCCAAGGTTCCATTAATTGACTGACTTCTTGTGCAAAATGCTATTTTTAGATCAGAAAAATAATGATTAGGAATCCTACATATTTAAAGAACATTTTTACACACACACACACACACACACACGCACACACACACACACACAAATATTGTTTCCCTAGAAACATCTGGTGGGCCAAATCAAACCTTATGGTGGGCCAACTTGGGCAATCCTGGTTCTGGTTAAGATAGATGGTGCTTTGCTTTAGAGGGGCAGAATTTTTGTTTAGAACATTAAAAAAATGATTTAACATTAACAACAGAATATGAAGAAACAAGTGTTGACATTATGTCAAAGATTAAGTCTATGCAATGTCTTGCAGAGATGTCTACTGAAGTTAGCATGCTAACCAGTTAGCCCTGAATGTCCTGTCTCCCAATACCTAGTACCTCAAGAGGTAACCAGAGACAAAAGTCTGATTGCCCCCATAGTTTCAACTGGGAGATGTTATAGTGACAAGTTTGCTACTTAGTCGAATAAATAAACTAAATAAACTCACAAAATATATATGACATATGTACGACGGAGTATTAGGGCCACATTGAGGGGAAAAAAAAATCACAAACTTCGAGAATAAAGTCGTAATTTGTGAGAATAAAGTCGTAATTTATGAGAATGAAGTCGTAATTTACGAGAATAAAGTCATAATATTACGAGAATAAAGTCATAATATTACGAGAATAAAGTCGTAATTTATGAGAATAAAGTCATAATTTTATGAGAAAAAAGTCATAATATTCTAACCTGTTGTTTTAGAGGAAGACAGTTGGTAAAATGAGGGCCGTGGAGGATTTTGTGGAGTTGTACTTTAGGATAGGTTTCACAAACAAGGAGATACTTAATCTTTTGGCACATCAGCATCATATCATCATAAGTATTAGGACTTTAAAAAGAATATGCAAGAAAATGCATCTTTTCCGGAGAAAGAACCAGACAGACTTGGAGGAAGTCGCTGCTTTTATGGAGGGGGAAATGGCTGGAACTGGTCAACTGCAGGGTTATCGGTGGATGCATCAGCTGGCCATTCAGAGGGGTTTCGTGGTGTCTCAAGAAACAATCTGACTGATAATTAAGATTCTGGATCCAGAGGGAGTCGAGCTCCGGCGAGCACTGCGTCTCCGACGCCGGCAATACACCTGCAGAGGCCCCAACGCCTTATGGCACATGGATTCTTATGATAAACTAAAGCCCTATGGCATTGCTATTAATGGCTGCATTGACGGATTTAGTCGCCACATAATGTGGATGGAGGCATATACAACTAACAGCAACCCCAAGGTAATAGCTGAATACTTCATAAATACTGTGATGCGCATTGGAGGCTGTCCACAGCGGCTGAGGGCCGACCCAGGTATGGAAAATGGACACGTCAGGGACATGCAGATGTTCCATTGATGAATCAATGAATTAATGAATCCATTAATTGGGGGTTTCAACATGAGTTCTGAACTGAACCCAGAATCCCCCAGGCCTTCACACATGCAGGTGCAAAGACTGCCCAGAGATCCAGCTTTGAGCTACTTCTCCCACTGGGAACCTCTTCCCTCCTGATCTCTCCTGGAGCTCCAGCAAGCCCACAGAACCTCCAACTTTTCTTTCTAAACTGCACAGCAAGGACAGAACTGGTCAACATTCGGATTACAACGTTCTCCTGCTTGCCCATCAGCTAAGGAACAGCCAGCACCCTTTTCTTCAAAGACAGGCAACATTGAACTAGGCCTATATAGCACACAGCATAGCATATCATGGTTAAGAACAGCTGTTTGCATGATGTTATGCCCATGAATGTAGTATTTGGTCTATTCACGGTTTGAGTGTTAATGTGATCTCTGTGTCGCCAGGTATTGGTAGTTGGATCTGCGACATGGCTAAGTTGATGTTCATTAAATTGCTAACATATGCTGTCTATTTAATATTGTACAAGAGGGAACGTTGCCAACCTTTTCTCTGTCAGAGCTCAGAAATCCTGCAACTCTTACTAAATGTGATGGTTATTGGTGGTTATTTTGGTTGTATATAATTATTTATCAGAGTTAAAAACAATCAAGGGTGGTGCTCCAGGCAATCTAATGTAAAGTGGATTCGATTAGATTATTTAATATAATTAATAATTATCTCTGATAATCATTGTTATGACCCCTCCCTTTCTGCTCGCCATGATGCAGTTGATCACTCCCTGCAGGAGCTGGCAGTCAGGGAGGGTCATTAGGGCAAGTAGCTGACACCTGGCTAGGCCTCAACCAAGGTTACAAATGCCAGCTTGGTCTCAGGCTATGTACACACGTAGCCGGGTATTTTTAAAACCGAATATCTCCCCCCCCTCCGTTTATAAAATAAATGTTATCCACACTACCTCGTTTTCGAAAAAAAACCCTTCCACACATAACCGAACATCTGCGTTTTCAATCACACTGACGGGTGATCGCATGACAGTGGACTGCCCCTCGATATGAGGACGTAATAACTCCGACAGCGACAGGAGTGAGGACCGAGACATACGGAAATTGTCACGCAATGTTATCCGTCGCCTGTGCTCTTGGAGCAGTAGTTGGGCTTGTAAAATCAAAGAGGTAAACAGCGCCTGCACAATAGTTAACACCACCACAGTTTTCAAGGCACTCGGAGCCATGCTTCTGCAGTAAACAAAGGTCGCACGTTTGATGTCAGAGCAGATTTGTTGTTGTTTTGGCGCATATTGTGACGTTCGAAAACGCAAAACTCCGGTTATCTCTCTCTACACGCAAATGCATAAACGGAGTATTCGCAAATCTTCACTTTGCCCGGAGTTTTTTAAAATATTCGTTTATGATGCGTTTTTATGTGGATGACAGGTCCAAACGTAGAAAAATATATTCGTTTTAGCAGATACCCGGCTACGTGTGTACGGGGTCTCATTGTCTCTCTTGCTCTCTCTCTCCTAGGCTCCATACAGCTACAGGTTCTGGGTTCGTTTGGTGTTTTCTTTTGTCTTCAACAGCAGCACACACACAAGCGCTTCACTCATCTATACACTACATTCACTACTGATGCCGCTACTCTCTACAACTCAGGTTTTTATGTTGTTTAAGTCACAATAAAACATGTTCATTTGGCACTTACATCCTGACTCTTCTCCCCTCTTTGTCACACACAGGTGGCTGTGTCCAAATTCAGGGGCTGCAGCCTTCAATGGCCTAGCCTTCGCGGTCCACGAGGGCCGGGTCCTTCGGACAGGTCTTTGAAGGCCTCGTCCACCGTTGTTAAATGGGACGGTCTAGCCTTCGGAGTATTTCCTGGTTGCCTCACCAGATGTTCCCGCCCCTTACCCTTACGTCACGATTATGAATGAAGAGATGCATTAAAGTCTGTTTTGGTTCAAATCTATCAAACGTGTACATTTATTTGTGTGTGTACAAAAATTAACGCCAAAATGTGTCAAATCTAAATTGAATCATTAACATTACAAAATAAACATTAACCCATTGGTGAATAACAACTATATTTACCATAGCATCACCAGCATCACGTATTTTAACTGAAAGTTGAAATTTGGAGGTTTTGAAGTTTAACATATCTGGCGTTGGATGTTTACATGACTAAAAACCGAGTATAAACCCATTACTTAAATGTGAATGTCATGTCTGCGCCACTTGATGTCGCCATTTTCTGTTGCTTCCTCTTCTGTTTCGGGACTGAGCAGCGGTGCGCAAAGAATCTTGGGATATGAGAGGCCGCGAAGGATAGTTGCGGTGCGTCCTCCGAAAAGAGGGAAGGACAGGCTGCATTTGTGGGCTGCGTTTGGAGGAGCCTCTGAATTTGGACAGCCTTCGCGCAGCGTTGTGATGTAATTGGCCTTCAAATGCGCACTTCGTGGGCTGCAACCCCTGAATTTGGACACAGCCACTGAGCCAGTTTGCGACATCATTCATTATAACTATTAATCATAGCCAAATTTAACATAAATTCCCAATGAATGTTATGTAGTGCTCCAACAGGTATAAGTGGCTTAACCTCAGGACAGGCAAAGTTTAATTTGGGTTGAGAGGTTAAATTGGTACCCATCAGATAATCTGCTGAAAATGTATTCCTGAGGGGAAGAATTTTCACCCTGATGTAAGTGCCTTGCATCCTAAGACTAACCCTAACCCCACCACAAGGCATTTAAAAACTGAGCGAGGGCTGAAAAGGATGACTCGAAAGATAAAATCTACCAAATGAAATGTTTTCAAGAGTGTTTATATAAATCTGGATAATAGAGGCAATTTAAGAATATTGTTGCCACACCATAATTTTTAATGGTGTTTTCATGCCCTTGGAGCCCAGACACAACTGACAAGTGGACACAAGATAAAATAACTACCTCAATTATGAGAAAATGATAAATTAAGAGGATAACTTTACAAAGTGAGTATCTTCCATACAAGTGCCAGAGAACAATAACTCCACACTCTTCCAACTCTAGAATTCCTCCTCAAATGCCTCCATTAGGCCCCAAGGTATCGGAGCTGTAATCTAGGCTTTATTGCAACTCCTTTATGGTGGAAGGTCAATCAGCAGAGGTCAACAATCCCACCGCAAGAGTCACTTTCAAAGGCAGACGTGATCCACTTCAGCAGTGGCATGCCCCGAGCATTCATTCATCAAATTCATTAGCTTAATATCAGTGGACATCTGTTTAATGGGCAGGCTGTTACTACAGCTAATCACAGGGTTCCTCTGGGAAATCATCTTGAGGAGTTAGAGACACCATCAAACAGCTGCATCCCTGACATCCACAGGGCCACTGTATCATCGCTGTAATTAGGATCTCGGTGAAAAGGAGCCATGTCTTGACAGCTTTCTTATTATTTTATTTCATGAGAGGGAGGAAGACACACAGCTAATATAGTGCCCACATTAATTTTATTTGAGGCCTTCAATTGATGCTCTTAGCCACAAGCCTCTATGACTAGTCAGCAAAACATGTTTATATTCAAACTGTAGGTGTGGAAAGTGCCAAAAAACAAAAAAACAGCAGAGAATGTCAGACAATCAGAAACCCTTGGAGCTCATGTAGCCACAGACAGATATTGCCCATGATGACTGATATGTCATCTGTCAATTGGTTGGTTGGTGGACCACTTTCTTGACAAATGGGGGCTCGTTGAGTCAGAGAATCCGTTTTTTTTTCGATAGCTGAATTTATGAATGAACCACTACGTTGCGTGACGTCAGCACGTAGTAAATCTGGTTAGCGGTAGCATGTGTTGTTTGTGGACATGCTGACTACGGCTTTGTGGGAGACATTACCGAGGGGTAAGTGTTGCTTGGTTAGACATAATGAGATCTATTGTGCAGTGTGTATGTAATGCTACTTGTTATGGGGATTTTTGTCCCGTTAGTTTGTAAAAGTTCAGAAGTTAGGCGAGGTTTTTTCGAGAAGGTAATGGCTGCAGCCTGCGGGAAGGCGGGGCTGGACCCCGCCCTGAAGGTCCAGGCCCCCCGAGCACGGAGCATTAGCTCCAGTTAGCACAACAATAGAAGCTGGCTTTTCTCGCTTGTTGTGTCCTTCCGAGCTGGGTCTGCTCCCCAAGCTCTGTACCACCATACCAATGTACACGCATACAGAGACCGGACAATAAAGGAGAGTGCTCGGAGAAAAGTCAGAGAGGAAGTTGGACTTCCTGCTAAGTTATGAAAATATGTGTCTGTTACTTGATTACAGCGGTCTGTTGTTCTGTTGGGCTGAGTGGAAATTCTCTATGTACATGTATGCAGTACTACTAGTAAACAATACCTGTTACTGGACCTGTGTGTGCTTTTATGGACTCCATGACGTCCACTTGAAGATGAAAAGGAGTCATTGTAGGAATAGTGATATAGAGAGCAAGTAGAGAGGCAAATAATGATGTAGGCCTATGTATATTACAAATATAAATGCATTTGTCTTTTTTTGGCTGATCTAATTATAGATTTTCCATTTAGTTTTATAGATGACCAGGGGCGGTCCTAGACCATTTGGTGCCCTCTGCGAGCTTTACTGATAGCGCCCCATCCCCAGGAGAAAAGACCTCATGTCCATAGAATTGTACATTTATTTAAACAATGATAATCCAAACAATATAACAATATGTGCAAATGAATAAATCTGTTCAATAATAAATACACAAAAAATAAACATATTTTAACAGTAGTTCAACATCTGAGAACAAAAAGTGCACACTAAAGAATCAAAACAAAAAATAGTGTATGCTGGAAGTGTAAAGAAAAGGCATTTATCATTTTCAAGACTTTATTCAAACAAGTTAGAGATAATGCAAAACAAGGAGTAAATACAGAACAGCAAATAAATAGGTGTCAGGCAGAGTTCAGCACTTGATGTGATTGCTCCAAACATAGTCCTTGATTTCTGGCCTGTAAAGCAACAGATGAGCAACATAATTAGATATTTTTATGGAACAGAGCTCGACTGTCCTCAGCATACTGTGAACATGTACACTTTCAATGGTCAATACTTTAGACATTCCTGGACAAAACTTTACAGATGTCCCAGTTTTTATAACATTAAGTACCAGCCCTTTATCTTTCTTTACATGTTTCTACTTACTGTGTTTATTGTTATGCACCAAAGCACAAATTCAAATGCTGAAAAGCTACTTGGCAAAAAATGTGATTCTGATTATTGTGTGTCCAAGTTACATGCCTGGTCAATATACTGTACAAACACAAATAGTTGTAGGTGGTGTTTATAAGGAAAAAATGATGATGTAAAGTGGTAGCCACATAGAAGTTCCCCTCCCAGCCTGCTGCCATGCTGCTGCCATGCTGCTCCCATCAGTCCCAGCAGAGCTCCAGAAATGTCCCAGCGGCTGGAGTGACCCCCTCCTTTTCCTGGGCGTGACTAGTTTTTACTGGAACTCCACCCATTCAATGAAATACAGGACATGACCAGGGGATGGCGCTTCTCTCACAGAATACAGTACATATCGACAGAGGCGGCATTTAAAGCGTGGCCTCTGGCTGGTGAGCGGAAATTCACATAATTCATAGAACCACGAGTACATGTTTGATTTAAGAAGTGAAATTATAACAGACCTAGCTACTGGAGATGTGCTGGCCACTGTTTTATCTGGAAATAAATTGTTGTAGCTAATAATACCTACTGTCAATTTTTTTTATCACAATTTATTTACTGTGAATCTACATTTAAAGAGGAAAAACTAAGGGAGTGATGAAAAGCCTTTTGGAAGATGTTTGCAGTTGCAGGTATTCAGTGCATGCCTTCGACCAGGGAATTAGCATTATCATTGCTCAACCTTTTGTTTGCGCTAATGGGCCACCTATTGGTCACCCATTGTCACACAAATCATGCAATCCTGCAATCCTGCAATGCAGCTGGCTGCAGAGTCACCGGACTTGAATCCAATCGAGCTCGTTTGGCACTCCATGAAAGACTACATCCGCAAAGAGGCTAAGCCAGGCACAAAGGAGGAGCTTGTTCAGGCCATACATGCGTTTTGGGAGACAAAACTGACAGCGGAGTTATGCAACAGACTTATTACAGGATTATCAAATGTTTTAAGTCTGGTTATCAAGAACCAAGGCGGGCACAGTGGAAGATAATAATGTCTCAACTGTCTTTATTCCATTATAGAAAATGACAACACACACCAATATGTACTTTTTTACTGACAGACTACAAATATGATATGACTATTATGCGACTGAATGTAATTTTCTATTTGCTGTAGAAGGGCCGTGAGGACCGCTAGATTTTAAACTCTATAATCTCTCATGTAATGCATGGAATGCATTCATTGTGTCATGATATTTTTTTTTTAAAAAACAACGTAACACCGAAATGTACATTTTAACAAGTTTAATTATACATTTATCAATATTCATGTCATCGCACATATAAACCGTAATATTTACATATATTAACACAAGATTTTAATAGATAAAACTCAGAACAAGAAAATTAACAATTAAAAGTATCTTATTTGATTATGAAACGTTTTATTTTAACACTTAGGCCTAATAATATATAATAAAAAAAAAAAAAATTGATAAAGCTGGAAACGAGCTGATCCAAAACAAAAACAAAAAAAGAGCCAAGAAAGGAGTTTAGGCAGTAGAACAATAAAACAACATACAATTATATAGTTTGTTTTATAAACTAATTATAGATTATTATTATCAAATTATACATTTGAAAACGGTCAAAATGACCATCTTGGCCGTCCTAGTGTTGAGGATCATCTCTCTCTCTCTCTCACTGCTGTCCGCGGTGCTGAACCAAAGAAAAGGATTTTAGCAAGATAATGTAACTTTTTGTGTGTGAAAAACTATATCAGTCACATTGTTATTCAAAGAAAAGTATTTTATATATGAAAAAGGTGAGAAGGATATTTGGAGGGGGGGGGGGGGTTGTTCTTGCACAGTGTGCGGTCCACCTCCCCGTACTGCACATCCTCCCTTTTGAAGAACTCCACAGCTGTCTTCTCCCTGGACTGGAGGGTGTACTTGACCGTTTGAATGGCATTGAATGTTGAAATGTTCATGTTTCTACTTCTATGGTCAATGACCTCATTCATCAAGCTAAAAGAGGACTCGACTCTGGGTCCATGAAAGATGCTGTATACATACTGTATCCAACGTCACCATTTTAGTTGACGAAAAGTCTTGGCATTTTAGTCTAGTTTTAGTCAAAGAAAATCCAAAGTATTTTAGTAGTAGTAGTAGTAATAGTTTTAGTCAATAGTCTTTTTTTAGTCTTTGAAAGCAGATTGACAGTATTGTTAATCACAATTAATCTAGTCAAACCACTAGATTCATTTTAGTCTTTTTCTCACTCATCTCAGTTTTATCAGGCAGGAATACATTTATTGAAACACGGGTTAACACGTGAAATTACTCTGTAGCACGTTTCACCAGAGAAGCTCTGTTAGTACTCGCCGCACTTGGCACAGAGCACCGGTGTTGTGTGTGCTCCTCACTCAGGCGCGCGCACACACACACACACACCCCTGGCAGCGCAGGAGGAGAAGAAAACTGACGCGCATCCAGTGAAGGCACTTTTTGGATTGTAATTTAAAAGTCTGTGACGAAAAAAGAGACATTGTATTAAGTTTTTATTTGATTAAGTAGATTTCGTCTCGTCTTTTTTCGTCAACGAAAAATGCGTGTTAATTTCGTCACAGTCAGTGTTTAAGGGCATTGATTTCATCTCGTTTTCGTCATGAAAAAAACCATCGTTGACGAATATTTTTCGTCTCATCTCGTCTGACGAAATTAACACGCGTGGTGAATCGATAAGACTGGAGGAGTCTTATCGATTCACCATGCGAAAAGCTCCTTCTTCTTCTTCTTCTTCTTCTTCTTCTTCGTGTTTAACGGCGGTTGTCGTCCAGCCAAAGATACTACTGATTACTACTATCCAGCCGTTTTGCCACACACACGCCTCTAGCGTTATGGCGGTGAATTGCAAGTCCTCTGCTCCACGTTCCCATGTATAGAAATCCATATCCGCTCCCGCTCCCGCTCGCGTGTTACGCTTGTAGTAGGCAGCGGCTATTACGCTTGTGGAAAATGTATTACATTTGTGGGTTTATTACATTAAATGCTGCAGATTTTTATTAAGTTTGTGGTTTATTACGTTTGTGGACATTATTACTTTGGCAGGCGTTACACGGTCAGTTAGGACCACACTTTCATTTTACACATACAGTCTCATGCGTGTATATTCACGGACACGTCGGCATGTTGTTTATTTATTCGTTAGGGTTTATTTGCGCACCGTATGCTTCAGTGTTAACATTAAAACCACCACAAGGCAAACATTTACTAGAATGCAAAATCTGTAGACAAGTAAACTGTGAGTGATATACATTTTTATTTGTGCTCTGTGTTTATTTATCTTTGAAGCTACTGATATCGCCTGTTTTGGAGGCAATTTATCTGAGGGAAAAAAGAAAGGAGGAGGAAAAGTGATTGACAGATTAATTCGGGTCAAAATCACTGCTCCTCCCGTGGACAAATGAGGCGCTGCAGCTGATTTTCACACAGGCTGCAGAGGGGCGTTAACAGTTGTGGCTGCATTCACTACGTCATCGCGGGGGATTAAATTATCCCCACGGGCCAAGCGGGAGCCCATCACGGAGCTGCCACGGACCAATCATGGTCCCGCAGAGGTCCTACCAGGGAATCGGGGGAACTTCGAGTTGGCTACTACTGTAGCAGGCCCACCACTAATCTTGATGTTTTGGCTTTGCCACATCTAATGTTACCATAGCCAGCTGCTGCTAGCTAACCAGCACTGAGTTACAACATCAAAACACACTTTCAAAACAATGTCTGAATGCTAACAAAGCTATCTTGACAGCTATCAGTGATAGCAATGGCTATGTTGGTTGTTTCCGTTTAATATGATAATATTAGGTGTTTACTTACAGGTGAATGAGACATGAGGTAGCTACTTGTCATTAGATGTTGTGATGAAAACGATGCACTGGTACTCTCCTCCTCACCGCTCGTGAGGACTCGGACTCCGTCAGTGGTATTCGGCAGTTGTCGGACGTGCGCGTTCATGGTTTGCGGGGAGCGGCTTTGGAGAGAGGCCTGAGTGCAGGGAGCTGAGTTTACTGGCTGGATACTTTCAAATCTGGCCTGGGCTTGACGGTTTTTCCAACTTACAGACCCCAGCTTTAAGTTTAATTTATTTTTTATGTCAAAGTATTGTTGTAGATAGAGGGATGGCAAAAACTAATTTATTTTTTCTAAAATTACGAAGTCCTACAGTTTGCAGGTGTCGTAAATGCAGCAATTTTCATAGAAGTCCGAAATCCCCACTGTCCTGAACGAAGCACGATTAAGATACTAGATGTGGGCGGGGCTGGACCTGATGTGGGCGGGACTGGACCGTCTAACCCGTGTCGCAGCCGTTAGTACTTAGTTTTTTCTGGTAATGGAGTTCCGGGGTTTTTGCATGGTCTACCGTCTATTGCTGTGTTGTGTCCCTGTTAGGCTAGGGGCGAGTTCCCTTTGGAGTTCGTCCGGGGGGGATTTTGTAGTGTGGTGTTATCGGTGGCTAGAGCAGTTGTCTCGGGTGCACAGCCGAGGCTGCGGGTGAGTCGCCAATTGCTGGTTGCTTGCCGGGCTTACGGTATTCAGTGTTAAGTACCCACCGCCGAGCACCTGAAGAGCTAGTGGGGAAGATTAGCTAGCTTTTTGGTCAGGTAGTTAGAGGGGTAAAGAACAGCGATCCCTTGACTGTGTAGACCTACGGACTTTTGGGGCTAAGGTTACATTTGTTTTCAGGTAAGCTGATTTCAGACACCAGTTTAAAGGAGAGAAAAAAAATGTTTGGTTTTTTTCATTCATTCATCAGTCTTTCACTTTTGGACAGGTTTGAGGTTAACTGTTGATTATGGCGTCGAAAAAAAATATTGAGGATTTTGTGGCTGCTCCGTCTGTTGAGTTATTGGACTTGTGTTCCCGTGAAGAAGTTGTAGAACTTGCTGCACACTATGAGATTGATGTTGTTGATAAGCGAATGACGAGCAACATGAAGAAAATTTTAATGGAGAGGTTACATCTGAAGGGGGAGGATGGCGCTGAGTCAAGTTTAAGTACAGCTGCTGCATCTTTGGATAGTTCAGGAGGATTGTCCTTTGAGAAGCGTAGACAGTCGTTACTTTTGGAAGTGGAAATTAGGCAGAATGAAGTAAGGAAACTGCAGCTGGAGGAGCAAGTGCGCTGGCTAGCCATTGATGGTGGTGCTGGTCAAGGGCATGCACGTTCATTTGATGTTTCTGGTAATTTGAAATCAGTTCCTCGGTTTTCTGAATGTGATCCAGACACTGTCTTTTCCCTGTTTGAGCGTGTTGCAGAGGGTAGACATTGGTCTGATGCTGAACGCACATTGTTACTCTAATGTACGCTGACTGGGAGAGCCCAGGAGGCTTATTCTGCACTCACGGTTGCTGAAAGTAGGACTTATACATCTGTTAAAGCAGCTGTGTTGAAAGCCTATGAATTGGTCCCTGAAGCTTACTGTTTAAAGTTTAGGACTTGGGAGAGGTCCGGTAAGTAGACTCATATGGAGTTTGCCAGAGAGATCACAACTCACTTTAACAGGTGGTGTTCTTCACTTGAAGTTGATACTTATGAGACGCTGTGTGATTTAATTGTGTTGGAGCAATTCAAAAACTCTGTTCCTAGTCGTATAGCTACCTATATAAATGAACATAAGGTGAAAACCGCCCCTGAAGCTGCCAAGTTGCCAGACGAATATGTTTTGGTACATCGTGAGCGTGAGTACAGAACCCGAGTTGACTATAAAGGGGATGCCAGTCAGTCCTTCCCTGTAAATAAACGAGGGGAGGAAGCAACACCGTCTCATCCTGGTAAGCATAATGACTACAGGGCTGTTCAGAACTCTTATGATCACAATAAAGTATGTAACTACTGTAAAAACAGAGGGCTGATGTTGATGATGAATGATGCCGGTCCAGGACGTCCAGATTTTTCTGCTTTTGTGTCTGATGGCTATGTATCACTAGTGGGAAGTGATGCAAGAGTCCCGGTAAAAATCCACAGGGATACAGGTTCATTCAATTCTTTTGTAGTGGGTTCTGTGTTACCATTTTCCCAGCATTCAGATACTGGGGATAGGTTACTGATGTGTGGTATAGGATTGAATGTTTACCAGTGCCCATGCATAAGTTGATTCTGGACTGTGGGTTTGTTAAAGGGGAAGTCACTATGGCTGTTCACCCTGCTTTGCCGGTTCAGGGTGTTCATATTCTGTTGGGTAACCAGTTAGCTGGTAGCCGTGTGTTTGCTAATCTACCATCATTAGTAGTAACTGCTACTTCGGTTTCCAACATGCCTAATAAGAATGCTCAGTGTTTTCCAGATGTGTTTTCAGCATGTGCAGTTACTCACGCCATGAGTAGAGCTCAGCCTGAACTAGAGGCTGAGGAGAGTCTTACCAAGTTGAATGTGGGTTCTCCTGTGCCTGTTCCTAGCTCTTTGTTTGTCTCCCGCAGTGACTTAGCATCTGAACAGCGAGCTGATCCAACGCTTGGCGAGTATTTTGATCAAGTACTGTCAGAGGTTGATGGGGAGAGTGCCCTGAGGGGGTACCTGTTGCAGGACGGGCTGTTGGTAAGAAAATGGGTGCCACATGGGCAAGACTTTCTTGGTGATGCTGTGTTTCAGATCGTGGTTCCTGAGAAGTTTCAGCAGGAAGTTCTGAAAACTTCACATGATCAGTCTGGACATTTTGGGGTCCGTAAAACCTATGAGAGCATACTGAGGTATTTTTTTTGGCCCCGCCTGAAACGGGATGTGTCTATGTACATTAAGACCTGTCACACCTGTCAGATGACAGGGAAGCCCAATCAGACTATTAGTCCGGCTCGGCTTTCTCCTATTCCAGCTATTGCCCAGCCGTTTGATCACCTGATAATAGATTGTGTTGGCCCATTGCCTAGTTCTAAGTCAGGCAGTAAGTGCTGACTGTGATGTGTCAGAATACGAGGTATCCTGCTGCCTATCCCTTGCGAGTCATTAAGACCAAGTCTGTGGTTAAGGCCCTCACACAATTTATTTCCATCTTTGGTATTCCAAAAGTCATACAGAGTGACCGTGGCTCAAACTTCTCTTCCAAGATGTTTTCGCAGGTGTTGCAACAGCTCCGTGTCCAACAAAGTCAATCCTCTGCATACCACGCAGAGAGTCAAGGCGCTTTGGAGCGTTTTCCCCAGACCTTGAAGGCTTTGTTGCGCAGCTTTTGTGTTCAACTGGGAGGTGACTGGGAGGAGGGGTTACCCTGGCTCCTGTTGGCCGCAAGAGAGGTTGTCCAGGAGAGCACAGGCTTTAGCCCAAACGAATTGGTGTTTGGGCATACTGTGTGTGGGCTGTTAGCCTTGCTCTGTGACTCTGTGGGGCTCCCTGAGCCGCCACAGAATATCATCGACTATGCTAATGGTTTCCGGCATCGGTTGTACATGGCTGGGGAGAAGGCTAGGAAATTGTTAGCCTCCTCTCAGGTCAAGATGAAACGACTGTATGACCAAAAAGCTGAGGTCCGTCAATTTAGTCCTGGTGACCAGGTTCTTGCGCTGCTTCCTGTTGTTAGTTCCCCGTTTCAGGCGAAGTTTCTTGGTCCTTTCACTGTGCTCCGTAAACTGTCTGATTTGAACTACTTGATTGAGACTCCAGGGCGTAGACGGAAAACTCAAGGGTGCCATGTAAACCTGTTAAAACCCTATTTCTCCCGGGGGGCACATTCTTCTGTGGCAGGGGGGAGTGTGCAGCCAAGTACTAGTCCTGCGCTAATGGCTGATACAGTGAGAGGGTATTTGTTTGGTGATGTGGTTGTCAATGATGTTCCTTCACGCACAACACTCATAGATCACGATATTGACGTTGGGGAGGCTGAGCCCATCCGGCAACGTTTTTACAGAGTGTCAGAACAGAAGCGACAAGTAATGGAGTCTGAGGTTAGATATATGCTTGACAATGACATTGCCCAGCCTTCATCATCTGGCTGGGCTTCGCCCTGTTTAATCGTGGATAAAGCTGACAAAAGCCCCAGGATTTGTACTGATTATCGAAAGGTTAATAGTGTAACAAAGCCTGATGCATACCCGCTGCCTCGGATTGAGGACTGTGTGGATCGTGTTGGTTCCGCCCGCTTTGTTAGCAAGTTTGATTTACTGAAGGGATACTGGCAGGTTCCCTTGACTCCACGTGCTAGAGAGATATCATCATTTATTACACCTTTTGGTTTGTTCTCTTACTCGGTTATGAGTTTTGGACTCTGAAACGCCCCTGCAACATTCCAGCGGTTGATGAATACCGCTGTGGGTGGTGTGGGGGGCCAGCTCTTTGACCGTTTGCGTGAAGCGAACTTGACAATCAACCTGGCAAAGTGTGAGTTTGCCAAGGCGACTGTCACTTACTTAGGTAAGCAAGTTGGCCAAGGCCAGGTTTGTCCGGTACAGGAGAAGGTTGCTGCGATAGAGCGGTACCCTGTACCGGCAACCAAGAAAGATCTAATGCGTTTTCTAGGTCTGGTCGGATACTACCGCAGTTTCTGTAGAAACTTTTCTGCAGTGGTGGCACCTCTGACAGACCTGTTAAAGGCCAAAGCCAAATATATCTAGTCCACTTCTTGCCAACAGGCATTTAACAATGTTAAAAGCCTCCTGTGTGCCGCCCCTGTTCTTGCAGCTCCCTGTTTGGAGAGTCCATTTGAACTGCAGGTGGATGCAAGTGATCGTGGAGCCGGTGCTGTGTTGGTTCAATCTGACAGTAATAATGTTCAGCGTCCTGTGAGCTACTTCTCAAGAAAATTCAACACTTACCAGTTGAATTACTCTGTAATCGAGAAGGAAGCACTGGCCCTGGTGTGGGCAATACAACCTAGAGGGGTGCCCATGTTGCTGCTCCCTCATGGGGGTGCAGAGTTCCACCAGGGCACTAGGTGTCTCTCTGTTGTTCTAGTTTCAGGCCGAGTCCAGAGAGGAAGCAGAGCTGGCTGCTGATTGGGTTGCACCAAGGGCCCGGTGTAGCCTAACTGTTTAAATCTGAGGAGCTGCCAGTCTTCTCCCTCTCTCTACCCCGATGCCTGCATCCTGCTTTGTGCCTGCCTGATCGCAGGCCAGATGCTGGCTGGGGCTTCATGATTGTTTGTATTATGCCTCATTTTCCTTAGTTTGTAGATCTACAATTTTGTACATAGTCTATTTTGTAAATAAATTATTCATTGTTATTCCGCAACCCCTCATGTGTCCTCCTATCTTGTCCAGTTCACTGTGACTGTGACACAGCTTTAAATATCATAGCTTTAAATATCATAGCAACTGTTGGATGGATTGCCACAAAATTTGGTAGATACATTTAAGGTCCCCAGAAGACAAATGCCTCTGACTTGGAATCTCTGACTTTAGCCCCACCAGCAGGTAAAAAAAAAAAAAAAAACTCATTTTGTACAAATGATGAATCATGATGACTTTGGTGATCCATTGACTTTTCATGTCTCAATGATTATGGATACTTCAGATATCCATACTCCATACTTCCCCACAGAATGATTTTTGAATTTTGGGGAATGCCTCAATTTTCAAATAGTGCCACTGTAGGAGTCACTTTTGGTTTTTTTTAATAAAAGAACTACAAAGGCGTTGCATTTATGTTAAGCAGGATGCAATCATTGCATGTTATTTAGGACAAAAGACACACAGGTGTACGTGATGACAGGGACGCCAAGGAGCAATTGTTTTCAACCACTTGAACATTAGATCGAAATCACTACACAGGATCTAATTTAATAGAAAGAAAATCTAAGTTGTTTGTTTTATTAAAAGAAAGGTTGTTTACTTGAATTTGAAACACCTTTGAATCCACATACGTTTTGTTTTGGTGCATGCATCAAAATATTTTTATTTATATTTTCGCGTAGCATAACGCTCCATACAACCATTAATCACCATTCATCGACATTCATCAATCACTCATCCCAACCCAGACCTTCAGTCAACAACAAGTAAGTGCTGCGGAGTTTATGTGGATATAGAGGCGGCGCATTGAAACAAATCCATAATAAATCCTAGGGTGTCCCTTGGGCTGGAATAGTGGACTGAAAGCCTTGACAACCACCATCAGGACTTTTTTCAATTTATTGGTCCCTGAACAAATATCTGCAAGGGTCAGCCTCAGTACTTTTTGTGTTTATTTCCTGAACATTTTAGAAAATGTCACCATTGCTAATATGCTAAACTAAAATGGTACACATTACCTGCTAAAAATCAGCATATCAGCATTTTGTTCACATAACAATTACATAAACATAACAATTGAATTAATCCTGGATCTTGAATCTTGACAAGTTCCAATGAGAGTACAAACATTTTTAGAAACCATTTAGGATATGAGCAATGCACTGTTTATGGGTTTTTGTGTTGGCAGCTTTTGGCCTGTTGAGTTAGCTTGCGAGGAAAATTAAGTAATTTTTTGCCGCAAGTTTTTATTACTGTACTTTAATGTACAATAATCTGAAGGGCTGTGTCAATCTCATGTTTAATTTGTCATTTTTTATTGGTTGCCAAGCTTCAAGAGGGGAGGTCATACCAAATGTGAGTGTAAGAGTGCAGAGCGCACCATCTGTTTATTTGCTCCGAGGCCATCACTGCAACTGACTGATCAAGTTTTTGTAATGTTATACTGGACATACTGGATGGATGACGAGCTGCTTCCAGGTCCTGATTGACTCGCTCTGTCTGGCTGGATTATAACCTGGGCCCAGTATTTCAAAACTTGTAATCTGGATCAAAGTAATCCGGATAATGAAATCCTCCTTTTCTCAGTCATGGATCACGGTGATCCTGCTGACGTTATCGGAGTATCTCAAAACACTGGCAGGGTGGATCACCGTGATCCCGACCTGGCTGGATACGGATTTCCAAATCTCAAGTCTCAACCTCCGGGATCTGAAACATGGCGGACTACTTCACGAAAGGAGTAGCTGAGAAAAACTTACACTTACTTACTTACTTACACTTTTGACGTGAAGGTCGCAACCTTCACGTCAAAAGTGTAAGTTTACCGTTGTCTAATGTGTAGCGGTTTTAAGACCATACGAATGCCAACCAACATATCATGCAAGCCAACTATTTGAATTGTCACCTTATTAAAACCAGGCCGTAGCGATCTCTAATTGAGCCGCAGCCGTGCTAACGGGAGCTAACCCGGCTCCATTGACTTGTGTGTTAAGCAGCTAGCGGGCTATCGTTAGCGTCACGTCACGTCACGTCATTAAGCTTCTGATTGAAGTCAAATTTGTCTTCATTTAATCAGAAGCATGAAAATATACCTTGAAAATGCTTGGAAAGTGCTTCAATGTGCAGCATGAAACTGTGACCCTGAAAAAATGCAAGTGCACACATGTCATAGTTTAACCATTTTATTGGAAAAATAAAGATTAACCATGGCATTTCGCACAGCTCCTCCAGCAGAACCATCAGGCGGTGGTGGTGGAGATTGTCCCTCTTGTTGTGGCATGGACACTGTTTTACCTCTGCTGGGAGTCATTGGTGACAGTAGCAAAAGGGGTCATCAGCCAGGGTAGAAGGGGGTAACCGCTGTCACCGAGGAGGATGCCATCTGGGGCGGTCTGCTGGAACCTTTGAAAGAGGTGGCTTGCTCTCAAAATATGGGCATCGTGTACAGACCCAGGCCATCTTACAACACAGTTGGTGACAACAAGGTCAGCATTCCCCACAAGCTGCACATAATGCTGTGCCGGCCCTTTCTGTTGACATACAGTCAATAACACCAATAGTATTGGGCATCCCCCCCAGTGAGAAAAACTTCCTCTTGGTCCTTGCCATGTCATCTTTGTTTTCAGGCCATTTCACAAATTGACCCAGAAGATTGGTAAGAGCAGATGACACTGAATGCACCATATGGCCCACTGCTGACTTTGTCACCGCCAGTCCATCCCCAATTACCTCAAAGAAGGAACCACATGCATAAAAACGTAGCGCTATAAGCACTTGCTCCTCCACAGTCAAGGCATGGCTACTCAGGGAACTGGGAACAAGCCCTGCAAAGGTAAGACTTAACTGTCTGTTTTCTAAATTATGATATAATATCACATATCACATATCTACAATATTAGGTATTAAATTGTCACCAATATAAGCTATTTAAAACAGCTGCACAGCCTGATGGAGTCGACTGAAATTCAGGACTTGTTAGTGCACACAACCAATGGGCCCTGAAGTTGAGTGAACTCAATAAGGCTGTGCAGATAGTTGCCTAAGTAAGTTTGTCAGTTTTCATACTTTTCCTTTTTTACAGTGCACTTATATCCCATATTATGTTACATTAATGGTAAATGTACTAATTTCATGTCACTTTTGTGAAGCACTATGAGCTACATGTCTTATATGAAATGTGCAATACAAATGTTTCATTATTTTTTAAAGCTGGTGAATTCTCAGAGGCTGTCCTGGACATCATTGGAGGGGAGAGTTCCTACGCCCTCCGTGGGATTTTGCCAGCCAGTGTTGGGGAGCCAGCTGACGAGCCACTCAACCTCTCGTCTGAGTGTGTGTTTCTCACACCTGTGGAGGGTGAACCATCAGCAAGTGCCAGCATTGCTCCACCCGATCCACCACATGAGGCTCGTGGGCCAAAGCAAGCGCCAGAGAGACGGAGACGGAAGAGGCATGCTGGTGATGAGGATGCCTATGAAAAGCTCCTCAAAATGGAGACCGAGAGGGCGGTCAAACAAATTGAACTGGCCAACGAACAAATAAAGCTGACGCTGCTTCAGCAAAGAAAAAACGGAATTGAAAATAAAGCTATTGGAGAAACAGCTCACTTCTGACCTTTGAGATGGGTTAGGTCCTGTTTTAGCTAGTGGCCACATTATTTGAAATGTCTTTGTTTTGTTGGAATTAAACTTTGTTTGTACCCTGCATTCCTGTCTTTCTCTGATGTTTTGGTACATGCGAGTTACAATGTTTGGTGAGCTAGAATTTGAGAAATAGGTCTGTAATTGTTACTTTTATTTACAGCAGTTTCAGAAAGTGTGGTCAAAAATATTTTACTATGCTTTAAATTTCTTACAATTTATTTATTTGTTAAAAGTAAAACACTAACACTTTAGATTAAGTGTAATGAACATTTGGAGTAACAATATCTAGGAGAAGTGGAGTTGAGACTTTGTCAATCCAAGTCAAATCCACCTCTGAGGTGGGATTCAAGTGATCCTGAAATTTTGGTATCAAGTTGATCCAGATATCTGCCTTGCATTTTGAAATACACAAATCCAGCCTTTTATCTGGATTCAAGGGAGGATTGGATTACCAGAGCTGAATCCTGATCTTCAGGATCAGGATTCAGCTTTAAATTTAACTGGTGGTTGTGCCAAATGATTTAGAGAATGCCTGCCAAACTTGTGAGGAGAATTGGGGTCCACAGTCCGAAACAATGTCCACTGGGTGTCCTTCAGCGGTCTCTAGAGCAGTGGGCAGTTTGGGTAAATGGACAGATTTGGATAAGCGGTCTACTATGATGAGGATGACTGTGTTACCACTTGAAGGAGGCAGCCCAGTGACAAAATCCACTGCTATGAGGGACCAGGGATAGCTGGGGACAGGCAGAGGATGGAGCAAACCAGCCAGGAGGGCGATGAGAGGTTTTTCCACGGGCACAAACCGAACAGGCAGCCACAAACTCCACCAGAAGTGTTGCCGTAGGAACTGTAAAGTTCTATGAAACCCAGGGTGGTAGGTGAGCTTGGACAAGTGCCCTCACTGGAGAGCTTGAGACCTAACAGCATCTGGCACAAACAGGTGGTTAAGGGGGCCATTATCGGAATCAGGTTGAGAATGTTGGGCCTTCGTAATAACTGTCTCAATCTCCCAAGTAGCTGCGCTGACAATGCAGGAGAGGGGCAGGATGGTTTTGGTGTTGGAAGACACAGCATCTGAAGAGTAGAGATGAGAGAGGGTGTCTGGTCACATTACGGTAGCCAGGGCGATAGGAAAGGGTGTAGTTAAAGTGGCTTAAAAAAAGGGACCAGCTGGCATGCTGGGAGTTCAGATATCTAGTGGAGCGTAGATAGGATAAATTCTTATGATCTGTCCAGATGATGAAGGGTTCTTGTGAGCCCTTGAGCCAATGACTCCTTGCTGTAGTCACAGATGAATCTTCTGTAAAAGTTGGCGACTCCCAGGAAGCATTGAAGCTGTTTACGAGATGTAGCTCTTATTTGGTGGGGTCAAGCTAGAGCAACCACATAGCCCTGGAAGTTGACAGCAGAAGTTTGGAACTCACATTTCTCCGGCTTGACAAACAATTTGTACCTGCTGAACATGTTCTTCCATGTTGGAGGACAAAATGAGTATGTCGTCCAAATAAATGAAAACAAAATGGTTGAGCATGTCACTGAGAATGTCATTGATGAGGGCTTGGAACACTGCTTGAGCATTGGTTGGACCAAAAGGCATCACTAGGTATGCAAAGTGTCCACTAGGTCTGTTGAATGCCATCATCGTATCATGGCAGAGGGGCCTCCAAGGAGGGATCGATGAGGGGAAGAGGATACTTCTTTTCTATGGTACGTTCTTAATGGTTATATCATTCAAACTTCTATAATTGTTGCAGGGGCGTAGCGTCTTATCCTACTTTTCCAGAAAGGAGAATCCTGCTCCTAGGGGAGAGAAGGAGGGGCAAATCCGCCCCATAGCCAGAGAGTTGGAAATATAGCTCTCCATGGTTTCCCTCTCAGGACGAGACAGGTTGTAGAAACGGCTGGTAGGCAGAGAGGCCCTGGTGAGGATATCAATGGAACAGTCATAGGGTCTGTGGGGAGGGAGAGACAAGGCCAAGCCATTTCTAAATACCTTAGTCCAATCATGATACTCAGGTGGCACTAGGTATAAATCAGGTGGTGCTGGCGGAGTTGCAGCAAGAGTCTTGAGAGTGAGAGAGGCAGAATGAAGACAGTGGGAATGATAAATGTGGTCCAGCTGGAAATGGAGTACGTAGCCCAGTCGATGTGTGGGTTGTGGCGCTTAAGCCATGGGAGATTTACCAAAGGTGAAGTTGGAGAGGGAATGACAAACAGTTGAATCTGCTCACAGTGATTGCCAGAGATGATCAGGGTAATAGGAACAGTATGGTGAGTGACAGTTGCTCGTAGTTTTCCTTAAATGGAAAACGAAGGCATTAACAATTTTAATGCCTTAGGCAGAATAATTACCTTACCGTATAATTCAAAAATGCAGTTTCTTTTAGTTACAGTTAAAACACTTGTTATTGTAAGCAAAAATACAGTACTTGGAAATTAGTGTTTTATTTTACAATGCATAACTGTTACTGTAAATGAAATCAGTAAAATACTGTGATTTTGTGTCAATGGATGCTAGTTCGTTACTGTAATTTTTATTTCTGCTAAGTTATTTGTCAATGGCTGTCAGTTACAGTGATTTTATTTTACAGTTATTTACTTGCAAAGGCTGCCAGTTAGTTAATGTGATTTTATTTTACAGTAAGTTACTTGTCAATGGCTGCCAGTTAGTTACTGTGAATTTCACAGTAAGATTCTTATAGTGTGTGCTTAACCCATTCAGCCACCATGGCTTGTTCCAGATGTGGTCTTTGTCACCTTTTCACAAGTTCAGCAACATGGTGATGTCAGACACACTGTGCAGACACCAAGAAGGATAGATACAATATATGGATGCTTTGGAGTGATTTATTGCAAATTAATCTCAACAGCAACAATCACCTCCTGACCAGCATACCACTTGTGCCACTTAATGCATAAATGTGTGCTCAGTTCTGCCGTAGCAAAAAAATGAATTCTTGGAGGGACAGAGAAGTACTTGCACTGTGACTTGTCACTCCTTGGCTGATTTGAGTAATCAAAGATGATTGAATCGGATCAGCTTTCATGGACAATGCATGATTTGTTTGGTGTATTCTGCAAACTTGTTTTTTTTTTATATCTTGATCAGAAGATTGTGCTGGTTAACAGCATCAAACTAGAAAACAGAGAGTTTAACAAAATGAGTCAAAGGAAAGAAGTTGAGACAGCCTGCCTTTAAATCTTCACAGACTGACTGCAGGGGGATCATCCCTATGTTCCCCGGGTCCTATGTTCACCGCTTTGTATGTGACCGGAAAACATAGGACCTTTTTTTGGAAAAAGGGTCCTATGTTCCCCGCTGTTAGGGTTAGGGTTAGGGTTCCCTGATTGGGGAACATAGGTACGCTCCCGACTGCAAGTGTGTACTTGACAAAAAACATGGAAAGATATGCAGCACAGAGTTTGAAATTTAAATCAAAATGTTGGTTATTTAAATTTTTTTGTATTATTTTAATCTTGAAATAGAAAACTATTTGACTATCAGTTGCTTACTTCTTGTGTGATGCTTTTCTTTCTTCCTATTTAACTAGCTTGTCACCTTGTTTACCTACCTTTCCTTCTTCTTCTTTTCATGTCTTTGAAGCTGGTTGGCTATATGACAGTTTCCCATTTCTTTACACAGTCCACACTGCGAGATCCTTTGAGCTGCATTGGTTGGGTAGTAGGGGCAGACAAGGCAGTGCTGCATTGTATGGTCCTCTTCTCCACATTCACAGGTGGTTTGGCCAGTTTCATAGCCCCATCTGGCCATGGCAGCTTTTGATCGCCCTGTTCCTGTTCTTAGGCGGTTGAGCATCTTCCACTGGACCCATGGTGCTTCTGAGCCCGGAGGGAGGGCTTCAGAAGGGGGTATACCTATGTCAATAGGAGGGGGGTCGTCCTCAAGCCTTTTTGTCCATAGTTGGAGTCTGGTTTCTTCCCGTGATGTTATTAGGGGCTGGACATGGCTGAGAAAGTTTCTCCTGGACTTCAGCCGTTGGGCCGGGGGTACACGTCCATAGAGGAGGTGGCGTTCATCACTGGTGGCCTTGGTCATCTCTACTCGGCTGGCGACTCCCCGTCTCACATCAGCAGGGGCAATGCCAGCGAGGAGGTGCACGTTGTTTATGTTGGTGAGCTTCAAGCAGTCAGTGATTGAGCGGCAGGTGTTATTCAACGCTGGGTCTAGTTTCTTGGCATGGGATGATCTCTCCCAGACAGGACACGCATACTCCGCAGAGGAGTAGCACAGGGCCAGAGCAGTAGATCTTAATGTGTGCTGTGGCCACCTTCTTCAAATGAATAGGGGACACTATTTTCCCCTTTCTCAATGTTTAGTTCAAACCCTTTTGAACATTTGTTTCTATGCCAAAATGTTGCATTCTTTTGTTAGACAATAAGTGCTAAATAAAACTTTTGAAGGCATACATTGATACTAAATTCTGAAAACAGCTCATGCTATTGGTGTAACAAACACAGGTCTGTGTAAGCAGGCATACTACGCAACCCTTGTAACCCACATTTGAGTTAAGCCAGCACAAAAGCCTTCCCAGTAGGTTGGAATGTTTGATTTCAGTTACTGTCAACACAAAAAGCCATTCAAGTTTTGTCATCCATTACAAAGATTACAAAATGTGCAAAAATATCAATGCAATAGTTGACACTGAAATGCCAGTCCTTTTTTAGAGGAATTTGCCTTGGTGTCTGGTGCATAAAAAAAATGAAGGCTAATTACTGCAACAGTCAAGAACATAAATATAGAAAAAATACAATAAAAATTAAAGAAAATATTATATAGTACTAAATACTAAAGCACATATGCATGTTTTAGACTCACAAAGCTGTACAGTTTTGTGCAAACCTCTCCATCATGGGATGTGCAAAAGCTCACAGTGTAGAGAATATATGTCATGGGATGATGGTCAAGGATGTCAGCTGATGTAATGTATGGAGACAAATGTCCACTGGGGGGGGCTTGTTGATGAGACCAGCTGCAGATGAGTATAGGGTAGGGCAGGGTGGTAATTCACCACTGGGGGTGGCTGGACTGGAATTTTAGTCCTAAAAAGACAAAGATGTGGTAGGGCAATTAGTTTAGTTACAACACCTTGTTTTTATTACAACATGTTAGGATTGTGTTTATTATACAGTATGATCGGTGATATGATCAGGCTAAGATATATACAGTGTAGTGTATATAGTATAGTATATGTAGTGTTTGGAATGTTTTTTTGTAAAGCCCTCTGTACATGTAAGATATGATTAGTGGGATCTTTCATTTTATTATTACAGACAGTAAGCTATAATGTAAACTTATTCAACAATGTTGACAAGATCATAAGATTTTGACCGTCTTTCAGGAAGAAAGTAAAGAACAGTGGAAAAATGGACTGTAGATTAAAAAAAAACATGTTCATCAGTTAGTCACGTGAATTTCACAGGGCACATGGTTTACAACACAACAGTAACAACTAACTGAGATCTTCAGCCACTTTAGACTTACAGGCCTTGTCTTTTCTTCATGAGGGTATAAGTCAGAACTGCTCCTTGTTCATTCCTGTAGCAAGAATTTCATGATTTACTAACAGTGACAGAGTACTACTACTACTACTACTACTACTACTAATAATAATAATAATAATAATAATACCAATGAAAATAAAAATGAAAATAAAATAATAGTAATAATGATGATGATAAATGGAGACAGATGGGGAGGGGGAATTAGAATCAAACATGGCGGCAGAGGACGGGGGTGGTTTGTTAGGCTCCACTCCTATCCAGTTACTAACAACTATCCTGCTGCTATGGGGTATGTTTAAATATGGTTTCAATCGTGCATTTCAGCCGTTTAGTAACGCTGCAAAGAAACGGCCAAAACAAGGAATTCTGGCAAAGAACCATCACGCAAACAAAGGAAAAGTTTGCATGCTGCTGCTGTGTAGCTGGCTACTACTTATTTCAATCAGCTCCTGTTTTAATTCAGAAATAAGGTTTAACCAATCCCTAAACAACGGGGTGACAGGACTTTATTCTGGAAGCACTAGACTGAACCTTTTCGGACACGGACAAACCGTCCGGGGCCACCTGTAATCCTTCAAACTACCAGCAATTACACCACGCAGAGACACACACCAGCTGCCGAGTTGGCCGGGGCTCTGGTCGGCGGCGCGGAGCGAGGTTGTGCGGTGCCTGGCCTGGATGGAGGTGTCTTGGCCCTGGGCTTGGCTCCCAGCGGCGATGCGGGGTGGGATGGTGCGGCGCTCTGCTTGGGTGGGGGCGTCTTAAGCCTGGGCCACCTGCAAGTGCAGTTAGAGCTAGACCGGAAGATGGCGGTGAACGGTGTGGACTCCGGACAGACTGCGCCACGCTCCCCACGGACTACAGGCTGGCAGGGGGGTCAGAAGGCATGCAGGCGATGCCTGAGCCCACCATGAGGAACATGCACGCGGGGGATGGAAGCCCAACCAAGCTGCGACGAGGAGAGGTGGGTACTAAGCCCACTGACTCAACAAAACAAAACAAAACAAACAAAAACAATATCTTTTCTTCCAGACTGTCAACCATGCTAAAGTGATATGGGATTCACAATTCAAGCCGAAGGGGATTTTAGGTGGACATCTTAATACAAGAAGCATCATTGCAAAAGGAGATCAGATTCATACATTACTCACAGAGTCAAATGTGGACTATCTCTGTCTGAGTGAAACTTGGCTTCATAATAATATTCCTACAAACATGATAAATATCCCTGGTTATGTTTGCTACAGAAAGGACAGATCTTTTAGCAAGGGAGGGGGTGTTCTGATTTATATCAGAGATACCCTTAATTGTAATGAAATACAACTAAACACCTCTCTTGAATGTCTTGCTCTGAATGTAGTTCTATCTCCTCAGACTAATTTCAGTATTGTGATTTTGTATAACCCCCCATCACACAATGTTTCTTTTTACAAAGATTTGCAAGATGTTATGAAAAAGCTTGATTACAAATCAGAGACTATTATGGGGACTATAACATCAATTGGCTGGACAAGAAAAGTAAACAAAAATTGAAAACAATCATGTCTAAATACAACTTTCAACAAATGGTCAACTCACCCACAAGAATAACTAGAACTAGTAAAACCTTGATTGATCTCATTTTCACTAATAGAGAGGAACGGATAACAAAAATATATAATTTAATAACGGGATTATCTGACGTAACATGACCTTGGCTGTAAGGAAACTATCAAAAAAATGCCTCCAGATATATCCCTGTAAAGTTTAAAAAAAAACAAAAATGGGAATCCCCAAGACTAAAATCATACAGATGGAGAAGGATATTAAAGAAATTAACTGGGACAATACTCTGCAAATGGATGATGTTGATATATGTTGCAATTCATTGACTGGTAGCTTAACCAGGGTGGTGGAGAAATACTCTGTGAAAATGAAAAATTCACAGAGGAAGACTCGCCTATCTTGGTTAAACAGTGAGATCTTCCTACTTATGAAAAAAAGAGATCTTGCTCTTGTGATGGGGAAACCAGTGTTTCTACAGGTTAATTAGGCTGTTGGTTCTTGAACACACCCTGGTGTTCAGGCCAACCCCTCCCAACTCCTCTGCCCAACTCAGTCCTGATTAATCTGAGGGCATTTAAGGCACCTGTGGCCTCACAGCTATCTCTTTGTCTCTCCTTGGTTGTTGTGTGGGCTCCTGATTCTGAGCTGCTCTCCTTTGCCTGGTCATAGTGGTGTCTGCATCTGAATGAAGGTATGTGGTAAACTGCTGACACATGATGTGCAAGTGAAGTGGTATTAACAAACCAAACTTTTTCTCTTATAGTTCACCTCCAATGTTGTGGGGACGCATTGTTAAGCGGGGTTAGCCTGTACACCTTTTTATTGAGGTATGTAATTTTAACTGTAAGCAGACTATAACTGAAATGCCAGTTGCATGTTTTTATCACCATTAACTCACCCTTTTTGAATTTATAGGTCATTGTCAGCTGCTGTTTTGCTTTGTGCTAGTTTTGCTTTCCTTGGTTTGATTTTGTTGTACATTTGTTATGTTTAGTCTGGACCAACTGGTGTGTTTTAATTGTTTGTATTAATATTTCTTTTGCCCCTTTTTTCCCTTTTATTTTAGTGGCATTAGTCGGCTCATAGTGGAGGTTAGGCACGGTAGAGTGGTTCCCCTCACTGTTTGTAGTGTTAAAGTCACCGGGACACAGTTTGCAGTGATTGCCGATTGCAGTGAGCCCGCATGGTGAGTAAGTTATTGCACTTCTGGAACACATCCTGAAGTAGGCTGCCTCCCTTTAGCTGGCTTCTGTCCACTCTTTTTGTTAATTTTGGAATAAGTGTTTCAAAGACACCATTTAACTGTTTTATAAAAGAATACCTTAATAAAGTTGTTATATTTTCATAACTTGATTCATTTTCCCTGTGTTATTAATCCCCTTCTCCACAGATATCTCCATTTATTCATTATTTCCCTTGAAATTAATAAATTTGATCTTATTTTGGAACCATGTCTCTGTCTTGTCTTGGTAAACGAACTTGTGTTGTATATCAGGGAAATGAGGTCTTAGTCAGATTTTTCTAAGATATTTCCTGGGGTGAAAGTCCCCAGGTGGCGTTGTTAGCACTTACACCCCACCCCGCCACACTCTGAAAACAGCTCAGTTAAGTCTCAAAGATTTTGGAAAAAGTTGTGACAGAACAACTAGTTGATTTTTTGGAGTCAAACCAACTTTTATATCCTGAGCAGTTTGGGTTAAGACAAACACTCCACAGAAACAGCAATTTGCTCTTTTGTCAAAAATCTGAAGTGTTTTATGGATGGGGGTAATGTCGTGGGTGCAGGGTTTCTCGACCTAAAGAAGGCGTTTGACACTGTCAACCACGACATCCTGCAATCAAAGTTGTCAAAATTAAATTTTTCTAAACAAGCTCTTAGTTGGTTTGCTTCCTATTTACATTCAAGAAAGCCATGTGTGAGACTCGACCAAAAAGTCTGCTCCTCAACCAAATAAAATTGGCATTCCTCAAGGCCTCAGGGCCGTTGCTCTTTAGTCTTTACATTAACGACCTGCCTGTCCGGGGGCTGGTTGTCAGCTTTATGGGATTGAAGGAAGGAAGGAAGTTCCTGTACGTACTACGGTAAGCGTATTGCGTCATTTCCTGTTGTGTTACTGATGGTGATAGCGTAACTGTGCTGCTCCGGCTCGCCCGAGCAGATTATTGTTATATTCCTTAACGCAGCGGCCGAATTCCCGCTTATAATTAAGCACGTACTAGTCCACTAAAGCATTCAACAATACTCTGTGTTTATAGCTTGGTCGCTGGGCTTGCTGCTGTTTTTAGCTCTCCTAGCTCTGCTAGCTAATCTATCGTGCCCTAGCTTAGCCACTATCAGCTAGCGATGGCTTCTCTCTCTCCCTCTCCTCTTTTCTCTTGCTCGGTGTGCCAGATGTTCAGTTACACATCTGCCTCCCTTAGTGATACTGGTACATGTATTAAGTGTAGTTTATTTGTAGCGCTGGAGGCGAGGCTCAGTGAGTTGGAGGCGAGGCTCCGCAGCATGGAAACTCCGACTGTAACTGCTGCAGTTAGCCAGGCCCCCTTAGCTAGTGCGGACCGAGCAACCATAGCTTCAACCGTAGCATCAGCTAGCTGTCCCTCGGTAACTCCCGAGCAGCCGGGAAAGCAGGGCGGCTGGGTGACTGATCGAAGGAGGCATAGTAAGAAGCCAAAGCCCACGTTACACCATCTGCCGCTTCACGTTTCAAACAGATTTTCCCCACTCAGCGACACACCCGCTGAGAAACCAACTCTGGTTATTGGCAGCTCCATAGTACGAAACGTGAAGTTAGCGGCACCAGCGACCATAGTGAAATGCATCCCAGGGGCCAGAGCGGGCGACATCGAATCAAATTTGAAACTGCTGGCTAAAGCTAAACGTTAATATAGTAAGATCATAATACATGTCGGCGGTAATGACTCCCGGCTACGCCAGTCGGAAGTCACTAAGATTAATGTTGAGTCGGTGTGTAACTATGCCAAAACAATGTCGGACTCCGTAGTTTTCTCTGGGCCCCTGCCAAACCTAACCAGTGATGACATGTTTAGCCGCATGTCATCATTCAACCGCTGGCTGTCGAGGTGGTGTCCAGCAAACGATGTGGGCTTTGTTGATAATTGGTGGACTTTCTGGGGAAAACCTGGTCTCATTAGGAGAGACGGCATCCATCCCACTTTGGACGGAGCGGCTCTCATCTCTAGAAATGTAACCTATTTCATTAGCCAACCACCAGCCTGACAACCCAGAGTTGAGACCAGGAGGCAGAGCTGCAGTCTTACACGCTTCTCTGAGCTTCCATTAAATCAGTTGCACACCCAAAACTTCATTGAGACTGTGTCTGCCCCCTGTTGGGACCAGCCACATGGTTCTGACGTCGGATCGGCCCGCGTGCAGCTCAATGCTTTGATGCGGCTTCCTTGCACTATAAAAGCCTGATAAACAAAGGAAAGTGCAACGACTCTTAGGTCCAGTAGGTGGCGCCTGCTTGTCACAGCCCCTAGGTTGGAAACTCCCATCTCCCATTGTCTGCGTGCGCACCTGAACGCGTCACATCCGCCGACACCGGAGGAGATAAATACAGCGGCAGACCCTTTTTCAATTCGGAGTTGTTGAGAGTTGTTTGGAGTTTCCATAGTTTTCACAGTCTTAGTAGCCCCAGAGTTACGAGTTGCGGGAAGCATCGGCTTCCATATGCAACTACTACTCAGAAGGGGGCCTACAGATGTCTGGACTAATTTTTCCCGTCTAGGACGCAGTCTTTCATCTCGTCGGATGAGCCAAAACTGCGCCGTGTTCACCGAACACGATCGGGATCCTGAAAAGATGCTGTGCAACCAGCCTCTCTTTACCTGTCTGCAGAAGGAGGATACTTTATTTTTTCCACAAGAAAATGGCCGCTTCTGCCCGTTTTCTTATTGCCCGTCGACCACGCTGTCTTAACAGCCAACGCAGAAACTGCAACCCGCCTTTAATCCACGCCGAGGAAACGAGCTGGATTAAGGAAGACACGACTACAAGTGAGGCTTAATTAGTGTCTGGGCAGATACTATAAGTTAGCGTGTATTGTATGCTTGTGAGCTACATTATTGTTTGTGAGTTTGTGGACCGCAGTGTCCCTCTTTTTATTGCTGTTTGTTTAACGTGGTGAAACATGTTGTTTGCTTTCATTACGAGCTGATTTGAGCCCCTCCACGCCGTGGAGCGGGAGTGTTAGCCTAGCCGCCGCTAAGGGCGTTGGCCCTTTGTCTTTGTCTCTCTCTCTCTCTCTCTTTAACTAACCCACATGTACATGTACACACATTAGGGGTTACACATGCACACACATAATCTTATGAGCGATCAGTTGGAGACTTATGGTTGATGACCTCGCTATAACATAAGATATGTGTGTCTTGTGATTTCTCCCTTTTATGACTTAAGAGACAGAAGCCTCGTGGTAGCACGTCCACCTTTTGTGGGACCGTAGATCACTTTCCCTACAAAGTCATCTCCTGTGCAATCAAAGTGCACACGAGTCTAACGGTGTCGCGCGTTCGTTCAATTGACTAGCTTTAGGTGACGTATTCACGTGCACCATTTTTGGAATTCCAGACATATGATTCAGCAAAATCTATTGTCCCTTTTGAATTCGTATCCACGCGTGACTTCTCCAAGTCACGTGTCGGCCATTTTTGTAGTCGAACGAACGTGAGTTCCCATTTCCTGTTCGGCCATTTTTGTAGTCCTTCCAACGGAACACTCCGTGACGTCACCCTCCAAGGGAGCGTGACCGTCATTTTGGCTCTCCGCCATTTTGTTTCTTTGACTACAACCGCCATCTTGGCTCCTCTTTCTTTGTCTCTGTCACACACACACACACACACACACACACCCATGCTTGTTTGTTATTTGTGCTTGAGTTTGTCTTAGTTTAGTTTCATAGTTTAGCTGCTTTGGTTCAGTAATTGATTGGTGTTTATTGAAAGTATTATTGATTTAATCAATTTGCTAACAATAATAAAGTCTATTATATCGTACATAGCAGTTTTCTGTGATTATTTTGTGCATATGTTTTGTAACATTTATTGGTTGTGATGGTCAGTGCTCGGATTCATTTCCTTCACTGTTCCTTTAATTGTAAATATTTTACAAATATTTACATTTAAAGTGAACCCTTCTTTGAGACTAATTTTGGTCTGGTTATTGGTCCATGATTTCAGGGTGGTGCCCCGTTTTTAACGATTTGAAGATTAATTTTATAAATTTTTATTTTATTAATTTTAATAATTATTTTCAATAATTATTAATTCCTGATAACCACACCTGCCCTACCATCCATTCCCAACACCCCCAACCACCTAAATTAATTAAATTAATCAAATCAAAAGTCCACAGAAGAGGAATTGTGCATGAAAATCTAATAAAAATTAACAGCAACTCTGCAATTTCAAAACAAGACAAGAGAATTAAATGCGGACTCCTAAATATCAGATCCCTGTCATCGAAAGCTGTATTAGTAAATGACTTAATTTCGGATTGTAATATTGATTTATTCTGTCTTACTGAAACCTGGCTGCATCCTGAAGAATATGTCAGCCTGAATGAATCCACTCCCCCTAGTCATATTAATACTCACATTCCTCGAGGCTCCGGCCGAGGAGGTGGTGTTGCAGCTATTTATGACTTAAGTCTGTCAATCAATCCTAAACCTAAATTAAATTATAACTCATTTGAAAGCCTTGTTCTTAGTCTTTCACATCCAACGTGGAAAACTTTACAGCCAGTTCTATTTGTTGTAGTGTATCGAGCACCTGGTCCTTACTCAGAATTTTTATCTGAATTCTCTGAGTTTTTATCAAGTCTAGTCCTCAAATCAGATAAAGTAATTATTGTAGGTGATTTTAATATTCATGTGGATGTCGTTAATGATAGCCTTAGTAGTGCATTTATCACATTATTAGACTCTATTGGCTTCTCTCAGTGTGTACATAAACCAACTCACTGTTTTGACCACACCCTTGACCTTGTTCTAGCTTATGGTATCGAGATTGAAAATCTAACAGTTTCTCCACAGAATCCTCTTTTATCAGACCATCACTTAATAACTTTTGAAGTTCTATTACTGGACTACACACCACTAGGCAAAAACTCCTTCACTAGATGTCTATCTGATAGTGCTGTAGCTAAATTTAAGGAAATTATACTGCTGGCACTGAATACAATGCCATGTCTTAATATAATAGAGGACTCCTCCGCTAACCTCAGTTCCTCACAAATTGATCATCTTGTTGATAGCACTGCAGGCTCATTGCGAACAACACTGGACTCTATTGCCCCTCTGAAAAAGAAACCTATAAAGCACAGGAGGTTAGCACCCTGGTATAACTCGGATACCCGCAAATTGAAGCAAACATCACGGAAATTTGAAAGGAAATGGCGTTCCACTAATTTAGAAGAATCCCGCTTAGCCTGGAAAGATGGCCTTAAAATATATAGGAAGGCCCTCCGCAATGCCAGAGCAAGCTATTACTCATCATTAATAGAGGAAAACAAAAACAACACCAGGTTTCTTTTCAGCACTGTAGCCAGGCTGACAGAAAGTCACAGCTCTACTGAACCATGTATTCCTACAACGCTCAGTAGTAATGACTTCATGAGCTTCTTCAATGATAAAATTTTAACTATTAGAGACAAAGTCCATCATCGCTTGCCCTCAACTGGCACTATTGTATTTTTAAACACAGGAACCTCAGAAACAGTTGTAAATTCTGACTTATAATTAGACTGCTTCTCTCCCATTGACCTCCACCAACTAACTTCGATGGTTTCTTCATCTAGACCAACAACTTGTCTCCTAGACCCCATCCCAACTAGGTTGCTGAAAGAAACTTTACCTTTAATTAGCACATCTCTACTAGAAATGATCAACGTGTCTCTATTAACAGGATACGTACCACAGTCCTTTAAACTAGCTGTAATTAGACCGCTCCTTAAAAAGCCTAATCTTGATCCAGAAGCTTTAGCCAACTATAGACCTATATCCAACCTCCCTTTCCTCTCCAAGATCCTTGAGAAAGCAGTCGCCAACCAGCTATGTGACTTTCTTCATAACAATAGTTTATATGAGGATTTTCAATCAGGTTTTAGAACACATCATAGCACAGAGACGGCACTGGTGAAAGTTACAAATGACCTCCTAATCGCTTCTGACGAAGGACTTGTCTCTGTCCTGGTCTTACTAGATCTTAGTGCTGCATTTGATACCATTGATCATCACATTCTACTACAGAGACTGGAACACTTAATTGGCATTAAAGGACCCGCATTAAACTGGTTTAAGTCCTATTTATCGGATCGATTTCAGTTTGTACATGTTAATGATGAGTCATCCCTGTATACCAAGGTTAGTCATGGTGTTTCTCAAGGCTCTGTGCTTGGACCCATACTATTCACCTTATATATGCTCCCTCTAGGAAATATAATTCGGAAACACTCCATAAACTTTCATTGTTATGCAGATGATACCCAGTTATACCGATCAACTCCATGCATGTCTCAAGGACATTAAGACCTGGATGACCTGCAATTTTCTGCTGTTATATTCAGATAAAACCGAAGTTATAGTACTTGGTCCTAAACACCTTAGAGATGCATTATCTAATGATATAGCTAGTTTGGATGGCATTAACTTGGCCTCCAGCACCACCGTCAGGAATCTGGGAGTTATCTTTGATCAAGATATGTCCTTCAACTCCCACATAAAACAAATTTCAAGGTCTGCATTTTTTCATCTACGTAACATTGCAAAAATCAGGCCCATCCTGTCTCAAAAAGACGCAGAAAAGCTAGTCCATGCATTTGTTACTTCCAGGCTGGACTATTGTAATTCTCTATTATCAGGCTGCCCTAACAAGTCTCTAAAGAGTCTCCAGCTGGTCCAGAATGCTGCAGCACGTGTACTGACAGGAACTAAGAAAAGAGATCATATTACTCCTGTATTGGCCTCTCTGCACTGGCTCCCTGTAAAATCAAGAATAGAGTTTAAAATCCTTCTCCTCACTTACAAAGCTGTTAATGGTCAGGCACCATCATATCTCCAGGAGCTCATACTACCCTATTACCCAACTAGAGCATTACGCTCCCAGAACGCAGGATTACTTGTAGTTCCTAAAGTCTCCAAAAGCAGAATGGGAGCCAGAGCCTTCAGTTATCAAGCTCCTCTTCTGTGGAACCATCTTCCTGTTTTGGTCCGGGAGGCGGACACCCTCTCTACCTTTAAGAGTAGACTTAAGACCTTCCTTTTCGATAGAGCTTATAGTTAGGGCTGGCCCAGGCCCGTCTTGGACCAGCTCTTAGTTATGCTGCTATAGGCCCAGTCCGGGGGACAAATGACACACTGAGCTTCTCTCTCCTCCTCTCCTCTCCATCTGTATACATTATGCCTGTATACATGCCCCATCTCTGCATGTCACTGACTTCACTTCTTCCCCGGAGTCCTTGTGCTTTCTAGTCCTACAGGCTCCCATGGATCCTGGCCGCGCCCGGGTCGTGGATCGTGGATGCGCCTACTGCTATGGCCCTGCCTGATCGTGGATGCGCCTACTGCCATGGCCCTGCCTGACACCCACCACTACTGTTGCTAATATTAGTCATATCTCTGTTACATACGTTCCACTACTATTATTGTAATGCATTACTACATACTATCCTTAACGTTAACCACTACTACTGTTATCACTAGTAATCACATTTCCATGTGCATTTCATTGTTGTTGCTGTGATGCCTCTTTATGTGCTTTCATTCCTGTCAACCATCTATTATAATTGTATACATTGTGATCCCGTTGATCTGCTCTGTACATGCGACATCTATTGCACGTCTGTCCGTCCTGGGAGAGGGATCCCTCCTCTGTGGCTCTTCCTGAGGTTTCTTCCGCATTTTTTTTTTTTTTTTTTTGGGGCAAGTTTTTCCTCACTCAAATCGAGGGTCGAAGGACAGAGGGTGTCGTCTCTGTACAGATTGTAAAGCCCTCTGAGGCAAACTGTGATTTGCGAATTTGGGCTATACAAATAAAATTTGATTTGATTTTGATTTGATTTATGCAGAAGACAGTCATATACGCGTCAGCTAAGACATCAAGTGAGGCAGCTGAGATATTATCTTCATTTTTGAGCAGGGTATGTCATTGGCTTTATGATAACAAGCTCACCCTAAATAAGAAAATGACAATTTCCATGTGCTTCTCCATCAAAAACATACCACAATCAGAAAAATTTTGCATAACATTGCAGGGAGAGGAAATTGAGATGGTAAAGGATTTTAAATATTTGGGTGTAGTTCTGGATTCCAGACTCAAATTTGACAAACATGTCAAAAAGATATCAAAAACAATAAAAAACAAGTTAAATTGCTTCAAACTAATTAGACCAATCAAAGCGGCACAGCTTTATATGCATGCCATGATTTTTTCTCATGTCGTATTGTGTTACAGTGTGGAGTCAGGCCTCTCCGACTACAATTAAGTTAATTGCATAATGCATCTGTATAATCAAACCTTAAAAATAATGGCCAAGAAACCAATAAGGTGGCATCACTGTCACATTTTGAAGCAGTATAATTTGCTTAGTTTTGATAATTTCCTAAAATTTTCCTCTGTTTAAACTGGTTAAACAAATGTTTGCAGAACTTGGCACTAGATGTTTTGTGCAGTCTTTTTAGCAGACAAAATAGTGATAGGATCACCAGGGGTACAGCAAGTGGTAACTGTAAAATCTTGCACCTTAAGACCTTCTTTGGGCAATCAGCCTTCTCTATAATGGGTTCCCAGATGTGGAACTCACTACCGACCGAAATAAAACTAACCCGAGACATAGGGCTGGGGGATATGGCCTCAAATCAATATCGCGATATATTGAGCAACTCACCTCGATAACGATAAATGAACGATAAGTAGCGCCCCCCCCCCCCCCCCCCCCCCAAAAAAAGAGGAAAAAAAATCCTGTGTATTTACAGAAATGCCACTTTAAAGGACTGTAAAACTACACTGTAGTTAAGATTTATATTATTTATTTAGTAGTTAAGAACAACTGAAAAGCACAGATTACTTGAAATACTTGAAGTATAAAATAACATAAATTTCCTTCAAACACAAAGTATTAAAAATACAGTCTCTTATAAACAAATTCTAAATATGGATATTACAAAGAGCTTGCATCACTTGAAAATAGTCACATTAGAGTTGTTAAGTAATCAGGTTCTCTATAACCGGAGAAACAAGTTGCATCCCTTGTAAATGTAGCGCCCTGCTATAAATGATATGTTATTTCATGTGTTTGGGTTTACAAATATTCAGTATATTTTGCAATATTGCCTGTTAAATTAGTTCTATGGTGAAATAACCTTGAAGTAATACAGAGAAATTAATAAGTGCACTTCATTTGGGGAAGGTACTAAAATGTCCCATGTTTTTCAATGGTTTGTGAATGTCTCATGACGTTTCTTTTGTTTATTTGAGTAACCAGGTATCAATCTGTTATTAGCCAATCCGTGCCTGTCAGAGATGAGTGTCAACTACCTACCGGATTCGGAAGGGGGTGGGACTAAGAAAGAAAGAGAGGAGACGAGGCTCGGGCTAGTAACGGGGAGAGACGAGGAAAAAGAGTGACAACACCATGGAAAAGTAGTTGTAAGCTATTTGAGACCCTATAAAGTTACTGTTGTTACTAAAACCTTAAACCGGAAGGTCAGTTTGTGTGTTACCGGTACCAAATGTGGAAGTAAGCCGAGTTCAGAGCTGTTTCAGCCGGGAATTGTACTGAGTGTCCGAGACGCCATTATCGTTGTGTATAGAGCTAGAGTTAGCCTCGTCTCTGCTAGCTGGAAGGAGACCGCGTGTGTGTGAGGGAGAAATATTTTGCGCCGAGTTTCCTGAGTGAGTATGAGCACTATTTGAGCTGGTAACAATATGGAAATGTATGAGAACGAACAGTGAGTTTATTAGTGTTTTGAATTATGCTCAGTGTATCTCCGACCTACATGCCTGCCTGCCGCTGATCTGCTGCTGCTGTAGAGGGTGCTCAGGATCCCCGCTGTCGCCAGAGAGACTGCTGCTGCACGAGGACGTGTCAGCAGGACTAGTTTTCTTCATCTCCTGTCACCTCACTCCTCTGAGCGAGGGTTTGAGGAAACTGTGGTTATCCGTGAGCAGTGGTGGACAGTAACGAAGTAAATTTACTTGAGTACTGTACTTAAGTACAGTTTTTGAGTATCTGTACTTTACTTGAGTATTATTTTGGGGGGATACTTTTACTTTCACTCCACTACATTTGAAGGACAAATATTGTACTTTTTACTCCACTACATTTCTATTAACGATCTCGTTACTCGCTACTTTTGATCTTACGTCAGCTGATTTTTTTTGTTGTTGCAAAATTCAGAGAAAATAAACTGTTTCTGCTGATTCGCGTATGGTTTGTCTTAGTCATATTGCCGTACCTGTACTACGTCATGAGCACCCGTGGCCTTATCTCAAACCCATGTTTGAGATTTTTGTCACAAAAACTGATTCGTTTCAGTTTAAATGTTTGTTGTTCTTACCGCGGACCAATTATATCACGGACTACAAAGACTCGTCTTCCAACCTGAAAAAGCACGTAGCGGTATGTAAAGTAGCTACTAACGTTAGCTAGCTTAATGTTTGTGAAAGAGAGAGAGAGTGTGTGTGTGTGTGTGTCTGTGTGTGTGTGTGTGTGTGTGTGAGAGAGAGAGAGAGAGAGAGTGTGGATGTGCACGCGTTAGTGAGGTGCGGCTGTCTTTGATGTGGGTTATCCAGCTCATTTTTGGCTATGATGTATGATATAAGTAAAGTAAACTAGCCAATAAGTTGTTTATCTGTAATTGTCAATATCAGTTCTTGTAGTGCCTACATCTACATCTTTTTTATGTAGAGAAAGCATGGATGTCAGATGCAAAAATATACTGAACTGACCGCAGCTGTCTGCAATATATTTCATTTGTTGATGAATGCAGCTGAGTCTGTGTTCTGAGGCTTCTTGCCTTTATTTGCTTATTTTTTAGCTATAAACACGTCTGTAGCAGAATCGCATCAGTGTATTGTATAATGACATTAAGCTACTTTCCTTTCCTGTATTTCCTGAGATATTTTTTAAATACTTTTACTTAAGTAATTTTTTAAACAAATACTTTAGTACTTTTACTTAAGTAATATTTTGACTAAGCTACTTTTACTTGTATTGGAGTAATATTTGACAAGGAGTATCTGTACTTTTACTCAAGTAGTGAAGTTGTGTACTCTGTCCACCTCTGTCCGTGAGTACTGAGAAACACTTTCACAAGGATACATGAGCTCCAACTCGACATGCGCGCCAACGATATGGTACCATAACTGACTTACAAAACCCTGGTATTTATTTATTTTTTATTTTATTTTCTGAACTCAAAGGTCACCAGGTCAAAAGTAAAGGGTGATTGCCTATGTTTTCTTTCTGTGTAATAAACACTTCTTCCTGTTGCAACGTGTATTTGCAGTCACAAATGTTTATTTGAATGTGGTGTTATTAGGGCTATAGTGTGTTAAAGGTACATGCATGGGAGTATTAAAGTTCACAATAACAATGTAGCTATAAAATAAGCAAATGTAAAATGTAAACACATTAAACGGTTGATATTTTCGTGGACTCCCTCCAATTCAGTTCCCAGGCTCGAGGTGTCATCAGGTATAAGGGGTTTTACCATGACAATGCTGTAATAAAATAGAGTTGGTTGGGAGGGCTACATAAACAAAATAAATTTCACATTTGCCACTGGAAAAGTAAACAATGACTTGTGCAAAGGTAATGCCATCATGTGCAAAGGCCTGTCTGTAAAGGCCTTGGAGGTAGTCTCTTGTAAACAATTCTAGGCTAAATAATGCCATTATCATGTGCAAAGGCCCATCACTGTGTAAAGGCCTTGGAGGTAGTGTCACTCACAAACAAATGATAAATAATGTTATGAACAAAAATGTCAATAAAACACTGAAAAAAACTATTGAAAATAACACTGCCATGTGACAGGTGACAACTTTAAACTCTTAAACAAATACGTTAAATAATGCCATGTGCAAAAATGTCAATAGAACACTGATTATTAAGCATAAGAAGGGCTTGAACAGGAGCAGCAGACTTGGTATCTGAGATGTGAATCAGACTCATGTGATCACTCTACACACTAGTGTTTACTCAAGGTTCTTGCTAAGAAACACTAGCATGTTTACCATTTCAGGTTTCAGGCAGGATCTGAGGCATGTAACAATGTTTCCTCCTGAACTGAAAACCCGCTCGGATGGGGAGCTAGTGGCTGGTATGCAAAGGTACTTTTTTGCCACTTTACTTAGAGTGGGAAAGTGTACCTGATGCTCTCTCCACCATTCTAGTGGATCTCCCTCACTATCCTGCACAGGAGACACTAAGTAGCTGCTCAGCTCTGCTATAATTGAATACATTGTGATCTCGTTGATCTGCTCTGTACATGCGACATCTATTGCACGTCTGTCCGTCCTGGGAGAGGGATCCCTCCTCTGTGGCTCTCCCTGAGGTTTCTTCCGCATTTTTTCCCTGTTAAAAGGGCCTTTTTTTTTTGGGGCAAGTTTTTCCTCACTCGAATCGAGGGTCGAAGGACAGAGGGTGTCGTCTCTGTACAGATTGTAAAGCCCTCTGAGGCAAACTGTGATTTGTGAATTTGGGCTATACAAATAAAATTTGATTTGATTTGATTTGCTTCTACTGCTTGCTCAGGTGACACAGTGGGTGCAGTTGAAGGGGTAGCCTCACTTCCTTTGAAAAAGCTTCCCAGTGATCTCTTTGGCTTCTTTGCTTCTGATGATGTAGAAGGTTGAGGCTCGGTGTTCTCTGCAGTACTTCCTGTGTGGACTGCAGCTGCTGACTTCATCTCTGTTTTCACTTTCTCCTGAATGGCGGTGACATGGTCTGCAGAAATGTATGCTGCTTTGAATCTGGGGTCAACAAAACTAGCTGTGTCCAAAAGCTCTACAGTGGGGGGATGTGAGAACTTGTCATCAAGGTACGCAAGGATGTCAGATTTGATGGCTTTGGTCAGCGCCACGTCATCTTCTTCCTCAGCCAGCACTCGTGAATGGAGGATGTGTAGGACAGGCTTCACAGATGAGATGGTGACATACTCTTCCCCTGACAGGGCGTCGGTGAACTCCACCAATGGAGCGAGAGCTTTGTTGACGGCCTCCAAAACATCCAGGTCTGACCATTTTGGAACAAGATGCCTTGATGCTCTGTCATCAGCAAGGACCTGTTGTAATAATAATAATAATTATTATTATCATTTTATTTTTTTCATCTTAAATGACAGATCAGAGCAATTACAATAAAGGCTAAAATCATTACCTGAGCCCAGCCACTAAAAAAGACACACAATAACATAGAGTACAAAGGATCATGTAGCCTACCTGTGTGATGGCATTCTTCTGCTCCAGGATCCTTGCCGTCATCATCTGCATGGATCCCCATCTGGTTGGACATGCCGTTTTGAGCTTGTGTGTTGGCAGGTTCATCTCTTGTTGTACCTTCCGTAATGCCTTCTTCTTTTTCCAACTGTAAGAAAAGGCACTGACGATCTTTTTGCAGACCTTCATTGCCCGTTCAACAGGGGCTTGTTTTTTCAGGGCGTTTTCTGAAACACACAGGCAGACACACAGGCAGGCAGGCGTGCGCGCACACACACACACACACACACACACACACACACACATTAAGAAAAGGAAAAATAGCTGTAGCCATTTAAATGTAATTATAGCTATAACGTTACTGCTGTAGCTCTATTATGTGGCCATAAGACATCATTTAATATTTTAATATGGCCTACATCATACAACTGAACACACACAAACACAGATCATAACAGCCAGTCACCACCCAAAGATATCCCCATTAAGATGTGCACACTTACCGATTGCCAGGTGCAGCCTGTGTCCAAAACATTGAACCCGCGTCCATTTATTGAGCTCGGCGGCTTTCACTATATTGGCGCCGTTGTCAGTTGTTATGGCGACGAGGTCCTCTTCCCTGATGTCCCATGCAGACAGCATCGTTGTCAAGCCCTGTCCGAGCATCTCTCCTGTGTGATCAGATGGAAAATATGCCGTCTCGAGCACTCTGGTGCGCAGTTTCCATTTGTCGTCGATGTAATGTACTGTCAGACTGAGATACGGATCCATGGTGCGACTGGACCAGAGATCGGATGTGGCTGCAACGTGCTGAACATATCTCAACTCAGCAGCGACCTTTTCTCTCTCTGTTCTGTACATGCTGGGAATCACGGTTTTTGAAATATATTTTCGCGATGGCAGGCCGTATCTCTTGTCGACAGTTTTCATGAGATGTTTGAACCCCTTGTGCTCCACCGTAGCAATGGGAGCCATGTCTTTTGCTATATGGTAGCCTATTGCATTGGTGATTTCCATCCACCTTTTTGACGTTCGCTCATATTGTTGAGTACTAGCAAATGCTTCGGTTATTGACGGCTGCCTGGTGGTGGAAGCACTTTTAGCTGGTCCCGATCGCTTCTCGCTTTGAGCTTTTTTTATTTCTTCGAATTGAATCACGTGGTTGTACTGCAGGTGGTGGAAGAGGTTGGATGTGTTACCTTGACCTGTCGCAACAGTCTTTTGGCACAGTTTACATTTGACATGTTTTTGATCAACATCGTCCTTGCTGAACCCAAAATGTTGCCAAACGAGTGATGAAGCATTTTTTTTAGGAATGAGTTGCTCTTCCTCCTCGACCAGATCTACTTCGGCAGCCGCAGCAGCAGCCGCTTCATCTTTTGAACCGGCGCGCTCCATTTTCTCTGTCTCCCCGTCTCTTTCTCTTCTTGTAACAGACTGGATGGCGTGAGTCACGTGACTACACACGCTGTATACGTAGTACAGCCGAGCGTCTTAAAGGGACATGAACATACCGGTAGCCTACCTACACACACAGCCAAACAAGACAAAAACGACTTTTTTTTTTTCTTTTTTTTTAACACCGAATATACCGACATGGGCAAAATGACGTCGGTTATCGTCGTAAATTTCGGTATCGGTAAATTTTCGGTTTATCGCCCAGCCCTACCGAGACATTAGGATTTTAACAAAAATGTTGAAGTCTGGCTGAAACAAAATCAGAGCTATATGCACTTTTAATGGGTCATGACTTGGTATGATTTTAGATGTATTGTACATTTTTTTGTATTGGTATGTAATTTTGATGTCTTTCTTCTTACCTTCTTTCTTTTACTAAAAGCCTAACTAGGGACGGGAGTTGGAAACTAGCATTAGCTATAATCTCTGTATGCAGAACATCAGTCATATTGACTTGTTTGTAACGAGTGGAAGTGTTACTATGTTAACCTGCATTGTCCCTATCAAATAAACTAAATTAAATTAAGTCATGCAGGACCGCAGCAGGGCCAACCACTATCCATGGGAACTTGTGAGATGAGAGAGCACAGAGACTTCGGGGATGTCCAGATCTTACAAAATGCACCATTAAGATCTTGCATGTAAAAATTATTTCAAGTCAGTCAAAACACCAAAACATATATGTGGTAAATTGAGCAGAATATACTCTTTACTCTACTTGACTTTACTCCATCTTTTTAAAATCAGTTTCCTTACTGGGAATGCTTTTCACACATCATTCTTCATCATTCATAAGTGCATACTCTATCATCCACTAGTGCAAAGGAGGAGGCAAGAAATTGTCTTGTGAGTCTAGTATGCATTGTTTTTTCTTTTTACCCCTTTCCAATGACAGGAGAAGGGTTACATAAGCAACATGTGATGAACTGGCGTCTCATCCAGGGGTGTACCCTGGCCTTCGCCCTGTGAGAGCTGGATTTGGCCCCAGTAGCCCCCGGGCAACACCCCACGACCCCAATAGGGACATAGCGGACAAGAGAATGAAATGAGACACTAAAGTAAACAATTACCCCCACATGCAAGGGCTATCAGAGACAACCACTTCATTCAGACACTTCTTTCTTTTCACCGCAACCTGAAAATAAATAATAACTGTCACATCCATATCTACACGACACACGTCCTCTGTATGTCATGTATATATAACGCTACTGACAATACATTTGACGTTGACTTTGGCTCTGACTTGCTTGTAGCTGTCGTGAACCTTCGGCTACGGTTAGCATAGAGCTAATCAACTCACAACATTACTCGTCAATTCACCGCAACCTGAAAATAAATAATAACTGTCACATCCATATCTACACGACACACGTCCTCTGTATGTCGTGTATATATAACGCTACTGACAATACATTTGAAGTTGACTTTGGCTCTGACTTGCTTGTAGCTGTCGTGAGCCTTTGGCTACGGTTAGCATAGAGCTAATCAACTCACAACATTACTCATCATCTCTGTACAACCAAAGGGAAATCTGCACCACACAATTTAACATCATTAATTTAACAAATAATCATAAAATCAAAAAACATACATAATATATACATTCATGTTATAAATATAAAGCTTGGTAGAAGACTGAGAAATTACTTATTTCTCTCTCTAAGGACCTGTCTAAGAGACAACAGAACAATCAGTTCTAAGAGAAAACAATTACAAAAAGGGAGAGAAATCCAGTTCGCCATTCAAACCTGGGTAATATGTAGCTTTCAATGTATAAATCCCAAATTACTCTCTTTGCAGGAGTGTTTTGAGCCTGTCTCCACCCCTGATTGAGTTTTCCATATGCTCTATACCTGATATCTTTAAAGAATTACAACTGCCATGATTTGCATCTTTATAATGAACGGCCATGGGATATTGGGGATTGCCAGTTCTTATTGCATACTTATGCTCAGCCAATCTTGCCTTCAATTTACGCTTTGTTCTCCCAATATAGAAATGACCACATGGACATTCAAGTCTGTAAACAACATATGAAGTATTGCAATTGATAAATGAATTTATATCAAACTTACGACCAGATGAAATGTCAGTAAAGTAGTTGGCATTTATCATATTACTGCAGTGATTACAATGTCCACACTTGTGATTACCTTTTCTGATGTTTTTTTGTTGTATGGGGGAGATGACTTTTAACAAGTTTATCATTTAGGGTTGGAGCTCTTCTGAAGCTGATGGTTGGAGCATCTGGGAGAGCTTCTCTAAGAGTACTATCACTTTTCAATATGTCCCAATTTCTTTTGACAATTTGTTTGATTTTATTTGCTTGATTACTATATTGTGTCACCAAGTATACTTGATCTGAATTTTGTGGATTTTTCTGTTTTGAAGCCAACAGTTGTTCTCTAGGGAGACATTTTGCTTTATTGTAAGCTCTGGATATAGCTTTTTGTTGATATCCTCTTGTCCTAAATCTCTGGCTCATGTCTTGAGCATTTCTTGCAAAATCTTCTTCTGAATCACATATACCTTTGAGTCTCTGAAACTGACCAAAAGGAATATTATCTATTAAACAAGGTGGTCGGAAACTGTCTGCTCTAAGGATCGTATTGCAGTCAGTTGATTTTCTAAAGATAGAGGTGTGTAAATCTCCATTGACATCTTTAGAGATTTTTAGGTCTAGAAAGTTGATTTCAGATAAAGAAAAGTCAAGACTGAGCTTCAAATTTCTATTAGTATTATTCAAATATGAATGAAACTGAAGGAGTTCTGTTTCTGAACCTGACCACAGTAGGATAATATCATCAATATACCTGCCCCACCATATAGTTTTATCCAAATAAATATTAAGGTCAGAGTATACCAATGTTTCTTCCCACGCTCCCATAAACAGATTAGAGTAATTAGGTGCAAAGCAGGCTCCCATTGCTGTACCCTTTTTCTGTTTGAAGAATTGATTCTGAAACAGAAACACATTGTTATGTAGAGTCCATTCAGCCAATTACAGGATGAAGGCAGAAGGGGGCATCTGTTCTGGATGTCTCTTTTCCAAATAATGTGATAAGGCATCTAGTCCATCCTTATGATCAATGTTAGTATAGAGTGCTTCCACATCCATGGTAACTAGAAAAGAAGGTCCAATGTTCTTTATGTCTTTAATTTTATTTAATACCTGCGTACTGTCTTGTATAAAGGAAGGCAGTTCTAAAACAACTGACTTAACAAAGAAATCAACAAATTGAGAAGCTGGTTCTGTAATTGATTCATTTCTGCTGATTATTGGTCTTCCTGGTGGGTTCTCTAAGTTCTTGTGTACATTAGGAAGCATGTAAAATGAAGAAATTCTTGGGCTGTTACAAAACAGGAAATCATGTTCTTTTTGTGAAATCCACTCTTCATTTTTAGCATGCAAAAGTATTTCCATGAGTTCAGTATTCATTTGTTCTATTGGATTAGACAATAAAGGTTCATAGTAGTCACGTATATCCAGCTGTCTCATGGCCAGCCATTTTAATGCCTCTGTTTCTTCTTTTGTCAAATTGTGATCCATTTTTCTCTTAGTTGCAAAGAGCTGGTCAACTTCATATGTGACTTTTTTGTAGAAGGTATTCAGAATGTGATTGCATATATTTGGTGTGAAAGTGGACTTGGGCCTGAATGGTGTTCTTGTTGTATCTTGCTGCATGTAGGAACGAGAGGCAGCTTGACTGGGAGTGGTGTGGTACCAAACTTTCAGCTGGAGGCTACGATGAAACTTAAACAGATCTACTTTTGTTTGAAATTCACTGGCTGTATTCTTGGGGGCAAATGTGAAACCTTTAGAGTCTCCTTACAGAGACATGGCTCGGCACAGATGCACCTGTTGTTCTCACTGAGGCTTCCCCACCAAATTTTAACTTTTTATTTTCAACTAGGGGGTGCAAAAGAGGAGGTGGCACTGCGTCAATCACAAACAACACCATGCACTCTAACGAAGTCTGTTTAAACAGCGACCCATCATTTGGGTATCATGCCTTTGTTTTTAGCAGCCCACCTATCCTCTCTATAACAGTCTACCGACCACCCCAGTATTCCACTTCTTTTATTAATGAGTTTTCAGAACTTTTATCAATTATTCATTCCACTTTTAACAGAATTTTAATAACCAGTGATTTTAATCTACATGTGGACATCTCCTCAGATGCAATATCCAGAGAATTTTTAAACCTTGTCCATTGGTGCGCCCTCTGTTGTGGATCTGGCTGTACCTGACCACTTTTGTGTGTTTTTTACAATCACCAGTTTTAACCAGAGGGAGGCCCCTGTGAGAACAGTGAGGAAACGCTACCTAACTTCTGAAGTGGCTGCAAATTTTATCCAGATTTTACAGAGCACTCCTGCCAAAATTTTACCAGCACCCTGTGACTTAATCACTGACAACTTTAACAATAAAATAAAGTCAACACTGGACTCAGTGGCTCCACTTTTATTAAAAACAATTAAAACAAGACCTACACCCCCGTGGAGAACTGAGGAAATTAAAAAACTCAAAAGGGAATGCAGGAGTGCTGAAAGGAGATGGAGGAAATCAAAGCTAACAGTTCACTATGAAATACTACGTGAACACCTCAAATCTTACAATAACACAGTCAAACAGGCAAGAATCTCCCACTTCCAAAATCTAATCCATGATCATAAAAATAATCCCAAATTCTTATTCTCCACAATCGATCTTTTAACAAACAAAAATTTTAAAAGATCGCCCAAGACACCAGACAATGCTCTTTGCGAGGACTTTGCAGACCACTTCAGAAGAAAAATCAATGACATCAGATCCAGTCTTTTATCCCAACAACTTTTAAGTGTCGACACACCTGGATCATTGATGTCATTGATTTCACCTATGGAAAGTTTTGCCCTGGTTGATGCGAGGACACTTGATAGAGTTTTCTCCCAGGTAAAGCCCACAACCTGCCTTTTAGATCCAATTCCCACACCCTTTTTTAAAACACTCTATGGATTCTTTGAGGAACAGCTGTTATATATGGTGAACTGCTCTCTTCAGACGGGTGTCTTCCCCACCGCCTTTAAAACGGTCCTGATGGCTCCTATTGGATCAATTTTCTGATCCAATCCCCTCGCTCACTCTCCTGCTCCTGCTCACGTCTGGTCCCGACCCACTTCCGCATTTGAAACTACAAGCGGACAAGAGGTTTGTTTTGCCCTGAGCAGTTCAGCGGCCTCTGCTTGCCCCACTGACAGAGTCAAAGAAAGAAAGTCTGTCACTGAAGACACAAACCAGAGATGTGAAATAAAAAGGGTCTCGAACCCGAATAAACATCGTCATTTGAACAGTGGCGAAGGGTCCGTGAAGATATGGACCCGATGCTGATACAGCGGCATTTCTGTTGAGCAGGTAATCTTTGTCTTTATTGTGGATGTTGTGACACAGATAACTTTCATGCCGATGCTGGTTTATGACTGTGAAAGCTGTCGTTAGTTGGTTTCTGTGTTATTAGACCGTGTCTGTCTCTGCAGTATTGTCAACACTTGTTTACTTGTTCGACGGAGACGTTAGCCTCTATGCTAGCATTGTGAGCTAACAACAAGCTAACATTGCTAACATGTTTACACCAAATCAGCCTATTTATTTGCTTGTGGCAGCTAAACGAAGCAGCAAGTAAGATGAATGAATGGATGAATGAAACCCCAAAGCGAAGCGGAGGGGTTTCGGATTTATTTACAGATTTTCTTTTATTTGTCCGGATTTATTTCTCCATAACAACCTCTCGCCCGGTCACTACTCAACTGTTTTGCTAACCCTCCTCCAGGTCTTGTCTGTTTGTTTTCAACGAAGCCTTTGCTAAATCAATATGATGGATTATCATATAGGCGTTACGATGTGTGTATTTATGTGTCTTATCTGTCATGAACAAGAGATTACGGTTTACAGGCACGTTTGTGTCACGGTCTGGTGCTACTCAGACAACAGCTGGGACACACACAGCTGGTCCGAGACTCACACAGGTTTATTTTTCAGCCACAATGTGGAAGCGATCTTTGTGATGAAAGCTGACGGCAGCATCTGTTAGTCTCTTGGCCCTCAATAACTTTTAGAAGTGGCTAACTTAGCTGTTGATAAATAGTAACTTATTACGTAGCTGTAACGTAACGTAGCTGTAACATGCTAATGACGTTACGCTAGCTTGTCTGTGGAGCTTAGCTGTGGACATTGTAATGACTTACAAGATTTACTTGAATTTCAACGTGCATTGTAATAACTTTACCTGTGAATCCGACATCGTTACTCCGCATTCAAAGCTGGGCTGTATTTGGTTTCTGCCGGCTTGTTGCTCTTGGTGCTTGTTGCGGGAGGGGGTGTGTCGCGGGAGGCTCCGAGGGGAGAGCGATACGAGCTCGGAGGGGAGGGGTTAAGGAGCACAGAGGGGTGTGTGTGGGGGGGATGCTTTTTTCAAACCTTTCTCAGATCGTAGACCAGAGCTTTAATGTTAATATTAATCTCTGTCTGTGGATCTACTAATAGATACTTTTGTTGAACACACTATTTTATGATTTGAATGAATTAATAGATCTTGCTAGGTATTAATCGTGTACAAATTGGTTAATGTAATGCACCAGTCTATGTACTTTGAGCAATATACATTTTAGGGGGCTGTCAGAAGCAGCAATTTAAGTGATAATTTTGTTGAAAGTGTGGTCAATTGGTCAATTTTGCCATAGCCAGTTAAATTTTAGTTTAGAAATCCTTCTAAAAGGGCTTAGGTTCAATTTTCCTTTCAAGTAAGAATCATTTGGCAAGCAATCATTTTGAAAATGCATATTGCAGTGGGTTCATTTCATGCAGATAATAATTAGAATAAAAATAATTATTTGAGGCTTGCAAACATTCTGTCTTGGACTATGTTGTGTTGGAATGAATTCAGAGAGACAAATAATTGGCAACAATGTGATTGGGAGCTGGAATGTCTCTCACCTATAAACCTACACTGATCAGGCATAACATTATGACCAGCTGCCTAATATTGTGAAGGTTCCCCTTGTGCAGCCAAAACAGCTCTGACCTGTCAAGACATGGACTTAAGACCTCTGAGGGTGCCTTGGTGGCACCAGGGCATTTTATAGTGGATCCTCTGGGTCCTGTATGTTGGGGGGTGGGGCCTCCATGGATCAGACCTGCTCCAGCACATCTTACAGATGCTCGATCAGATTGGGATCTGGGGAATTTGGAGGCCCGGTCAACACCTTGGGCCAGGGGTGGACTAGGACAAAAATTCAGCCCTGGCATTTTCTGTCGAGACCAGCCCACTACATTATCAGCGGACACCACGTAGAAGTCCACAAATCTCCCGGCGTCTTCTCTCACACATAATTCAAAGTAGAGTCATATTCCTTGATAGCAGTTAACAAATAAAGCACGTAGCTATGAACTCAAGGACTATTGACAGCTATAGCAATCAACCAATCAATCTTTATTCATTATAGTGTCAAATCACAACAGAAGTTATGTCATGACAAGGGGTGGGACGAGACTAACGGGAAGAACCCAAAACCAGACTCGGGGTGGAGTTTTTCTCAGTGGCGTGGGAGCATTTCTCACATAATTACTTACATTTGCACAACAGTTGGTGCATTTCTCGAAACAATTAGTACAAACTGCAAAACCTTGTTGATAACCTGCAAAAGCATGTCACATGCTCAAAATAGAGGTCATTCCTCAAAACCAAGTATTCATATCAATGAAAGTGTGTGTGTCATTAAAAAAAAGTCCTGACACCATCATTTATGAACAAGATAGTCAAATGGCTTTATCATGTTTTCATTAGGACACTTTACTAGTGTTTTCCAATGCAAAAAAGCCAGATCTTTGTGACCTGAAAATGCTCAACACTATACACAGCCATTTGAAAACTACAGTAAAAGTAACACATTTACACACAAATTAAAGTTACACACAAGTTATACCCATTAGATAGTTATCACTTCATTAAACAATAAATGAATTGAAAGATTACAACAAATTCAATGGTAAATATTGCAAATTAAACTTATTATTTCCTATAGGTTTACTTGTATTTTGTGCTAAAATTCAGAGTATCTCAGCTTGATTCATCTCTATTTACAGCTCATCAGTCCACGTGAATGTTTACTGTTGCTATGGCAACAAGAGACCACTGACATTAGCATCTGTTAGCTAGCTTAGCTAAATCATCTGAACAATAATAACCCATAATATCACAATTCGGCATATTTGAACAAAATCAACCACAACTACTAACAATCACGGCCCTTTAACTCTGGGCTAACATGCTGTCACATGTTAGATTGTCAAAGTTAAAAAAATAATGGCTTCAATCCCTGAGGAGCTACGTTAGCATTAGCGGCAGCTGCATTCATCAGTATGCAGTTAGTAAGGTCACATCACATTCAATGTAAAACAGTTTTTTACTTTGTTTTGGACATGTCTCAAAAATTTAGCCTGGCCAGCCCCAGGCTAACGTTACTTACCATGTCTGCCTCCACTTGCTCATCATCATTAGGTCCTCCTCTCTCGTCTCCCGGCGCAGCAGCACCTGTGGCTGCTGGCGGGTTGGTGTCACTGGGACAGGTGTCGTGCCAAAGAGTGATCGTCTGCCAGAATCTGATTTCCGGCCGCGGGAGCGCGCACAGCAGCCCATTGAGCGGTAGCGTTTAAACGTCTGATTTTCTCGGGATGAAACGGTCATAATATGCAGATACACACCACTGTACGTCCGCAATTATAGCAAAGGTATGTGTCGTAGAAAGTTTAACGTTTGTTGTTACATAATTATCACAACTGTGGCCAAAAGAAGTGTAGTTTGTAGCGAAATCAGGCCTGACAATTACGTGATAGACATGTCTCTATGTGCTTGGTATGTCTGATGCCTTTGTTTACCCCTGTCTTATGAATTAGACTGTAATGAATGCGATTTATAGGTGTGGATTTTCAATAAAGAAATGATCACTTTTGCTATTATCCTCGTGACTCTGCATTATCTTTTATCTGATCTGGGCTCTACATTTGCTTCCCATGTTTGGATGTGTCTTGTATATCTAATATTCTTGTTTATGCCTATTATTTTGAGACACATCTGCACTATGCACTTTTTCACTATGTAAGGTTGTATGCTCCAACGGAATTTCGTTGTTATTTATGGCAATGACAAATAAAGGATTGAAGGATTGATTGATTGAAGACTATAGAAGACATGATTCGGGAGGGTTACATAAGCCTATAAAATAACGAACAGTTTTCACCTGCCAAAAACTGATTGAAGGCCAAACACAGTTACTCAAGGGTTATTTCTGCCTAAATATGACTTGATCTCATTCTTAAGCTTCATGATATAAAGAGCTGAGCTCACAGGACAGCTTGAAATTCTTTTAAAGGACCATTACAACAGAAAATAGATCGTTTTCACCTGCCAAAAACTGATTGAAGGCCAAATACAGTTACTCAAATGTTATTTCTGCCTCAATATGAATTGATCTCATTCTTGAGCTTCATAATATAAAGATCTGAGCTCACAGTACAGCTTGGAATTCTTTTAAAGGACCATTACAACAGAAAATGGGCCTTTTCACTTACCAAAAACTGATTGCAGCTCCTTCCTTGTAACTTAAAGATGTTTTCTGCCTCAAAATGACTGGTCTTTATCCTGAAGCATCATATGTGACAGATTACCACCTCACATTACACCTCACACTGGCCCTTTACACAGTTTACAAGTAGTGAAAAGTAGTAGTTAAGATATATTCTTCAAAATCTAACTGATGAATGATATGAAGTGACTTTGAGGCAGAGCATTCCTTTCAGTCCAACAGCAGGAGCATACTGTGAGCTCAGATCTTTATATTATGAAGCTCAAGAATGAGATCAAGTCATATTGAGGCAGAAATAACCTCTCAGTAACTCTACTATGCCCTTGTTATTTTATAGGCTATATGTCTTGTCTCCAAATAGTAGGCATAAACAAGAATATTAGATATACAAGACACATCCAAACATGGGAAGCAAATGTAGAGCCCAGATCAGATAAAAGATAATGCAGAGTCACGAGGATAATAGCAAAAGTGATCATTTCTTTATTGAAAATCCACACCTATAAATCGCATTCATTACAGTCTAATTCATAAGACAGGGGTAAACAAAGGCATCAGACATACCAAGCACATAGAGACATGTCTATCACGTAATTGTCAGGCCTGATTTCGCTACAAACTACACTTCTTTTGGCCACAGTTGTGATAATTACGTAACAACAAACGTTAAACTTTCTACGACATACCTTTGCTATAATTGCGGACATACAGAGGTGTGTATCTGCATATTATGACCGTTTCATAATGAGCGAAAATCAGACGTTTAAACGCTACCGCTCAATGGGCGGCTGTGCGCGCTCCCGCGGCCGAAAATCAGATTCTGGTGGACGATCACTTTTTGGCACGACACCGGCACCAAAAAGGTCCGTCAACTTCGCACATTTAGAAGCCTCCACCTCCAACTTTTTTAATCGCTGTTTTTCAGCACCACCTGGGCGTTTCTTCCTCTTCCTAGCGGACACAACAGTTTCGAAGATGCTCACTACTACTACTCACTAACGCTACTACTGGCTCAGCAGCAGCCCGTCCCTCCCGCGGCCCGCCCATCGAGGTCCCGCCCCAACCTGGTTCGTGTAGTGATTGATAGCACGGTCAGGGCTCTCTGAGCCTGTCAACCCATGATTGATTGACAATGACAAACAATAGACCAATTATATGTGTCGATGCTGGTAACACACTGCTAGCCCTCTGTAGCCAATTGGCCGGCCCAATTGGAGGGAATTTAGAGAAGAAAAAAAACCATAGCGGACCGACTGGCCCACATTGGGTCAACGGCCCACCGGGACATGCCCGGTATGCCAGATGGCCAGTCCACCCCTGCCTTGGGCTCTTCATTGTGTTCCTTGAGCTGTTCCTGAGCAGTGTTTGTGGTGGTCAGGGCACATTGTCCTGCTGGGGGGCCACTGCCATCGGGTAGTGTTGTTGTGATGAGGGGGTGTACTTGGTCCACAACAGTGTTTGGATGGGTGGTGCGTGTCAAGTGGCATTCACATGACAGTGGTTTTAATGTTGTGGCTGATCGGTGTATATTTGTCTTATCAATTTACAGCTGCCAGTATTGATGAGGAGGCTTTGAAAAGCCTTAGCCGTGATGACCTGAAGGGTCTTTTTCTTGGCCCTGAGAATTTTCTCAGGAGAAAGAAGCTTTGGGATTTTATCAGTCAAAAGGTAAATACACATTGGAATAACTAATGACATTATTACTATCAAAATTGTCTCATATTATTAATGCTCTTAATTGTCTTTTTTTTTTAATCCCCCACAATTGTAATAGTGTGAAAATACTACTGACCAAGATGCCAACACTTGTAGTGGAAGTGGGATTATACCCTCAACTAGTGCCGTGCCACCATGCCAGCCTCGAGCCTCCACCCCCATATCCCAAACTGCTGACAAAATTATGAAAATGCCAGACCCACCATAGTATGTGGTGTACACAGACTCAGAGTTAGAGATGGTGCGCAGCCAGTACTTTGCATTGCTCCGCAATGGAAAGGGAAAGGATTGCAAGATGTCGAAGGAGCTATGCTGCAGACTTATAAGAAACACTATCACCAGCCTGGTTGCGATCCTGTGTGCTAGTCCCATGGGGAAAGAAGTAAAATACCCCTCCAAACTGGAAATGAAAGTAATGTCACAGAAGATTGTATATTATACCACCCTATGTTACGAGACGCTAGCACAGATATGCCTTGTGTAAGTAATGTTTTTTTCTTCCTTTAATAACCTAAACTGTGGGTGGGACAGCAACAAAAAAAAACAACTTATCAAACAATATTTCACCACAGCTGACCATCTACACCAAAATGTATAAGCCACAATGTCAACGAGGGGCGCAAAAAAGACTCTTCTGCTCAAACAACACAGACAATGAGACAGATGGTGACAGAAGTGGTGACACAAGCGGTTCAAGTGATTACACCATAATTATTGAGAGCAATGATGACCTCAGCGAAGACAGTTTCAATGCAGGTGTGTGCTAAAAGTGGGAAAAAAAGAGTGCTTTCATAGTTATGGTTTCTGTACATCTAAAAAGTTTAAACCTGTACTGAGACTACAATTGCCGCCATCTCATGCGCCAGAGTACATTGTAATGCATGCACAATGTTGGCTATTGGCCTGTGTTTTCCTGTTATTTTGCTTATACTTGTTTACAAATTATTCGATTATTTTCCCCAGGAAAAGCGTCTCCACCGCAGCCACCCCCATGTGTGCCAAGGAAGCCACACAATAGCACCTGGCTTCACCGCTGCCATCTGACTCAGCCTCAGACCCCTTGCCCAAGACTTTGACCACTCCATTAACTGCACCTTGCAGAGGACATTGTTGGTAAGGTTGGTCACCCTTCGCCACCTCTCAGCCTGTTATCTATGATGGTGGTGAGAGATTCAATTGAAATTCATAAGCACATCATATCTTATTTCTCAGGGTCTAAGGTTTTGGATGTTACTGAACAGACTTTTTCTGACTTAAATCAGCTGACACAATCATTGTCAACATTGATGTGAACAATATCAAACAAATTATTATATTTTCCTTACTTCAATTGATTTGACACATTGTTTTATGATCAAGCATCTTAAACTTGCATTTAACGTAGAAGTCATGTATCACAATATAACTTAAGTAAACATTAAGCTGATAAAATGGAATAGGTAATTGACCATGTGAGCCTCAGTGCTCACAGTGAGGGGAAGGAAGGACGAGACAGCGTTGTGTGGTGATCAGACCGTTTATTTATGGCTGTCAGGATGCGTGGCTCAACTTAAAGGTAAAGAGAACACAAAATGAGCAGCCGTCTCTCTGACGGCTGAGGGTCGGGTGCACCTTTCGCCTCTGCTGCCGTCTCCGCTCCGGTCCTCTCTCAGGACCCGGCCTACTGCAAGAGACCAGAACCAGGTTACAAGCGTGCTTATATAGCTGACTGATTACCTGATTCTGTCCGGCTGTCTGAACAACCGGCTGAGCCACTCCTCCCTCTCCTCCAGCAGCCAGCGCCTTAACCACACCCTACTGCCATAGACCATTTCTAAAAAAAATCTGAAACTCCATTAAGAAAATACTGCTCTACTCAAGCTTTCATTGCTTTTTAGACTTTAGGTGATCTGAAGTGTTACCTCTGATAGGTGTACCTTACACTCCTTATGCTAACTGTTTTCCGGTTTTGTCAAACCTAGTGGGGGAAGTGGCGATGCGGTATTTCATTGTTATGCCTGTACTGACTACTACAATTACTTTCTAATATAATTGTGCATTGTATTTTAATCATATACATGAACTGTGATTTCTCTTCTGATGCTGGTGTAAAAGTGTTTACATTGAAACGTCTTTTCCTGATTGTCCTGTTCTAGCTGGCCAGGACAGTCTGAAGATGCAGGCGAGGCACTACAAAACATTGAGCAAAATGTACAAGAAGCCCAACACAAACCCCAACCAAGACCATGTTGCCCATTTTGGACCTTGAGTTTGAGGCCAGGCATGCTTTCATTGATGCAGATGTTACAAAGGAAAAAGACCGACCCATGAAAATCATATCCATGCTTCAAAGACACTCGAAATGTAAGCTTCTTGACTTCCCTCCTTGGTACTCTGTGCATCTGTCTGTGCAGGCTGCCCTGTATTAAGCCTGCTCAGTGGTTGTGATGTGTCTTTCATCTACTGACATTGTTGTGCATCAATCAATCAATCAAAGTAGTGCAGCAAAAATGAGATTGCGTTTCTCCGGGATCCCATAACATGAACACAATAAATACACACAAAATATTACTATAATAATTTAAAACTAAAACTATGACTAAGGCTCATGAAGTGCAGTAGTGCGCATGCTCCAGATCAGCAGTTCAGCAATCTAACAGCTTGTGGAAGGAAGCTGTTGATTAGTCTGTTTGTTCGGCCTTTTAGACTCCGGAACCGTTTTCCTGATGGGAGCAGTTCAAAGAATGTGTGGAGAGGGTGGAAGGGTCCCTGACGATGTTCAGTGCCCTGCTCCTGCAGCGGCTTAGGAAGAGTTCTTGGACAGAGGGGAGGGAAACTCCGATGACCCTCTCAGCTCCTCTAACTATACTATGTGCATGTTCAACAAGAACTCAAAGTTCAGTTTAGTACAGATTAATTTAAATCATTAATTTTCACAGTTCATAAATTTAGAATTTTTAACTAAGTTCACCGTCCCAAACGTGATCTAATTCATGTTCATTTCTTCTGTTCCGACAGTAAATTACAGTATGAGCGCTGTTGTCTATTGATAGTGCTCTTGGTTCAATTCATTAGTTGCAACCTGATAAGTTCATCAAAAAAAGTATGTGTTCAATAAACACACACCCTTTGAAGCAGTTTTGTTGCACAGCGCTGCTTCTCTTTAAACTCTTCACCACATTGTCCTTTTTGCTTTATTCCAGCCAGGCGAGGACCCTGGGCTATACCTGGAGAAGCGGCCTCTCCCCTCTCCAGTGCTGCTTTTTGATGGAACAACCAGCATTGTCACTGTGGGAAAGATGCCTGTGAGCACCCTCCCCCAGGAGGAATTCTGGGAAGGAATGTTGGTATTGATGGCATACTACTACACTCTGCACTTAACAAAACCAAAATGTGTTGCCGCAGTCCTCTCTGTCATTCAAACCGAGGTAATTGGTGATTCCATCCATGATCAAGATGCTACTAGCACATATAAGAAAGCAACAGGTGAATGGAAATCATTTGTTTAAAAATAGGTGAATGAAAAGCAGCATTTTGTCAGGTCTGTTGTGTTTGTTTTTGTTTGCAATGCCTTTCAATAACTTGTTTTGTGCCTGACTTGGCTAGCTACTTGACAAGTTTTCCTTTAGTGTCCTTAGGTTATTTGCCGAAATAACTCACCAGGGTTCCTGCAGATCCTTAAAAGTTCTTTTTTTTTTTTCGAGAGGTCTCAAATTTTATATGGCACTTGAACTGAGACATGTTCGAATACTTTATTACACTGTCGTGTTGCACAAATTAATTTTAATTTTGTTTTTGTCTTGTTCACGTGACAAATCACAGCACTTACAGCAGCATATTATGTGTTTTGATTGCTGTTTGTTTTGCTTTTTTTTAAAAAGTCTTAAATCGTCTTAAATTTGATGTAAAAAAGTGTACAGCAACCTTGACTCACTGTTACTGGTGTACATATCATTATATGTAAGTCTGGTTGTTTTTCTGTGTTCTGTTGTCCCTACCTGCTTCTCCCTCTCCTTTCTCCCTCACCTGCTCCTTTCCCTGTGTGTGTGTGTGTGTGTGTGTGTGTGTGTGTGTCAGCAGCAGCAGAGTGGCACACCTGTCTCAGATCAACTCATCACCCTCTGGCTTTATTATCCTGGTCTCTCCACCACTTCGGTGCTAGATTATTACATCCCATACGGTGACTTCAGAGTGCTGCTATTTAGTATTTTCTATACACTCACACTGTTTTCAGTATTTTTGCCTTTGCGCTAATGCCCTTGTCTTTGGCTCCTGTAGAAATCTCCAGCGCCGTTCTGCTCAGCTTCCTGCTTGCCTGTTCTCCTGTGTTCCTCCATGCTGGCTCCAGCCAACCCTGCTTGCCTGCCTGCTTGCCTGCATGCATGCCTGCCTTCCTGACTACCTGCCTGCAAGCCTGGTCTTCTCCTTCTCATTACCCTCCGGTGATCACAGTTTGTACTAATAAATCCGTTACTCATTGACTTCCTGTCTCCATTCCCTGCATTTGGGTCCAAACTAAAAACCCCGCCGTAACAAGATGTATATTTTAAGAATAAGGACTGGTTTTAAGTTTTTGGTTTTAGTTTTAATATGGATTTAGGTTTATTTCAGGAAGAGCCAACTTGTATCATGAAAAAGCTTAATAATTCTTCACTAATACGGACTAATTTTTTACTTCGATTAGTATTTTTTTTCTTGTTCCGAAGACTTAATTTGCTATAATTAAGAATAAAATTTGTATTATTTTATTTTGCTTATATTCAGTACATTTCACTTTGTGCTGTAGGAAGTTTGAATTCAAGTAATTTGATCTAATAATCAACCATTTCTGCTTATTTTAACCCTCTTGAATACTTATCAGAGCCTTCTTATTTTTAGATTTAATAATCTTATTTCAAGATTTCTTAAGTGAAATTAACTTGCTGCAGGGACAGATAATTTATCTTGTTTTAAGAATGTTCTCAAATTTAGTGGGGTTTTTTTTCTTATATTTTAGCTACCCTTATTTGCAGTATGGTTCTTGGGGGGTTACATACAGTCGTGGTCAAAAGTTTACATACACTTGTTAAGAAAATGTATATCGTAATTCTATCAGTAATTCTAATATTTGGTTAAATGCCCCTCTGCCATTTTCACCTTAAAGCTATGGTCTACGATTTGAAAGATTTGTCATTATTATTAACATTATTTAGCTGGTGGTTATTGCCCAATAGTACGACCCTCACAATGTGAAGAGCAAAAGGAACCATATAAATCCATTCTCTCTAGCGCCTGCAAAACTGCAAAGTAATTGACTCCTGCTCACGTCTGGTCCCGACCCACTTCCGCATTTGAAACTACAAGCGGACAAGAGGTTTGTTTTGCCCTGAGCAGTTCAGGTATGGAGAGAAAGCAGAGCGACAGCAAGCGGCCTCTGCTTGCCCCACTGGCAAAGGCTGAAAGAAATCGAAAGTCTGTCACTGAAAAGACACAAAGTGGAGATGTGAAACAAAGAGGGCTCAAACCCGAGTAAACATCGGGTCGTCATTTGAACGGAGGCGAATGCTCCGAGAAGATCTGGACCTGAAAAGCGATGCTGATAGAGTGGAGTGTCTGTTGAGCAGGTAATCTTTCGTCTTTATTGTGGATGTTGTGACACAGATAACTTTCATGCAGATGCTGGTTTATGACTGTGAAAGCTGCCGTTAGTTTTTTTTCTGTGTTATTAGACGGTGTCGAGACAATTTCTGTCTCTGCAGTATTGTCACCACTTGTTTATTTGTTCGACAGAGACGTTAGCCTCTATATTAGCATTGTAACTAACAACAAGTCAACATTGCTATCATGTTTACACCAAATCAGCCTATTTATTTGCTCGTGGCAGCTAACTGAAGCAGCAAGTAAGGCAAGTAAGATGAATGAAATCCCTCCACTTCAAGTTGGGGTTTCATTCATCCTGTTTCTGATTTATTTCTCCATAACAACCTCTCGCCCGGTCACTACTCAACTGTTTTGCTAACCCTCCTCCCGGTCTTGTCCGTTTGTTTTCAACGAAGCCTTTGCTAAATCAATATGACGGATTATCATATAGGCGTTACGATGTGTGGATTTGTGTGTAGAAGCACCAAAATTGATTATTCAAGTTGTTGTATGTGCATATTTTTTAATATACATTTTCAGAAGACCTATAATAAATTCATTATTGAAACTTCATGAATGTTTTTGAGAAAGTATTTTTTTTTCTTTTTTTCTTTTTTTAACACAAGTGTATGTTCTTCTGGACATACCTGTGTGTTGCTTTGCTAAAAGTAGGGTTGGGTCAGTGTTGTCAGGGCTGTACCAAAGCAGACATTTTTGCAAAAATGTAAAGAAATTTTCTCAATATGGCAAGTTTTTACTCACTCAAATCGAGGCTTTAAGGACAGAGGACTCACTACTGCAGTCACTCACTGTACAGATTTTAAAGCCCACTGTGATGTTATGAGTATAGTAAGATGAGAACTACATTACCCAGCATGCCACAGCAGTTATGAGCATGCGTGGAAGCCCCGCCTGTACGTCAGTTCTAGGTAGCCATGCAGGTAGCACGAAAATGTTTACATGTGTATAAACCAGAAAGTAAATATAAAAGACCAGCTATCACGCCTCGTCTGCTTATTGAAGATAAAGCAAGACAACACAGCCACTGAGGCAATGTGATTGTGATTTTGGGCTAATAGATAAAATCTATTTGATTTGATGTAGAATAGCGGACACAAATTTAGGGACGAAATTTGAATGTAATTCATTCAAAAAAATGTATACCATTAATACATTCCTTTTTAGACAATTAAACGTCAGTATATAATATACACAACATGCAAATGCAGGGCTGTGGACAGGGGGGAAAACATTTGACGAAGGGTAGGCAGGCTAGCAGTGTTATTTGGTAATTGTGTGATGTGTGATCATGGACAATTTAGCCTTTCTTTGCTATTCAAAATTAACCAAAAATCCCTTTATTTCTTAGGACTGAAGCAGAACTAATGAAAAATTATGGCCATTATATTGTTAAATTAGCAAGGACACTTTGGTGATTTTTTTTTTTTTTGTGTGTGTTGAGGATATCATTGAAAGAAGACCTTAGCATGATAGCAATGCTCTAGCCTGTTGGAAAACCAACCAAGAACAAATATGTCATCACTGGAAGAGTAAGAAGTACGCATAACTTTGAAGGATTAAGACTTTTGATTAATCTTTGTTTTTATTGAAAGGACATTATCAAACACATAGCACAGATAACATAAAAGCTCATAACTACACAACACAAAGATTCAAACGTGTGGCCTATGCCGCTTCACTGAAAGAGTCAATATCAACCAATAATAGAAAATGTTGCATTTTAACTATTTTCTGGCAAAACCTGGATAATTCTTCCTAAAAATTAACTTAAAATCCTACACTGAACTGAGATTTTGAAAATAAAACATACATTTCTTGTGAAAAATATTACCAAAATGTATTTTAATAGCAATTACTGAGAAACTAGTTCTTGTGGACCTATGTAGCTCTTACACATTTTGATGTGAGACTTGGTTGCAGAGAAGTGGGTATGATGACATGCAGCAAAGGCAAGGCGCCCTGAAATGTGACTTGTTTTCTCAGAATTTTGACTTTTTTCTCAGAATTCATATTTTAGGAGTACATTTGGGAATGACGGAAGCATGCCTTTGTTACTGCATCATCTAAATCTTCATGACAACTTGCAATTTTCAGCGTGTTGGTTGCTGCTTCACGGATTGACAGGAACAGTAACACGGACCTAGCAGAAAGGGAAGAATTTAACTTTAGACTTGCTAAGTTCTATGTATTCTGTCTATGCTGGCCTCCCTCTTCTAGGTTGAAGCAGTTTATCCAGCTAGCCAAACAAACATGCTCAGAAAGACTCTCAGACTGAAGTGGTTGCATTGTCTTCAAGTTTTCTGGGAAACATGACTTCACTGTGAAACTGAAACACAAATGATACAAAAATGTCCATAAATACAGACTCTTGAACATACATGGACTTCAACAAAATTATCACAGAAATTAAGGTAAGTGTAAACACATTACATAAAACAATGTGCTGGAAAGGTTCAATAAAAGATTTCACAATGAATAAAGCAAGATACATGTATATTCAGGCTACATGGTCCACAGGCTTGCAGATAGGCCAACAAATTAGCTAATCTAATGTACAAATGTGATGTTTATATCTTGCAATCTCAATAAATGAACAAGGACGTATGAAATATTAGAAACGTACGGATATGGCCTTCAATAGCGACAATGTACATCATAATGTCCTTCCACAGTGCACAGACAAGAGCAACCTGCAGCACCAGCCATGTCCTCCTCCCTAAAAAGAAAGTGAAACTTAACTCTAGACTAAAACCGCATTTTCACACTGTGTCACTAGAAGGCAGTGTTGAAGTGAAAAATATGGAGTAGATTGGTTTATTCCTTCTGATATGGCATTAAAAGGCCATGACACTGTCATTGTCATCTGTCTGAATGCATTTGTAGCCTAGGAGTCTGCTCTGCCAGTCTGACTGTGCCTTACATGGCTCTGAATGTCCACTTCTGTTAACTGTTATGTTGTGGTTATTAGTAAGGTGAGGAAAACAGCATGGAAGGGCACGGGAACAGGACATCACGGAACGAACTGACGAAGACATGAGGGAGAACAAAGACTATATACAGACACACTAATGACAGGACGAGGAACAGGTGGAGTGAGGAGGGACAAGGACAGGTGAGGGAAGGAACGGAAAAACACTGGAAGGAGGAACTGAAAAGCTAGACGCGTGAGGGCAGCATTGTCAAAATAAAACAGGAAACAGAGAACATAAACTGGGATCGAACAGTAACACTATAGGTGCTCAGCATTCATTGTGGCTCATTCCACACTAAATTAGCCTGTTTTTCAACACAGAGAAAATGTGTACAGCACATACAGAGAAAACGAGCCACATGCAGTCTCTGTATGAAAAAAAACAACAACTGTGTATTCAGTGACATGGAGCTTTACCAGCGAGGTCATGTTCTGTGCTGTGCTGTGCTGTTCTTGTGCTTTCTACAATCCTAAGGCAAGGAGGAAACTTGACTATCACCTCTGTAATTACCTGGAAAGTTTCCTCTGCAAATAAACCAAAAGTAGTCCTAATCATGATATTACATCCTCTTTTCCAACCACTGTGTTTGGCTTGCCACATACACAGTAGGGGCACATTTTACATTTACAAGTCTGCAAACAATCAAATCTTAGTTGGAAAGTGACTCCATGTTTGAAAAGCATATGATGTAACAAAAATGTTGGCACGTTAAAAGTTGCATTTTGTAGTTTAAAACTGAAAAATAAAACAACTATCAAGCAGAATAGTCTTCAGAATAGTCCTCTTCTGTAATTTCGATAGTAGTTTCGAGGTAAAGAAAGTCCACAATCTCCAAATATTTCTACTTGTTCAACTTGAGGAAATATTTTGTCACTTCATTACGGCAGCAGAGGAAGTGCACCATGGGAGACACATCTCTCTCCTAAAACTCAACATGATGTCATCCATTCATTTGCCTTGCTAAAGACATTTTGGAAGAAACATAATTGCTGCCTGGATTATTTTTTTCTTCCCAATCCACAATACGTCTCTCTCTCTCTCTCTTTTTGAGAGATCCATCCACCACCTCACCTCTGCGCAATTACTTTGTACTTCTCTACATAAACATCACACAACTTCATACACTAGCACTGAACATACATAAGACATAAACCTCAGCTGCAGAATTGTCCAATATGAATGTAATTCCAAGCACGCAGGCTGAGTATCATTAGTTTTACTAGCTGATTCTAAAGCTGTCCATTTACTTTGTGCATTGTATAGTGGGTTAAAAAAACATCAAGAGCGCACACACACAGGCTTTTTAAAATATACATAATCTTCCACTGAGCAGAGAACATACTGTTGGAGCTATTTGTTTATTGTTAATTTTGGTTGTTATTTATTTTGCTGATAACAAGTCTTTTTTGTTTGATTATTCTAGATGTTTGCTTTATTAGGCTCCGGGCAGCTAAGCTGCCAGGACACTATTGTATTCCTAGGAATTCTTTCTTTCTTTCTTCTTTCTTCCGAGGAAGTCATACTTCCCAAGGGCGAAAACTCACCAAACTTTACAGAAATGTCCGGCCCCATGCCAGATTTACTTAATTCCAAGGACATGTCAATATTCCTCCTGGGGGGGGGCACAATAAGCGTTTAAATTTAAAAACTTTAAAAATACCTACAAAATCAACAGTACATGCTACAGTTTTGAAACTTTTCACCAAACTGTAGCCCCAATACTGCTGAAACTTTAGTCCACTTAAACTCATTACAAATTATGAAGTCCATCACTCAGTTTTTTTCAAAACCTCACCTGTCACCAAACTTGCTAGAGAGCATCTTCAGACCGTCCTCCACAAAACTTGTTTTTTGGATTTTTGATTTATCAAAAATTAAGCCTACAGTGCATCAAAATGTTTGACTGTAAACAGTACTGTAAACATATACTATCAAATTCTTGCTAAATACATTTTCAATCTTCCTGAAAAAAATTGAGAATATTTTGGAGTCATGGTTGATGGAGTTTGGCAAATATCAGAATTTTATCTCAAAACTGAATTTTTGAGAACATTTTGAATTCTGCTCTCATGGGAACAGCTGGGGTCAATGTAAGAGTGTCATTTTTAAACATCAGATTTTCTCTTATGAAGCAAAACACTTTAAGTTAAAAACAAATCACCAACATTTCCATGCTGTCAAGATGCAATTTATGTATTATCAGATTTTTGTTCAGGTAACAGAATTTCTGACATTTTGACCATTTTTGAAATCTGCCTTGACAACAGCTGCCAAAAATTCCTTTGTCGACTCAGTGACTCCCTGAGTCGACAAAGGAAGTTACACAGCAGGTCTCACTTCCAGCCAAGTAGCCCAGTCAGTTAGGAGCTGGTGCTTGGTGTCAGGGGTTGTGGGTTCAAGACCCAGCAAGGATGATGATGATGATGATGATGATGACAGATCAAAATGTCAGATGTCCTCAACATGAAACACAAGACCATTGTCCTGACGGTGGCATCACAGCAAGCCTCTAAATTAAATAAAAACAAATAGCTTGGACTGGACCATGGATGAAAGCTAACCAAATTTTGCACAAAGGTCCAGTCTCATGCCAGATTACCTCAGCTGTAAACCCAAGCCAATAGTCCTGATGGTGGTGCTACAGCAAGCGTCTAAAGTTCAAAATGTTGAAAATTCGTAACAAATCAACCATACTTGCTACAGCTTCAGAACTTTCATCAAACTGTAGCCTCAATATTGAAGAAACTTTTGTACATTAAACCTATTAAAAATTATAAAGTACATCACTCAGTTTTTTTTCAAAAACTCTAAAACTTCTTAAACCTATTTCCTCTCTCCTCCTTTGATTTATCAAAAATTGAGCCTCAAAAAATGAATTTTTCACAGCATTTTAAATTTTTCTTTCATGTGAACAATTGGAGTCAATGCAATAATGACATAGCTAAACACCAGTTATTCACTTACGGAGCAAATCAATCATTTTTATAATTACCAACATCTCCATGCTGCAATATGTGTATTTTCAGATTTTTGTCTTGATAACTGAATTTTTTACAGTGGTTTCAAATCTGCCTGCACAACAGTGAATGGCTTACTCAATTTGTGAAGCCACTTGCCAATTAGCTCAGAGTGATAGATGACAGTCTTTGGTTCCAGAAGTTATGGGTTCAAGCCTCAAGTGGTCCAAAATGAACGTTGTTGTCAACTGTCTTGTCTTCCTATTCTCCTGTTTGTTGCTCAGAATTGCCTAAATTTGCCAGAAATAGGCCGGACCTGACCCATTGCTGCACAGCAGCTATAATTTAGATTAGAGTTTGATAGCATTTTCTTTTGCTAGTTATTTGTTTAGTCTATTTATTTTCTTCTTTAGCATGTTCAGTTTTTTTCTACTTTATTTAGGAATTTGGGTAACACTGTGGGCACCTGAGGTTATATAGGCAGAAGGATAAGTGTAGGACCATGATGCACCTGTGTGGGCCTATGTTTTTTTTACCAGAGCAAGAGAGGCATGCAGGATTCCTTTTTTTTGTTTGCTTGCTTGATTTGGAAAATAAATCACAAAAAAACAAAGGAACGTTGAGTGGACATTGAACTTCTTTGCCTGCGTACATTACAAGCCCATGGTGCAGCAGTGGCTCTTTGATTTGTATTTTGAAGTTTGATTTAAAGTTTAATTAAAATAATTTGACAAGTGGCCATTACACATATAGGATTCATACTCTGGGGAACATAAACATTAGCAGCAAATTTCCTGAAAGTCACACTGTTCGTTTCTGAGACAAGCCATCTCTGTCTAAAGTTTGTGTAACCCTCCTGTGACTATAAATACCCAGTAGAATTGTAATGGCAATCTGGCTCCTGACCCAGGGTTTACACACTTCAAACCACTTCTTCACAAGTTGGTCAAAAACCTTTACTGCATCATGAAGCAAAACATGCAATGTGCATTCCTACATATATGTCTGTACATGCTTGTGTGCATACACATACCCTTGCAAACAATACCTGTAGTGTAATGAGCTGTACCTGCTGAAGGTGGGTAGTGGTCAGACATGTACTGTAGGTGCTTATCTTATCCATGAGCTGTTGTGATACATGAATAGCTGAATCCACTGAGAGCTTCATGGTTCAAGGCATTATTCACATAATATTTTACCAATGCTTTTTGAAGACGATTCAAAAACATTCAAAGCAGGATGGTCAGCTTTTTGAACAAAGCGTGAACATTTTTCCCTTTACAGATAAAGCTATTCCTTCCCATTAAGTTCTGTGGAGAGCAGATGCGCTGTTAACATTGTAAAACTCAGTTTGGGTTTGTCAGGTTTGTGCACCAAAACTACTTCATTTACTGTAGGAAAAGGTCATGGTTTTTAGTTAAATTAAAAATGCAACATGTGTTAAATTATTTACATAAGTTTACTAACCAAGGTAAGTTCAAGGAGTGCTGGGACCTCACAACATGGTCCTAACAAAAGAAGGACCTGCATGTAAACCGAAGCCTAAAATGCAGCCTCCACGCACCGACAGAGCCTGAAAACAAATGCGTCAAACCCAGAGGTCCAGCAAGTCACACCTGATTGCTAAATCTCTCCAGCTTTGAAACTTCTCGCATTGGCTGAAAGTGCACCTGTCTTTCCAGTGCAACAGTCATGCTTTCTGAGAGATTAAAACAGCTGCATGCTTGCAACTCACTGCAGACCCAAGTCATGCATAGCTGGAAGGAGTAAGGTTTGCCTGTGCAGCCGTTACTGAAAGGGAGCAACCAAACGTTCATCTTTGCCTAGGCCACAGTCTTCAACCTCGCTGGACAAGTCACAGACTGATCCCGATCCAAAAGAGACACTGCACAACCCAGCCCTTCATTCCTGCAGAAGGAGGACTTTTCTCAGAGAAGCAGACTGCTGCCAAGGAGAGTATGGTGTCTCTCCACGGTTGTTTCCTCCTCTTAGCTGCGCTCTGAGCATTTGCTCTTTTCCCTCCTTTCTCCTTCTCCTCTCTACTAACCCACACGTACACACACACACCTACGCACGGCTCTGGTGAACAGATCGCTTGGAGTTAACTCCATCTCCAGCCATTGTTTACTCACAATAGCACACACACCAAATTCAGAACTTCGGACACATCGTGATGAGAGGCACGTGTTAGGTTGGCAGCTGCTGTTCTGCTATTGTTTTGTACAAAGTCTTGTGCAGTCACCTCCACTGACCAGCCCCAGTGTGATGTACCCATGTCAGCCATCTTGAACATTCATGTGATGTTATCTCCCCCGAGATCACATCTGCCATCTTGAGCTCTCACATGACGAAATTTTCACAGGATCACGTCCGCCATCTTAGCGTGCTCTCTCTCTCCCTCTCTCTCTGACTCACACACACACTCGTTCACACACACACACACACACACACACACGCCACATGTATGTTTATGTTTGTTGTTTATGTTTGTTGACTTGATTTAGTGTTTAGTTTAGTTACTGTAGTTGTAGTTAGATAATAGAAATGTGTTAATTTGTATTATTATAAGTATTATTGATAATGGATCAATTTTGCTAACGTTAAATAAATTCTAATACTGTAGGGGAGAGTGGGGTAAGATGTACCAGTGGGTAAGTTGACCCAACCCCTGTTTCTAGGAAACTATGCACATTTGTTGTCATGTAACCATACATGATACCCCTAATGCCTATCTGGCTGTGAAGGGGAGAACAATTGGACAAGTTTTTATTTCACAAAAAACACTTTTTTGCTTGTCAAAGTAAATGTTCTGCATTCCATGTATAATTGCTGTAATGTCAAAGCAAATGTATCATGGTCTAAAGTTGTCAATGATACATATTGGTGATTTGCCAACATATAAAACCACGTAAATCATTTAGCTAAAGATTAGCCTGAATTGCTAGGTAAGGTAGGCTGTTTATTCCAAAATATTGGATATGGGGTAAAGTGAGCCAGATGCTATCGGGTAAATTGAAGCAGTGGTTCAACTTACATCTACCATAAGGCACTTAAGTTAAGTCTTAAGCATAACATTGTTTTTAAATATAGTTTTACACAACTGTTAACCATATGTTACATATTGCAAAAAAGCTATTGTGCTAAGAACCTTCAAGAGAATAACCAACTGGGGCTCGACACCCTTTGAAGAGATGGAGAGAGCAGCCACTGATATTAAGGGTGGAAATCATCAGATCTGACAGTTGGTTACTTTGTCACCGTACATTTTGCAACCAAATACGAGAGCTACCATTACATTGGCTTGGTTGAGAGCCTTGTGGGCAATGCAAGATTTCTCAGAAGAATCCGAGGGAGCACTGGCAAAGAGTAACCCACCTTTGCATTCAAGGAGAAGGATGTGGGCTCTGTCCCACTGAATTATGTGCTGACGAAGCTTCCTAAACCTCAAAAGGTTGGAGGAACTGCAAGGAGGGAGCAACAACCCATATTTCCCTGCAACCTTGGGCGATGAAATGTTTGATTGTGTGAAACAACATAAAATGTGACTGGACGATGACTGGATCATCACCATCATTTTGTGAAGATGTTTTTTGTTTCTCAAAACTATACCTTCTAACTTGGATAGAACCCTCACTTAACCGACATGTTTAAAACTATAGATTAAGATTAAACTGATTATTAAACTGCTTGATTTTGTGTTGTTTGAGGTAGCTTTAAAAAATAAACAAGATTGTTTGGAAAGGTAATTGTATTATTAAATTAATTTGTTTTCAGAGAGGTAAGTTTTTTAATTATGCTTGCATTAAAGCTTGAAAAATAGGATGGTAAATTTACCCCCAGATGACCAAGTGGATCAATTTACCTCTAGGCCGGGGTTAGTTGAGCCACAGGACCACTCAAGTCATATTTCTAAGGCCGTTTGTCATAGATGCATTCTTATACTTTCAGCTGAAAGGCAATATCCCAAACTAAGAGTAGATGTTTGTTGTACTTCTGTCTCATTTTTCCTTGCCTGGAGAACCACATTAGTAAAAACTGGCTCATCTTGCCCCACTCCCCAACTACAGAGAAGTTGTCTGTATTTATTTGTGCATATGTTTTGTAATAATAGCAGGTTGTGGTGGTCAGTGCTCGGATACATTTTTTTCACTTTTCCATTATTTTTTTAAATATTTTATAAAAAATTACATTTGGAGGTGAGCATCCTTCTTTTGAGGCTATATTCTGTTTGGTTATTGGTACCTGATTCCAGGATGGTGCTCCGTGATTAATAATTTATATTAAGAATTTAATATTATTCTTAATAATTGCTATTGTGACGCCTACAAATGTGTATGGTCACAAATTTTGAATTATTATATTTTATGCGTTTTTTGTATGAAAGGATAAGCCAATTTGATGTGTTTTCTAAAGAGAGTATCAGAGTGTAGGTCTCTAATTCCACCACATGGGGGAGTATCCCCTTAAGTGAGTGCTTGTTGTGGTACGCTGCGTCAGACTAACGTTCCTCAGACAGCTACTAGCCTGCCATTGAGAACGCATGGAATGACTTCTGTCTCTTCTTTTCCTGTGGAAACAGGGTATTTATCTTCTGAGACCAGGTGACTCGTCTTGAGGCCTGTAACACTATTGTTAATTATTAATTGCTAAAACCAAACCTGCCCTATACTACCCAACAGGAGTCAATATATAGTCTCTTGGGTGAAAGTTCTGTGTTTGACCCATCCTTCCTCCCAAATCTGCTTCCTAGATGGACTTTGTAGCGCTTTAATCTTATTAATCACAGTTTTCCTATAATATTCACATGTAAAATGACACAAAAAAATGGATGCACAAATTGTTACATGAAAGGCAAAAAGGGCCGGATCCACTAAAGGTTTGCGTGTATTAAAACGTGTGCAAACTGCTTGCACACGCAAAAAAATGTACAAACTGATTTACTAACTGTGCGAAAAAGGGTTGCGTCTGTCAAAGGTGAAAAATAGCGTGTCTGCATTCAGTTAGTACGTTTGCAGCAATGAATATGCAACATGGGGCGTTTACACGCAATTGTGCGTGTTGTGGGTGGAGAAAATATAAATATATTAATTTAGCACACGCAAAGTGATTTATCAAACCGAAAAGCAATTTTGCTCATAGAAACTGCATCTATATTTAACACGTCTCAAAGGGAGGTGCAAACGGTTTGTATGCGTAATTGCGCACACATATCTGCCGTTATTGTTGCAAGAAGGAGACGCCGAAACAATGGAAGGAGAACGCATTTTTCACCCTCGTGTGAACATTTTTGGGATGAATGAGGAAACTATCATTAGAACATATCGCCTATCCAGCCTTGCCATTTTGGAGCTGTTGGGGGAACTCAGAGCGGATTTGGAGCCAGCTACGAGAAGGAGTCACGCAGTACCTGTAATAACAAGTTTACTACTATTATTATATTTATATTATTATATGCCAATTTTTCTTTCGTTCTTCTTCTGATGTCTTGGTATCTCCTTTTCACTTCATCCACTGTTCGCCTGTTTTTTCCAACAGCATTAACTTTTTCACAGATTTTCTCCCACACAGCGTTCCTTTGCGCGACCGTCAGATTCCTTTGCAGCATCTCATTGAAATGTTTATTCGCTTCATCTACCAACACTTCTAATTCCAAAGGGTCCAGTTTCACTTTGCGCTTTCGCTCTCAAACTCGCCATGCTGAAAACCATGAAACACGCTAAACCCTCATTTAAATAGGCGTGTCTCCAACACGTTTGCATCTGTTGTCATTAACGCAATCTCTCTTAGTAAATCGCCCGCAAACCGCGGTTCAACCCCACACGCAAATTTCTAAATTGTCCACGCAGATTAGTACAAGCAATTTAGGATCTTAGTAGATCCGGCCCTAAATGACTTAACAATTGTTATTTATTCATTCATTATGTTTCATAATCACATAATAATCACACGCTCCTTGATCTAATCTACAAATGGACAATAATATCAATAATATCCATCCCAAATATTCACTAAATCAGCATAAAGGGGTAAAGGTCACAACATTATACACAATGTCATCACACAGACGGGCCATGGAATAACAGTCCCACCTATGACATGTTTCACATTGTTTTTCTAGCCAGGGTTTCAGATGTAACGAGTATGACAATCAAAGTCTATCATTACTTATTTTCATTTTCTTCAGTGAGGTCCTTCAGACAGGCCTTCTTTCACACATTTCTTTTTTTTCTTCTCTCACACTTTTGGGGCAACACATGTTGACCTGTGACATCAGAGAGCAACTCTTCCCCTGACCTCTCAAGGGTCAACCTGCATTCACAACACAATGTGACTGTCAACACTCATTCCCCTGCCTGACAAGAGGAGCACCACATAATCAGCACCGTCGTCTCTGAGCGATGCCATTAGGAATGGCTGGCTGAGCTTCTATGGTTGACCCAACACGGAGCACATCACCGCCTGGGTGCTGCACTGTGACCTCTGTGAACACCAGGCCCTAAGAGCACGAAACGTGTTCTCAACTGCATGCTGCCCTGCTGACTGGACCCATTTGTTGTGCAGCAATGATATTGTAGCAAGCTATCCTACTGCACCTTAACCTCACAGACAGAGAAATGTAGTGTGATATACTGTATGTCATTCGAAGAGGCCGTCAGGGATTTATGGTTTTATGTAGATAAAGCAGAGCCTTTAAAGAGAAATATGAGCAAGGCATTTAAGGTGCAGGCAATAGTGCTTCGACTGCAGCCTTAAAATGAGCAATACAATTTCAACAGTGCAGTGAATGGCTCTCTTTCGTGTGCAAGGGAGTCATTTACAGTCAGACTTTAGCCTGAGCTGACCCACATGTTAAAATAGTAAATATTAATGTCTTCTTTATGTTAGAACCCAGTTTTCTACAGTGAAAAGTTACATGTTACATTTGGGATTGTAATTTATGTCTCTGTTATAGTACAGTCCTTCAGCAAAAGCCATCAGTTAGTTAAATTTATCAATGTATTTGTTAATGTAGTAATCTAGAACCTGTGAGGATAAAAGTGCAGTCCCATATGGTCTCCAGTTACTATGTTGTAAATGTATGGTTTTGCATTTGCATTTCTTTGTTTTTCTATCATGCAAAGAGCTTATTAATCACTGACATCACTACCTACTCAATGACAAGTCAGGTTAAGACCACTTCGGACAGAAATGCTACTCAAACACTTGATCAAAACTGCCAAACTTCTGCTTCATTTATTATTTGGATTTAGTGAAAACAGAGAAGTCAACAAAAGGTACAAATAGAGGTCCTGATCTAGAGTGGTTCTGCAAGTTTTCAATTGCAGTGTCACACAAAAAAAAGTTTTCAAAGAAAAAAAAACATATTTATTATTATTTTTTTACAGTCATAAAGCAAAATGTCTTAAAAGGACAATATGTAAGACATGGCCAGAATTGTATTTTTTAACATTCAAAAAATGAACTAACATCACCTAAGTGTGAAGAACCAGATGTCAGCACTAAAATAAAAAAAGAAATCCTGTCTTGACATCGTTTTTCCTTTCTAAATAGAGAAATACAACTGTACACCACCTGAATTCAAGTTTCTCTCTTTTACTGAACTAAGACAACCTTAATTGCAACAATTACATCTGGTTTGGTCAAAATAAATCTTCCTTTCACAGAGTAAGATGTGAAAATATTCCAGTTCTACGCACCGTTTTCACCCTGATGCCCAACTCTTTTTCCTCTGCTGCTTCACACCTCTCTTGTTCCTGCTTGCCATGTTGTCCTGTCCACGCAGTCACGATTCTGGTCAGAGCCGCTGTAAATCACCTCATCACTATATCCCTTGTCTTCAAACTGACCTCTGTCTGTCTCAGAGTCTATGTCAGTCTCAGTCTGGTGTCCGGCTGTGTTCACTGGGAGCCTGGTTGACCTGAGCCCCATTGCCCATGGTGACTTCCCTGACATCTGAGGATTCAGTGCAGGCAGATTTCCATCAGCAAATAGGGCCAGTTAGCTCCACAGCTAACTGAACTACTTGTGAACAAAGATAGCTACAGCAAAGAGTATGCAATACTGCCGGTTATGTTGCCACCTTGTTTTGGAGCAATTTTTTGATTTTTGGACTTTTCTTGCAATTTAAACCTTAAAGGATAACTACCGTCTTTTACAACCTGGACCTTATTTCTAGCAAAATACATTATCATTTACTCACCCAGATAACTTTGGTGTCATTTGGTGTCGTTCGGACGAAATTAGATCCAGTGGAGCGCCACGTATATCCATATAATGCGAGTGATCGGGGCACTGAAGCGCAGCCTCTATGAGCATTATCTGCCACGAAACTAGTTCATTTCACCAATATTTTGTTATGATACGCTAGTGCTATTCCCCTCTGAGTCCGGGCTTGTCTGTTGTCAACATCCGGGGTCTGTAGGTTGACCTACTACCTCTGACCTGGAAGATGTCGTCTCTCAGCTGCGCGCGTACCCGCGACAGCCCGGCTTGTTTACCTGTAGCTGCTACTGCTAGTTTGACCCTGGATGTTGATAACAGACAAGCCCGGACTCAGAGGGGAATAGCGCTAGCATATCATGACAAAATATTGGTGAAATGAACTAGTTTCGTGGCAGATAATGCGTTATATAGAGGCTGTGTTTCGGTGCCCCGTCACTTGCATTATATGGATATACCGGCGCTCCACTGGATCTAATTTCGTCCGAATGACTTCAAATGACACCAAAGTTATCTGGGTGAGTAAATGATTGTCTATTTTGCTAGAAATAAGGTCCAGGTTGTAAGGTTGTAAATTGTTTAACAGATATAAAATAAGCTTAATATCTTGTTAGAGAAAAGACACCTTCAGCCACTCAGTACTTCATTCAAGGTACAAACTGTACAATAAATGTACAGTAAAGTACCATTACAATTGTGACTGACTTAAGCTTAATTTGTAACTGAAATATTTTCGAAAGTACACAAAGACAATTGTATGTCTTTAATATTGTAATATAGGAAGTGCTTTCACTGATTCTTAGTTTTTTTTGCAAATCATGAGTAATCAAGACATTTAAAGACATTCTCAATAACATAACTACTCTGCTTTCAACTTTCCTTCTTTTTAAACTTTATATAATCACGAGGACAAATGCAAACAAACATGAACACAAGTGTTCATTTCAGTCCTATATCAGATCCCTGTCATCGAAAGCTGTACTAGTAAATGACTTAATTTCAGACTGTAATATTGATTTATTCTGTCTTACTGAAACTTGGCTGCATCCTGAAGAATATGTCAGCCTGAATGAATCCACTCCACCCAGTCATATTAATACTCACATTCCTCGAGGCTCCGGCCGAGGAGGTGGTGTTGCAGCTATTTATGACTTAAGTCTGTCAATCATTCCTAAACCTGAATTAAATTATAACTCATTTGAAAGCCTTGTTCTGAGTCTTTCACATCCAACGTGGAAAACTTTACAGCCAGTTCTATTTGTTGTAGTGTATCGAGCACCTGGTCCTTACTCAGAATTTTTATCTGAATTCTCTGAGTTTTTATCAAGTCTAGTCCTCAAATCAGATAAAGTAATTATTGTAGGTGATTTTAATATTCATGTGGATGTCGTTAATGATAGCCTTAGTACTGCATTTATCTCATTATTAGAATCTATTGGCTTCTCTCAATGTGTACATAAACCAACTCACTGTTTTGACCACACCCTTGACCTTGTTCTAGCTTATGGTATCGAGATTGAAAATCTAACAGTTTCTCCACAGAATCCTCTTTTATCAGACCATCACTTAATAACTTTTGAAGTTCTATTACTGGACTACACACCATTAGGCAAGAACTCCTTCACTAGATGTCTATCTGATAGTGCTGTAGCTAAATTTAAGGAAATTATACCGCTGGCACTAAACTCAATGCCATGTCTCAATATAATAGAGGACTCCTCCACTAACCTCAGTTCCTCACAAATTGATCATCTTGCTGATAGCACTGCAGGCTCATTGCGAACAACACTGGACTCTATTGCCCCCCTGAAAAGGAAACCTATAAAGCACAGGAGGTTAGCACCCTGGTATAACTCAGATACCCGCAAATTGAAGCAAACATCACGGAAATTTGAAAGGAAATGGCGTTCCACCAACTTGGAAGAATCCCGCTTAGCCTGGAAAGATAGCCTTAAAACATATAGGAAGGCCCTCCGCAATGCCAGAGCAAGCTATTACTCGTCATTAATAGAGGAAAACAAAAACAACACCAGGTTTCTTTTCAGCACTGTAGCCAGGCTGACAGAAAGTCACAGCTCTACTGAACCATGTATTCCTACAACGCTCAGTAGTAATGACTTCATGAGCTTCTTCAATGATAAAATTTTAACTATTAGAGACAAAATCCATCATCGCTTGCCCTCAACTGGCACTATTGTATCTTTAAACACAGGAACCTCAGAAACAGTTCTAAATTCTGACTTATATTTAGACTGCTTCTCTCCCATTGACCTCCACCAACTAACTTCGATGGTTTCTTCATCTAGACCAACAACTTGTCTCCTAGACCCCATCCCAACTAGGTTGCTGAAAGAAACTCTACCTTTAATTAGCACATCTTTACTAGAAATGATCAACCTGTCTCTATTAACAGGATACGTACCACAATCCTTTAAACTAGCTGTAATTAGACCGCTCCTTAAAAAGCCTAATCTTGATCCAGAAACTTTAGCCAACTATAGACCTATATCCAACCTCCCTTTCCTCTCCAAGATCCTTGAGAAAGCAGTCGCCAACCAGCTATGTGACTTTCTTCATAAAAATAGTTTATATGAGGATTTTCAATCAGGTTTTAGAGCACATCATAGCACAGAGACGGCACTGGTGACAGTTACAAATGACCTCCTAATCGCTTCTGACAAAGGACTTGTCTCTGTCCTGGTCTTACTAGATCTTAGTGCTGCATTTGATACCATTGATCATCACATTCTACTACAGAGACTGGAACACTTAATTGGCATTAAAGGACCCGCATTAAACTGGTTTAAGTCCTATTTATCGGATCGATTTCAGTTTGTACATGTTAATGATGAGTCATCCCTGTATACCAAGGTAAGTCATGGTGTTCCTCAAGGCTCCGTGCTTGGACCCATACTATTCACCTTATATATGCTCCCTCTAGGAAATATAATTCGGAAACACTCCATAAACTTTCATTGTTATGCAGATGATACACAGTTATACCTATCAATAAAGCCAAATGAAACTAATCAGCTTACTAAACTCCATGCATGTCTCAAGGACATTAAGACCTGGATGACCTGCAATTTTCTGCTGTTAAACTCAGATAAAACCGAAGTTATAGTACTTGGTCCTAAACACCTTAGAGATGCATTATCTAATGATATAGCGAGTTTGGATGGCATTAACTTGGCCTCCAGCACCACCGTCAGGAATCTGGGAGTTATCTTTGATCAAGATATGTCCTTCAACTCCCACATAAAACAAATTTCAAGGTCTGCATTTTTTCATCTACGTAACATTGCAAAAATCAGGCCCATCCTGTCTCAAAAAGACGCAGAAAAGCTAGTCCATGCATTTGTTACTTCCAGACTGGACTATTGTAATTCTCTATTATCAGGCTGCCCTAACAAGTCTCTAAAGAGTCTCCAGCTGGTCCAGAATGCTGCAGCACGTGTACTGACAGGAACTAAGAAAAGAGATCATATTACTCCTGTACTGGCCTCTCTGCACTGGCTCCCTGTAAAATCAAGAATAGAGTTTAAAATCCTTCTCCTAACTTACAAAGCTGTTAATGGTCAGGCACCATCATATCTCCAGGAGCTCATATTACCCTATCACCCAACTAGAGCATTACGCTCCCAGAACGCAGGATTACTTGTAGTTCCTAAAGTCTCCAAAAGTAGAATGGGAGCCAGAGCCTTCAGTTATCAAGCTCCTCTTCTGTGGAACCATCTTCCTGTTTTGGTCCGGGAGGCGGACACCCTCTCTACCTTTAAGAGTAGACTTAAGACCTTCCTCTTCGATAGAGCTTATAGTTAGGGCTGGTCCAGGACAGGCCCAGGCCTGTCCTGGACGAGCTCTTAGTTATGCTGCTATAGGCCTAGTCCGGGGGACAATGACACACTGAGCTTCTCTCTCCTCCCCTCTCCTCTCCTCTCCATCTGTATACATTATGCCTGTATACATGCCCCATCTCTGCATGTCACTGACTTGCTTCTTCCCCGGAGTCCTTGTGCTTTCTAGTCCTACAGGCTCCCTTGGATCCTGGCCGCGCCCGGGTCGTGGATCATGGATGCGCCCACTGCTATGGCCCTGCCTGATCGTGGATGCGCCCACTGCTATGGCCCTGCCTGATCGTGGATGCGCCTACTGCTATGGCCCTGCCTGATCGTGGATGCACCTACTGCCATGACCCTGCCTGACACCCACCACTACTGTCGCTAATATTAGTCACATCTCTGTTACATACGTTCCACTACTATTATCGTACTGCATTGCTACATACCATCCTTGCCATTGATCATTACTACTGTTATCACTAGTAATCACATTTCCATGTGCATTTCATCATTATTGCTGTAATACATCTTTGTGTACTTTCATTCCTGTCAACCATCGCTTATAATTGAATACATTGTGATCTCGTTGATCTGCTCTGTACATGCGACATCTATTGCACGTCTGTCCGTCCTGGGAGAGGGATCCCTCCTCTGTGGCTCTCCCTGAGGTTTCTTCCGCATTTTTTCCCTGTTAAAAGGGCCTTTTTTGGGGCAAGTTTTTCCTCACTCGAATCGAGGGTCGAAGGACAGAGGGTGTCGTCTCTGTACAGATTGTAAAGCCCTCTGAGGCAAACTGTGATTTGTGAATTTGGGCTATACAAATAAAATTTGATTTGATTTGATTTGATTTGATTTCTTCTTTCCCTACATGCTTTGAATGTAGAATTTAATGTATCTTGTAGAATAACAGGTGTTCACTGAGGTTAACTGTTGGAGAGGTCAGGCAACTTTGTGCAGTGTAATGAGCAGTAATTACTCTGTATGTACAAGTTAACATTAAGTTACCTGCCACCACTGCTGCACTGTATAGGTTTAGCCTGAGAAAGCAGCATGTGAGTCAGAGCTCACAACATACTGAGGTGAACTCTTCTTATCAGAGCTGAGTCAATCAGTGAACCAGTGCTGTATCAACTGCTGAACTGCTCAACCTTCTTGGCTCCTGGCCTCGAAAACACACACTTCCGTTCAGGAATTTTATTTTCCACAGTATTGCTGGATCACTTGGCTATGTGACTGCAAATATGTGTTATTTTAAGGTGGTAACATGTCTTTTTAGAATTTTGGTTGTGCACTCTTACATGTATCCGTGACACAATTGTCATTGTTATGCTAATGTTATTCCTTTGACTTGTTCTCCTTTTAACTGAGAGCTGTTGCTAAATAGTGATGTGGTAGTCACCCAGAAAGTACTGTATGACACATTTAAAAAAAAAAAGTAATGAGTAATCAGGGCTGCCAACTCTGAGAAGTGAGAAAGGGGACAAGTTTTGGGTGGCTGCCGCCGTTTCGTTATTTCTAATCCTTACCCCAACCATTAAAAAAATGATCTGTTATGTCTCTGGTCTAGGGGAACCAGGACATAGCATGTTGTGAGTCCCTACTCTTCCCACAGACCGGGTGGTATCAGACAGATGCACCAAGTCTGCATCTAAATTCAACAAGATTTCCAAGAAACTTTATCCTCCTCCATCCAATAAGTAAGACTTTTGAATACAAATGCCCAGTGATACAATTTAAAATGTGGACATGCTAATCCCCCTTCAGTCTTTTTTAACTGAAGAGCTGACCACTTTATATTAGGTATTTTACCGTTCCAAATATAGTCTCTCAGTAAGGAATCCAATTTTTGCCCAAATCCTGCAGGGGTCATAGAGGAAATAAAGCAAGCAGGATCATAGAGGAAATAAAATTAATGCAAGGTAATATGTTATTACAATAATTACAAGTAATTATTCTTAGCCACCAACTGTAGGGATGTACTAACTTTGTATGTTGATGTAGGTTCTCAGTCATCCAGGTCATGGTAAATCTAGGTGCTGTATACAGGCAACTGGACTTGTTTCAGTTTTTGAAGATGTGTCACTTCTTCAGTTGAAGTTTGGGCCACTTGTGGGTTGTTGGTCAAACAGGCCTTCATGAGGGTTGCTAAGGCTAGGTGAGCCCAGGTGTGAATGGTTGTTAAGCTGTCTGGAGAGAGAACTCAGTACAGCATTGCAGGTGGGTGATAAGTAATGTCCTCTGTTCAAAGATGGTGTTCCAGTTTGACATAGATGGATTCCTTTACTTCTCTTTCACACCAAAGGAATGATTTTTCTCCTCCTCTGAACAGAGGAGGTGGCCTAAGACATTACTTATCACCCACCTACAATGCTGTACTGAGTTCTCCCCCCAGATAGCTTAACAACCATTCACACCTGGGCTCACCTAGCCTTAGCAACTCGCAAGTGGCCCTAACGACTCTGTAAGGACCCTTCCACAGTAGCTGTGTCCAAATTCAGGGGCTGCATCCTTCGAAGGACCCGGCCTTTGTGGACTCCGAAGGCCGGGTCCTTCGGAGAGTCCTTTGACGGCTGCGTCAACCGTTGTTAAATTGGACGGTCTAGCCTTCGGAGTATTTCCTGGTTGCGTCACCAGATGTTCCTGCCCTTACCGTTATGTCACAATTGATGCCGCCCAGGTCCGCGAAAGAGAGTTGACTGAATTCCTCCCAACCTCCCTTTCCTCGCCAAGATCCTTGAGAAAGCAGTCGCCAACCAGCTATGTGACTTTCTTCATAACAATAGTTTATATGAGGATTTTCAATCAGGTTTTAGAGCACATCATAGCACAGAGACAGCACTGGTGAAAGTTACAAATGACCTCCTAATCGCTTCTGACAAAGGACTTGTCTCTGTCCTGGTCTTGTTAGATCTTAGTGCTGCATTTGATACCATTGATCATCACATTCTACTACAGAGACTGGAACACTTAATTGGCATTAAAGGACCCGCATTAAACTGGTTTAAGTCCTAAAACCAGTTTCGGATCGATTTCAGTTTGTACATGTTAATGATGAGTCATCCCTGTATACCAAGGTTAGTCATGGTGTTCCTCAAGGCTCCGTGCTTGGACCCATACTATTCACCTTATATATGCTCCCTCTAGGAAATATAATTCGGAAACACTCCATAAACTTTCATTGTTACGCAGATGATACCCAGTTATACTTATCAATAAAGCCAGATGAAACTAATCAGCTAACTAAACTCCATGCATGTCTCAAGGACATTAAGACCTGGATGACCTGCAATTTTCTGCTGTTAAATTCAGATAAAACCGAAGTGATAGTACTTGGTCCTAAACACCTTAGAGATGCATTATCTAATGATATAGCTAGTTTGGATGGCATTAACTTGGCCTCCAGCACCACCGTCAAGAATCTGGGAGTTATCTTTGATCAAGATATGTCCTTCAACTCCCACATAAAACAAATTTCAAGGTCTGCATTTTTTCATCTACGTAACATTGCAAAAATCAGGCCCATCCTGTCCCAAAAAGACGCAGAAAAGCTAGTCCATGCATTTGTTACTTCCAGGCTGGACTATTGTAATTCTCTATTATCAGGCTGCCCTAACAAGTCTCTAAAGAGTCTCCAGCTGGTCCAGAATGCTGCAGCACGTGTACTGACAGGAACTAAGAAAAGAGATCATATTACTCCTGTATTGGCCTCTCTGCACTGGCTCCCTGTAAAATCAAGAATAGAGTTTAAAATCCTTCTCCTCACCTACAAAGCTGTTAATGGTCAGGCACCATCATATCTCCAGGAGCTCATACTACCTTATTACCCAACTAGAGCATTACGCTCCCAGAACGCAGGATTACTTGTAGTTCCTAAAGTCTACAAAAGCAGAATGGGAGCCAGAGCCTTCAGTTATCAAGCTCCTCTTCTGTGGAACCATCTTCCTGTTTTGGTCCGGGAGGCGGAGACCCTCTCTACCTTTAAGAGTAGACTTAAGACCTTCCTTTTTGATATAGCTTATAGTTAGGGCTGGCCCAGGCCCTTCTTGGACCAGCTCTTAGTTATGCTGCTATAGGCCCAGTCCGGGGGACAAATGACACACTGAGCTTCTCTCTCCTCCTCTCCTCTCCATCTGTATACATTATGCCTGTATACATGCCCCATCTCTGCATGTCACTGACTTCACTTCTTCCCCGGAGTCCTTGTGCTTTCTAGCCCTACAGGCTCCCATAGATCCTGGCCGCACCCGGGTCGTGGATCGTGGATGCGCCTTCTGCCATGGCCCTGCTTGACACCCACCACTACTGTTGCTAATATTACCGTTAACCACTACTACTGTTAATACTAGTAGTCACATTTCCATTATGTGCGTTTCATTATTATTGCTGTAATACCTCTTTAAGTACTTTCATTCCTGTCAACCATCAATTATAATTGTATACATTGTGATCTCGTTGATCTGCTCTGTACATGCGACATCTATTGCACGTCTGTCCGTCCTGGGAGAGGGATCCCTCCTCTGTGGCCCTTCCTGAGGTTTCTTCCGCATTTTTTTCCCTGTTAAAAGGGCTTTTTTTGGGGCAAGTTTTTCCTCACTCGAATCGAGGGTCGAAGGACAGAGGGTGTTGTCTCTGTACAGATTGTAAAGCCCTCTGAGGCAAACAGTGATTTGTGAATTTGGGCTATACAAATAAAATTTGATTTGATTTGATTTGAATGGATTTTATGGTTTTCTGAACGTCTAACATTTTGAAAGTGAAGGCTTTTAAGGCTTTACTTCCAACGGCATAATGCTAATTTATTCCGTATGCTAATGCATTACCAGCGTCACGTATTTTAACTGAAAGTCGGCTGATGTTTAACATATCTGGCAATGGATGTTCAAATGAGTAAAAACCCAGTATAAACCCAGTACTCACATTTAAATGTCAGGTCTGCACCACTTGATGTCGCCATTTTTCTTGCTTTCCCTCTTCTTTTTCGGGACTGAGGAGCAGTGCACAAAGGATCTTGGGATATGGGAGGCCGCGAAGGATAGTAGCAGTCCGTCCTCCGAAAACAGGGAAAAGAAGGCTGCATTTGTGGGCTGCATTTGAAGGAGCCTTCGAATTTGGACAGCCTTCGCGCAGCGTTGTGATGTAATTGGCCTTCGAATGCGCCCTTCGAAGGATGCAGCCCCGGAATTTGGACATAGCCACGGAGTTTAAAAGCCTGCCAACTCCTCTCCAGGTAGTTAGAACTTAAGAAGCCTCTTGGATTAGAGGTGAAACGTCTTCAAGAAACTGAAACAAGTCCAGTTGCCTATGTAACCGGATGGTTGTTTTTGTTTATATATTTAATTTCTCTTCTGTGTCCCTCAGTCTATGTATATTTTGCAGCAGGTATGACGATCGCGGCAGGTTTGTGGCACGCCCCTTACCGGCACCTGTAGTGTAGCCGTGTCATTGGCCGCTCATGCGGACCTGTTCATATACCCCCGCTGTTGTTTAGTCTCTCTCTCTCCTCTGCCGAAGCGAGTGCTGCTGTAGTAAATAGCCGCTCTGCCGCTCTGCTTTCGTCGTTTAGACGCTCTTAGCGTTGTGTGTTGTAGTTCAAGTGTGGTCAGCCCCAATCAGACTCATTGGTGGGGGGTTAGTACAGCAGTTATAGTGGAGGACCTGCCAAACGTATGCATGTTTTCTTTTGTTTTCTTTCATTTTGATTATTTGAGTTTGCAGTTGATTTGTATATAGATATATTGTTTGGTTTCGTTTTGATTATTTGAGTGTGCAGTGACCTCTGCTAAAAACAAGCTAGCTACTGAAGTGCCTCTCTTCCTAACTGAACCGCTGTGGGTTTTTGTGTTGGCTGAACATAATATTCTTTAGAAATAAAAAGAACTATATAAATGTTTTTTTAAAGAGAAACTTAAAAAAGAAATTGTTTTATTGTGAGTAATAACTAAAATCTGTTAAATGACCTTACATCGTGCCTGTATTCATTTGTGTACCGACCTGTGCATGGGTTGTGGTTTTGGGAAACCCTCTCTGAGAAGTTAAAGTTAAAGGAGTATACTCTTTAGGTGCAAGTCCTAAGGTGGCGTTGTTGGTGTTACATAGATTCTCTAGATCTGCCACTCGCAGTTCAACTGAGATTTGCCACACCTACAATACAGCGCCTAGATTTATTAACTTTATCGTGGTTTGACGGTGCGGGGGTGCCAGTCAGAGTATAAATCTGACAAGAATAAATTTTATAAGTCAACAAAATATACTCAGTTTGAGACTCAGTGTAAGATTGGCCAACTAAAAAAAAACAAGTGACACCTTGTGCATCAAATAGACAATCTTTGACTTTCTCTGACAACAAAGTTACCCCCCGTTTCTCCCCCGGTCAGTGTTTTCTGCTCCAGGGAATGCTCAGCCTGGGAGCTGGGTGGCTTTCAGGGGAATTTACGGAGTAGAGGTTGGAGAAGATGAGTAATCCACTTATGCAGAACAAGTAAACTAAGGAATACAGACTTTTTGGCCCGCTGCAAGGGGTTGGCAAAAATACGATGCACAATGTGGGGACAGACTAGACCTCTTCCTCTGGTGAGTAGCTGCGTGCCATTTTGATTTGAAGCCAGCATAGTTATTTCCTGAGCTGACTAGTGGGTGTGTCTGCAAGTGTGACGCAGGGAGTGTGTGCTTAAAGGCACCAATCGCTACAACTTTAATGCCCGGATAGAGGAACTCCTTTGTGACCCTAATCTGGGGAGGGAGGGACACCTTATTTTGGTCCTTATCGATCAACATCAGGACTGATTTTGACAGATGTCCTTTGTATCCTGAGAGAAGTCCAAAACATTCTAGTGTCTTTAAAAATATGTGTTGGGACCCACAGATGAAGTTATTCATTGTGGATTTCAAAATGGACTCTGAACTGAACTCATTGTCCCAGAATTCCCCATTCTTCACACCTAGGTGCAAAATTCAGCTTTGAGCTACTTTTGGTCAGGGTGACAGACCCCCCTCTGATCAGATAGTCAAAACTCCAGCGCCTTTCTTTCTTCTCTTCTCTTCTCTTCTCTTCTCTTCTCCCCAAGCCTCTCTTACTCTAATGCCCTCCACTCCTTTGACTTCTTATCCTCAAGGGCTCCTCTCCATCTCCCCCCCCACGGGGCTGCCTGCCCTCAAGATCTCTTCTTCTGGGCCCAACAGCTGCGAATAGCTGCAAGCTACATTTGCAGCAGGCCCACAGAACTTCTCCTCACTGCAGCGACAGGTCCTGCCAGTATTCCTGATCAGTTAGCACCAGCAGCTGCGACACAAAGCTTGCCAGCTAACTTCACAATCTGAGGAACACCAAGCAAGTTAGCACCGAGCTGCTATCCTTGCAAAGGAAAGGAGCGAACCGTTTCCTCCTCTGCCGACTTTCATCCATCCTTGCACAGCAAGAACAGCATTCAACATTGGAATCCCAACGTTCTCCTGCAACCACCAGCACCTTTTCTTCAAAGACTGGTAACGTTGAACTGGGCTTAGATAGCATAGCATAGCACGGCTAAGCACAGGACTTTAAACTCTGGTTGATGTAATGCATATGTGTTCAATTTATGTGTGTCCACTGTTTGAGTGTTATTGTGATCTCAGGTCAGGTTATTGGTAGTTTGCTTTCCTAGATGGCTAATTCGACGTTAGTCGAATGATGCTTCACACAGACTCAGGGTCTTTGCATGCAACTAACCATCTTCTATAACCTGGCATCACGTCACACACACGCACACACACACACACATACACACACACACCTGTATACAGTACATGTTAGTTAGTGTGTTTTCATCTTTGTATAAAAAAAAAGACTTTGAACCTCCAAGCTGCCTATTAAATGTTGTACAAGAGTGAATGTTGCCTACCTCTACTCCAGAATCCTTCAACCATTACTAGCTGTTATGGTAATATTGGTTGTAGTTAGGGTTAGTTAGGGTTAAATTAATTATTAATCAGAGTTACAGTTTAGTACCTTTTCTGAGACTGATTAGTTGAATTGGCTATCTTTTCCCTTCTTCAAGGGTGGTGCCCCGAGGTAATCTAATGTAAATTGGATCTTATTATTAATCATAATTAATAATAATTATCCCTGATAATCATTAATAATTGTTGATAGCCAAATTTAACCCAAAACTCCGTATTACTGTTGCATGAAGCACTACATTATGGTGCCTTGTGTGATGTGAGCACAACATATGGAAGGGTTTGTTGAACATCTGCTGTATAGACCAATGTGTCGTCCGCATATAGTGATACTGAATGTGCTGTTGCACCTATTGTTATTGGGGAGAACTGAATGAGCTTCTAATAAAATGAACAAGTAGTTCAATAGAAATAGTAAAGATTAAACGTGATTTAAAGTTTAAACATAAATTCTATTAATATCCTCCAAAGATACGGCCATTTAAGGCAATCAAACACCTTTTTAGCATCCAGAAATAACAGACCACATGTAGGTGGGATTTTATGAGATGCACTTAGTATGTGTAGGAGTTGACGAATACTATCAGAAGCAAGACGTCCCCGAATGAAGCCTGTTTGGTCTGGATTAATTATTTTCCCTATTACTGTCTCAAACCTGCTAGCTAAGACTTTGGAAAATATCTTAAGGTCGGCTTTTATCAGTGAGATTAGGTGGTGATTGGCACACGCCGGGGCCAGGCTTAGGTATGACTGTATTGGGGGCTGTGTTTAGGTCTCTGTTGCAATAGCGTAGTTTATTGTTTCCAACCATAATAGTCCAAGTATATCCCAAAGTGCTAAATACATTGACAGGTCTACCATCTATACCAGGCGTACTTCCCTTGTTTGGAGCTTTGACTGCTTTAAGTAGCCTGTCCAATGTAATAGGGGAGTCTGAAGTTTTTGTGTCCTCTAATGACAATTCAGGAAGGCTCAATCCACTGACAAAAGTTGGCAAAATCATTTTCAGCAGGAATTGGGCAAGCTGTGTACAGTTCTGTAAAATAATTTTAAAAAGTCTCATTTATTTCTTCTGTTGAAGATACTTCTCCATGTTTAGCGCATCTTATCACTGGTATAAGCCTTTTAGCCTCTTGTTGTTTGAGAGTTAGTGCCAAAAGATGGCATAACACTTATGGTTGGCTGTATTGATCATGTATTCTGCCCGACTTCTTACTAAATCATTCAATTCTACTTGTTTGGTTGTAAGCTTGTTTTCTTTTGTCCCAGTGTAAGTCTTTTTGAGGTAATTCTCTAGATCCTTACATTGCTATTCTTTTAAGGCAATGTTGTGAAGCCTGCTTTTATGTAAATGGTAACCATTTGGTGGTATTCTGCAAAAAACCCTTGATTGAAGCCCATACTACAGTCACATCTGAGATACTATTTTTATCTAAATTAATAAATTAGAGATAGTAGAATTTTTGCCAAGACATATATCTGATCACAGCCTCATTATTTCTGAGTGCACTAGAGGTAGCAAACTTGAGGATATAAGAATGTAATCTATACGGGAAAAAAATGTATTTCTTGTGGAGAAAAAATGTGTAGTCTTTAACAGATGGATTATGCACCCTCCACACATCAGCTAAATTTAAATCCATCATAAAGAGGTTAAATGCAGAATCTTGAGTGCTTGTAATAGATGGATTAGATTTATCAAGATTATTGTTTATCAAAGCAGTCATGGCCGAACCAACATATAACCGGTAGTCTTTTAACTTCAATAATTGCGAGGCAACTGAGGGAAAGGGTTAGGGTTAGGGTTAGGGTTAATTCAGCCTCAAATATACAGATGTCTCTCCCTTTATATGACGTGCTTGCCACTGCGTTGCCGCAATGATACCGTGGCTGGAACAATACATTGGCTTGAATTAAGCAGTCAGTATCTTATTGAAACCAAAGGCCTATGAGCCACATTTATTTAAATATTTTTTGGCTTCAGGTTGCCCAGTGTCCAGACTGCCAGACCAAGCGGGCAAGTCTAAAGGAAAAGACACAGTACAAGCCAATACAAGTGAGGTTACTTGTGCAACTGCCTCTCACATGCAACAAAATGTGCTTACCTACCAACTGCTTCTTGTACAGATGTCTAATTATCCTATGCTGTTTTCAGGTTTCAGAGCCATTTGAGCTGGTGGGGATGGACCTGATGAGGCTGACTGTTACAGAGGATGGTAATCAATACATTTGTGTAATGGTTGATTATTTCACAAAGTGGGCAGAGGCCTACCCTCTGAAGAGCAAGTCTGCAGTGGAGGTGACCAAGTGTATTCTTGATTTTGTATACAAATTTGGTGCACCTCAGAGACTGCTTACAGACCAGGGCACAGAGTTCAAAAACCAGGTAAAAATATGAGAAACATTTATATCTCACTCAGGTATACAGCAAATGCTGAATCATTTTCAAAATTGAATTTAAGGTGAATCTCAGACTCTGTGAGTCCCTGGGGATTCAAAGGAGCTTCTGTGCCCCTTACCACCCGCAGACTAATGGCTTGGTGGAAAAACTAAATGGAACCATCCAGAGGTAGGGTGCATATTGTGATATTGGCAGGTAATCATACACCCATGACATGAATGGTATAGACTGAATTGGTGACATAAAATGGCTGCTGTTTTGTTGACTAATATGCACAATTGTCAGGTCCCTCAACAAGCTGGCCCATAAGCGGCCCAGCACATGGGACCAGTATTTGCAGCCAACAATGTTTGGTCTCCGCTCAAAGAAACACCTGACGACCAAGTACACTCCGTACTACCTAATGTTTGGCAGGGAGGCCAGGTATCCATCAGAGGTACCACAGGAGTATGAGGTAAGTGTGTATTAGTTTTATATTTATGAAGTCAAGGGGTTGTGGTAATGACTTTGATAAATGGCTTGGAATGTAACACCACTTTGCATTTTTATACTTTAGGTGACAACAGCTAAAGTGGAGAGTCTGGTGGTGAGGGAGGAAGTTTTCCAGGGGCTTGAATCCCAGCCTGGGACCTATGATAATGTGAGGGAAAATGTGTCAAAAACACAAAAAAAAATTGCAAAACGAAAGCAGGAACAGGGGCACAATGACCATTTTAAAGTTGGGGACATTGTCCTTAAAAAAAACATCCGGGAGCAGCAAAGGAAGGGGGGTAAAATGGCCCCAGACATGCTGGGGCCCTTTACCATCACTGAAATCAAGGATAAAAGTGTGAGTTTGGCCAGCAAAACCACCAAACTTATTTCAAACATTGACCAGCTGACCAAATACACAGAGCCAGAGGAGAGAATACCAGCCAAGCTGCTCAAAGTTAGCGGCTCTCCTCTGGCTCGCCCTCCGACACAACCACCATCCAGCCCCCCCACAGAACCACCATCCAGCCCCCCCACAGAACCACCATCCAGCCCCCCCAAACAACCACCATCCAGCCCCCCCACAGAACCACCATCCAGCCCCCCCAAACAACCACCATCCAGCCCAACCACCCTCAACTTGACTCCAATCTGCGACCCTCCAGCAGCCACCTTAGAACAGAGTCGACCAATCCACAATGGTACATCCTGTTCAGTAATGTGACACAGTATGATAACGCTAATATGCTTTGAAATGACCGTGTTTAAAATTTCCAGCACTCGACGTTATATGGAGGAGCAAAGCAGAGCTCCTGTGGGCCAAGGTGGGGCCCTATATGCTATACACAGCTGATTTTCAAAGCCTGGCACCTGGGAGGGAAGTAGTAAGTGAGGTGAGTTTTGTGAGTTGTTTCAGATTTTTCCTCCTTGATATAAGTTAATAATTTCAATATTCTTTGTGCAGATCATAAATGGGTATCTGGAGGTCATTACAAAAACCATCCCCGCAAGGGTCAAGGTGGGTGACTCCTTCGAGATGACATCCATCTGGAATGGAACGTCAAGGGGGATGAGAATGGTGAGAATAATGGTTGTTTTCAAGTCTGTTCACTACAATTACACATCTTAAATCTGAAATTCTCACTTGCAGCTTGACGTATCAGAGTGGGATATTCTAATTGGGGCTGTCTGCAAGGACCGACATTGGACCTTGGTCGTAAGTGTATTTTGATGACTGCCATTTATGCAACTATATACACACAAGTCAATTCTAGTGCATTGAGGTATCCTATCTGTAAAAGGCAATGTATCCAAAGGAGAGACGCTCCATTATTGTCGACCCCTTTGGAGCCACTCCTGCTCAGATACAGCAGTGCAAAGATTCAACAAGGTCAGTAAATCCAGGATTTATTTTGCATTTGCAAGTAACAAATGTAACAGTTTTCTTCCATTTTTGCTTTAGGGCCTTCATGCGGAAGAAGGGCTACAATATATCAAGGTGGACCTGCAGTACAGTCCAGCACCCTCGCCAGATGGATTCTACATCCTGTGGTGTGATTGTCTGCAAAGTAAGATTATGTACCCTTTGAAGCATTTTAAATGTGCGAACTGAGTCACACTGACAGTTACCTGTGCTTTAAGATTGCAGAGCTACTCCTATAGGAGCAGACAATCATTTTTCCGGTAAACAAGGCGGGAATTGACAGTCTTCGGACAGAATTGGCCCTTGTGCTGATCGACCAATCTGGTAAACTTCAATCTATTTATCGACCTAGCTGAAATCTGCATACACTTGAACCGGTGTGAAATTGAAATATCTGTTAATAGACAACATGGCAGATTTGTGTCGGTTCTGTGGGAGGAGGGATACAGGAGACGGGGACCCTTTGGAAACAACTGTGGATGACTGGGTAGGAAGACTACAGTTAAAGAGTAAAGTGTGGATGTCATTTTCCCCCAAATCTCATTTTTATATCTTCTTTCAGATTGAATGTGAGAGCTGTAAACTCTGGTTCCACTGGGTGTGTGTGGGGGAACCTAATTTGCTGCAAGAGTTTAACTGTCCTGCTTGCAAGTGACCCCCCAACCCAACTGTCCCAGCTCCACTATATCAGCTGGCCAGCTGGTTCTGCCATTGCTCAGAGAAAACGCTCTCCTGTTTCACTACTTGGCAGTGCCTTGTCTGCTCAGTCGTCTCCTGGATCCATATACATTATAATTTGGATCAGATATTCTGTCAATGAAACTTGTAAACTGTGATTTGCTCTTTTCTGTACGTGCGACATCTATTGCATGTCTGTCCATCCTGGGAGAGAGAGGACTGTACAGATCGTAAAGCCCATTGTGATTGCAATGTGCTTGTGATTTTGAGCTACATAAATAAAATCAATTTGACATTGAATGTCTTTTGCCTGCGTATATTACAAGCCCATTAATTTTTTTAAATCATGAAGTTTGATTTAGATTCAATCTCACAATTTGCAGTTACAAGTTGATCTGGCCACCTCTGCGTCCAAATGTAGCTGTGTGTAGGTTATGAGGAGTGAAATAGGCTATATCACTGACACCCTGTGTGATCTCTTTGGCTTAGTAGATTAGATTCAACGTTAGAGTTTACTCCCCCTCAAATAATGTGAGTTCAAGTCCTGCAATATCTTTTCTTTTTTCTTTTTTTTCCTTTTAAACGGGTTCCACAGTTCTTCAATGCGATGCATGTTTACTCAAATAGGAAGCGAAGACGAGTGAGTGTATTTAATAAACGTTATGCGTATTTGTGTTATTGGACCATCACTGTACCGACATGGTGAACAGACACCGCGGTCACAAGTTGATCTGGCCACCTCTGCATTGAAAAGGTGGCTCTGTGTGTGTGCTGTGAGTGAGATAGGCTGTACCGCTAAAGTCTTGTGTGGCTTTGTTGGCCTAATGGCCTAATTACTGCGTCGCAGTTAAATTTTCTCTCAATCAATGTGAGTTCGAGTCTCGTATTTTTCTTTTTTTTTTTCTTTTTTCGTTTAAAATGATTCCATGGTTCTTCTGTGATGCATGTTTACTCAAAGAGGAAGCGAAGACAAGTAAGTGTATTTAATGAAAATGTATTAGAAATTAACGTTCACAGGAAGAGCAACTCTCCCTTTTCCTGTTTACAACGTCTTCCGTGACAACCAGCAAAGTTGATACAGCGATTGAGGATTAAGCACGTTTACTCAAACAGGAGCCCACCACGGACCGGGTATGTTTTGCACAGAGACAATCTGAACAAAGAGGCATATCCGAGGACAGCTACGTCTTCTCTACCCGTTTTCAACATCTGCTGTGGCTACAGCAACCACTGACGCATTCGACTCATGGTCGCCAGTTAACATAGCCCCGCGTTAATCCGAAACACCGGGAACCTGCTGCTTCCTCCTCGACGTGGGCCGATGGCGTCATTCCGACACCTCGACGGTGTCTCCATCCCGCGCAGAACTCTGGGAAGTGCAGTCCCAATCTCCACCGGTGTCCCATTCTACCCTGCTGTGCTGCCATCTCCCGCAATATGAGAAGCCAGATCCTCGCAGGTACGATGTCAATCTAGCCGTTGTTGACCTGGCTCTAATCAGCAGGCACTGCACTGGCCGCCAAGCTCTTTGCTCCATTTGTAGTCCCTCGCACTTTTTCAATGTGTGTCCCAAGCTGTGGCTATAGTCCATTCGCCAGCAGGCCCAAAGGCCGATGAAATAAGCTTTTGCGGGGACGGGCATCCAAAGTCAGTGTGCCCCAGGCGAACCTGCCTTCTAAGGAAGAAAAAATAAAAATAAAAATAAATAAATAAATAAATAAATAAATAATAAATAAATAAATAAATAACTAAATAACCTTCAACCCCAGTCACGTGGCCGAGTTGGGGGAGGCTTTAGGAAGCTCAAACCGCTGCCTTGTCAGTTTGTTAACTGGGCTGGTACAAGGGTTCATTGCTGGCCTGATGTGGTCGCCTGAGTGTCTCATTCATGTAAGGTGTTGCTACCCGGAATATCCTGGCAAAGCATCTCATCATCGATTTATCCGCTCCTCATCAGGGTTGAGTCCAAAGTGTTAACTGCTCATTCTGTACAGCCTTTCTCTCCGTATTATGCTCAATCGATGATGCCTTAAGCTCATCAAACAAGCAGGTAGAGGTGCGTGGGTATCAAGGCCGACATCACAGACGCGTTTAAAAGGAGAGAGAAAATGTATTTTGCAGTTGGGCTCACCTTCGGGTGTCGCAGCAGTCCAAATCTTTGACAGGTTGTCAGAAGCTCTTGCTGGATCCCGTTAATAATTATAGCTGCATTCGTGCTCAACTGTTAGACTTTTGCTCATAGATTACCCTCATGCCAGCCAGATCATGCTATCACCACAGCTAAAGATACTTTAAAAATCTAGGGAAAAAAATAAATAAAATAAAATAAAAATAAAACAAAAATAAATAAAATAAAAAACAACTTCAGGCCCGTTCCAAGCATTGAAATTCTGGGTATTAATTAGACAGTATTCTCAGGCAAGCTTCCCTGCCTCTCGAGAATTAAATGCCATCAGGGAGATAATAAGGAACAGCTTTCAAAAACCATCTCAAAAGAGATGCTCTCCTTGCTAGGTCATCTCAATTTCGCCATGCACGTGATTCCTCAGGGTCGCCCATTCATATTCAGGCCTCTCCACCTCTCAAAAACAGTTGAAATCTACATGACACAGTAACTTCGGTGAAGGGCGCAAATCAGAGCTCCGGTTCTGGTCTTTGTGCTTGGGGGGAAAAAAAAATAAAATAAAAAATAGGCTAAATAAATAAAAATTAACGGCATTTCTTTTTCTATAGCTAATGATAATACCGAACCTTCTTTGGCCATTAGATTATCTACAAACGCAGCTCCTTCCGCGGGTTTTGGGGGTTCTTTAATAGCCTGGTTTGCTGATGCATGGGCAAGATTGTCATCTCTACCAGCCAGTGCTTCTTCTGCCTAATGGATACCCAATCGTAGCTTGTCTTCTCTGGGGGAAACACTGGTCCAGGAAGAAAATTATAATTTTGTCACAATAAGCAGCTGCTCACATTATCACAAGGGCGTTCCACCATACCTTAATTAACAGATTTATAAGACACCTTACTTGGGCATCCGTGCTGGGGAACTTCATCATCAAGCAGCTCACATTCCAGGATTGGATAGTTGCCGATAGTGTCTCGATTTGAATTTCAGAAATTTCACAGACCATGTCCAGACTGTCTCTGCATGGTCCTACTTCACTGCATTTGTTCCACCTTCTCGTTGCAATTCTTCCTATAAGTATTCCCACTGTATGTGCTTTCTGGTTCACCGTTTTGAGTCCCGCAAATGCAGCCGTCCTCCATCAAAGGCTTCCTCGCAGGTGTTCAGCTTCACCTGCGCTGATTGGATCCATCCGCCACAGCTGGCTAGAGACCCATCCATTAAGCTCCTGCTAAACGGCTTTAAAGGAGAGAAACCACAAGACACGACATTCGTCTCCCTTTCACTCCTCAGCTTTTGCACAAATTAATCACTCACTTAAGGAACAGGTGCTTGGGTTCATATACAGACTCACTGTTAGAAACAGTCTTCCTCACAGCCTTTCACGGGTTTTGAAGGTGCGGAAAATTCACCACACGCTCACGATCTTTTGATCCCTCTCAAGACCTCAGCATAGGCGATGTAACAGTCCACAGTCACTTCTTTTGTGTTTTCTGAACATTCCTAAACTGATAGAGACAGAAGGGGAACATCAGTCCCATTTCTCAACTAATCCTGATTTTGTCCATTGTCTTTCATGGTCCGCATCTGAGAAGCCGTGCTCCAGCCAGCCCACAGGAGCCGCTGTTAATCACGGAGGGGAGAGGGAGCGGGCGCAAATAGGAGGGGAACCCCTGTCGCGAGCCCGTTCCTCGCCTCCGCCTCCTCTGAACGCTACACGGCTCATTTGTTCCGCATAGGAGCGGCAACAACGGCAGCAATGGTCGCTCCTGTATCCACTATTAATCCATGGTAACGTTCGTGGGCAGATGGTCCTCATCTGCTTACGAACGTTATCTGCATCCCGGGATAGATATCATTTAAACTTAGATAGCCTCCTGACATCTCTTGTAGCAAGAAGGTCCAGGGATTTGCCGGTGTGGTCGTTTTGGGTTTTTTTCTTTGCTGCTGCGCTCCCTGCTTATGCTGTTCATGATGGCTCGTGAAGGGCAGGAAGGTGTGCTCTTCCTGCCTCAGGCTTTCCACGCAAGCGCGTGGAAGAGCAGGGGGTCCCAGAACAGTACCATACCGCCAAATGAAACTTGTGCAAGTAAATAAAGATTATTTTGACAAAGTGGTCCTGACTGAAATCAAGCGTAGCGTTAGTTCTGGCAGGCCACGACGTCAAGCTCTAAATCGGCATCAACAGCGTAGCTGTCAACATGGAGCAGATCAGCTGATGGCTCAGCTGACTCCCCGTGCCCGCTTCCTATTGGGAAATTGCATTCAGAGAGCGCTATTTAAACTGCTCTAGCCCCACCTCACTTGCTGCTTCCTCTGCTGGCTTTTTTGCAACCCACCTCCACCCCAGCTCCCCCCGTCATCTGTTATGAATCTTACATTGTATCTTGTTGGTTGCTCTGCTCTGTCTGGGTTTTTCTTTGCTGCTGCGCTCCCTGCTTATGCCGTTCATGATGGCTCGTTAAGGGCAGGAAGGTGTGCTCTTCCTGCCTCAGGCTTTCCACGCAAGCGCGTGGAAGAGCAGGGGGTCCCAGAACAGTACCATACCGCCAAATGAAACTTGTGCTAGTAAATAAAGATTATTTTGACAAAGTGGTCCTGACTGAACAGTAGTAGTGGTTAACGGTAATATTAGCAACAGTAGTGGTGGGTGTCAGGCAGGGCCATGGCAGAAGGCGCATCCACGATCCACGACCCGGGTGCGGCCAGGATCCATGGGAGCCTGTAGGACTAGAAAGCACAAGGACTCCGGGGAAGAAGTGAAGTCAGTGACATGCAGAGATGGGGCATGTATACAGGCATAATGTATACAGATGGAGAGGAGAGGAGGAGAGAGAAGCTCAGTGTGTCATTTGTCCCCCGGACTGGGCCTATAGCAGCATAACTAAGAGCTGGTCCAAGACGGGCCTGGGCCAGCCCTAACTATAAGCTATATCAAAAAGGAAGGTCTTAAGTCTACTCTTAAAGGTAGAGAGGGTGTCTGCCTCCCGGACCAAAACAGGAAGATGGTTCCACAGAAGAGGAGCTTGATAACTGAAGGCTCTGGCTCCCATTCTGCTTTTGGAGACTTTAGGAACTACAAGTAATCCTGCGTTCTGGGAGCGTAATGCTCTAGTTGGGTAATAAGGTAGTATGAGCTCCTGGAGATATGATGGTGCCTGACCATTAACAGCTTTGTAGGTGAGGAGAAGGATTTTAAACTCTATTCTTGATTTTACAGGGAGCCAGTGCAGAGAGGCCAATACAGGAGTAATATGATCTCTTTTCTTAGTTCCTCTCAGTACACGTGCTGCAGCATTCTGGACCAGCTGGAGACTCTTTAGAGACTTGTTAGGGCAGCCTGATAATAGAGAATTACAATAGTCCAGCCTGGAAGTAACAAATGCATGGACTAGCTTTTCTGCGTCTTTTTGGGACAGGATGGGCCTGATTTTTGCAATGTTACGTAGATGAAAAAATGCAGACCTTGAAATTTGTTTTATGTGGGAGTTGAAGGACATATCTTGATCAAAGATAACTCCCAGATTCCTGACGGTGGTGCTGGAGGCCAAGTTAATGCCATCCAAACTAGCTATATCATTAGATAATGCATCTCTAAGGTGTTTAGGACCAAGTACTATCACTTCGGTTTTATCTGAATTTAACAGCAGAAAATTCCAGGTCATCCAGGTCTTAATGTCCTTGAGACATGCATGGAGTTTAGTTAGCTGATTAGTTTCATCTGGCTTTATTGATAAGTATAACTGGGTATCATCTGCGTAACAATGAAAGTTTATGGAGTGTTTCCGAATTATATTTCCGAGAGGGAGCATATATAAGGTGAATAGTATGGGTCCAAGCAAGAAGTGTGCAATGGACTTTTTTTCATAATAGGTTTTCATTTTGGACTGGGGTAGAGAGCGATTTACAGGCCTGATCACAAGCATGATGTACACCCCCCCTAAACAACCTAACGTAGTTCAGTGTTTTCGGGACTTACCTGAAAGCTACTTTTCACACAACAGGCGCAATAGACCTCGCATGGACCTGACATTAACGGGGTAAAGGTTCTGGACATAAATTTAATACCTTTAATACCTTTGGATGTATTTTGGGAGGCCAAAGGTGGAGAAAAAGTTGGCAAGCGCTTTAACAATCACACAGGCTTTTAATAAGCGACTGCCTCAGGATAACAGGTAGCAGCACATATCATGGTGAGGATGTTCTGGTTCCTGGACTACAGGAATCGCCTGGTTGGGTTTACCTGAGACTTGACAGGTGTGGCACGAGTGACAACCTTCACAAAATCGGACTGAAGTCCAAGCCAGAAGAAATAACACAGGAAACAATTTTCTGTTTTTTGGATTCAAAGTGGCTGGACATTAGAGATGGTCCAATCAGGTTTTTTGGTACCGATACCGATCACCAATCACCTAAAGCCTCACCGATCCGATTACCGATCAGAACCGATCGATCACGTGGAACGATATTATTAATATTTATATTATTTTACTCTTTTTTCCCCATTAATTCATCCACTCATGCAAATGCCTATAGTCTTTCATTTATGTTAACCTTGTAATTATTTATTTATACTACTAGATTACCTTTATTTATTGCATAACAGTAACTTCAATATTCCTTCATAGCAGCAGTGGCACTGTGGAAAACAATATACCAAAATGGCCTCTAGAGGGCAGTCAAGAAGAGCTGAAGGTTGAAAGTTCAATCATTTATTGATATTAGCCATTTAAAATTTAAACAGCTATTTAAATTTTAAATAGCTGTATTGTTGCATAAATAGTATAAAAAAGGGTTGTAGGGCTGCGTGCATGTTGTTCGCAGCAGTGCCTGTGGGGTCGGCGTTGTCTTTTTCTTTTCGCTAGTTAGTTGCAGGAAATCGTTATGTTCTTTGCTGTGAAACGACTTCAAGTGCCGAATTAAATTTGTAGTATTAAAACTACTTGGTTTGTTTCCCCCACGAGGCACTAAACGCTTGCATGCGTTACAGCTGGCGTGTGTGACATCTGTCTCACATATTTCAAAGAACTTCCATATAGCTGACATGTTAGCAGTGCATGCAGGCAGTGTGACCACAACACAACACTTCTTCTTTGTTTTGAAGCGGCAGCGGTTTGGCGCACTACCGCCCCCTTTGGATCCGGAATGTAACAAACACAAGCACATATATATATATACTGTATATATATAATGCGATCGGATCGGTGATTTTAACCTTTTATCGGATTTCCGATTGATCGTTTTTTTTACCATATCGGCCCGATCAGATCAGTTACCGATCGATCGGCACCATCTCTACTGGACATGCTATGGTCATGTTCTAAACTCAGGGGTGTAGTGCTATTCGTTTAAGTACTTGAGCGCAGCTAAGATGTGCTCATGCGTGCGTGTGTACATGGCCGCAAGTGATGGGTGCTAGCATGCATGCACACAGTTACTTTATTTTTAACAATTTACAATAATTCACAAAGACTACCGGCATCTTTAAGGTGAAACAATTTTTTGCTGTAGCCAAGATTTGATAAATACTGAGGTCATGGATAGGCGTACCAGCATTAAAAAGGAATCAAAACAAACACTCAGAAGAGACTAACTTCACTCTCATACATACATTCATACAGACTTATTTTTGCCCTGAAATGATTCTTCCTATGGAAGCCCATTTCCGCCAGTTAAAGACAAAGAATTGATGAAAACCTAACCTTGGTAAAAAAAAATAGAAAATAAAAAAATCTATATATTCCCCTGGTAAGACATAATTGTGAGTTAAAAGGTCTAATTTATGAGGTAAAAAGTCATGAATATAAGATTTTAAAAAGTTATTAGTATTATTTTTGTATCTCATTTTCAACTTTTTGTCATATTTATGATTTTTTTAATCTCATAATTTCAGCTGTTTTTTTAATATCTCATAACTCTTGAAACTTGATTTCTATTTTATAATTTTGACTTTCTATCTCATAATAATGAGTTTATAATCACATAATTTATACCTTTTATCTTATGATTAGGGCTTTTTCTCTCATAATTATGACTTATCGTGGGAATATTTTTTTCATCAAGCTTGGTTTTCATCATATCCTTTTCTATAACTGGCAGAAATCGGCTTCCATATTTATCACCTTGAACCTCGCGGAAAGCCTGGCACGGGACACTTTTGGAGTAGGTGATAACAGACTGCAACAAAGCTGTCAGGGTTTTATCGCCAGGCTGAAGCTCCACAGAAACAGGTGTACTTTCTTTGCACTTGGGAAGTGAGGTTGGTGAATCAGAGGTACTCAAAAGAGTCACTAAGATCCATCAAGTCTCCAAGTTTTCCTGCGGGTCCTCAATTACCTTGGGAGACATGAAAACTTTTCCACCAGCCAAATAATTTGTGTATCAAATCAACATTAGCTATTGGCAGCTGAATGACATGCAAAGGCGCACACATTGCACTCATTTTAATTCCCCAGGCTAGAATGTCTAAGCCAGCATAAGACTGTGCTGAAAGGGCTAAAACACTGCTGTAAATAATACTGTTTTGCGTCTGTGTCCCTCAGAATAGTAATAGGAACTATTTTTCCCCTCACCAGCCAGGGGAAAACAAAGCCCAGCGAAATAAAAGGCTTAAATTGGCAATTTTGCGGGGACTTCCGGGGGCACGAAGCGAGATGGCAGAGTAGAGCAGAGCTCTCCACCCAGAACTATGAAAGGTCTGAAAATACAATTTCTACATTGACACGAAAGGAGTGGGGGACGAAAATCGAGAAGCACAAGGCAAAAAATGACATCCAAAGACCAAGAAGACGAGTTTGAAGACGAGTTAGCCAACGACGAAAATGGCGACCCTAAACAACTCCGCTCGGTACTAGAAGGCCTCACAAGTATCACGAAGGAAATACGAGACCTCAAGAGGGAAATGAAAGAGGACCTCTCAAAATTCAAAGATGAATTTAAAGAAGAGGTGAGGAGAGAGTTTGCTGGCTTCACAGAGGAATCGAACCGCAAAATGGCAGAAAACATTGCGGAAATACAACAGCAGCGAAAGGATATTACTGAGACACAGGAACGGATTTCAGAGCTGGAAGAGTGGAACATGGATGCTAAAGAGACCATTGTTACTCTACTAAAACACCAAACGAAATTGCAAGAGAAGTTGACCGAAGTGGAAGGACACGGAAGACACTGCAATCTGAGAATTTATAACGTGGCTGAACAGGACAACGAATCTGTGCCAGAGCTAGTGGATGGGCTCCTGCGCCGGGAGCTCGGGATACCGGTGGGAACTGATCTGCACACTAAAACGGATCAGATAGCCAATTTATTTAGACAGTACAGAGGTTGTTTATAGGAGGTTGTTGTAATATACTATTTGATTTATAGCTAACTTCTGTGTTGTGATTTTGATTCTTATTTTATTTATGTGATAGACGGTATAATAAAAAGGGTTCCACTGAAACGGACTTAAAATGGGGAATTTTAAATGGTGAAAAATTAGTGATGGTCACTAATTAGTTTGGATTTTAGCTCAAGGATAGAGATAATTAAGAAAAAAAAAAGCAATTCATGGAATGGGATAGGTGGATATTGCGGTTTATATGGGGAGAAAAGAAACCCAGGGTCAGATACAAAACTCTGCAGCTCCCAAAGGACAAAGGAGGCCTGGCTTTACCAAGCCTTAGGGAATATTTTTGCGCTGCACAGATAAGACCATTGATATATTGGTGCAAGGATGAGTATGTTGCAAGATGGAAAAGTATAGAATTAGGGCAAAAAGACATTGAAATACGAAACTTAATAGCACACAAAGGACTATTGCGCAAGTTAGGTAACCAATTGGATTCAATAACTAAAATTACAGTTGAAATATGGAACAGGGTTGTTGAAAGACATAAATTGGAGAAAGAGACAAAAATTTTGAGTTGGTTTGCATCTGATTCGAGGTTTGTACCTGGTACGAATGATAAAGGGTTTAAGCAATGGATGAAAAAAGGCATTACAGCGATATGTACCATGGTCGAGCGGGGGAAGCTGCAGAGTTTTGAAAAGTTAAGGGATAAATTTGGACTAGATGAACATGAACAATATCGATACTGGCAGATAAGGGATTATTATGAGAAGGAGATAAAAACTGACACTGATAATGAAGTTATTGATGTGTTTTTGAAAGCCTATGAGGGAAAAAATGTAAAGTAATCTCAACCCTATACAGAGGTCTGTTGTCATGAAGGAAGACTTCCTCTCTTTATATCAAAGAAAAATGGGAAAAAGAGTTGAAGGAACAAATAACTGAGGAGGAATGGTTCAATATGTGTAAAACGCAGTGCACGGCCACTAGCTCCAGGATTTGGAGAGAATTCAATTGGAAAAATATGGTCAGATTTTTTATAACCCCAAATATTAGGAAGGAAACTGTATGTAACCAGCAACCATGCTGGAGACTATGTGGACACATGGATGTAGCCCATATGCATATTTTTTGGTCTTGCCAAAAAATAATAGGATATTGGGATAAAATATGGCGGGGTTTAAGAAAAATAATAGGGTACGAGATACCCAAGTCTTGCAAGATGCTTTATTTGGGAACTTTGACACAAGATATAATACAAAAAGTGGATGAGTATCTTGTTAAAGTTCTGCTATCGGCAAGTAAAAAAGCAATAACAAGGTTATGGTATAAAGCAGAACCACCGACCGTGGAGCAGTGGGTGAGCACTGTGGAAGAAATATTTGTAAAGGAAAAAATTACACATAAACTACGATTACAAGAGACACAATTTCAGGAAAAATGGGCAAAATGGACAGACTATAGACCACAGCAAGAGGACACCACCATCACCATTGGACAATAAGGACACTGATATGTGAATAATTGCTTTGTGGACTATGTAAAACCTGACACTGTAATTGTTGAAAGAAAATGTCAATAAAAAATTTTTAAAAATGGCAATTTTGCCTGTTTCTGCCAAATTCAGGCTTGACGTGGAGTGTGGTTTGGTTTGGAGTCCTATGGGGACTGCGCTTACATTTCTGAATTGCTCCTTTTTTTTAAGAGTGGGGCAGGCAGCAATGAGGTGTGTCTGGTCAAGGCAGTACAAACACCTGTTTTTCAGTTTCAGTGGTGGCAGTAGGGTTTTTTTTAGGTGAACCAGTTTTTTCGATCGGCTGGCACTGGGTCATGATGAATACATGAAAACACTCTTGTGTGTTGAGGCAGACTCATCTGCCAGCACTACGGCAGCAGCAGGGGATGTTTTTCAGAGTTGTAACCTTACTGGCCTGGCAGCATGTATCGAAAGCACTTTTCTCCCTTGTAAACTCTACATGCGTCTGGGTGACAAAATTTTTGCCTATAGGCTTCTGGCACCAACTCATAGGCACAAAGGAGAGTTGCTTTCCCATAGTGTCATGATTTAAGCTGTCCTCAATTGTCAGAATAACACACTACTTGAGCTTTTCCCACCAACTTACATTGAAGCAAAAATGGCCACACACTCTTTGGTCAATGTAATGTTGCGATGCGTTCAAATGCACTAAAATATGAATCAACCTCAGATTCAGATGAAAGGTGGGACTAGTGCAATGTGCCGAATCACATCAAAGCAGTCTTGGGGCTCAGTGAGGGTGTCTATGCGGCTTACATACTGGCAGTTACAGTGACTCCCTGCTTTATCTCCAGAGCCTTTACCCTTAAAGGCACTGCTTCCACCTCCAACTCTCAGTGTCTCAGCTCCTCTGCAGTCATGCCAATTTGTGTTGTGAGGTCTTGGAGTGAGGCGGCGATGCCAGCCAGATCACCTTGCTCAACTACATCTGTAGGAGCTGGCTCACTAAACAACCCCTTTTCCCTCATTTTTTCATTCAGGAGCTCTTTTAACACCTTCTTATCGAAAATTTAGCAATCAATGGATTAGTAGTAAATTCGTCTATCTGGAACTCCATTTTGCCACCCAAAAGTGCCAACCTGAAAAGCAGAGACAATAACGCAAAAACGAATCAAAATTACCAGACATGATAACAAAGGAGAAAAGACAGAATGAAGCCCCCAATTCATGTTACGTCTCTGGTCTAGGGGAACGTGGACATAGCATGCTGTGACTTCCTACACTTCCCACTCCCAAAAAAGGCCAGCAGCACAATAAGAATCAAGGTTCAAATGTAGCAGTTTACTGACTTTGAAAGCAAGCAGTGCCCAAAACAACAAACACAAACATGTTGCTGATTTCTTGGAAGTGGGAGGGGAGAGGGGAGGAGGAATGCCATCAGCTGGGGTTTAAGAAAGCTGCTGTAATCCCCTGGTCCAATCTGGAGGGAGCAATTATCTGGAACTGACCAATCAGAAGGCCGAACCAGTTTACACTGTTTCCAGGATATGGAGTGTAACGATTCTGTGAGAGCTGTCACTGACTTTATTTACAGGCTTTCATAAATCATACAATCCATATATGCAGGTGGTGAGGATGATCCAGGTGAGCTGACTGGAGAAGGCAGAGTGTGTGCGCGGAGACTGCACTGTCTCCAGTGCACGGTGTGCGCCTGACAGTACAGTCGTGTCCACTGCAGCGATTTCACACACAAACTACATGAAAACTAAAATCGTATTTGGTGAAACATGAACAGTAGGCTATTCATTCTTTAATGCTTTTTGATTTCATCTTGGATTTCTACCGTCGATTATGATTACTGGATCAGTTAGTTACCAAACAGTCCGGCCCTCTCCGCTGCGCTCCAGGACAGGGAATGTGATGATGGCGCAGTGCTCAATGGGGAAATATTGATTTAAGATTATTATTATTACACTTCACTATAAAGCACTATAAGGCCAGACTGTGTTCTAAGCCTGTAGCGCAGGACTAGATGAGATGAGGTTGACTCCATGATGTTTGGTGCTTAAACACAAAAGTGTTTGAGCACCAAACAAAGTGGACAGTGTTTACCTGATCGATCTTTGAAGATGCAGACCACATTATCATCTCCATCTTGTTGCTGCTGTTTACATCAACCCTAACGCAAATAAAATAGAATTCATGACAGAATTATTTCCTGGGTGTATAAAGTATGTTTTTAAGTATATATGTATATAAATAACTCTGGCCAATATATTTTCTATGTTTGTGTTGCATGAAGGAGTTTACAAATTTTCATTTCATTTTGTAGCCCTGTGTTGTATTTGACAAATAAATCATTTTGAAGGTTGAACCTTTGACGATTTAATGAACACTACCAACCCTACCATTGACCTGCTGAATTTGGTACACAGGCAGTATAGATAAGATGTTAATGCAGTAGGAGGTTTGTGCTTTCTCTTTTACCCCCCTCCTCCTGCTGAACAAGTGATCCAACCAACTAATACATGACACTGGCAGTGACCAAGACACATTCCCATTGACCTACTCACTCACCAGAGCATGTTGTAGCTGAATGTTTCAAAATCTGGACTGAGAAAATTCTTTCATGACAAAACTCTTAAAAACTCACACTGTGACATTTCAAGCTAAATTAAATTATTCTAATGTAATGAAAACTATGATCCCTTGATTAATAGAAAGCCCTAGCAAATCGATACTCTTGTGTAACATCATCAAATATCATTTTAGTGACACTCAGTATTCAATAAATGACTAAACAGTATACGTTTGTTAGAATATGCAGATCATTATGCATAATGAATCTTCACTGACCATATTAATGGATGATCTGGGAAACTGCTAAGAAGGATACGACAGCACAAAGCAAAATTCCAAAGCTAAGGATGGTTTGTGGACTTCAATGATGCACAAAGGTGGTATTGTTCTTTGTTATAACCCTTTGAAAAAGGTTTTGTCTGACTGTGTTTGAAGTAAAATTGCCCCTCTAAGGTCTTTTGGGGGAACAGCTGTAAATGTGGACAACCCTCAGTGCTCTATGGGCTTCTATGCTATGTTGCTGGGTCAGGCTGTTTTCACAATGGGGCCCTCTGCTTGTCAGGTATAAAAAGGAAAGTTTCCAACAGGTAGACAAGCAGTTCAGCTCCAAGAGCAGCACCAGCAGCAGTAGCATCCCCTCTAGTGACAACACCTGGCAAAGATGACCTCCAGCGGCATGAACATGATGAGCAAGATCACCTTCTACGAGGACAGGAACTTCCAGGGCCGCTCCTACGAGTGCATGAGCGACTGCCCTGACATGTCCTCCTACCTGAACCGCTGCCACTCCTGTAGGGTGGAGAAGGGCTGCTTCATGGTCTACGACCGCACCAACTTCATGGGAAACCAGTACTTCCTGAGGAGGGGCGAGTACTCTGACTACATGAGCATGATGGGCATGAGCGACTGCATCAAGTCCTGCCGCATGATCCCAATGCACAGAGGCTCCTACAGGATCAGGATCTATGAGAGGGAGCACTTCCAGGGCCAGATGCACGAGCTGATGGAGGACTGTGACAACGTCATGGAGCGCTTCAGCATGTCCAACTTCATGTCCTGCAACGTGATGGAGGGCCACTGGCTGATGTACGAGCAGCCCCACTTCAGAGGAAGGATGATGTACATGAGGCCTGGAGAGTACAGGAGCTTCATGAGCATGGGCATGAGCAGCATGAGGTTCATGAGCATGAGGCGCATCATGGATTCCTGCTACTAGATGATAACTCCTGATGGTGCAGCAGTTTAATTCCCAAACAGAATAAGTGACCAAGCTACAAATGTCTTCAAGGGCTGGCTGATAAAGAGAACAATCACAGCCACCATGTAGAAATACCAATAAAGCCTACTTCTTTATAAAAAACAATGTTGCAGTTGATTCTTTTCTTTGTTCTACTTTTTTTCTAATTATTTTGTTTTCTACTCTTCGTCCTACAATTTCTAAAGGTACATCATCAACCTTTTTACCTACTTTCCAATATCTTTGAACCACTTATGTAGGCAAATTAAAATAACTTTATCATAAATATTGTTTATCTAGGGCTAGGTAACAAAATCCAACACCGTAATGGTACAAATTATTGTATTCTGTATATGCACATCTGAATGAGTAACACTATTGGCTTTTTCCTCAAAGTGTGCTGTACATAGAAGATTTACACTGGCGGTGGTATACAATATATACACATAAATACAAAACAACTCATTTATATACTGCTAGTTTCATCAATCAATCAAACTTTATTTGTAGAGCGCTTTTCATACATGTTAATGTAACTCAAAGTGCTTTACAGAAATTAAAAGCAGCAGCAGCAACAATTAAAACAACAGCCCCCCCTCCATCCCAGCCCACCACGGACATTCACGTACGCACGCACGCACGCACGCACACACACACACACACACACACACACACACACACACACACACACACACACACACACACACGTGACACACAAGTGAGTAGTAATAAAAAAAAACTAAATAGTGATAAATGAAGCAGGGCATTAACAACAGGTATTGCAGAACTGAGGAACTGAGGAAACGCTATCATCGATGTATTTCACTGAGGAGACACTAGAGGCAGTAAAATAAATAAAATAAAGATAAAATAATAAAACTCTAAAACTAACTAAGAATGAAAAATAAAAAAATAATAATAATAAAAAATAATAATAAAAAACTAAAAGAGGTTTAAAAGTCTAATAATAAATAAATAGAAAATGAATCATAAATTAAGTAAAACAAGATAAAACAAGATTATTAAAATAAATAAATGAATAGAAAGTGAATAGATAAATAGAATAAAGCCAGGTTTAAGCAGGATAAAAAACAATAAATAAATAGAATTCAGCTAAAAGCCAGCCTAAAAAGGTAGGTCTTAAGGTTGCTCTTAAAAGTATCAACATTCTCCAGTGCCCTCAGGTCCTCTGGTAGGCTGTTCCACAAACGTGGACCGCGGTATTGAAAGGCGGCCTCGCCGTGAGTTTTTGTTCTCACTTTTGGGATGGTTAAAAGACCGTGACCAGATGGTTTATCATGGCAGGCTTCACTTTGCATCTACAGTAATGCATCATATTCTATAAAATCATCATATCTTTGTAGCATAGCTGTCCTGTGGGAATCTCCAAAAAGTCATGGTGTTATTAAACAGGAGAGTTTTTTTGAGCTTTAGAAGTACGTGAATTTTCTCCACACTTCATCCTTCTGTTTTTTCACAAACATTCAAAATCAGCACACCTGGAGATACATGGTTTTAGCTGGACAAAAAGGGGATGAAAGATGGTCATCTGAAACGCAACGAGTAACTAAAGCTTTAATTTGTATTAACTGTGTTCTTTATTTGATGTAATGGTACAGCCATAATTAATGGCATCATTTCTTCAATATTTCACTCAATATAAGTGAGACGAAGTAGTTTCAATGATAAAAAAGGGAAATTTTTTTGAGAAAATCAGGTTCAAATGGTTTGAAGTATCGAAAATCTCATTCGATATCCCATGTACAGTTACGGTCAAAAGTTTACATACACAAAGAAAATGTTTATCATGGCAGGCTTCACTTTGCACCACGTTCTCATTTTTCTGTGATGGAATGAGTGGAACACATACTGCTACTACTAACATTCATGAACATCGGTTCAATAATGAATTTATTATAGGTCTTGTGTGTGGGGGCTTGACACAATGTCTGACAGAGGAGCGTTACAGTTCCAGATCTTAAAGGTAACATGTCACATGTTACACTAGTGTAATTGGTTGGTCTATCCATTTGTGTCCAGTCTGCAGGTCTGACCAGTGCAACACACTATGCTCACAAAACTCAGTTCAATCTGTCAAACTAGGCAGTGCTGATCAAACTTCAAGATTCTGCTTTCTGTGCTCAGATGTTTTCAGAAACACATTTTAGGGTACTGCTCAGCTGTAATATAAAATTATTTTTTCTCTTTTTGAAATACAAGAACCACCCCAACTTTTGAGAATCACTCCATGCCATCACATGTTTTGTTGCTCTAATTGGTTTAAGATGTATCCACTTGTGTCCAGAGCTTTTTTGGTCGGCCTCCATTGGCAGCACCACTTGGAAACTGAAAATGAACAGAGAGATCTTACCCTATGTATCCTGTGACCAGAGGAATGGAAGATAGAGCTGAAGGGGTAGACCTGATCTACACATTTTCCAGATCTCAATCCGATCAAGCATCCATCAGAAATGTGATCCATGGAGGTACAAAAACACAACCTGATATCTTTATTCACTGATTTTGGTGAAATTGGATCATATTCATGGAGAAAATATTTTTTGGCTTCCCCTTTCCTATCCTGTGGTTTTTCTGCCTCAACTCTGGACAGATGGCTTCACTTGTTGCTGAAGTAACTATTAACCAGCAGCCTCCCAATGAGCACCTCTGAGAACAATGGAGGGCATTATTACAACCATTTTGAGTATCGAGTACCATATTTATGAAGGTATATTTGGTGCAAAAGTCCTGAGCAGTTGTGACAGTGAATTTGTATCTGTATAAAAAGAGTCACACATGTGTATCAGTAAAGTTGGAGTCACAGAGAAGGAGTTGCACACCTGTAGAATTTTTTTGTGTCCCACAAATCCAACTCAACAGTTACACCTCCTCAAATTCTTCATTACAAGTGCACAAATCCTCTGTTACAAATCACAAATTAAGAAATTCCTGCTCTCAAACGTTTTGCTCCAATTGTTGCAGCAAAAATGGTGCAAAACACATGTGCACACCTGTATCAAAGAATGTGAAGATGTGGACAAAATTTGAACATCTGTAAATCAGTATGTGAGTTTGTGTAATGACAGTTGCACACCTGTAGAATTCTTTCTCACAAATATACATTTTTGTCTTGGTTTTTTTTTCAGCACACACACAAATCAGCAACTACAACTGCTTGAATCTGCTGCTACGGGTCACAAATCCCGTTTTCCTCTTTCAAATCACAAGTCCCCTGCGCTCTGACTTCTGCACCAAATATCTCAGCGTAGTACGGCGGCTGTAGCTCAGGAGGTAGAGCGGGTCGTCTAGTAATCGGAAGGTCACTGGTTCGAATCCCGGCTCCCCCTAGTTACATGTCGAAGTATCCCTGAGCAAGATACTGAACCCCAAATTGCTCCTGATGAGCAGCTGGTGCCTTGCATGGCAGCCTCCGGCATCAGTGTATGAATGTGTGTGTGAATGGGTGAATGTGGCATGTGTTGTAAAGCACTTTGAGCTGTCAGAGAGGACTGGAAAAGCGCTATATAAATGCAGACCAGACCAGACCAGTTGGGGCAAAAGTGATTTGTGTACCTGCAAACGCGATTCGTATCTGTGGAGAATGGGGCGGGCTTTGTTCAGGGATCAGAGAACCCCAATTGGCCAGTTCTTCTTCTTCTTTGAGTCGTAATGGTGGTAGGCAAAGTTGCTTATACGCCATTGCCGCCACCTATTGGACTGGAGCGTGGAGCCGACCGTGGCATCTTAACAGCAAAGCATCCCGCCTAGCAATCAGCCAGAGCTGCTGTCACGTCTTGAATAGACCGCCTTAACTCAGCGGAGGAGTTGGCGTCGTGACCGTCGTGGTGATTTTTTTCACCGCGACAAACAGTTGGTGAATTAAAGTTTTTTGATGGGGACAGACGCTGTTTTTCGGGCAGAAATGTGACGAAGAGTCGGTGGGACAGAGGCTTTTCCTCATATAAGTTGCCAAAGAGACGACCAGTTAGCCTACTACCCCTTACGAAAAAGAAGTGTACTTCAAGTTTATTTTATCAAGTAAAGTTCAAGTATATTTCCCAAGTATACTTTATCTAGTAAGTATACCAATATCAATGTACCAATAGTATACTTACAAGTGTACTATTTCAATACTTCTTAGGACTAAATTGGCCCACTTTTTAGTTTATCGAAGTATACTTTCAACTATATTTGAAGTGTAAGAGCAGTAAACTTTGAGTAAACAACTAGTTTACGTCTAAGTATTATTTTGTACTGCAACTATACTATAAGTGAACTTATAGGTATACTGTTAGTTTACTAGTTATATACTTCTAGTCCACTTTTCAGTTTATGAAAGTATACTTTGAAGTATACTGCAAGTGAACTTATAGGTATACTGTTAGTTTACTAGTTATATACTTCTAGTCCACTTTTAAGTTTATGAAAGTATACTTTAAAGTATACTGCAAGTGAACTTATAGGCATCTTAACACCCTCGCCCACCTGCCCCTCCTAGCCAAATGCTTCGCATGTTCAATTCAGTTCAGTGCCTCAAGTAAGCCAGGGTGGCCGGATAACCGATCCCTCTTTGCCCGCTTGCTGTCACTGCTAATCGCCTGCATCCCTATAGTTCTCAGCCAATGCAAACATAATTGAAAAGGTAAAATTAAGATGTTGAGTTTACCCGATGGTGTTGTTAACCACTTGTCAAAGTTACCGTGTGTGTTGCAAATAGTAGTGTAGCGCCAGTTAAAATGAATGAAGCTTTTACTGGTGGTGGTCTTAAGTATTTTATTCCTCGAAGCAATTCTTTATGACCAACAACAACAACAACGTAAGAGTTAAAATAATAACAAATAAAAAGCCATTAGTCCATAGCTACATCTATAATTAGCTTGTGGCATTTAGCTTTACTTTACATAAAACAAACTTTAATTTCAACACAAACATAAATGTACCATAAGACTGATTGTTGCCACTTTCAGCCGGGCTAATAAATCACTCTTGTAGTTTAGTTCATCACCGTAGTCATTTTCCTTTATCCTTGAATTTCCTTATATCCATGTGACGCTTGTTTACCTTCCTCAATCAATTTACCGTCCATTCGCTCCTTTTCCGTTCACCAAACCCTTTCAAAATAAAATTAATCGGTTTAACAGGAAGTGTCAAAATAAAATATCTAAAATAATACATACAGTAGTAAATAAAAACCAACATGCACTATGTTGATGTCCTTTACAAGTAGGCTAACAGCAACATTTCTCCGAATCCATTACTGCTACAGACAAAACCGAAAAAAACAATATACTGAACTGCCTCAAAAAGGGGGGGGGGGGTTGTACTTCTGTACCTTCTTCAAGGTTGGCAGGTCTGTAAAGAAAAGATACAGTGCTGTATGCTTGAAAGATGGTACATTGTATTTAATGACTTACAAAAGTGTGCACATCAAAGTCCTGCATATTGTGCATGTACCAAACATTGCTGTTTTAGTTGTGTTTAGGTACTAATTTAGCAGGTCTTTATGTTAAGAATGCATGAAATGTAAAGAGTACTTTCATGCATGAGGTTAGGAAGACTGTAAACTTCAGTGCCATCTGGCCTGATATGATAATAATTAAATGTGCTATAATACTCTCACCTTATGAATTGTCAATAAAATCAGGCAAATGTTTATCTGTTTCTGTGTGGTTTATAACAGTATGAGGTCAGTTTCAGTTCCACTTGTGTACTATTTACTCTAAGCTATTCCACCCCAAAGCTGATTTGTTATTATAAACTTTAACATGTAAGTTATAAGATAGTATGTAAAACAGTACCTACTACCTCAAAGAAGCCAATATGCATGCAAAAGTATTTAATAGGCTGCTCTATCATAAGAGTAAGCACAGGCAAGAATACTTAATTATACTTTTATATCTCGATCAAAAGATTAAGTACAAGTATAGGCCAAATATACTTAGACTTTTCCGATACTTGTCAGTATAAGCCAAGTATACTTAATTATAATTTTCTTAAGTATATCTCAATCAAAAGATTAAGTACAAGTATAGGCCAAATATACTTAAGTATAATTTTGTTAAGTATGTCTTTGATTAGTACATGAAAAGTAAACTGAAAGCATACTTTCTTATTTTTTAGTTTAAAAGAAGTATACTAATAGCACACTTGAATAAACTTCTTTTTCGTAAGGGACGTTACAGTTGTTTGGTCATGTGACGTTGCTTTGTGGGACATTTCTCTTTATTTTGTTGAGTGAAGAATCTGTTTAGTTATCAGACAGTGAACACCAAAACCATTGTTTTGCAAATACTGCAGGGGCCAGAAGCTGAAAAAAATTGTTTTGTGTTGCCTGAAATAAAAAAAAATTAAAAATTGAAATCAAACACTGTAAATCCAAATTTTGTTCGTGCTGCCTATTTAAGTGTGAAGTGTTAAGCATCGATAAATACATATTTTTTTGTTCTCCCATATATGGAGCGAGTGCTCATTGGGAAAATTGTCAGCGTAGAGCCCTGTTAAGGTACGTATGTTTTCTGATATCACCACCGTTATACGTTTGTGTATCGTTTTATTACGCATTCCAGTCAGCTACGTTGGTGAAACATGTTTAGTTAGGTTAGCTCCCCTTGCTTCCCGAAAATGTAACGTAGCTAGCTAACAAATTATAACAAATTATAGGAATTCATTGCCTGCCTCGAAGTGACAGACAGTAGAGGGTGACAACTTGAATGCCTCCTCCCTCCCCTCCCTCCCTTCATGTCAACATCTCCAGCTACCTTGTTGATCACCAATCCTGTCTGGTAGTGATGTGTTGGTCGCGAACGAAACGGCTCTTAGAGCCGGTTCTTTGAAGTGAACGATCGGAGCCGGCTCCTGCCTGGGAGCCGGAGCCGCTTTCTTTTTTTTTTTTTATATATTTTTTTTCTGTCCAAGCCGCACGTGATTGGTCAACTACATGATGTGTGGTGGTGTCTGTGTGTCCGCACTGAGCAGGGGGGGCTTATAGACACAGCACACACACACAGAGAAAGAGAAACAGGAGGGAGGGAGACGCGCGCCGCTACAGAGACAACACGCTGGAAATGTGAGAAAATGACTCTAGAGTATGCAAGGTTAAAGTCTCATATAGAGCAGGCTCTACAAATAACATGGACAAGGCACACTAGAACTGTACATTCATCAGTGCAGTTGGAAGAAAAAAGACAAGCAAGTGAACCTGCTACTAATGAAAGTGCCAATTTGTCTGCTGCAACTGTTGCTGCTGCTGCAGCGTCTACAGTGTCTACAGTACACCACCACCTGGACCTACAACCCAGAGCTCTATGAGACAAAAGGCTATGTTTGTGCAAAAGGCTATGTACTTAAAATTTATTTTTTGTAGCACTCTGTTCCATGTTGAGTATAATAAGCCATATAAATAATACACATTTGATATAATGTATGTTTTTTACGTTAGTAATTCAATTTACACGTCATTTTACATTATTTTTGGTAATAAATTAATTGAAGCAGCAAAAAATCTGAGGAGCCACGTGGGAGCCGAAAGAGCCAGCTCTTTTACGTGAGCCGAGCCATAAGAACCGGCTCTCTTAAAAGAGCCAGAATTCCCATCACTACTGTCTGGCCAACATAGCGAACCCCTGCATTGTTCCCACAGTTTCACTTGCAGTTATTACTAGCAGAGGTGTTAGGCCATAAGTGTGGTTAGGTGCGTGATCAGTGACATTTCTTGCCATGTCTGGGCTGCTATAAAGTGACACTCTGCTTCTTGTTGTTAATAAAGCACCTGTTCAAAAGAAGAGAAAGCTGCCTCAATCAGTGAACCACAGGTCACAAAATATCAAGAGTTACAAAGGTTCTACTATTCTTTGTAAACCTGAAAATGTTTTGACTGACAGTGTTTGAAGTATTGAAATCAAGCTTCATTTATGATGAAAATTTACGGCAAAAAAGTGACATATTCCCAGTAGGTAATCCTTTTAAGATTTTATGAACACCGCCAATGTTACATTTGACTGGCTGAAATTGGTACACAGGCAGTGTAGAGATGGTAATACATTAGTAGTTTTGTGCTTTCTCCCCCTCTTTTTCCCTCTGCTGAAAGCATTCTAATGTAATGAAATAATATATTCCGTTTTCAGTGTGTAATTAAATATATATATGGAAACATCCCCTTGATTAATAAAAGCCCCAACGAATGAAGGCGTTCATGCATCAACAGCCACAGCCATGACAGTTAAGGCTACAGGCTAGATATCATTTTAGTGACAACTATACTATACACTATACTAAAATATACCATTTATAACTATCAATTACATAAGTTTGTTAGAATATGCATCTTTTTGCTTAATAACCCTTCATTGACCATATTAATGGATGATTTGGCAAACTCCTTTCGAATGATATGACAGCACAAAACAAAATTCCAAAGCTAAGGATGGTTTGCGCACTGCAGTGATGTAACAAATGTGGTATTGTTCTTTGTTAACCCTTTGAAAAAGGTTTTGTCTGACAGGATTTAGAGTAAAACCGCCTCTCTAAGGTCTTTTGGGGGAACAGCTGTAAATGTGGACAACCCTCAGTGCTCTATGGGCTTCTATGCTATGTTGCTGGGTCAGGCTGTTTTCACAATGGGGCCCTCTGCTTGTCAGGTATAAAAAGGAAAGTTTCCAACAGGTAGACAAGCAGTTCAGCTCCAAGAGCAGCACCAGCAGCAGTAGCATCACCTCTAGTGACAACACCTGGCAAAGATGACCTCCAGCGGCATGAACATGATGAGCAAGATCACCTTCTACGAGGACAGGAACTTCCAGGGCCGCTCCTACGAGTGCATGAGCGACTGCCCTGACATGTCCTCCTACCTGAACCGCTGCCACTCCTGTAGGGTGGAGAAGGGCTGCTTCATGGTCTACGACCGCACCAACTTCATGGGAAACCAGTACTTCCTGAGGAGGGGCGAGTACTCTGACTACATGAGCATGATGGGCATGAGCGACTGCATCAAGTCCTGCCGCATGATCCCAATGCACAGAGGCTCCTACAGGATCAGGATCTATGAGAGGGAGCACTTCCAGGGCCAGATGCACGAGCTGATGGAGGACTGTGACAACGTCATGGAGCGCTTCAGCATGTCCAACTTCATGTCCTGCAACGTGATGGAGGGCCACTGGCTGATGTACGAGCAGCCCCACTTCAGAGGAAGGATGATGTACATGAGGCCTGGAGAGTACAGGAGCTTCATGAGCATGGGCATGAGCAGCATGAGGTTCATGAGCATGAGGCGCATCATGGATTCCTGCTACTAGATGATAACTCCTGATGGTGCAGCAGTTTAATTCCCAAACAGAATAAGTGACCAAGCTACTTATCTGCAGCAACATATACTGGGTGTACTGAACTGCACATGCGGATGAGATAAGAACACCCACCTTGTGGAAACACTAATAAAGTTACTTTGTTGTTTATTTGACTACTTTACTTTGAATTATTTTTTTCCTCTTTCCACAATTAATTCTTAAACTTAATTCTTAAAAAAGGTTTTTCATAAAATGTCTTTATTTTTATGGGTAACAAAATGGTACCAACCACGTGGTTTGGTTTGGTTATTTATAGAACAATGGATTTGATATCCCACATATCCCCACTTATATAGGAAATAGCATAACCCCTTTCTTTTTCTCGCCTGTACTCCACTCTCCGACTCACCTAGTAAGAATAATAACTATCCCCATAATTTATGCCCCCCAGATTTAGGATCCATGTCAAAATTGTACTCACTTATAGATACCAGCCACCAAAATACGCCTGATGTTATTCACCAAGATCCATGCATTATTCCCAGAGGAATTAACAAAAATGTCAGAAAACGGCCTCACAATGTTCAAGAAAGCAGGAAAAAATTCCTGGATCCATACAGTATTCTAAAGTAGCCTCTACTTTAATGTCTGCCAGCCTCCATTAATAAAACTATGAATTTATTCATCAGCCCTAGGGTCTATTTCAGTCTGTTTGACTTTGAGAAGAACAGCACTGCTCCAAACCATCAGTAAGAAATGTTAGGGATGGCAGACAGACTATATTTAATGAAGCACAAATACTTCAATTTTTAAGATGATTAATTCCTCACACCAATGGCAAAGGGGATCTTCCCAATAACATTAATTTCATCAGCTCACACTGGAATGTTCACTGGCAATCTTGTCTTGCGCGCTTTGCAGGTAGAAGAAAGCAACCGTCACATCCAAGGGCTCACCGTACGGTATGCCACACCACGCCACTATTCGGTCGGTAAGTCTGGATTTTCTAATTATTGTCGAAATCTCAGCCAAATGTAGTTTAATGTCTTAAGAGTCACTACATAACATTAACGTTAAATAAGTGCCGTGAGCTTATTTGCTCGCGCTAAACAAAACAAGGACACATTAACTGGTGTGCGTCTGCTCTGTCTGAACAGTTATAGCAATAATCACGTAGCGATGGCCTGCCACTGCCTAACGTACATAATGGAAACTCTTATCTTTTTCTGGGATACAAGCTGCTGGCTTTGCACAGTCAGCCCAGTATTTGAACATGGAACATGATTAGTCTCTGTTCTCATCAGAGAGGCAATAATCACATTAATAATTTGATATTTTACAATGGTTTATGCTAGTTCATGCAGTGAACCTAAATAAAGTTGCCGGTGAGTGTACATCTAATGTATGTTTATTGAAATACAGTTTTGTAATGCCTAGATTGTTTTTTTCCTGTTTTGCTGCAGAGTGACAGACAAATTCAAGTCCGCATAATCACCTGGAGTCAGCTGATGGATCACGGGCTCAAGTTTTTGTGGTGGGACCAGGAAGTTGTATTTGCTCTTATAGTTACCGTAATTATAATGCATTACAGATTTTAATGAATCGCTCAGCACATGCATACACACACAACGGCCACCTCATTAATACATCTGTGCAATCTAATACGATACCTTTGTATTAGATTGCAACTCTGTCATAGGTTCAACTTTTACCTGTATATATTGTCAGACAGGTGATTAATGTAATTAATTTAGCTGGTGTGGTCTACTTGAGTGGACTATTTTGTGTTTCTGAGCGTTTCGGATACTTTGCCCCAGTCATGTATGGAAACAGATTGGACAAAATATTAGAAAAATGTTCAATACAGCACACTCCATCACACTAGCACTGTTATTAATTCTATGTATAGCTATCATTTATCTAACCTTTTGCAATCAGTTGATGTGAACCCAACGCTGAACAAGCAGTGCGTGTTCCTGCGCTCCGGAGGCGTGGCTTCTAGGGCTGTAATCAACCAAAGAAATCCTTGGTCGACCAAAGCCGTGACTCTTGGTTGACAGCATTTTGCATCAGGTGCATCTGCGCAATATCATAGCCCATGATTTCCGAAAATATACTATGTCAACTAGTGATATCAGCACAAGAACTGTTGAGGAATATTTATACAATTGTTTTTGTCATGCTATAATAATATACATTTGAGACTGAACACAGGAGCTCAGCTTCGTGGCTGAGACACGAACTAGGGGATACTTTCCTCCTGATGAAGTCAAATATGCCATTTGCAGGACACACAGCATTTGGATGGAGAGGACCCGCTGCGTGTTTACGCACTGCCATAGCAGCATGTAATTAACACGCCAAAAATCGACCAATCAGAATTTTGGTCGAGCCAGAACATATCGACCAATAAATCGACCAGTCGACTAGGAGATTACAGCCAGTCTTTCAGTAATTTATCCCAGCATTTGATTGAAAGTGACTGACTGAAATGTTTATTTCAAATATGCAAAGAACAAGAAATTACATATAAGAAAAATAGTTCAAAAACAAATAACAAAAAATAAATAAAAAGCATATCGGACAGACAGAAGAAAGTTATATTTGCAGACAATGAAAAGCATAAAGCTTCCGCATTTTTTTTTCCCTGTTAAAAGGGCCTTTTTTTTGGGGCGAGTTTTTCCTCACTCGAATCGAGGGTCGAAGGACAGAGGGTGTCCTCTCTGTACAGATTGTAAAGCCCTCTGAGGCAAACTGTGATTTGTGAATTTGGGCTATACAAATAAAATTTGATTTGATTTGATTTGATAAAGCAAAAGAAGTTGTCAAACACTTGATGACTTTGTTTAAGAGTATTAAGTATAAACTTATTTAATCCCACATTGCCGTAAGTCATTAAATGATAATTAAACAGCTTCCTTAATGGTCTAAACCATTACTCTAATTAATTTTCCCAAAGTTGCCTAAATATTATTTTGATTACCTTAATTACTATCCTTATCAAAAATATAAATTCATTATTTACATATTTTTATCAATCATATTTATCTTCATCATATTGACCAGTTATCTTTTTGTATATTATCAAATATAATATGCAGTACATATACTGTATGATATATAATATCCTATATATACATACAATATCTGTTCTGTGAAGAGGTGAGCATCTGTCCTGGCAATACTCATTTAGTTCAGCAGTTGTGTCGGTTGTTTCCACATTGTAATCCTTGCCAAACAGGATAGAGATGGCAGACGTGACATTATCACTTTGTGGTTCTTTGGCCAACAGCTCAGTTTAATCTGATTAAACTGAAGCTGTCTCCTTCATGCCCTTGGAGCTGCTCAAGAGGAGATCACACCCCTTTGCCTGGACACCACTGCGTCAGTGGTAAACCTCAGATGTTTTTACCTCGGATCCAGGAAGAATGCGATGTATGCAACATGCAAAGGAGCACTGTTAATACCTGCAGGTGCAAGTCTCCGCTCCAGCAAAGCGGCTATGGTGCGCTTGAACTGAGACACTTTGGGGGACTCTCCCTGAATTTCTTTGAGATGTCTTGACAGAAGAGTTGAAATAACTGGGTAACCCATTGAGATGGATTCTCCAAATTCACCACACAAGCCAGTGCTAGCACATTTCAATGAGTGGAGCACAGGTATGAGCTCCTCCATAACACTCCAGCTGTAATCAATCATTTTGATGGTACATGCATCTGATAGTTTTGTGAACATATTATTATAGATATTGGCCATTTTTGCTCCAGTAAACACTTAAACATATGAATAGAATTCCACCTCGTTCTGCAGTCCTGCACCAACTTGTGCTCAGGCAAGCTCTGAAGCTGTTGTTTTTGTTTTAACACTTATCATTAAAGGCAAGATGTAGTGAATGTGCAAAACAAGGCTGAGAGTCCCATTCCAGCGGCTCCATGTTGGCTAACACCATATTGCTAGTGTTGTAATGTACGCACACTCTTACTTTACTGTTAAGTCTGCAGTGTTCAGCGGCGTTGGAAAGCAGTGTGCCACTCCGGTATTGCTTTAGTCTGCAGAATAACAAATGACTGCACAGCTCAAATGCATTATCCAGTTTTGCAGTGGCACTTTTTCTTGATGGGACCGTATACTCCGGCTGAAGAAATGCCATCAACCTTCAAAAACCCTCCCCCTCGACGAAGCTGATGGGTAGCATGTCCTTTGCTATCATCTTAGAGATGAGGGCCGATCATCAAACTTACTTCTTCAGGTGACAAAGCTTGCCATTGACTGTTGATCTGCGGATAGTGCCCCACTTTCTGCTGGATGCCTCGCTCTCAAATGGCTGTGAATAGTTTTTGCTGATTTGTGCTGGCTCAACCTTGCTCAAGTTTGCATTTATTTTCGTTTCTTTTCTTGAAGGAGTCCAACACAGAACTTTTTGATAGCTGTCTCTGCATGTTTCTGCTGTTTGTATGATTTGCAGCATATACTGGCACGACATTTGGTGTTATCGCATTATTTCCAGGTGCCGGTTAAAAGGGAAAACAATGGCTATTTAAAAAAAAAAAGATAAAGCCATTGTCGCATGACATTCGATTTTGTCAAAGTTAATGACAATTCGAATATTTGAAAATTATTGCTCATCCTTAGAATCTAGGCACACCCCAAGGAGGTGGGGTGGACTCTCAGCAGCTGGAAATAGACTGGGAACTGGCTGGTTGTTGGCTGGTAGTCAAAAGGCTTTTGGTTGGGAGGGGAAATTTGAGGTGGCTGCATCTGTATACTAGCTGTGGGTCCCACTACTCCATTATAATGTCACATGTACCGTAGGGGTGTCACAATTGAACCCCCCCCCCCCCCAACACTGACCATGACATTTTTAAACTCTGAAATATTGATTTTTAAAGATCAATAGATCATTGGTTTTATGCTTTGACAAGATTCCAGAGTTTAAAGTGCGTGTAAAGCAGCAAAAAAATTGTGTTATGAGTTTGTCACACCACAGTAACATGTATCATTGACCACTGAGCCAAATTTGAAAGATTAAAACAATTGATAAGTATGTAAAATTAGGTCTCAAAATCATGGAAAAACAAGCACTTCTCTCTGCTGTGAAACGCTGGGGGCGTGTCAGTTAGAGGCGCTGGAACCACGCCCACGCGCGGGAGGGGAGCCCTCTGTGTACTGCACAAGGACGTAGCCTAGCAACAATGGAAGCTAGTGCTAGCAGCGTCATCTGAAGGACCCAGCACTACCTGTTTGAGCCACCAGAGCCAGAAACTGACTCTGACACTGATAGTGCTCAGCCTCGTTCCTCACAGTCTCCATCAGAATGGTAATTTATTTCCCAGTAATTATAACCCCAGTCTACATATAGTTCCTTGTCATAGCTATATTGGCATACATAAAATATTACCTGTGGATTATCATTGTGCTGTCAGATGGACTCCGCTCAGGGAATCAGGCCAAATCATGTCATGATTAAATGCAATAACATTTGCTAACATTACATGGGCATGACAGGATGCATGTAAATGTAAAATCACTTTCAGGATTTGCACCTTCAGCAAAATGCATTTAATTAAACGAATACAATATTTATAACATAAGCACACACTTACATAGGCGGGCATGTAATGCCAGTGGCGGAGATGAGAGCACCTGCTGTCGGCGGGACAGAGAGGATCGGTGGCGGGCACCATTATGTTCCCGCCACGATCTTCTCCGTCCCCGGCTTGCAGCCTCCTGTCCCGCCGACAGCGGCTGCTACCATCACGGCCACTGGCATTATGTGCCCGCCACCGGAGATGAGAGCACCTGCTGTCGGTGGCGGGCACGTAATGCCGGTGGCCGTGATGGTAGCAGCCGCTGTCGGCGGGCACGGCCACATAATGCCGGTGGCCGTGCTGTAACTATCGGGGGTAATGTGGTGGACACTGCAGAGACTGGTGTTGGTGGTGATTTTGAACTCTCCACAGCAGCTCCTCTTGACAACATTGATCCACCATTTCCTTACGTTGTCTCGGTAGGAGACCTAAATAGGCTAACTGAGCCGTTACCCTGGCCTGCACACTGTGGCATCCAGGAAAGATGCATGAGCTACGTGGAGGAGACATGACTGGTTAGCTAGCTGCAGACTATCATAAGCGATGATATCCGAGACTCGAGCTAGCAGAAAACCACCGAAGCTAATGCACTGAACGTATTTATACCGCTTCCGCAGCAGGGCGGGGTTTATGCTAATCATAGCCGCGCTACGTAACGCGGCTATGATTTCTGACCCGCCCATCAAATCCTGAACACAGAAATGTTGAAACAGTTTGGCAGCCTCTGGCAGTTCGGCTGAATTTGCTTTACACGGACTTTAAAAAAAATTTAAAAATTAAAACTGCAAGCAGTGATGAACGGGCCCTCGCCCCCCCACGTACGTTGGGCTGTGGCGCCGTCGAAGGCCTGTGCGCCCAGATGTGTGCTTGCCTGTTGCCTGTGGAAATGTCCTACCTACTGTAAATGGGATACGTGTCACACAAAACACAACAGTGACATCTTCAGTGACTTCCTGTGTCCAGTGGGTGGCGCTATGGATGTGACGCAGTATTGATGCATAGAAGGATTGAGGGTTAAACCCTCTACTTTTGTGAGCAATTTGGTGTAGATGGGAACTTGTATGTTGAAGTTGTAAGGACTTCCTGCTTATGGCGAGGGATCGAAATTGAACACTCCCCGCCACGCCCATCAGGTGTAACGGAGGCAAAGGCTTTTGACAACAAATCATCTTCAAGGTCTGAGGATGATACTGACTGAAGTCTGTGGTGTTAAATCTGCAGGAGCAGTTAGTTAATGTATGAGGCATAGAAATGGGTTTTAAATAAGTGAAAATGGCAATGAAATCTCAACTTTGAACTGAAATGGCAGACTTCCTATTGGACTGAGGGTATGGGTCCAAGAGGGTTTTTTGTGTGTCTTGTCATGATATATAGGCATACTGAATTTCGTTCATGTATGTGCATGTAGGAGGCGGGGCTTCAAGTTTGAAATATTCCAGGGGGTGCTATGGAGCCATCTTTTCACTTATCCCAGTATTACTGCATAGAGCTATTCAGGGCGACCCCCTCTACATGTGTGACCAATTTGGTGTACATGGGAAATTGTATGTTGAAGTTATAAGGACTTCCTGCGTGATGGGGAAGGATCGAAATTGACCGCATCGCCACGCCCACCATTTACAACGTAGGCTGTTGAAGGTATGAGGATGCTACTGAGTGAATGTGAAGTCTGTGGTGTTAAATCTGTAGGACGAGTTAGTTAAAGTACGAGGCATAGAAATTGGGTCCGTATAAATCAAATCAAATCAAATCAAATTTTATTTGTATAGCCCAAATTCACAAATCACAGTTTGCCTCAAAGGGCTTTACAATCTGTACAGAGACGACACCCTCTGTCCTTCGACCCTTGATTCGAGTGAGGAAAAACTTGCCCCAAAAAAAGCCCTTTTAACAGGGAAAAAAAATGCGGAAGAAACCTCAGGGAGAGCCACAGAGGAGGGATCCCTCTCCCAGGACGGACAGACGTGCAATAGATGTCGCATGTACAGAGCAGATCAACGAGATCACAATGTATACAATTATAAGCGACGGTTGACAGGAGTGAAAGTACATAAAGATGTATTACAGCAATAATAATGAAATGCACATGGAAATGTGATTACTAGTGATAACAGTAGTAGTGATTAATGGTAAGGATGGTATGTAGTAATGCATTACAATTGAATAGCCATTATATAGAATTGAAAAGCCATAAGGGGGCCGTTAGGGGGCGCTACTGAGCTGTCGTGCATGCCGTGGGCAGTTATGGTATCGAATTAATGTACTCATGGGTTAGAAGCTACATAGCAAATTTGGTGAGTCTGCAACCATCCTAAAGTCCTGAAAACAGCGTTGGAAACATGAAAATCATCGCACGCAATTCAAGATGGCCGACTTCCTGTTGCGGCAAAAAATCTGACAAAAATAATTCCTGGGTAAATCTTGGAGACCCATCACTCCTGCGAAATTCATTACGATCCGAGAAGGTTTTTCGCAGCATGAACCGACATTAGGTGGCACTATAGAGTTGCCTGGCCACACCCACCCCCAATCATGTAAACTTATCAAATTTTTCACCAGATGTGACGTATGATCCAAGTTTGGTGAGTTTTGGGGTATTTTCAGGCCGCCAAAAATGCGATCCTTTGGGAGGACAAAAAAGAATAATAAAGAATCCTTACAGATACAATAGGTCCTCGCACGAGATTCGTGCTCGGGCCCTAGGGAGGACAACAAAGAATGATAAAGAATCCTTACAGATACAATACAGTAGGTCCTCACACGAGATTCGTGCTTGGGCCCTAAAAATAACACCCTTTGAGAATACAGCAATAAACAACCAAAGATGGAAACAAGGTAATAACATTACCAGCCAACGCTGTGACAGATGGAAATTAAGTTTGTTGCAAAGTTTGGCTCCTCAAATCTGTCCAGAGTAAACCCTATTCCCAGACAAATCAATAAAACAATCTCCAATCCTTATAAGGAAAGATCTGAGGCTCTCAAGAGGGTAATGATTAAAACGCCTTTATTAGTACATGGCTAGTCTAATAAAAACATGCCAATCTCCAATCCTATTTTTTATTTTCGTGATCAAAATCACCCTTAGTAACACCCCAAGTATGCGACCACCCAATAACATTTAGGTGCTAGTTTTTAAAAAAATGTATTCCATCTGACATTTACAGATTGATGTCAGATTGATGTTTTATTTTATTAGTTTGGGCAATTATGATTGGTAACTTGCACAGTATGTGATTTGCCAGGAACTCAAATACTGTATGTAGTGATGATATTGGTCAGAAAAATGAACAGTTATAGAGTCTACAGATCTTCCAGTTACCCTGAAATTATGTTAAGTTGTGGACAAAAAATCTTAGGAGATCTTGTTCAGGGGCCTTGGGCTCAAAGTTAATCTTGAGGATAAGTTCAAGAGGTTTTACTGAAAATGTGGGTCCAACCTCTCTTCAGGGTTCCTGACACAACTAAAAGCATTTAGGTAAATTCACTCAGGGGAGATTGGTATTTGACACAAATGTTTTCTTCGTGTCTTTGTTTTGTGTACCTTTATTTCTGTGGTTGCCATGAAATAAGGCTGACAGACTGGATACGTTTGTTTTGGTCAGAGAAAGGGCGGTGAGATGGAATATCAGACCAATGACCTTAAGGCCAGGGATAGGGTATGTGTGTGAGAGTGTGAGAGAGAGTTCATATTGAGTCATTGTGATTTCCCTGGTACAAAAAAAAAAACAGGTGTGAGTTAGTACTGGGCTGCAAAGAATTCAGTATTACACCAGTGAGAAGAATCTTATTTCACATGCTGACTGAAGCAAACAGCTGCACTTGTGTTGTCAGCCAGTACAGGCAGACTGCATTACATTAACTCTCACATTAACAGCTCTTTATTGCTGCAATTTGTGGGTAATTATTTTGATCATTCTGCCTAAAGCCACTCAACAAACTGGAACTTTAACTTTTCACTCATTTGAGCATATAATTGAGATAAGCATATAGGGACTTTAAATTATTATTATTTTCGAACTTTTTCAGCACGCCATAAGACCAAGGGATCCTTCTGGGAAAGAAGATGAGGCTACAATCTCAGTGTACAATGATGTAATGTGGAACATGGTGGAATGTGGAGCATTGTTAGTATCTAATGTGCTCCTAGGATTAGGACTTTGACTATCACTATTAAATTTCCCTTGCCTTTTTCCACGTCCACAATGCACTTTCAAGCTCTAAATATTGTATCGATACTCCAAGACACTAGCTTTGGTTACATGGACAATATTTCTTCAAAGATCAAAATCATAGAGTTTCCAACTTATAATAGGAAACATATACTTATATAAGAAATATAACAAAAGCAGAAGATAAAGAAGCAGACTGTTAACCTACACTCTGGCTGGGTCTGAAACACTTTTTCTGTTTTGACCTTTAGCCTTGTAATAGGCAGCCTTTAAACTCTTCCAGTGTTTTTTGATTTGGTCAAATGGATTTCGTCTTCATTCAGCACTTATTTGAACAACTCATTGTTTTGAGACTTTCGACCATCAAGGTATTCAACAATCCTTGAATCTTATAAGATCTACAACAACATTATATCCACCAGTTCTTCCTGCTTCAGTTTGCAAGGGACGTAATTGATGACACTGATGAGTTTTCAATCCCTGATGCCAGCCCTTGTTGCCTGTGGATCTGACTGGCAAAGGCCGGTAAGCACAACAGTTTTAGCGCTAGGCTAACGGTTTACAGAATATTAGGGTGGGATCTGTCTGTTCTGGGAGTCTGCCTGGCAGCCACCGTTTGGCTATTAGCCATATTACAAACTGCCCCAGCAGGTACCTAGAGACGAACAGACAGACTGTTGATTGTCACTGGTGTTATCTGAGCAGGGTGGTGGCAGTTGGCAGGGTAGGTTTCACCCAGTATAAATGTGAAGTGACAGTGCATTATTGTAATAATATCAAGTGGAGCCAGTCAGTCTTATTCCAGGGAATTCTGCTGGCAAGAGACAGGGACAAGTATACGGGGGAACTTTGTACACCCAAACTGCCAGCTTCCTTTTGTGTGAGTGGTGAAAAACTGCTGTTGCTAACAGCAAAACCTGTTAATGTCGCTGTTTGTTTCCATTACCTCAGAATAAATATCTGAATCAACTCCAGTGAACTACCACACACAACACTTTGACCTGTTTAAAATGTTATATGCAGAGTGTTGTTTGGCTTAACCATGAACAATAGAATGATCAAAACAGAGAAAGGGAGCAGACCCCTGACCGGGCAACTCAACACGTAGGGCGAAAAAAGCAACTGGCAGTGAATTATTGGAGCATATGGCACAGGATGGATGGAGCAACAGGAGTCACCAGTGTGGCTTACAGGAGACCCAGACAAGAAAAAGCTATTCCTCCAATCACTGGTGAAAAGACTCAAAAAGAGGCAAGAAAATTCACAGCATGTAGACAATACATCTTCATATCTGTGTTTGGTAGTCCCCTCTTCAGCATGCAGGGCTGTGAATGGTGAGTGAGTAAAGGGGGTGGGGAGTGAGGGGGAGTAAAACCAATATGTGAGGGGGTACAGCTACACTTCTCTTCCCTTCATCAGCCGCTGCTGCTGCTGCATCATCAGGGCATTGTAGAGCTGTTGCCATGGAGATGTGGGTCAGAGCGCTGATGTGCGAGCGCAGCGTGGATTTGGTACTGGCAGCGGAGTGCAAACAGCCCAGGTTGGAGCCGGCAGTAAAATCCGGCTGAATCTAGGTCACCGGGATTCTCCTGAGTAGAGGCAGGCTGAGGCACAAGTTAGAAAGGGTACAAAGTGGTGGGGGAAGGCTGGAAGTGATGGCTAAGGCTGGAGAATACCAGCTCACATATTAATAGATTGCTGAATGATACCCAGTGCATTGCATGCATTGCAGTTACAAATTAAAATGGGGATCAGAATCAGGACTTTTCACTGTGGGATTTGGTAACATGATTGTTATTTTTTTATTTTTTCTCTCTCTGTTATGAGAGTTATGAAAGCTCAGGATGGCCAGAACAAGGTTCTCCTCCATTTTCTGGATTACCAAGGCAACGAGGTGACGAGACCGATCCATTAATACAGGAGGGGTTGTGCCAGGGCACCGGTGACACCACCAGCGCCTTTCTGAACAGTTGGGAGATTTTCAACTCAAAGCAAGAGAAACTGCACAAAAAAGGCAGAGCGCTCTGAAAAAAGGCACTGGATGGAGCGCTTTCTCTCTATGCAGCTGGATGCTGCCACAGACATTCGCGTTGAAAAAAGATGCTGCCGCTCATAAAAAAATACTATGTGGGCACGGGCCCTAAAGTAATCATGATGTAGAAATTTTAATTTTATCCCCTTAACTGCCAAAGTAGGACACCTGGGCCTGACTGTGTGAGACAGTTTATATTCATAACATCAAAATGTTTTTCTTGCAGCAAGTCTTTTTTTGTTTGTCTAATAAAAGTCAAAAGTCATAATCACGATTGTGATTGTCAACAGCCAGTGAGAAGACAATACTAATGTGGACATTAGTGACAGTCTAACTAGTCATTATTGTCATTGCTGCTAACTTCAGTGTGGTTTCAACATTACATTGGTATATTTAATCCCCATGCCCTCAAGTAACAAAAATACTTGGGGTCTTCCATGAGGTATATCAGACAAACTTAACAAAAGACCAGGGAACCAGGGAGAAATTGCGTATTTAAATTTATAATGGAAAATAAATGACTACATGAACCAAATGTTAACAACTGTGTTAGATTGTATTACATCACACTAAATCGCACCAAATCATTCTGAATTGTCCTGCATAAAAAATGTATCATCCCTGAATCGTATCAGGGGCCCCTGTATCTAGATGCGTACCAGATCATCTTATAAGAGAGAGATGCACACCCCTACATTTATGGCTTCTCCTGTGAATCACAGGCTGTGTCAACTTTCAGTATCGAGTAGATTTTGCTTGCAAGTTAAAATACTTTAAAATCTGAGTGACCATGTCTTTACCTCAAAACTATGAAGTAGTACTAGTTTTTCGCTCCTAGAGCGATGTATTCAGCCAAACAGTATATATAACCATATATTATTTGGAAAGCAGCATCTAAGAGTCTTCATCTACAACAAATTTACGAGATGTCATAAAGAAGGCAAAGAATTAATTCAAAGACAATTTAATATCTATCCCCTATGAAATCAAATGAGAAATCAGTCTCTTATCTGGCAGGACAATCAAAGTGAGCACCAGGTTCCAAGACTGAAGCCCTACAGTATATTGATATACTGTACAGTGTACAGACTGTGGTCATAATTCAGTTATCTGTCTGAAGATGAAGACACTGAAGTCTTCCCAACCACTGAGACACAACATAGATCTTCACCTCCTGCATCAGCACAACCTCATTCAAAGTCCTGGTGAATCTTTGACAGTGTAAGAAAAAAATATATACGTATATATACATATCTTGACAGAAAATAAATTCACTTAATAATTAACTTCTTCACTGGTAAGCAGGTGTAATAGTGAGTCACTGAGCAAGTTTAATAGAGCTACCACTCTCAACTTCAAAGGCTTAAGTTTCTTTGCTTGAAAAAGAAAAATGATACAAACGAGTTGAACTTTCAAGTCAGATGATGATGTCACTTGTTTCGAGAATTTTTCTACAACCATAATTCCAAAAAAAGTTGAGATATGTACAGCGGGGAAAATAAGTATTGAAAGCGTCAAAATTTTTCTCAGTAAATATATTTCTGATGGGGCTATTGACATGAAATTGTTACCAAATGTCAGTAACAACCCAAGTAAAGCACACATACAAAGAAATCAAAACATGTCCATGAATTAAGTTATGCGTAATAACGTGGAATAACACAGGGATAAAGTATTGAACAAGTTCTTTCCATAGATTTTCAATTTGGTTCAAATCGAATGATTGACTGGGCCATTCTAGCAGCTTTATTTTCTTTCTCTGAAACCAATTGAGAGTTTCCTTGGCTGTGTGTTTGGGATCATTGTCTTGCTGAAATGTCCATCCTCGTTTCATCTTCAGCATCCTGATAGATGGCAGCAGATTCTTATCAAGATCCTCACTGAAAATTCAACTCTCTATATATTTTGACATTCAGTTCTCAAAATTCAATTTCAATTTACTGTGACAGACATCTGGGTAGTTGAGGAAGAGCAATCGAGCGCAGATACACAGGACTCCTCTTCGGCCAATCAGCACCTACGTTTTTGAGCACGTAACATAGTGGTAATTTACCTTAACGCTGGCTGGTTGCCACCCGCCATGAAACGGAGGAAGAAGTGCTTGACCCATAGACTGGCTTGACCACGGATGAGGCTGGGACAAATACGGTAATGGCAGTTTACCATATATTTTAACGAGCTTTTGTTTAACTGTTGTTAATGTTATAGCTATTTTGTAGAATCGTTTTGTTTTTCGTCAGCGAGCATAAACAAATCATAATGTTTACAATTACATTAGACTACTAGCATGTTAGCATTGTTTCAGCTGAGTGTTGCTGTGCATGACAAGTAGCAGACGGGATGACCATTAGGCTGTTAACCCTGCTATTTTCCTCACATTTTGACTGCACCATCGTTCCTCAGGGGTCATATTGACCCCAGAAATATAAAGCTCTATAAGTAGTTGTGTGTGGGAGTAGGACACATAATCCAATTGACTTTTTTGTGCTCCCAAGTCTTCTGAACACAGAGAATTCAACTGTGAGTCGATCTTACCATCATACACTGAATTATTGTTGTGTTAATACCGTTTGGCGGCAATTTTGACCGTTTTTTATTGATTTTTTGGCACACTACGCCCCCCCTCCAGATAGCCCCCCAGTGGGAAAGTGCTTATGTGTGCTCCTAAGTCCCCTGAACACAAAGAAATAAATGGTGAGTCAATCCAACCATCGTACACCGAGTTATCGTAGTTTGAATACTGTTAGGCGGCCATCTTGAATGTGACCGAAACAGTGATTTTCATAATTCCTGAACCAGATAACATACAAAGACATATAAACTCAGTTATTCATATAATTGTGACACCAACAATAAAATGAAATGATCACTGGCATCGTACAACCCCTCTATATTGGTGAAAAACACATTTCAACCTCATTACAATGCAACTTTTGCAACTATCAGCCTACAATATAGCCTACAATCAGATCAGATTATCTTGATAACTATGAACCTGCTTTTAGGATGTTTGGTTGTGAGGAGTCTGCCACTCCCCTTGCTCTCTCTATATCTGTCCTGACCTGTGGTATTATGCTATGTTGGGTTTACGGAATAAACCCCTCAAAATAAGTTTGGATATCTTGTGTTGCTCGTTCCACAAATGCACAATTCTTTACAAATTGTACCTAGTTGTAAAAGGAACAAATCTTTCCAACCATATAAAATGCAAAATGTATATTAATGGAGAGGAGTAATAATCGTATGTTGTTGTTGTTGTTTTTTCGCCATTTAGATTGCACTTAGGCCTGCTATAGCTCTTAGGGTCATGGAGGCATGCAAACCCCCTGACCACGATAAGGTGGCAATCCTTCAGGGGGAAGTTTTTTATTATTTTTTATATTTTTTAAATAACCCTGAAAGTGTCCCATTTCATATAACATTTCTTATAAGGATATTGTATGTCATTTATAGTACTTGGATGTTCGCAAATTGTATATCAGATCTGTTTTTCGCCATTTGCGGTGACATTCAAGTTGGCCGACTAAAAGTATTCAAACAACAATAGCTCGGTGTACGATGGTTGGATCGATTCACCGTTTTTTTCATTGTGTTCAGGGGACTTAGGAGCACAAATAAATGGTTTCCTACTGGGGGGTTATCTCGGGGGGGCGTAGTGTGTGAATAAATCAGTTAAAAAAACGCCAAAATGGCCGCCAAATGGTATTCAAACAACGATAATTCAGTGTATGATAGTCAGATCGACTCACAGTTTATTTCTCTGTGTTCAGATGACTTGGGAGCACAAAAGAATCAATTGAATCATGTGTCTCCCTCCCACACACAAAGACCTATAGAGCTTTACATTTCTGGGGTCAATATGACCCCTGAGGAACGATGGTGCGGTCAAAGAGTGTACAGAGAGTTGAGAACATATCATGCTGTTGATTTTATATTTTTCTGTGTCTCCCTAATGGATTAGGAAAAGTCATGAAATATTAGGAAGAAAAACTAATGACAACCATCTTTTTAGAGACCCTCAAAATGCATTGGGGTCATATTGACCCCAAGGTCAATAGGAGGGTTAACTCATGCTTATGAAACTGTCCAGTTATTTTTGAATTAAAATCAAATCTTTGCGACAAGCCAAAATTACTGTATGTTTGATTAAAAAAAAAGGCTAGCTTGTCAGCCATAAAATGTCAGAATATAAATAACTGAGTCCATGGTGGGATTCGCGTTATGTCAATGCTGATCAGATTTACTGATAACGTTAGAGAGATTTGGTCCATTCACATGATCCAAACCAAGAAATCGAAGAAGCCATGTGCAAGCGCCATTCTGGTGCACTAAGTCAGGGAGAGGCCAGATAAAACAACCCAGTGTTCTTCTGGAGATTCATTTTTGGCCAACTTATGCTGTGATCTGGAAACCATATCTGGCAAAATAGTGTAACATTTATATATAACTAGCTGGCTTGTGGTCACATAACAAATACAACTGATTTGCTACTTTTCCATAATTTTGGTGGTTCCTCATCCATAGCCTCCATCACACTTGATATCAACTTGACATAAACTCCATAGCTTACAATCACAGTGATACTTGAATCTGTTTATAGTAAAGCAATTTAATTTGTTTGCAATGAAAAGCTCCTACTACTTTCAACCTTTACTACTTCTAGATTGTTATGTTACAATTTATTTATTGTACCACGATAAATAATATTAATAGTAACCCTACTATTAATGTATGACATAATGTCATCTAATACATAGTATGTCAGTGATTCACAGTGGTATCAGAAAAGAATAGCACCAGTTGATGAAATGGGTTGCATTACTTGATGGTGTATGCCACAGAGAACCCAAGGATGTGGGTTTGTGCGTATGTAACAAACAATGGTTTATTTACAAAACAATAAAAAGAATATGATACACAACTTAGGCATAAAACAGCATTGGTGTCAGGCTGGGCCAAGGCCAAAATAACAAACATAACCCAACTAAGTGAAGAACCGAGGCTGACCTGCAAAAGAAGAGAAAACCAAAATACAAAGTCTAACCTCCCTACTTACTCAAAACAAGAGAAACGAAGGACAAAGCAATTGGCAGCCCACCCCTACTGCTGCATGCGTAAACTGAACAAAACAGACGGGGTTGGGAGTGGAGAGACCGGCCCAGATGTTCCTCCATATATGGTCCCCCTCGCGCTGGCTGGATCCGGCACCACACCTGCAACACATCATCCACTCACACATTCATTCAGACACACCCACAGGCCTAGACCCACCCCTGGGTCGTAACAGTTAGTATGACTCCTGTTTTAGCTGTACAATCCATCTGCCTGAGTGTCCCACCATAAGCGGCATTATAATTTTGTTTCTTTCTTTTCCAGGACAGGAGCGGGTGTAGGGTGCGGCAGACTCCCCCGGTGGTGGTTTGGTTTGAGTTGTGTCCCCTCTCCTTTGGTTGTTTTTGCTTTAGTCTGTCCACCAAGCTAAGCCTTAGCCCTGTTCCTGCCATTTGTTCATTCTTTTACCGCAGTTTACAGTGCTTTATTATGTTGACACCCAGGCCGTGTATTTTTGACATCTTTATGTTTTTTTAAACCTAGTAAATTATTTTAAATCAATAAATTTTGTTGTATTTGGAAGTCCGTCTCTCGTCCTCTTTAAATCTATTAGTGTAACAAATCTGTGTGATCTTCTATAGTAAGAGCGGTTATTGTATTTCCTGGGGTGCAATTCCCCAGGTGGCGTTGTCTGGCAATTCTCAACTCCCCCCTCCATTTTGGCCACACATGCAAGAACTGGGATGTTTTCAGCTTGTGATGGTCGTGGATGAATGGCACAACAATGGGCCTCAGGATCTCATCACGGTATCTCTGTGCATTCACAATGCCATCAATAAAATGCACCTGTGTTCGTTGTCCATAACTTACGCCTGCCCATACCATAACCCCATCGCCACCATGGGCCACTCGATCCACAGCGTTGACATCAGCAAACTGCTCACCCACAAGATGCCACACGCTGTCTGCCATCTGCCCTGAAGAGTGAAAACCGGGATTCATCCGTGAAGAGAACACTTCTCCAATGTGCCAGACGCCATTGAATGTGAGCATTTGCCCACTCAAGTCGGTTACGACGACGAACTGCAGTCAGGTCGAGACCCCGATGAGGACGACGAGCATGCAGATGAGCTTCCCTGAGACGGTTTCTGACAGTTTGTGCAGAAATTCTTTGGTTATGCAAACTGATTGTTGCAGCAGCTGTCCGGGTGGCTGGTCTCAGACGATCTTGGAGGTGTACCTGCTGGAGGTCCTGGGCTGGTGTGGTTACACGTGGTCTGCGGTTGTGAGGCCGGTTGGATGTACTGCCAAATTGTCTGAAATGCCTTTGGAGACGGATTATGGTAGAGAAATGAACATTTAATTCACGGGCAACAGCTCTGGTGGACATTCCTGCAGTCAGCATGCCAATTGCATGCTCCCTCAGAACTTGCAACATCTGTGGCATTGTGCTGTGTGACAAAACTAAACATTTTAGAGTGGCCTTTTATTCCCAGTGAGCAAAGAGTGGTCTAGATCACGTCTTTTAGACGTGTCAGTGGATGTCTAGATTATGGCCTGACTGGACGTCTTTTCTCAACGTCATTTATCGACTAATTCTGGCTGTCAATGGACGTCCAGATCATGGCCTGGCCATGTCAATGGTCAGGCCATGATCAAGACATCCACTGACATCCAGAATTAGTTGAGAATAGACGTTCATTCTGGCTATGATCTGGACATCCACTGACAGCCAGAATTAGTCAATAAACAACATATAAATGTCTAAACAACGTCCAGAAAGGACGTATAAAAAACTTTCATTCTGGCTCCCCAGAGGACGTCTTTTAGACATCTTGGATGTCCTTAAATGACGTCTAAAAGACGTGATCTAGACCACTCTTTGCTCACTGGGTTGTGGCCAGCCTAAGGCACACCTGTGCAATAATCATGCTGTCTAATCAGCATCTTGATATGCCACACCTGTGAGGTGGGATGGATTATCTCGGCAAAGGAGAAGTGCTCACTAACACAGATCTAGACAGATTTGTGAACAATATTTGAGGGAAATGGTCTTTTGTGTAGTAGTAGTGGGCCTTTAACTTAAATATCTTCATTATTGTTGTCCAGTGACCCCACAAAAACCTCAAAAATATACACTCAACACATCACAACATACCTCTGTGTTTGAGGACACAAAAACACATCTTCCTCCGTAGGCTGTCAAGAGGAATGAAAACATTTTAAAAATTGTGATGTCATGCCAATATTCATTTTGTTTGATTGCATACATCTGTTGTTATTCATCTTTCAGCAGATGTTTTTGCATAAACTGTTCATTAACTTACACAGCCTCATTGAAAATATAGCTTAAAGGATAACTACCGTTTTTTACAACCTGGACCTTATTTCTGGCAAAATATATGGTCATTTACTCACCCAGATAACTTTGGTGTCATTCGGCGTCGTTCGGACGAAATTAGATCCAGTGTAGCGGCGATATATCCATATAATGGGAGAGACGGGGCAGCGACACACAGCCTCTATATAACGCATTATCTGCCACGAAACTAGTTCATTTCATCAATATTTTGTTATGAAATGCCAGCGCTATTAGCCTCTGAGTCCGGGCTCGTCTATTGTCAACATCCGGGGTCTGTAGGCTGATCTACTACCTCTGACCTGGAAGATGTTGTCTCTGAGCTGCGCGCGCACCCGCGACAGCGCGGCTTGTTTACCTGTAGCTGCTACTGCTAGTTTGACCCCGGATGTTGATAACGGACGAGCCCGGCCTCAGAGGGGAATAGCGCTAGCATTTCATAACAAAATATTGATGAAATTAACTAGTTTCGTGGCAGATAATGCGTTATATAGAGGCTGTGTGTCGATGCCCCGTTACTCGCATTATATGGATATATCGCCGCTACACTGGATCTAATTTCGTCCGAACGACGCCGAATGACACCAAAGTTATCTGGGTGAGTAAATGATCATATATTTTGCCAGAAATAAGGTCCAGGTTGTAAAAAACGGTAGTTATCCTTTAAATACCTTTAAAAATCCACATCACATCAGGTGGAATTGGCCACTTTTCAACCTGTAATGATGAGCCTCCTCTTTGTTCTCTTTAGGCATTGTATTCAAGCTCAATGGTGCAACATGTCAGGGGGGAAAAGTGACTCTTATGGGGATAGATTGACATCTTAATGTTTGCTTTTTGTCATGGATGGTCAAGGTGTTGAGAGAGAATTTTCTCTAGGCCTATGGGAAAGGTGATTCTACACAAAAATGGCAACTGACAATTTCAGTAGTCAACGGTGATGAAAAAGAGTACAGACTTGTCTCATGTCTGTAATTGTGTAATATGTCCCTTGTACTTTGTCCGAACACTTTTTCACCTACCAAAATATCACTGATGCTTGAAAAGGTGCCAATTAAGTCACCTTCTGATTTGAGTTTACTTTGAAGTCTTCCATATCTGGTTTGGGGTGCCTGTAATCCGGGTCTTCATCACTAAAAATCAATAAAAGTCTGCGGCAGTCGTTTCTGTGTTTTGCAGAGTACAGCTATTTGTAATATAATGTGATTTCCCGACATTATCCATACAATGGGTCTGTACATAACTCCTGCGCATAAGTATCTGAAGGCTTACATGTTTCAACAAGCAGCGCTAGGATTTGTAGTGGATAGTTGGTGTGACAGGAGTGGCACATTGCTTTTGGCTTATTGGAGAAGGACCTGGAGTCAAGAGGCAGTGGTTGAGTGTCTAGTTCCTCCTGAATTAGAGCATTATATAGGACACCCTTTCCGCCTGTACTTGAAGTCTTCAGCATTAGCAGTATATCCACTGTCCTCAGGAGACACCATATATAGTTTTCAGGAACCCCATTCTCCTAAAAAGAAAAGTTATTTAATAGTTTAATTCTATTGAAATGGAACAGTACTCATCACTCATGATATTGATCCAAATGATTATACACCAAGATTAGATTGGCCATGGGTAAATTCTATGTACCTGCTCCTTTGTAAATCAGCGAGCCCCCAGACACACTTCCCAATTTTGGATACAGATCTTTGAGGGTTGAACATACCTTCAAGAGTAATATAAATCGTATCATCATATTGATAAAAGAACATTGGTTTTGATAGTGGACTACATTAAAATATTAGATGACAACAAAAAGATTTTCTTGTCAAGGTTGCCTCACCTCATCATGGGTGTAGTTCTCAGGTATCAGTGTGAACTTGCGTCCCAAACCAGCTTATAGATGGAAAACTTCTTCATTGCCTTTGGGAGTGCGCTCAACAAGCTTGGGTAAGAGATAAAATGTAAGTTGTATCTCTTTGACTGGTGTGAAGTGGTTGGAAGGCCCTCGAAGGTACCGGCACTTTCCCTTGGCTCCAAATAGGGTAGGAAAAGACATGTGATGATGTGGGTGGGGTCAAAGTCACACAACCGTGATGCAAACGCACCTAAAACGGCTCTTTTCAAGCTGCTGATCTCTCCGGTGTCTCCCAGCCAGCCAGCAGAGGAGAACCAGTTCAGAGAACATCAGCTGAGCAGACCACTACTAGACCTGATCATCGCAGTAGATCATCACCTACTTCCTAACAGCCAACATTAGCTCCGGCTACTAGCTGCCTGCTAGGACATCACCATCTATTTTTCATAGTCCTGTGTACTGGCAGATTTCTTCCTCTCCATAGAACACCTCGACTTACCCAAATGGAGTCTGAGCTGTCCAGCCTGAGGTCTGAACTCCACCACATCGAGAACCTCCTGGATGTTGTCCTCCAGCGGCAAACTCTGCTCCTCTCCCGGCTAGATGTGCTACAGCAGGACGTGCCTCACAGCCCTGCCACTCTGACAGATGCCGAAAATCCAGGCCCATTGGGTGTTTGTCCTCGGTCCTGGGCGTCTGTCATGAAGAAACGAGGACGGATTTCTCTCCCGCTGTTTTCACCAGATAGAGTATATGATTCTTTTCCACTGTCAAACTTTTTTTCACTGCTGGAAAAGCTAACAGAGCTAGCGGCTCCATCGACTGCTCTGAAGCAGCTAGTCCCGACTCGCTCCAATTTGAAAGGAAAACGTCGTAAATCCCCAACAAGCACCGAATCTCATGGAAAACGCTGTCGATGTTTTTCTCCCCCTGCCGCTTTGAATTCCGAGCGTGTTCCTCCTGGTCCCCTGCCATCGTCTCACCTGCCCAGCGGAGCACCGGCTACAGCTGCGACCAGTGATGACGTCATCGGAAGCTGTCACTCACCAGGTGCATTTGTCTCAATCGACTCTCCTGGCCAGAGCGCAATCCCAGCTACCGCCCCTAGCGGCATTCTGCAACATCCCTCCTCCAAGCTCTCTGTCTACAGTGATGGTTGTAAGAACAGACAACCGGAGATCCTCATTATTGGGGACTCCATAACAAGATCCATTGAGCTTCCTGGCGCAATTACTTACTGTCTTGCTGGTGCCAAAGCTGCAGATCTAAATGAATTGATCCCAGTGCTCACAGATCTCCACCCTTCTGTCCACACACTGATTGTACATGTGTGCACAAATGATGTTATGCTCAGACAATCAATTGCACTTTGCGATCAATTAGAGTCTCTCGCGGTCACAAGTCAGAGCCTTGGCAAAACCTGCATTTTTTCTGGTCCCATTCCCACTACTTCAAAGAGCCCTGAGCGCTTCAGTCGCTTATACAGTGTACATGAATGGTTGAAATCCTTTTGCACAGCAACTTGGCATGGCTTTATCAGTAACTTTGACTGTTTTTGGACCAGACACGACCTCTACAAACCTGACGGACTGCATCCAAACCAAAAAGGCACCAAACAACTCATACAAAATTTCATAAACCATATTGCTTTTAACTATGACTGATACACACCTCAGCATGACCCTGCTCAAGAAGCCACCCCCAACCAAAATGAGGTCCTGCTGATCTCTTCCTCCAAAACATACCCACCAGGATCTCACTTATTCGTGCCACCTCCCAACACAGCTGTATGAGAAATTTCACTATAAGAGCAAATTTAGTTCCCATTCCACTCTCTGTAATATATAAGCCTAAATTCGCTTCAGATCATCATCAATCACTCTCTTCAACTGCCACTGCGAAGGCCATCCACAGCCATGCTGCTGTTTTCTGTCTTCTAAATGTCAGGTCCCTTGCAAACAAGTCCTTTTTGTGCCAAGATTTCATCATGTCTAACAATATTGACTTGTTCTTTATCACAGAGTCCTGGTTAAGCCCTGGTTACTCCATTCCACTTACTGAAACATGCCCCCCTAACTATTCATGTGTCAGCCAACCCAGACTGTCTGGTCGTGGAGGTGGGGTAGCTGTTATCTTTAATAACAACTATAAATGCTCCCCTGTCTCCCTCAATACTTTCTCCTCCTTTGAGTCTCTGGGTTTTTTGTTAAATGGCCAACATCCTATATTGTGGATGTTAGTTTATAGGCCGCCTAAGACGAACACTGTTTTCATTCAAGAATTCTCTGAATTTCTTTCTTCAATTATGCCCAATTATGATAAAGTACTCATTGTAGGTGATTTTAATATCCACGTCTGTTGTCCCTCCACGTCTTGTTTTACCACAGATTTTATTACCCTTTTGGAGTCGTTTAATCTTGAGCAACTGGTTAAAAATCCAACTCACAATAAGGGGCATACTCTAGACCTTGTGTTGTCTCACTGTGTCTCCCTGGATAACTTTGAATTACTTGACTTTAATGTCTTCGATCACAAAGCTGTCATCTTCCATACTCTTTTTCTGCCTCCTGCTGTCAAGCCTTCTACTTGTACTTGCTTTCGGTTTTTTAATTCTGAATCGGCTAGCCATTTCAACAGTATGTTTTTAGCTGCCTCTACCAGTAACAGCCTTAACCACAAAAATGTATCTGTAGATGACCTGCTGGACCATTTTAACAGCACGTGTCTGACAGTCCTTGATGAAATTGCCCCCGTCAAAAGTAAACGAACTAAACAGAATGCCCTCCCCTGGCTTAATGAGTACACTAGGAGTATAAAGAGGCAACGCAGGAAAGCGGAAAGAAAATGGAAGAAAGACAAGCTGAAGGATTCGTTTGATAAACTAAAAAATCTCATGTGTGCCTATCAACAAGCCATCAAGCAAGCAAGGTACTCATACTTCTCTGATCTTGTAGCAAGTAGCTGCCACAACCCCAGGGTCTTATTTCAGACAATAAATTCTGTGGTTAGCCCTCCACCTAACCAGCTGATTGAAGCCTCCACTGAAAAATGTGAGCAGTTTCTCCATCAATTTATCAATAACATAGAAGACATTAGATGGCATATTACTCCTCTGTCAAGAAATCTTCCCACCCTTACAGAACCATCCACAAATCTGTCCCACTTTAAGCAAATCTCTCTGTCAGACTTAGAGGAGCTAACTAACCACCTAAATTCCTCCACCTGTCAGCTAGACAATATCCCAACAAGATTTCTCAAAGAGGTATTTCAGACAGTCAGCCCCCAAATTCAGTCTATTATCAACTGTTCACTAACTACTGGCTCCTTCCCACTAGGCTTCAAAAAAGCCATCCATCCTTTTCTGAAGAAACCCTCCCTCAACCCTTGTGTTTTAAACAATTTTAGACCAATTTCAAACCTACCTTTTTTATCTAAAATTTTAGAAAAGTGCGTTGCATCTCAACTTATCACTTAGATGAATAGCTGTAGTATCTTTGAAAAATATCAATCTGGATTTCGTACCCACCACAGCACAGAAACAGCGCTCATTAAAGTCACAAATGACCTATTGCTTACTGCTGATTCTGGGGCCTGTTCAATCCTAATTTTACTAGATTTAAGTTCTGCATTTGACACTGTTGACCATGAAATCCTTTTAAACCGCCTGGATACAAGGAGACAAGACCATATAACACCTGTCCTTGCTACCCTGCATTGGCTACCAGTTAAATTTAGGATTGATTTTAAACTTTTACTCATTACTTTTAAAGCCCTACATGGCCTTGCCCCCTCTTTTACCTCAGAGCTACTTGTACCCTACGAGCCTAGTCGCTGCCTGCGCTCCTCTAGGATGACCCTTCTAACTGCTCCAACAGCCCGCCTAGCTTCTAAAGGTGATCGGGCATTTTCTATTAGAGCCCCACAGCTGTGGAACTCCCTGCCTGAGGAGCTAAGGTCAGCTAATTCATTGCCGTCTTTTAAGTCAGGTCTTAAAACCTACTTTTACAGGAAGGCTTTTTTAGAGTAGCTCTGTTGTTTACCCCCTTATTGTTTTTATTGTTTTTATTTTTTTTATTGTTTTTATTTTTTACTCCATTTTTTCTATTTGTTATATCAATACAAAAATCAAATCATCAAAAATCAATACTGCTGATTATGGTTTTATGCCTTTATCCTGACTGTTTTATCTCACTCTGCAAAGCAGATCAGTTTTTTGTGGTTTTATGTTTTTCTAAATGTTTGTGATGATGGTGTTATTTTTACTTGATCTGTAAAGCACTTTGTAACTGTGTTTTGAAAGGTGCTATACAAATAAAGTTTTATTATTATTATTATGAGAATGTTTTAATTTGACATAACACAATACAAGTATACATCTCACTAGCTATAGTTGTGAGAATTTAAATTGATGAATGTAAGGGACAACAAGTCAGTCTGACAAAGAAACCAAATACAGTGAAGGTCCTTGTCATTTCTGTGTGGATACTGGGTCGGCCGCCTCTCCCTCTTTCCTGACTACTTCCCTGTCTGCTAGAATGACACTGTGTTTGGAAGATGCATCATATTATTTTATGCTAAGAAGTCTACATTTAAATGAACAGGGTACAATATTTCAGGGGTCAAATGATTGAATTGTTATACATGTTAATCTGGGTGTGTGTTATTTTTTGTGAAACTAGCCACAACACCTCGCAGTCTCTGGCAGTTTGCTGTTGGGCACAGGGGTGGCTCTGTGTTGGGCACTGGGCCCAACAGGGGTGGCTCTGTGTTGGGCACTGGGCCCAATAGGGCCAGGGGAAGGTGTTAAATTTGTGAGCAAATTTAGGAGGTGTCTTGCTGAATTGACCACTTCTGAGTTGTCTCCCTGTCAAAAGTATAAAAATGGAGCAGTAGGTTAGAAGATACATCATATACTTAATAATAACCCAATAATTACTAGCTAGGCACAATGATTGTGGCAACTCAAATCCATAAAAAAATAATGTAAATATATATATTTTGCAGGTCCATGAATGTCTCAAATGGCTAGCGATAAGTCTACTATGGACTTTACATGGCAGCTAACAAGCTTGATTCAACCACAACTTGAGAAAAATAACAGTGAAGTGGTAGAAAGGCACATTAGGCTATATCATTGAGAAAGGAAGTGGAAGAAAAATGAGGGATGACCATTAATGATGACTTGTTGTCATTTTGACACACACAGAGAACATCAAGAACCTCAACAGTTGTCATCTATGGCAAATGAATATAGTATTGAGATCCTCTTTATCTATCATTCAGAAATCACATAATATGCCTATGTTTTGGCCAATTACTGACTATATGAGAGCTATATTGCTACCATGCAGTGGAAAATGCCTGAGAGTGCTGAGAATGTGATTTTGCCATCCCGTTTTCCACTCAATTCAATTTTGTATCCAATAATCCAACACTAAATATTATTTTACTGAAGTACTACTAATAAGTAGTTTTTATACCATATCAGTATTAATAATAAGAAGTTTTTATACCAAACACAGAAGTCAGACATAAAATTATGGTGACAAATTAGTGAACCATGGCAAAAGTATGGCCAATGCATGCTGTATAGTGCAGCCTCAGAGGAACCATTCCACTGTCTATAAAACTGTGATATGCACGTTCAGAGAAAAAATGTGTGCCAAAACAGTAACGTTACTGTATGACACCTAACATACAGACTTCTACAGGTCATAGTATGCTGTAACTTCTCAGACTGGAATGAAAGCAAGTACTACTGTATAAAACATGAAATACACACTACTACACATTACAGCGCTAAATCCATGTAAAGTTGATCATAGTATTAGCATAGCATAGCATTGTAATTGTCTGGGTATAACTGTTAAGGATTAGTCTGAGCCCGAGGTGTTGCAACGAATAGGTGTTAGAAGGGAATTAGAACCATGTGGTTTGTTGAAAATCTCGGTCGATTAAAATAATCAATCAATCAATTCAATCTCAAGTAACTGATCATAATATGAACGGGATGACGTTTATAGTCCGAGTCAAAGTCAAGGCAAGGGGCAAAGAACGCTAGATAACTTACTGTACATTAGCGAGTATTTTTATGAAATAGAAATAGAAATAGAAAAGCACTGTTGGAAATCCACATGAGATGCACACGAGAGCCATCCACTTAATTAACCCGTTTAATCCCAAATTTTTCCCTGCAAAATAAGTGCATGCATTTCACTCCTTAGACCTCCCTAACATACTGTATAATATGTATGAATTTTTTCATTTCATGTTGGTTATGTTAGTGAAAATGTAGGTTTTATACTCGGCAACAATTGTTGGCGGTGGGAAACCGCATAGTCTAAATTTACACAAATTCTTCAATTTGACTTATTTACACATGTAGAGAATAAAAATAACATGAACATGAGTAACATATTATAACTAGGCATGGTTACAAATGTGTTTAGAACTTTATTAGATACTTTTAGATATTTCAATGCATACTGAAGGGAACTAACAAGGACACAACACAATTACTGTATTTCATAGTCTCATAAAAACGGTTAAATAACCGTAGAGCTAAGTGTGTTTGAACTTACAAAATAAGAACTGATATTAGTTTGTAAAAAATGAAATCAATTATCTCGTCAAAGTGGTTCCTTCTTATTGCATTTGAGATGGCTGCATTGTAGACATCAGGGTCATATGGCCAATACATGTGCCTCCGTGGTACTGAACTGTAGCCAGATGCAAGCAGAACCCCATAAAAACTCAGCAACTCATCCATGCTCAGATCAAGTGCCTTCCCTTTGATTTGCATTGAGTAGAGGTTTGACATCTCAACAGTGAGCTCCCTCAGAGTAGGAGGATATATCAAAAGGAACAAATCAACAGGGTCAGATTTAGTTTGTTTTATGCAATCTGCTGCAGTTGGACCATAGGTCACAAAATCTGGAATACCAGATGTGGCTGGGCGTTGTGATCTTTTTTTCCGGGTTCTTTTTTGTTTGGGGATCTCATTTTCCTCAGGGCATCATCTTTTTCTGGTTAGTGTTCTGGGTTTCTGGCTGGACACTGTGGGAGATTCACCAAGGTTACACCCTGCCTTTCCGAAACCCCGCTGTTCCGAAAATAGACTTCCATTCTTCGTAATGGCAATGGGGTACCCCTGACCCTAACCCTAACCCTAACGGGAAGTAATTGGAACTTGAAAGTCATATTCGGAACAGCGGTGTTTCGGAATGGAGGGGTTTCGGAATGGAAGGCCGTCCCCATTCACCAACTAGCTGCAATGGGTTTTCTTCACCACCAAATGCTGCCGGAGTGAGAGATGAGGGAGTGGGGGAGTTGTGGGGGCAAGGAGGGTTCTGGGGGTAGTTCTGGACTTATCAGGTTAAAAGCTTTCTCATCCTCCAGATGCTTCACCATTCAGCAGTCTAGCAGGCTTGTTTCGCCTTGGTACTCTCTATCTGAGCAGTCACTATCACAGTCACTTTCAATTGCATCTTTTTCAACTGTAGGAATGACTGTTATGTAGCACACATCACTTTGGGGTTCTTTTAAGTCTAGAAGATCCAAAACCTCTGATAGTTTTAAGTTGTGTATAGAAAAACATAGGAAAAATAGAATGAACAGCTAAAACTTTTGACACCTAGCATAACGTGATGACTATGTGTTATGCTAGCGGCAACAAATGTTGCCGTGGTAACATTTACTCATTTTATGATCAAAAGATTTATGCAGGCATATAATTCTCATTATATATCAGTAGTAGACCCTTTAAATAATATATGTGCAAAATATTTCACTTACATCTGTTAATTAAGGTATTTTAATTACTTCCTCTTGTACAAGTTTGAGGCAGACATTTCCCGCCAGCGGTGCAAACAGGAAGTGAAGAGGCCTGGTCATGTGACCATTCACACTAGTTACATGACATTGGTACAATCAGTGATATAGTGCACTACATCATGTACACGATGTAGGGTACGACGGGAGGAGAATTCGGACACTACACGGGTAATTTTCTGAACGTGGTTATGTCAGCAGATGCGCCAGATACTTATGTGACGTGAGTGGGCGCGCCGAGCATAATGTAAACAAACCTGACGGTATAAAGATGTGATTCTTCGTGGGTGTGTGTTTCTTGGTCAATAAACTGTTGAAATATCAATGGTGGTGAGTTTGGTTTTGTCAGCTACTGTTTTGTGTCCTCGTCATGAGCTGTAAATGCTCGAGGTTGTGCACAAGCTGTAACATACCTAGCGAGTGCAAATTAACATTAGTGGTCAGTAGCTATTTAGCTCGTAAGCTATCGGCTACTTTCTTGCGAAAAAAGTCGTGTTCTTCTCCTCTGACAAACCACGACAGCATTGCATCGTGGGATACGGGAGCACAATGTAGTGTACATCGCTTGTTCACTCAACTTTGCGGTGCATTGTGGGTATTTTGTCGTCCACTACATAGTGGATGAAATCAGCCACGGAGAATTCGAACCAACACAACAAAATCGCGAACGCACTATATAGTGCACTACATCCGTGATAGGGGGCAATTTCGAACACAGCTCTTGACTTCGATTGCTAGCTTCTAGGTCGGTCTCAGTCTCAATGACTTATCCATAGTATTAGAATTCACATTGTCCTGCCAACGAGAAACAATCTGTTTATTCTGATTAACATCACATTTCTATAACTTTTGCTTTGTTTTCTGTCCCCACAAGCTGCAAGCTGTGTCGCTCTCTCACTCTCTATAGCTTCCTCCTCCTCCTTTCTTTTCATTCAGGCTCCCTTCTGATGGACCTCGGCCCCTGGGACCATCTACCTCTCCTGGCTCCTGCAGCCTCACATACTGTCAGATCTGGATTGTCACAGCCTGGGCTCCGCTGCACCATTGCTCTCCTTTGTTTCACTATCTCCTTATTTCTATAAAATCTAGTGACTCATCACTCTGATCTCTATGTCTATTACTAATTGTCCTGCGGGGCCTGCCCCCTTCCACGTAGACTTGTAGTCAAGACCGCCTAAACAAAGACCAAGACACTACCAAGACCAGAGAGCATCAAGACCAAGACAAGACCAAGACCAAGACAGACCAAGTCAAGACCAAGACTAGTTCAGCTCAAGACCGAGACCGAGACCAAAAGATGAAACGTGAGTTTTAAATATTAAAGATACACACAATTATCAACTTGAAATTGCATTATTTCCCATTATAGTAACCAAATTACACTGTATAATATCAGCATCACTGAAATGGCATAGGCCTAATGCTTAATCAATCACAACGATATGCAAATATTATTCAAAGGCCAATGATGCCATATATTTATTCAAACAAGGCCATTATAAGCACAATACCGGATTAAATACATAGACACACACGCAGGTGCACCAAAAATTGCATTAAATCAAATGCAAAATACAAATAGTTTACAAAACTGTACTTCAAATTGTACATTAACAAGAGGAAGAACTGGTGATCACAAGATTCTGTCACCTTGATGTGTGCAATGGCATCTCCATTATAACACACTTTATCAATATATGTGAAGCCTGTAGTGTGTGTGTGTGTGTGTGTGTGTGTGTGTGTGTGTGTGTGTGTGTGTGTGTGTGTGTGCTCTCACGGATTGACAGACTGTGTGCAGCTACACCGTACCGTACTGTACCCCCCGGGTTCTTTGTTGTGTGGCAAACAAACTCTTTATGGTCTGTAAAACCAAACCTGACGACTGACAAATTCGCCGACATTTTGCGTCCTCCTCCATGGATCCATCACCGTGCTTTAGAGGGGGGAGGGGGGGGCGTGAGCGGAAGAGCGCCAACGCCGTTTGTGCCACAAAATGCATGTGATTGGTACCACTTGAAGGGGGCTTATAATGATATCAAAAAAAAAAAAAAAATGTGCCTGCCTGGATATTATAGGTTACAAATCCCTTCGAGACCGCTCGGCCAGTCCGAGACATTGCGAGACCGAGAGACCCGAGACCGAGACCAAAGACTGTCGAGGCCGTGACAAGACCAAGACCTACTTCCACGTCACCATGTGGACAGGAGGCCTTGTGGCTCGGTCCGTCCTGGGAGAGGGATCCCTCCTCTGTGGCTCTTCCTGAGGTTTCTTCCATCTTCTTTTTTTTTCCCTGTTAAAAGAGTCTTTTTTTTTTTTTTTCAACAACATGGCAAGTTTTTCCTCACTCGAATTGAGGGTCGAAGGACAGAGGATGTCGTTCACTGTACTGACTGTAAAGCCCATTGAGGCAATGTGATTGTAATTTTGGGCTATATAAATGAAATTGGATTTGATTTGATTTGATTCTTTTGACTCCTCTGTCAGAAATCTTGCGAGGAGCACCTGGTCATGGCTGGTTTATGGCGAAATGATATTCTTTCCACTTCCGGATACTGGCCCCAACGGTGTTTACTGGAACATTCAGATGTTTAGAAATACGTCTGTAAGCACTGCCATCAGTATGTTTTGCAGCAATAAGGTTGCAAAGGTCTTGAGAGAGCTCTTTGCTTTTACCCATCATGAGATGCCCATTGTGTGACACCTTGGTAATGAGAAACCTTTTTATAGGCCATCAATTAGGACTAAACCAGCTGATATTAATTTGCACTGATAGGGGGCATTCTAAATACTGACAGATTTCAGCTGGTTTCTTGGCTTTCCATGCCTTTTTGCACCTCCTTTTCTTCATGTGTTAAATACTTCTTTCCTGTGTCATTCCACTTTATTACGCATAACTTAATTTATGGCCATATATGTTTTGATTTCTTTGTATGTGTGGATTACTTGGGTTGTTCCCAACATCTGGTGACAATTTCATGTCAACAGCCCCAAGAGAAATATATTTACTGAGAAAAATGTTGACGCGTTCAATACTTATTTTCCCCGCTGTGTGTTCTATGTATTTGTATCTATAACAGAAATCAGAATGTGATCATCATTTTTGACTTATAGAATACTCAATTGAAAACAGAATAAAGACAATCTATTTAATGTTTTGACTCCGCAACTTCATAGATTTTTGTGAATATGTTTATTCTGAATTTGATGCCAGCAACACATTTCAACAAATTGGGCCATGGGCAACATAAGACTGCAAAATAAATGCAAAAAAAGGTTTCTTGACTACTGCTCTCAGACCTTTGGACCCAACTGTATATGAAGTGTAATTTAAGAAAATTACCTTTATATGTAATGTAAAAATTCCACATATTTTAAGATAAAAAATAACATGCAAACTATAGGAAAAAAGGGTAAAAGTTTTAACTAATACTGCTTTTCCACCAAAATAAGCTGATCTACACAGGCTTTTAAATGCGGGTCAACCTGCTAAAAATCGCCTATTGACCCCATTCCCACTTCCGGCAGGCAGGGCAGCCCGTCTGTGATTTTTATCTGAAGCATTACGTTATACAGTGCTGCTTGAAAGTATGTGAACCCCTCACCAGTTTTTATCTATGAAATGTCAGATTTATGTTTATCAATTGCATGTACTTGTTTAGTGGGACTTGTTTAACCCATTAAGGCCTAAAACGCCTAAAAAAAAATGCCTGTAAAACCTATGGGCGATTTTGGAAAGAACCCCTAAAACCTGAGGTTTTCTGGAAAACAGCACCCAGGTGTCAACGTCTACTAAAAAGCTGATATCTCAGCCTCTGTAGGAGATAGAAACAAAATTCAAAATGTATTTAAGAGCTTACACATGTGGCTTTGACAAGAATAATGTTTTATTTGTGCAAATCTTTATCAAAATATTTAAAACATTGCACAAACTATTACAAAGTTGAAAATACAATTATCATGCCCATTATCAATCTCATGACTATAAAAGTTATTATTTCTTATCAATAAACGTTTTATTTACAAAGCACTTTCCAAGTCGAACAGACGCAAAAGTGTGCAACAACAAATAAAAAAATAGAAAAAAGTTACATTTACACCTAGGATGTAGAATAAGTATACTGTCATCATCAAAATTTCCTATAATTATCATAGATCATAGTAATAAAACATATATTGCACTTTACATTTTACCAGTTTCAAAGTGCAGTCAGAAAAAACATTATTATTTCAATTATTATGATTATGATTATTATTATTATTATTACCTCCAGATTGCCACAAATCTGTCCCGGGACATGTGTTTAGAGAGGCTGGTCTTGAACAGATCCTTATTTCTCCTCCAGTAGTCTCGTCTAACAGGCAGTACCATTAGCCCCATCGCTACGCAAAGTCCGATGAAACTTTTTCTTTTTCTCCTCCGGTAAAGCTCTCTGTCTCCGCCATTGTTTACAATCTGCCTGAAGCACATGTAAGAATCACCCTCCTTATTATGAGCCTATCAGCGGCAGAGTAGGGCGGGTCTTCACTGATAGACAGCCTATCATGTGTAGGGGGTCGTGGCAGATAATGCGTTATATAGAGGCTGCGTTTCAGTGCCCCGTCACTCTCATTATATGGCTATACCGGCGCTACACTGGATCTAATTTTGTCCAAACGACTTCAAATGACACCAAAGTTATCTGGGTGAGTAAATGATAATAATTTTTTGCTAGAAATAAGGTCCAAGTTGTAAAAAACGTTAGTTATCCTTTAAGTGGAATTTTTGACCAGCGGAAAAGGGGTATAATAAATATCGACATGACAACAACACTTGACTAGGGGTTTCAACTATAGCTACTTCAACCACTAGTTGGTGCTGTAGGCAGCAGTCAAATAGTCCTGGACAAAATGCCAGCTACCACAGCGGAGGGCGCTGACATGCAGTTAAAGGCTCCAGGTAAATAGGCTCAACATTCGTATGCATTGAGGAAAGATGGCAGGGTGGATGTAATACGCAAACAGGACAATGACAGCCAGTAATGTGTTGACCAACACCTGATCTATTGTTCTTTTGAGTTACCACCACAGTTTGGCTGTCATTTTGGTGAGTCCAGCTTCCATTCTTATCACATCATCTAAAAAACAGTATATAATGTTTAATGCTGTTGTTCATTGTTATAGCATTTCATGCAACTTTATATACCGTCCCAAACATAGATTTTTGCCAAAATATGTTGTTGCTTAAGTGCTTACATCTATCGTCAGGCAACCTAGCTGCCAGCTTCAGGCAGCTGCATCTCTTTGATGACAGCTGGTTATTTTGTTCTTTTGTTTAGAATAACTAAATCACAATTTATTTTCTTGTTATGTTTATAAAATGTGATCCTACATAGTGTGACATGTCACAGTGGAATGCTTGAACAAAATAAAATTGGCTTGTTGATGAGACCAGCTGCAGATGAGTATGAAGGGCAGGATGGTAATTCATCACTAGGGTGGTTGGACTGGATTGCTACAGTTAGACATCATTGCTACAGTTAGACACACGTAATAAACCTTGTAATGTCTTTATAAATGTATAGCGAAGTTACATAATAGTCTCACAACCATAATGCCAAGTTGTTACAATATAATGAATTGAATGACAATATTTGGTCTACTACTGGGTCCATACAACCGCAATTTACAGTCAGCTGTTACAAATTAAGGCAACTTAAAACTGACAGCAGAGCAAGGTCAAAATAAGACTGCTATCTTATGATCTTCATGTGTACATTTACATTACAGCTGACTTAGCTCAGCTTTAGCAATGCCACAGTACATAGAACCAGTCACATCCCCCTACCAATTTGTGTTGTCATTGGTTACAATAAAGCAATGTTTCAGTAAACAGACAGTGTTTGATGTTACTTACCAGTCTAAAGACACATTGTGCGTTCATCTTTAACTTGTCCACAGGTGTCTCCAGTATTAGAAAGCCTTGACAAAATATACTCCTATTTAGCTTCTTTTTACATTGCTTTCTTTCTCTGCCGCGGATGTTGTTTCTTCTCAGGAGTTGTTTGGGATGATCATAAAAGTCGTTTTTCTGAAGCTTCTGCATCTTTGTGTTTACTGAAAAACTTACTGAGGCTGTTAACTTCTCTGCAGTAGTTCCCTCCGGTGCCAGCTCGACTTCTTTATCCTCCTCTGTGCCACAGTAGATGCTACAGTGACCCCTCAGGCCAGGAGTTAATATCAAAAGAAGGGACAGCTTGAGGGGCTAGAAAGGCTGCAGTGACTCACTATCACCCTACTGGCCAGATGGACTTATTACAATACAACACAAGGATGTGATTGACACTACTAACAATCATGAAAAAAATGTAAAAACAAGAAGCAAACTAGACGTTTTGCATGTTGCTTCATCAGATTTGCTTTGTGCTTAATTGCCAACAGGTGTTGACCTCATTATCTTATGTAAAAAGGTAATGTATGTTTGTAGTTTTGTATGGTTGAATTGTGGTGGCTATTGCCTATTGTTTTTTAAAATGACCTTGTTGGATTCTCTGCTGATCAGCACCTGATTATTAAATAAACACCTGTTGGAAATTAAGCACAGAGTGAATCTGATGATATGCAAAACACGTAGTTCACTCCTTGTTGTTTTAAATGCAAGAAAATAGTGTCAATTGTATCCTGGTGTTCACTGGAATATTGATTTTTTTGGGTCCACTCTGTATTTTCCGAGTTCCCAGAATAGATATCTGACCTAAATGTGTACTTCAGATGATTTCCATCCACAAGTCTGAAAGAAAACAATGTTATGGAAGCAAAATAGCCCAAAATGTCATGGTGGACCTGTGCAGTAAATAGACTTAACATGCAAACATGCAGCTGTGTGATTTGCATAATGTCTTACAAAGCAACAGATGATGAGGTTCAGTATTTGAATATGTCAAACCCATGTTAAAAGGCTGACTACTGTTGCCATGGTTGTTGCCAACAAACACTGCTACTAACTCAAATAGCATTAAGGAATAATTCTGACTTGAAATGCTCTCATGCTATAGACCTGACGGGTCCTGTAAAACAAATGAAGACCAAAATGAGAAAATGCAGGATATATACGGAGATGAATGGGGATGGATGAGCAGCTGTGACAGCCTCAGGCAGTTTTTGTTGTTTGAAGTTGTCATTTTTCTTTTAAAGACGCTGCTGACGCACAAGCCAGAGACTCTCAACCAACACTATTGTCACTTTTAACTTTTAAGATGACTATGTAACCAGGGAAGGCTCTGGGAAACCTTGAGAACGTTTATTGTCAACTAGAAAAAGTGGATTTAGTTCACTGCCCCTCATTCCTTGATTCCTGTGACCCTGAGAAGGATTAGTGGTTTGAGATAATGGATGGATTGATAGATTGGGGTGTGACCACAAAACCAATAAACATGCAGGTGATATAGCAACTGATTTGGACAATACCTGGAAAGAAAGCATATTTTAACACTGTTCAGGTAAACTGACACTGGTCTTTTCGTCAAGATATCCAGAAATTTGCCTTTTTTTTCCTATAGTACCAAACTTTGGTCCCAAAACCGAGGTATGTACAGACTTATTTTTGCCGTTACTTACTTACCGTTACTCAAAATAACACATATAATCTAATTTATTCAAACACAACCCAAAGAGCGTACTACTGAAAAACATCAAAGAAATGTAATTTAGTTTAACTACAGCGCCTCTCCATTGTAGTTATCCTAACCCCAAGTGCTAACCCACTTGATGCTAATGTTGCTGCAGCAAATACACTTTCCTTTACCTAGAACCCTATTCATGGTGTTGAATCAAAAATGTTTCCAAACATTACCTTTTAGATGGTTCAGTGGAATGATCAAATGATTAAATATGACCACAGTGTTTGCCATTTATTGATGACACAACATGTTATTTTTGTTTATTAAATAAAAACGTGAACACGCAGTTCTTGCTATCAGTTGGACTCTTGTATACCAGCTGTATACAATCAGGTCAAGAACTTTTACAATTCGATCTTTGTGAGTGACTGTGAGGACATTCCTGAACAAATTGAATGACTCTCAGCTCAACAGCCATGGTATTTAGTAATGGTTCCTAATTCGTAGCTACTCCTTTTGTATCCCTCTTCAACATTCTCCATGTGCCTACTGATGCCTTTATCCCTCCAGACAAATCCCAAGCAACTGTGACCACATCCTTGCAATTCTTTCCCTGAAAACTTCAACTACAGCAATTAGTGGACTGCGACTTACACTATGCAGGGGGCTTGGGAACACAACATTAATAGACCTCGGAAGACCTTTCAGAAGAAGACAACAATGCCTTTCCGGCATTCCACAGAGAATATGTACGTATGCCCTAGAGCAAGAAGGGGGAGAGCTCACATTCCCATTTGTACAATTAGCCCCTGATGCAGTACAACAGACAGATGTCCAAAAGGTCTTGTCAAGGATGAAAAAGCCTAATTGAGATTAACTGTTTAATTCCTATCAATTCACTCTGATCTGTAGAGCACAAGGCAATTATTCAGCCTGTTTCCCATAAACCTGATGCAGAAAAAGTCGCTCCAGACGTTGAATTAAATCCAGGCATGGGTAGCAGTGCATGTGTGTCACATCACAAAGAATTTCCTTCCATCCGTCAAAGAGAATTACAAGCATGATGGGACATAATGTGCTCATTGTGTGCTACATCATCACTTCTTATCTTCAGCAAGAGGAATGCCATATTAGGGTTTAGGGAGCTATCAGCTTTACAGTTATTTGAGGTAAACAAACTAAAGGTTCGTACAGTGCATTAATGCATGTTTAATAGCATTCAACACAACACAAGTCAACACAAGGACCAGGAAAGGAAACATCTTTTTACAACGTTAAAGTCTTTTAAGTCAAGATATCCGTAAACTGACTGACCTAAAAGAGGCTCCATAATTAAAAAAAAATTGTACATTATACTAAGAGGGTAAGTCTATGGAGCCAGAACAGTGATAATCAATTTTGGCATTGAAAAGATAATTTGTCATTGAAAACAAACATGAACTGACAAAGGAAACATTGGCATTTTGCCATTTGTATTTGAAAAAGTTTTACTGGCAAACATTTGGTCCTTAAAGAGTTACATTGAAAAAAATAAAACACAGACATTAAAAGGTATTTCATTGTATTTGTATATTTTGGGGGATTTTGATGGGTTTTTCAATGACAATCTTCAGATTTTTTCTTCATGTCTATTGAAATGATGTCAGTATTTTTTTAGTGTCACTGGTTTTCAGTTTTAACTTTTTCTCAATTTTAGGCTCTTTTCAGGGGTGCTCAATCACATCTATATTTCATCTCAGCACCCTGAGAATTTGAAAAATAATAAGCCTGTTTGCAATTTTCTTTATTATAATCCCTGCCCCCCTGAAAGAAACAGAATATATGTATGTATTTTATTTACCTGATTAATGTGCACCCATTTATTTATTTATTCATTTATTTATTTATTTATTTCAGGCATGTCAGTTAGACAGTCATCATCACACATCATCTTGGTTAAAATCATACAGTACACATGGCCGAAAGGGAAAGCGGGAGAAGCAAAAGCGTATCTAGTCCCGCCCCCGTTACCCACAGAATACATTATTTTCAACATACTATTTTTCTTTTGACATTTTGACATAACATGTTTCAGCAGCAGGTAGCAATCAGAGCTGCATTCCAGCTCTAGACAGTCAAACAGACTACGTGTGTGTCTGCACGTGTCCATATCAGTCCGTCATGAGTGAACAACAGTTTCGACTTGTTGCCTGGCATGTCACAAGGTCACAAGGTGGTCCAATCGATAGAGATTATTTCAGTGATTTGGTTATTAACTGGGATGGTGTGAGAGCCCGTATTTGCCTTCTTTATTCATCCATCTCTTCTGCAGCTTTCGCCGCGCTTAGCTTCGCCATGACCTCTCGATTTGTAACTACGTCTGCTCGCATCCTTGCCACATACTCGCAAATTGTGGAGATGCCAGATCGCATCTCCACCACAGCACTCCGAGTTTTTGCGTTGTCCGCCCTCACATTGGCTTGCTCAGCAAGTACCGTGTGAGTCTTAACTGCGTTTTGCTCTCATTTACAGTGGCACTTGTTTCTCTCCTCCTTTGTCTGTTTACCACGAGTGTACAGCTGACACGCAAGTCTGGCTATGTGTGATTTGCACAGGCTGGGCTCCTCCACCAAGCAGAGCAGACTGAACCCAGGGAGAGACAGGTGTTGTGCTTTTACACAACATTAGTAGGGAATCTGGGTTAAATTTGGCTATCAATAATAGTTGTTAATTATGATAAATAATGAGATCCAATTTACATTAGATCGCCTCAGGAGCACCACCCTTGAAGATGGGACAAAATAGTTAATTAAATAATTCAGTCTCATTAAAAGGTACTAAAAAGTCAGTTTGCCACTCTTAACTAGCCATAAGCCCTTATATTATGCAATATTAAATAGACAGCATGAAGGTTCAAAAGTCTTTTATTAAAAACAAACAATGGAAATACACAATCTAACTAGCATGTACTATATAAAGGTGTGGGTGGGTGACTGTGTGTGTGTCTGGAAGATCAAAAGCAAAATGGTGGTCTTGGGCAAAGAAAGACTATAAACAAAATGGCTGATCGAAGGGGACTACAAGATGGCCGACGAGGGTTGCACTCAGGTCCAAGATGGTGGATCACCACTTGTTTCTTTCATAGGAGAGAACAAAAAAACAATGGTGGTGCTCACACCATATGCTCACTGATATCACACATAGGTATGATATGGTCCAGGCTGAAGGAGTGTGTGTGGGAGTGATGTAGTGCCAGGTTAGAGAAGATGGTTAGTTGCATGCAAAGACCCTGAGTCTGTGTGAAGCATAATTCAACTAACATCAACTTAGCCACATAGCAAAGCAAACTACCAATAACTTGACCGGAGATCACAATAACACCCAAACAGTGAACAAACTCATAGATTGAAAACATGTGCATCACATCAACCAGAGCTAACAGTCCTGTGCTTAGCTGTGCTATGCTGTGTGCTATCTAGGCCCAGTTCAATGTTACCAGTCTTTGAAGAAAAGGTGCTGGTGTTTCCTTAGCTGATGAGGAGAATGTTGTAATCCCAATGTTGAACAGTGCTGTCCTTGCTGTGCAATGTTTGATGAAAGAAAGTGGATGGAGGAAACTGGTCGCTCCTTTCCTTTGCAGGGATAGCAGCTAGGTGCTTACTTGCTTCGTGTTCCTTGGAGTGTGGAGTTAGCTAGCAAGCTTTGCGTCACGGCTGCTGGTGCTAACTGAGCTGAAATACTAGCAGGACCTTTATTCGTTGCTGTGGGGAGAAGTTCTTTGGGCCTGCTGGGAATGCAGCTGGTAGCTCTCAGGAGAAGAGCTGGGGGCAAGGCCCAGTTGGAGCAAAGCTGGAGAAGAGCTCTGGAGAGCAAAGAGGGCAGTTAACCCCAATGGGGGAAGAGGTGGAGAAGAGAGAGAACAAAGGAAGGAGCTGGAGTTTTGAGTACCTGGTCAGTGTAGGTTCTGTCACCTTGGCCAACAGGCTCATGGCATTGGTCTCTTGGCAGTCTTTGAACCTAGGTGTGAAGACGGGGGAATTTTGGGGAACTGAGTTCAGTTCAGAATCTATTTTGAAAACAACAATGATGACTTCATCTTTGGGTCCCAACACAGGTGACGTTAAGACACAACTTGAGTTGACTATAACTCGCTGTTACATTGTTGTATGATGCAACATGAATTTGAAAGCAGTAAAAATGTTGAGTGTGTTTCAGAACTTTTTCAATTTTATATATGGCTCCAAACAGCCAGGTTCAGGTGAGAGTAAGGTTAACTGTTAACTGACATCATTGCATTGAGAGGGAGAGAGAGAGCGAAAGAGAGAGAGAGACAGAGAGAGACAGAGAGAGAGAGAAGGTGGCCAAGAACATATACAGCTCTGGAAAAAATTAAGAGACCACTGCAAAATTATCAGTTTCTCTGATGTTACTATTTATAGGTATGTGTTTGAGTAAAATTAACAGTTTTGTTTTATTCTATCAACTACTGACAACATTTCTCCCAAATTCCAAATAAAAATATCATCATTTAGAGCATTTATTTGCAGAAAATGACAAATGGTCAAAATAACAAAAAAGATGCAGTGTTTCAGACCTCAAATGAAAAAAAGAAAACAAGTTCATATTCATTTATAAACAACACAATACTAATGTTTTAACTTGGGAAGAGTTCAGAAATCAATATTTGGTGGAATAACCCTGATTGTCAAACACAGCTTTCATGCGTCTTGGCATGCTCTCCACCAGTCTTTCACATTGCTGTTGGGTGACTTTATGCCACTCCTGGCACAACAATTCAAGCAACTCAACTTTGTTTGATGGCTTGTGACCATCCATCTTCCTCTTGATCACATTCCAGAGGTTTTCAAGGAGGTTCAGGCCTGGAGATTGGGCTGGCAATGATCCTTCATTGGTCCTTCATCCACACCTTGATTGACTTAGCTGTGTGGCATGGAGCATTGTCCTGCTGGAAAAACCAATCCTCAGAGTTGGGGAACATTGTCAGAGCAGAAGGAAGCAAGTTTTCTTCCAGGATAACCTGTACGTTTGATTCATGCATCCTTAGCAAACACGAATCTGCCCGATTCCAGCCTTGCTGAAGCACCCCCAGATCATCACCGATCCTCCACCAAATTTCACAGTGGGTGCAAGACACTGTGGTTTGTAGGCTTCTCCAGGTCTCCGTCTAACCATTAGACGACCAAGTGTTAGGCAAAGCTGAAAATTGGACTCATCAGAGAAGATGACCTTACTCCAGTCCTCTATGGTCCAATCCTTACGGTATTTTGCAAACCTCAGCCTGGCTCCTAGGAGCCTGTTTAGAACCATTCTTGCCGTGCACTTCATTCCAGCTGCCATTTGCCATTCTTTTTGTAGGTCACTTGTTGTCATCCTACGTTTTTGCTGAGTGACATTCAAATGAGTTGACGGTCATCCCAGTCAGTGGAGATTCGTTTTCACCCTCTACCGGTCTGTAGCTTTGTTGTCCCCAATGTCTGCTGCTTGACCTTGTTCTTATGAACCACCGTCTTAGAAATTTTAAGGATGGAAGCAACCTGACGCTCACTGTTTCCCTCTAAAGCCAGAATTTAACCCTTCTTTTCCTCACTCAAAACTTTTCTTTTCAACTCTTTTGGCATGGTCAATATTATAGTTATTTTTTGATTACAATTTCTTTTGAGGTACTACTAGCACTAGTTTTTGCCACCCAGCTGGTCCTATTGCAAGAGGATAGTGATGACCACAGCAGTGGTTTTTATACTTTTCCTCGTTAAATAAGATTTGGGTACAGGTGATCCCTTAATCAGTACCTCATTAAGTAGAATGAGGTGTGCTTGTGTTGGAATTTAACAGACACTTGAATGGAGTGGCTGTCATACATGTAGAGATGCTGATTTCAGAAAAATTTGCAGTGGTCTCTTGATTTTTTCCAGAGCTGTAGTTGTAATGCAAAGTCAGCTAGTGATTTGGCCACATTCATTGCAGTGGAATAATCACTGTATTAATAAACTGTATATAGATAAATGGAAGCGTTCCACTTAAGATATGTCTTAAAAATACTTTGTTTGCTTTATTTATTATAAGATTTGATGTCATCTTCCAGCTGCATACAGTATGTTTGTGTGTGGTTGTCAGCACAAAAAGGGAAAGACAAGGATGGAGAGTAAGAACCGTGTGAGAGCAAGAGTAGAAACTACAATGCTATAGTGGCAAAACAGTAACTGTTTCGCTGTCAGATTGTTAGCAAAATAAAGAGCTGTAAATGTTATATTGTGCGTGTCATTCCAATCATTTTTATTATTAGTTAACAATTGTGGGCTGCAAAGAAGGCTACAAAGTGATGGCATGGTCAATACATTCAAAGGTACATACAGTTGGCTACACACTGTGTGGACAATATAAACGGCATGCACAACAAGTTGCAAAGGGGATTTCTGTAATTTTTGGTAACTCTAAAGTACTCTATTGCATTACTTTTCTCAGTAGATAGTGCAGTAATGTAACAAATTACTATCTAATGGCAGTAATCTTGTAATGTAACCAGTTACTTTTAAAAGTAACACTGCCACTGCTCTTGTTCCAGCACAGCAATTATGTAAATCCAAAATTAACTTTAATCCAGCCCGGTTCTGTGTGAAAAACAACAGCAGATCGAATCAAACTTAAAATCAGTTATGTTCAGGTGGATGCAAGTAATCTGATAAACTGTCTCCAGTGAAGTCATTCAGTGACTGAGTTGCATTGTGGGTAATGTAGGTGGCAGGTTTTGATAAGGAAGAAGAATGCGTGAAATAAATAAGATGATATCTCTGGTTCTTTGGTTTTTAAACTGTCCAGCATTATTATAGGAATACACTGATAGAGCAAAACCTGGAGCCTGCATTACCCACAATGCAACTGAGACACTGAATTTCATCGCTGGAGGCAATTTAGCAGATTACATGCAGCTTCCTCTGGAGCCACAAAAGACTTAATAGCCTACACCTTTCTTTTGTATTTTTTTTTTTTTTTTTACATATGCATTAGTACTCCCCAAGATCTGTAAATACACTTTAATGTGTAGTTACCTTTTAATATTGAGATAATAATAAAGACTTGACAGCATTGCAAAATACTGTGAATATATTTAGGTTTAAGTCCTTTAGTCAAACAAAATATGCCAGGACATACTTTCCACAATTTAGCCAACAATTAAGTGTTGCAGCATAATTTCAGATTCCACTTGATCAATTTTGAGGGAAAACATGGGGGCAATTTATATTGGCACTGTGTTCTTATGTTGTTTTTAGCCATTCAGTGTTGGAAAATACTCACCAAACTGATAGGGATACTATAAGTTGGGTTTGGCACAATCATTCTCCTGTAACAACATACCGGTCACTCAATCATAGCTGTCCCTCTATTAAGAATGTTGATATCACGTGGTTTTAGCCTGTACTTTAATCCGCAGTCCAAGATTTCCACTTTCCCCCTATGGTTAGGTGTGGTCAACAAATGGCTTGAGATGCACGTAAAAGAGTACTGTATATAACCACAGACTTGCTTTGTGGTGAATTGCAAACATCTTTGTTATGGAGTGGAAGTGTAGCTTACACAGCTGCACCTATAACACCCATGTGCACATTATACAGTATGATTACAACACAGAATCTGTGAATGTATTCTTTTAAGAGTGTCACAACTTAGACACTGGAGCACTGTTTTGTGCAATTTATGCAGCAAGGAAATTTCTTACCATTGGAGTACTTCAAGCTTAAAAATATCACCTCCTTTTTAAAGTTTAGAATGTCAATTTATCAATTGATTCACTCATCTACCCAAATCAGTTTGCATTGAAATATTTTTAATTGCTTACAGCCAATATTGGTATGTGCGATTAATGTTGATTAATCAAAAGGTTTGTAATTAATTAGATTATTTTTGCTTGACTAGTAAAAATATAAGAAACTATGGCAGCCAAGTGAGCACAATCTATCAGCACCATCCAAATTGTAATCTTACACTGCATGCTTCAACAAAATCTATATTCAAATGAGTCTCCTCTCGTACTACACGTCCATTACTTCCAAATTTTTCAGGAGGGCCAAAAGAGGGCCAAAAGAATATTTAGACTGTATGAAGACTTGTTGTGCCTCAGAGTGATAACACTCACCTGTTAAAGCAGACGCAGTCTACATTTTATTGAATTAATGAGCCTATATCCTGTGGAAGGAGAAGCCTACCATGTGTCTTTTCATGACGTTGCCACGGGTGTATAAAAAGGACGCCACCAGAGCGGAGTGTTTCTGGGGGCTGGGACTTGCAGATTACTGTACAAAAATACATCTTTCCAGCTCACAAAAAACAACTTTATTCACTGATCTGGGTGAAAATGCATCTTATGGCTGTTCTGCATCTACTCTAGACAGATAGCTTTATAGCTAAAGTTAATGCTAACTACTGCTAACAAGCAGCCTCCCAATGAACACACTGGGCCGAGGCCATACACAGGCTTAAAGAACGATGGAGGCCAGTGACAGTACCGAGGTGAATAATGGAGTTTTCTGATGGACAGATAATGGTAGCTCTGTTGTTAAATTAACTGCTAACCTAACTGCTGCTTAAATGTAGCTGTCCTTAGGTAGTTAGTGGTCCTATTTGCGGACTCAAACCTGGGGTAAAGTAGCCAAATGTGTCACTGTCTTGCCATATTCACTGGGAGGGAGTCGGCTAGGGAGTCAGGGCAGAGCTGGTGGACAGCTAGCTCCACTGCGGGAGGATTAACGCACATTCAGCACTTTGCTACCGTAACAAAAATCAATATCCGCAACAGGTCCTTCCCTAGCTACCCATTCTTAAAGGAAACTCATAACTATGCTGAAGCAATTAGCACACCACTAGCTGTGTCATGGGGACTTTTCGATGGTGATGTCTAAGTGTTTAACACTTTGGACCAAAACAAGATCACAACTACAAACCCTAATGTGTTTGACTTTGTTCTTAATGTGACGTCATGAGTTGGCCTGTTCTGTAATCTTTGAGATGTACCTCTTTTTCTAGCCAGTTCCCACAGTACATTTCTTTGAAGCTCTAACCTACTTTAGTATTACATTTATACTGTTATGCTATTTCTATTGTGTACATACGCGCATTGATTGATATATGAACTTTACCTGTTATGTTTTGGTTTTTTTAAATGTTTGTCATTCAGTAGCGTAGATTTGTTAGTCCAGGTGTGTCTGATGGCATTTTTAGGGACGTCTGTTTATGAATGGGCCATGCAAGTCCACAACCCTACTTAAGACAGCCTCCCCCATTGTCTTGTCAGATAACCTGATGAGGGTCTAAGTTGTTGTCAATAAACTTAATCGCAAGTGAAGTGGACAGTGTGCGGGAGTCTTTTTCCTGACTTTCTTCTTCCACTAACATCAGGCAAAAAATAGTCTTCTTATGTGCAGCTGGTTTGGTAACTCTCAGTTAGTCAGTAACCCGCAATTGAATAAAACAGTGCCCTTGTTTTGGACACTTCAGCTCTCTGTTCACTCAGGTCAGGAATGTCAAGATGGTTTTCTTATGGTCCATGGCACACAGTTGTGTAAAGTTGATCTCGATGCAAAAGAAATGTATGCATTTTTACTTCCATCCCCACAGGCTGACAAGATAAGATACAACTCCATTCATCATGCATCAGCGAAATTGATCACTGATCATCATTATGATTTGCAACAATTGTTAATTTTGCTCCTAAAGGTTGCTGTTGAAAATGCTAGTAACCAGGCCATAGGAACTATTTTCATGCACTAGAGTTGGGGTGCATTTACATTTTCACTGAATCTGAATAGATTCTATTTATGTTTAGGTTTCAATAATAACAATAATTTAATATCTAGCTAAATTAATACCTGAAAACCTTTAACCAGATGTAACTTAAGTTGAATCACATCCAAGTAGTAGAATTAATTGGTATTCCAAACCCTGATAACAACCCAGATTCCAAAACAGCTGGGACACTGTAAAACTGACAGCAGCTTCACCAAGTGTTCCTGAGCCCATGTAGTAATATCCTTTATGTAATCATGTGTTTTACAAAGTGGTGAACCTTGCCCCATCCTTGCTTGTGAGCCTTTCAGGAATGTCCCTTTCATACCCAATCATTATACTATCACCTGTTAGCAATGAACCTGTTAACCTGTTGAATGATCCAAAAAAGTGTTTTTGGAGCATTCTACAATTTTTCCAGTCTTTTGTTGCCCCTGTCCTAATTTGTTTGGAACGTATTGCCGGCATCAGATTCACAAGAAAAATTACGAAAATCAATGAAGTTGATGAGGGAAAACATTAAGTATATTGTCTTTGTACTCAACTGAGTATATGACAAAAGGGATTAGCAAATACACACAAAAAAATCACATTCTGTTTTATTTGGCCTATGTTTTACACAGCATCTCAACTTTCAGAATACAGGTTGTATGAGCTAATTTCCAATCTTATGTTCTTGGAAAACTGCAGCAGCATGTTCATTAACCTTTAGGACATTTACTGAGTTTTGCAGGCTTTTCCTTATCTCTTTCCTTACTAAAAACCCTTATTTTACTGACTGTTGGAACTTCAATATACAACAGAGTGCCTAAACACAAAATACCTAAGGCACAAAGAACAGTCTTGTGCAGTATTCATCAGTTGTATCTTTAATCTTGTTCGTTCACCTCTAAACAAAAGCTAAGAACCGAAGCTAATGGAGAGAAGCACATTGATTTCTGTCTGTGGAAGAAAATTATTTCCGACGGTGCATGCTGTTATCTACAGTTCTACTTAATCTTGGTTTTGCATTCATTATTCATGTTATCGACAGGCACTCTGCTGGTGAGCACTGTACATCCCTACAATATGTCCAGCTTGATAAAATGTGTCAAACAGAGCATGTATACTGTACTGTACTGTTAGATTTTCTTTTCTCATTCTCTGTATAGATTTTGAAGTTGAGTTTCAGTTGAATTTAAAACACACAACTGGATCATTAATCTGGCATTTTGGATGTTTTCCCACTGGTGTTTATGGTTTAGAGATATTGACATTTGCGTCTTTGTATGTTAGCACTGGCATCAATGCTTGTACAACTCAGTAAATAATCAATCATCTTCCTGAACAAAAGAAAAATATGTAAAGATGGACTGTAATCAGTGCAGGGGTAGACAATAAGGGAAATTTCAATCTTCTTTTGAAGATCACTGGCGCCACCATTGTAACCACTGGCCCAGGAATCGATAACGCCATAATAACGAAAAAGAACAATTTGATTAATCATTTAACATTTATTTGAATACTGCAGTACTGAGGTTACAGTGCAAATACATATCAAAAGTGCAAACAGTGCTGAATTACTGAAGCAAAATCAGTTCTTCCTCCATCTCCTCCTCAGTTGGTTGATTTTTGCGCCCCCCTCCTGATGCCCAGGCAGTATATCCTTGGCGTCTGCTTCTGGGCCCTGACTGCCACCAGCTCAAAACAGCCTTCTCTGCTTTGAAGGTTCCCACATTTGGCCCCTCAATGGTCAGGTACATGAGACGAGTGAGACTTTGTGTTGACAGCTTTGACAGCCAGTCGCTTTTCACCCTCTTCATACAAGAGAAGCCCCTCTCGCAAACGTCTGTGCTGATAGCCATCGTGAGATAAATCTGGGCAAAGATGCCGAGGTTCCTGAACTTCTCCTGTAGATCAGCTGTAAAATAGAATAGCTGTTAGTAAATGGCAAAGCAGGGAGTAAACTTAGTTAATAGAAATATGACAAACAATTTAGCCCTACATACCTCTCTGGAGCATCAACAGGAGTGTCTCTCTGAGGGTCCCAGTGCGGCTTCCTGCCCAGATCTTGTACAGTCTGTACTCTCCCAGTACCTGATTGATTGAACACTTTATTAGCAGTTTGCAGGAAAAAAGCACGGGAAAGTACAGTTCAATACGGTCAACTAAGAGGATTACTGTAAAACCCAAGAAATCACTATGGCTTGTTTCAATTGGGGTCCTTTGTACCTCACTGGCTGTGGTCCCCTCACGCATAAGGATGCTGTCATAATGGTGGCACAGGGACTCCATGTCTGCTCGTCCATGGAGGACAAAGGCTTCCTTGGAGTCATCTGTGCTGCCAGGTTTTGGCCACATGTGGTGATCCAGGGCTGAGAATTTTCCCACAATACTGTCAGCAGACAGCAGGTCCCCCAGACGGCTCTCAATATGTTTGGTGACAAATCTGAAAATACAATTCATGTCAGCATCCATATTTCAAGTGTTGTCAAAGCTGTCAAAGGAGTTATTTATTAACCTGTAATTCTCTTCCTCTCAGGAACAAGTGTGTTGTCTGTTGAGGTGTTGGTGAGCTCCACCCCTCTGTAGCCAGTCGTTGCAGCAGCCAACATCCTCCTGTGTTGCTCTCCTGGCTCCAGAGACAGCTCTGTAAGGCCATTGATGCAGGCCTCAGTGTACTGCACTGCCTCCCCTGGAAGAACATAGTTACAGATTGTCATTTACCCTGTAAGACCACATTCAGCATATATTAAATAGAAAAACAAAACACACAGTATTTACCTGGTGTCAGATTATCCTGCTGAAACTGGAGGCTCAGTGTCTTCAGAAACTCCAGCATATCTAGCAGGAAGTGCATGAACTGGACATTCTCATAGCTTTTGAGGTATTGGAGAATGTTTTTTGCTCTTCCCACTACCGCAGGTGATGGTCGGGGTGTCCGCTCTGGGCTGACCTGGTCCTCAAAGTGTGCCACAAAGACAGCATACCCATTACACAGGATCTGGAGGAGAAATACAACATGACATTTTTTATTTCATACCTACTTAAATTGTTCTGAATTACATAAAACTTTGGAAAGGTATCAATTGAACAACTACCTGTGTTGCCTTGTAGATGTAGGGCAACCACCTGGCCTCCTTCAGGTTTGTAGGTTTGAGGACCTTGTCCTCCAGTGCATCTGCCAGCACCCTCAGTTCCCTGAGTGCCTTAGGGGAGTAGTGGTACTGCATATACAAATAATGCAGTACCTCCTGCAGCTTTTTAATCCCTGGCTGTGCTTTAATGGCATCTACCATCCCCAGCTCCAGCCTGTGTGCCACACAGTGGATGGAAAGCAGGTGTCTAATCTCTTCCTTGAGCTTTGCAGCCACACCAGTCTGCTTCCCCATATTGACAGCTGCACCATCAGCACAAAAGAAGACCACCTTCTCCTTCCACTTTTCCAGACCTGCTTTCTCTAACACTAAAGGGGGAAAAAAAGCAATAATTCATTGGCCAGGAACAACTTAACATGATCACTTTACTAAATAACCTATTCTTATTTGCTTACCCGACTGTACCGCAGAAAGCACACCAGCTGCATGTGCATGCGTGACATCCTTGATGCCAAGGAAGGACTGGACCACCCCCCTCTCCTTACTGAAGAATTTTACATACACTATCTCATTCTCTAGGATCCCACTATCAGTTGCCCCATCAATCATGACGCTGATGTAGTGGGCATTCTTTATGTCAGTAAGGAGTTGCTCCCTCTCCATGTTGTAGATGTCAATTGGGAATCTGGAGGGAAATAAGTGCATTTCAGTAATAATGAAGAAATTGAAAAAGGTAATTAAGTTAGGAATTTAGTTGAAGTTCTCACCTTGCACATGCCTTATCTGACTTGTAGCAGTTTGGCATGTTTGAGCCAGTCCTGCTGTTGAGCTGCACCAAGTCAGGAAAGTCAATAAATGGCTTCTCTTTCTTTACTACATAGTAAGCTGTGTGGAACATGTTCTCCATTTGTTTCTTGAAGCCTGCATCCATGTCACAGTTTACATGTACACCAGCTTACACAGCAGGTGTTTCACTCTCTGACTTCTTCCTCTTCAGGCACCTGATGTGAAGCACTTTTTTCGTGAGGGTCAAAGCCAGTAGCCCTTTCTGCCACATGGCCCTTGTAGAGTGGAGAAGTCCTCAAATAAACAAAAAAAAACCCCTCACAACTCACATCTCCTGCCTGTATTCATCATAAATATAAAAAAACTAGCTACTATAATTTCTATAAAGCAAGTGTTTATCATTAGATAATTAAAATAATAGTCATAATCATAATAATTCCAAGTTATTATTAATAATATAATAACAATAATAATTCAAACACCGATCTACAGTGTGTCACAAATGTGTGTCACAGTGTGTCCTGTTTTCAAGCGAGACTGTTATTTTCTCCGTAGTTACACAGCAATGCGTTATCATACACTAATGTTCATACACTTAAACTTTTCTCTAACTTACTTGTCTGCAAACGTGGGCATTGACCTGCACAGTTCACAGTAGACCTCATTTTTTCCCTCGTCATACCCCAGCCAATTCCAGCGGTCTCGCCACTGCGGCTGGAACTTTCTTTCCCTTTTCTTTTCGTAATTCCTCTCACTCTCTCTCAACTCCTCTGGTGCCTTTCTTTTCTTATCTTTTTGTTTTTTGCCCAGCGTTTGGCTGGGTACTGGGGGTTTTAGAAACATTAGCTACTGATGTCGGGAACAGTACCGATGAGAAACTCCGTGTCAACAGTCGGCAGTAGTGAGCGAGCGGCACGCGGTAAAGAGCGAGCTGTGCAGGTGGTGTGTTTACGTCCGAGGGAGAGCACAGCGCTGGCTGTCTTTGATCAGGATCACATAACACTATGTGTTAGCGGTAATAACGAGACGAGATTTCACAGAAATCATTGCAAAACACAGTACCACAGGGAATTAATGTGAAATTAGATTTTTTTTTACCGGACCTTTTTTTTTTTCAAGGCATATTTTTCACTGGCCCAACCGGGCCAGTGCTTGGAGCATTCTGGTGGCCCGGACGGTTTTGAAAGTACGTCCGGGCCACCGGGGCCATTTATATTGTCTACCCCTGCAGTGGCTTGTAATGCTGAAAGAAATTGTTTCCTTTTTCCACTGATTTGAATTGGCATTGCTAACAAGAAGCTGCTGCCAATTTAAGCCATTCTTTGATCTTGGTGTGGCCAGGTCATGAATGAGGAGACCGACACAGTAGAATAATTATTGTGGGTCTTTTATTCCCCGACTGCAAGTTATAAAAGAAACAGCATTAACACTGCAATTTTGAGGATTTGAGGTAATCAGTATAAAACAAACTAAATATTTTTCCTCACTGTAGTACGTCACACTTACGGTAAACCTCAGTTAGTTTATGAACTTCAAAACACTATCTCTGTGTCCTAGACATTTGCTCCAGTTAAAAGTGACTCTAGACTTGACTAGACAACAGTAGTGGCTCTTTCTGAATAAATAAAATAAAAACAGAAAAACAAATAAATACATTTTCCCAGCCACATAACTCATAGTCACATTACAGAATATTCTTTAGTTCACAGAAAACATACTGTAAATTACACTAATGAACAAAATACATTTTCAAGTAAACATTCTTGCATGAGCTTAAAACACATTTTGTGAATAGTCTTAAACTCACTCTCACTCCTGTGTGCAGCTTGTGCGCCAAGTCACACACCTTGACCTCAATGTGCTCTATCTCCCCTCTAAATTCATCAAACACATAATGGACAGTTTATGCAAACAGTGATGTAAGCAACATACACAGTGATGATATTGTTCATAAATGTACTTAGTTGCCACTCACGCTGACCCCGCTGTTCAGTTTTGTCCACAGCGTGTTGGAGTTATCGCACACCTTACTCATGTTACCAATCTACAGGAATTGGCAAAAATACATAAACATCCTTTATGAACCTTAGTCGGTTAGCGTAATCATCATCTTATTTGCTGATACTCATAACCATTCTTGTGCTTTATCAATGTTAATAGGGATATTTTTCACACGCGACATCAAAATACACACCTCAGCAGTCCATCTTTCACTCCTGCTACTGCTACTTCCGTGTAACTAACTGTGCACGGGAACGCCGTGATCTCCTGCGGTCTCGCGCAACCTACCGCTGCGGTTAACACAGTAATAATTCCCTACAGAATAATAAAACACTGTCTTAACAGTCTGAAAACAGTCTTGGTCTCTTATTCACCTGGCTACTTTGGTGTGCATCTACGGGAGCAGTGTGGTCACGCAATCTTGTAAGTAGTTCCTGGCAGGGGCGGACTGGGGGGGAAAAGTGGCCCGGGAGCCATTGACAGACCGGCCCATTTCATGCGCGGTGTGGGGAGCCAGCCAGCCAGCCGGCAACACAGGTTTCATGTACCTTGATGAAAAAAACTGCATTTGATGTTGTTTTGGACCATAATCATATAGTAATCATTAACCTGAACCCTTAAGTAGCCTACAGTAAAATAATTACAGCAGTATAGTGATTTTACAGCATGTAGTGATTTTAATGCAAACAGGTCATTGATACAATAAAATTTGGCCGACCAATTTGCAATTTGCTATACCATGAGTAAACAACTAGAGGGCAACATAATTACAACAATAAGCCCATTTCAATAAAAATGTTTTTTAAAAATAGATAAACAACAAAGCTAACTATATAGTATGTAAAAGCTTAACCCAGAACATTTATGAAAATGAAAACTAAACTGAAAATAGCAAACTGACATTTGAAAACTAAAAACTTGAAATGTGAAAAATCCTGGCAACTCTGTCTGATGATGATCCCATGTAGGATGGGCCATGTACAGACACATAAATAAACTATTCATTCATTTATACTCATTTAGTATTAGTCAATTCAAAGACAGTAACAGGTGGATTTCAACCAGACGATAACATTATCTATAGGCAGGTTGACAAATACAGGAAACATCTGGTCAGTGAATGGTGTTCATTTTGGACTCTGTAGGCTAGCTAACACTAGGTTAGGCACTTTGCGGCATTAACTTACGTTCTCAATCCACTGTCTTGCACCGTTAGCGCACTGTCATTGACAAGTGACAGCTGCAACAGCCTGAGGAAATGGGTGGGACTTACCCACATGGATGAAATGTGATTGGCTATCAGCATAGACAGTGATACGTGAACACAGGTATAGCCTATCACAACAATAGCCGCCTGAGCCAGCCCCCAAGAGGACCACAACGCTGTTGGCCGTTGCGATAGACTTTTTTTCCCCTTTCTTTTTCTTTTACTCATGGCCCGGCCCACCGGCCCACCGGGGCGTTTCAACATTTGTAGGCATGACACCATTCAGTAGTTTTGATGAGAAGTCTGGACAGTTAAGCTGTGTTTGTGGCAACAGAAGCAGATATTTTAAGCAATGTCAAGCCAGATATTATCCTTCCTAACCCTAATCAAGTGGTATTTGTGCCTAAAAAATGTAAAGTTTCAACATATCATTGCTCTGTACTGTTAATGTTACACATTCATTTCAAGGCACGAACCGAACTAAACTTCTCTGTACTGTACGGCACGATCGGATATCACTGGCTAAATGTTGTTCCTGTAACATCATAATTAGTGGTGTTCCAGGGCCATCATTGCAACTGATCAATCACATTTTTTAAATGTTATAGCTTTCTGACTTGGTTAAAAGCCCAGAAAAATATGTACATGGGAGAAATTATACCTTCTAACATGTTTTTAATGTTTTAAAAGGGTCTATTTGAACCTTTTTGGTGTCTTCAGATTCATCTCAGTCCTTTCCTCAGGAATCCATTCCTGAAATCCTGATTTACATTAATACTTACTATTCTTTGAGTTACACATACAAAAAGTTGTTGTTGCTATGTATGAGACCATAAGCACTGGCTGATTTGGATCAACTTGACTTTTACCTCCTCTCTGAGTTTCTGTGGTGACACAATTGTGAAAAGCTCAGACAAAAACAGAAGCTGCCTTGATTTGCTCTGTCCATTCCCATTGATTATAGATGATGTTGTGATTTTAGCTCCACTTTCCATTGTAACCTGCCTTATCTAACTCAGCCCATTAGCACTGAACAATTTTCAATTTACATTTGCGCTGAATTACTGCCACAATCCCTGTTGGTGTAAAAATACCAGGTGTAGCAGGGCAGTGCTGCGGCCTGGAGCAGATATCCAGGAACTGTTGCCTCCAACACCCAAAACAATCCCTCCAAGGCTAGCACGCTGCCAGCTGGCCCGCAGCCACAGAGCCTTTCCTTCCCTCTCAGATACCTCCTCAGCTGGCCTCAGGCTCAGGGGCTCTAACACCCTCTGCTCTGACCTACCTGGATCAGATCAACCCACTCAGCTGTTGGACCCCTAGTCCAGATCACTGTATGAACCCCACAGCCACAGGAGTACATTCAGTGCTTAACTGATCCCACCAAGATGCACCACAGAGCGCCACAGGAAATCATTCCTGCCTGTGTCAGACACTCTGAGTCAATAGGAGGACTCTGAACGCTTTGTTTCTCTCTAATGTGCAATAATTAAGACAAACAATGTGCAATAACCCATATATTTTCAACTGTAGCATTATTTATTACACTTATATGGATATATTCTAGTAGAATGTACATTTCTTGTATTTTTATTCTGTTTCTGTTGTTCTTGCTTACATATAGTTTGTATTATTTTTTTTATTTTTTTTCTGCATATTTCTGGACTTGCTGCAATACAAGCAATTTCCCCTCGGGGATCAATAAAGTATTTCTGATTCTGATTCTGATAAGCCAGAGTCAGGCTGATCAAACTGAGGAAAAAAGCCAGCCATTTGTTGGCATCATTGGCTCTGACTGTGCAATATCAACATAATATGACTGGACAATACTCGAAATAGGGTCCTTTACAAAGACCCTAATTTGAGTGAGGGGGGAGGGTTGATTTATATTAGTGGCATTTAGGGATGGGATCCAATAGAGGGGCTCACTGTGGATCCAGGTCCAATGGGTGAAATATCACAATTCATTAAGCTCTGGGACCAATACATCTCTCATTGAATCTTTCATTCTCAATCTGTTCAAGGTAGCCTTTTTTGCCTTCTTCTTACACTAGAGGCATCAGCGAAGTAAAAAATAACCGCTGTTGTACAAACTTGGGCTAAATTATACCACTTTTACATTGAAAACAGCATGTATACATGGGTTTTTTAAATGCGGGTCAACCTGCTAATAATCAGCAATTAATTCCATTCACATTGCCAGTAGACAAGTTTGTCTTTCGTTTTTTTCCCCCTTGTGTGTCCCATTCATCATCACAATCATTCCGGGAAAACAGGGAACAGTAGAAAGCAGCAGATCATATACCTCATCAGACTACATCCAGAAGACGCCAATCTAGTTTGAAAAAGTCATAATCACTAATATTCTGATTTAGACACAGACAGATTGTTTTTTTCCAGAGCTGATAACTGAAGTTGCTAAGGAGTGAGACATCTTGTTTCTTCCTGATTTCTGATGAAGTGCACTTGCACAGTAGCAATCAGGCAGCTGACCACACAGAAGTCACAAACTATACAAACAAAATGTATCAAATTATCTTTAACTTCAGTCTCTTCACATACATCTTCACATGATGTTCAAGCGCTGCCTGACAGAGACGGAAGATATTAACAAGCCAACAGCCTTAACTTCAACACACATCATTGCATCACAACTGAAAAGGAGAGTAAAATTAGTGCTGTTGAGTTTTGTGTCCTCATCCATAATTTTTGTATGCACTTTCAGTTTTATTTTGTATGTATGATGTCACTTCCTGTCATGATGTTTGTTTTTGTTTGTGATGCTTTCCGTTAATTGTATTGCGTTTACATTAAAATGTTAGTTAGTCGGAAGCAGGTGAAACACTCGACTGGCCATGGCCACTGATGAAATTGTGTTGTTTGGCCAGTGTGAAATAGCACAGTTGGACTCATTATGGACAGTTTAAAAAACAAATGATCAAAACTTATACAGCAGAATCCAAGATATTATCTTTTTTAATCGCATGATTATCCAAAGTTAACTTGCAAATACAATCGCACATTTTAAATCTGTTCTAAATGTACCTTACAGGGATATTTTTCAAGTTTTTAATACAAAAAAAAGAATCCAAAACAATGACAAATAATCCAGAATATTCTCCATAATAACCAACCACAAATATGCTGGCAAACTCAAGCCCAACGAGCAACAACAGATGGGTATATTGACCTGAATGTAACATTCCTTAGCATTACTAACACAATGTGTCCAACTGCAGTCACCCATTTAGCTATTGCTGTTGAAAGTTTGTCTCATGTAGAGTTGTCCAGGTGTCTCCTTCGCAAACTATACAGCATGGTCTGCCTTTGGATAGGGGAGGAGGGCTTTCTGCATCAACTGTGTGCTTGGCTAGCAAGTGGCATTTGAGGCTCAACATACTCCGGTGGGAACACAATTCACATCGACATCGTAAATGCAAATAACTTTCTTCTTGTCTAGAGAACTATCTGGCAGGGCTTTGAAGCTGAACTTTCCATTCAAAAGACCCTTTTCTTTATCCATTTCTGCTCAAGGAGGTTTGTTTCTGCTTGCCATCCACAATGTTGAAGAGGAATATTGCGTTAATGTGTTATCACATAAACTGTGACAGCCCTAGTATGCACATTAGTTTTTAACAGTGCAAATCTTTTTTCTTTTTTTAAACCCTGCACTAGGCTTGTTGCAGTAGTGTTCCCAGTGTTACTCGGTGGATGGGCTTACACCAATTACATTACTTGCACACCGACCCCACCGTTGTTTTACAATGTCAAACGCACGCTATGTTACAAACTGGGGGCTAGCAGCAAAGTCGCAGCACAGAGAAAACAGGAGTCACAAACGTAAAAGTACCTATTTGGTAGGAATGCACTATATGGATTTTTTTTCCAACCGATAATTACCTCTTGCAACCAATAACAATAACAAATAAAAAAATATATATATATTTTTTGTTTACGATTTTACATTTTATAAATTTCCAAACGTGTAGTTTTTCTGCACCTGAGGGTAAAGGAAGGCAAAGATGCAGTGAGTAAAGATGAATGATTTAATATTCCAAAGCTCAAACCATCTAACTGACATTACTATTACCCACAAAAAACAATGGCTCTTCTTAGGTGTCTCTGGGCTAGAGAGAGCAGACAGGTTGGGTTTCCAAAGTTGGGACTGCCCCTCCATGAGCAAAACTCACCTTGCTGAAACCAAATAATGTTTCCTCCATCCAAGCTTGGTGCCTGTAGAGGGGCTGTCCACCATGCGTTCACCTGGCCTGTCTGCTCTGTTCTGTAAGCCAAGCCTGTAAGGGATGCGGACACATGGTAGGCGGTGCCCAGACTAGTGTTGTAGTAGTCGAGATCGGTCTTGGTCTCGATACCGGTCTCGAGACCATTTTTGAGGTTCTTGGTCTTGTCTTGGAATCGAGGGCATTTATACTCGGTCTTGTCTCGGTCTCGGACTGGGCGGACTCGGGTTTTTTGAACGAGACCGGTCAAGACCACTGCTGATAGGCTTTTTGTCCATGCCTTTCTGATAAGAGTGAAAAAGGACCCTCTCAAAAACAGCTAATAACTTCAAATCCTTGGTAGTGTGAAGATTTCCCCCAGCTAAAAAATAAGAAAACTCACATTTTGATGTTTTGTTATGATTTTCCTTTGATATATATGGTCTTGGTCTTGTCTCAGTCTCGACCTCTAAAAGTCTTAGTCTTGTCTCGGTCTGAATGTATGTATGAATACACAGTACAAACTAAACTATATTCACTGTAACTTTAATCATGTAAATATCTGAACTGATTACTCTTAAACTGCAGACACATATTTGCTTTTATCACGGTGGTGATGGATCGCAGGTTTATCTATGGACACCAGGGAAATCTGTGTATTGGGTGGTCCTGGTCATAAAACTGTAAAACATTGTGATTAATATCAGATGGGCTCCTGGTGGGTGAAATAATACATGTCATTAATGAGAAATGATATAAGTGCGTCTCTCCGTTAACCGAGATGTGCGCAATTACACATGCGGCGCATCTGATTAACTTTATTGATTATTAAAGCTCTCAACAATTTTCAGTTCTGTGTTATAATTTGAATATATATAGATAATGGCATTTTTGGCATGAATTTATCTGACGTCTTTACAGCTGTTGAAGCCAACTGACAACTGGTCCAGCTTTGATCAACTGCAGCCGTCATCAGAAACAGACATTGCTTCATTTGACACTGCAGAGGAAAGGATGTCTAATTTCTCTTAAAACATATTTCCTCGGTCCTCTCTCCTCCCATGGTTTCCTCGCGTCTCTCAACGAATCCTCGGTGGGAGGGCCAAAGATACAAGGAAAAGACACAAGTGAGGGAAATGTAGATACAATTTAGGTGAAATGAGAAGACATCAGTGACATACAATGTAACGCTTCAGATATGAATCACAGACAGTATGCCTTGCCTGCGAGAAATGGGAATGGGGTCAAAAGGCGACTTTTAGTGGGTTGACCCGTGTTTAAAAAACCTGTGTAGGCTTGCTAATTTTGGTGGAAAAGTGGCATTACATTCTAGTCTTAGTTAAAACTTACTCACCAAACACAACACAGTAAAGACCACATATCTGACCTGGATTGCATTCATGCTGCAAGTGAAATTGTCCCAAAGATGTACACATCTCTGTTAAACTAATTCATGTGAATCATCTAGAGCTGAATGGTGCCACAAGTTTTAACTCATTAAACAAATGCTTGGAACTTTGAAATGACTTGTATTTCAAACAGTTTTTAATGGAGCTAAATCGGGGTCAAATGTTTTGTACTTGAATAAGTAAAATTTGAAACTGAAATTTCAAGTTTTGATTTGAATTTTGAAAAATACATCAACGTATTCAAATTAAAAATAAACGTACAAAAAGTTTTTTCAGGTTCAAAATAATTATGATCAACTCTGGTAATTCTTTTGAATAAATCATTTATTTTCATTTTTCACTTTCACGTGTTTTGATATTTGGGACCCTATTTCTTTCAGTTGCATGTTTTATCTTTTCAGATTCAGATCTTAGTTTTTTTACAGTTTCAAATCTTTTTTTCAGTTTCAGATCATTTTTTCAGTTTCCATCCATCCATCCATTTTCTTCTGCTTATCCGGGGCCGGGTCGCGGGGGCAGCTGCCTGAGCAGGGACACCCAGACTTCCCTCTCCCCGGACACTTCCTCCAGCTCTTCCGAGAGGATCCCAAGGCGTTCCCAGGACAGCCGGGCGACATAGTCACTCCAGCGTGTCCTGGGTCTTCCTCGGGTCTCCTCCCCCCGGTGGGGCATGCCTGGAACACCTCCCGAGGGAGGCATCCAGGGGGCATCCGATACAGATGCCCGAGCCACCTCAGCTGGCTCCTCCCGTGTGGCGGAGCTCCTCACCCTATCTCTAAGGGAGCGCCCCGCCACCCTGCGAAGGAAACTCATTTCGGCCGCTTGTATCCGGGATCTTATTCTTTCGGTCACGACCCAAAGTTCGTGACCATAGGTCTTCACCACGACAGACCGATACAACGACCGCATTACTGCGGCCGCTGCACCGATCCCCCTATCAATCTCACGTTCCATCCTTCCCTCACTCGTGAACAAGACCCCAAGATACTTGAACTCCTCCACTTGAGGCAGGATCTCTCCCCCATACCCGGAGGGAGCAAGCCACCCTTTTCCGGTCAAGAACCATGCCCTCAGACTTGGAGGTGCTGATTCTCATCCCAGCTGCTTCACACTCGGCTGCAAACCACCCCAGAACATGCTGGAGGTCCTGGCTCGAAGGAGCCAACAAGACAACATCGTCCGCAAAAAGCAGGGATGAAATCCTGTGGCTCCCGAACCAGATCCCCTCCGGCCCATGACTGCGCCTAGAAATTCTGTCCATAAAAATAAGGTTCAAGGTTCAAGGTTCAAGGTTTCTTTATTAATACCAGCTGGTAAATTTGTTGTGCAGACAGGCATTCGGCAATCCCAATATAAAAAACAGCCACACCCAGACATCATGACAGACAAAACACAACATAATCAAAATACATGGTCATAGGAAGGGCCGGCTTTTGCTATGGGCAATGTGGGCGACCGCCCAGGGCGCAATCTATGAGGGCGCACGAGCGCCCTCAAAAAAAACAAACAAAAAAAAACTTGCAAGTTTTCTAGACTACCGCTCATTTCCATGTCAGCTCAGTGGAGTGGCGCTGGGCGCCCTCATTGTCACGTCAGCTCGCTGCTGAGAGTCACACAGGTTGTGTGTGTGTCAGAATAGGCAAGGGGGAGGGGGGCGGGGGATAGACTGATGATTCCAGGCCACACAACACAAACCGCCTCCAACGGGCATCTAGCCATCAGGTGCCCAGTTCAGAAAGAGAAGAAAAGAAGAAGAGGAGAAACGGGCAAAAGATAAAGGTATGCAGATTTCTATGAGTGACGTGAGTGACAGTAGCCTATAGTCTATTTATTAGCCTCTTGCTAATATGTTGCTACTTAGCCACAGAAGACGACTGTATTTGGTTTGTAGTTTTGCTGAACTAGCAACTATTAGAATTGAGGCATCATGTCATGCAACTAATTTCACCCATAGGCAACCTGGGCTACTTTGTGTTTGCAACACAACAAGTGCAAATTCACACAGAGTCCTGACTGTGGAATTTTTAATGCTATACGCTATATGCTAACTTAAATAACTTCTAATATACATTGACATGGCATTTTGTAAGCTACATGTTATATAGCTTTTTGAATAATTTGTAGTGTGTTATGCTTAGTTAATAGGATGTTAACAAATGTTAATCAAATGTGCATTATGGTCATTTTAATTGGGTAACTGATGCGTGTGTGATGTAAGTGTGACCTAACTTACATATTGTATCTTAATTGTAAATTCAGAGGCACTTCTGAAATATTTTGGAGCTGGAGCACCCACTGGCCAAAGTGAGGAGTCAGATACTTCCACAGCAGCCACAGACATGGTCCTGGAGTCTGATGAGGAGCCATCTACCTCTGCAGCCACATGTTCCTTGCAGGACTCCTCAGAGGTGTGTGTGTGTGTGTGTGTGTGTGTGTGTGTGTCTGTATGTGCAAAACTGGTGTGTTATCATAACTGGAACCGTTCAGATGGTATTAATAGGATGATGCAAAACAAAACTTGTATGTAAAATATGAAAAAGTTTACTGCAGGAATCTTTTTTTTATGCTCCATAGAGTAGCCTTTTTTTTTTTTTTTGCTTTCTTCAGGGATTTTTCAAGCATGGTTATTAGATCCTGTGATGAAGGATTTGTGCAATTTACATTTGTTTTTATATACTGTATTTCATTTACTGATCTTGTTTTTTTTCTCTGTTCTTGTTACCTTTTTGTATTTAAGATTATATATAATAAAATTATACAAATAATGTAATATATTGTCGGGTTTTGGGGGGGGGGGGGGGGGGGGGGGGGGTCAAGGGATGGTTCGCCCAGGGCGTAAATCGAGCCAGGACCGCCCCTGGTCATAGGAATAAGTAGAAAAGTGCTTCTACATAAAAAAGAAAAGAAAAGTGCTTCTACATGACCCTGGGGCCAAGTAAGTTCAATATGAACAAGTTCACCTTGTGGCTGTACTATTCAGCATTAAAATTGCTGTGGGTATGAAGCTACTTCTGTACGGTTTTGTCCTACCCTTAGGGGCCACAAAACGACAGCCAGAGCGAAGGAGCTGGAACTCGCCATGCAAGGGATGTGAGCAGTCATTATGAATAGCGGTGGCTTTACGCTGCAGATGTGTATCATAGAGGGCTGCCATGGTGAGTTGAGGCTCACCAATTATCCTACCAGCCCATTTGATAATCTGGTTCAGGGAATTTTTGTCCTGTAGTGACAGATTACCAAACCAGGACACCAGGGCAAAAGATAACACAGACTCAATAAAAGCTCGATAAAATAGCCTGAGCATAGTTTTGTCAATGTTAAAACTGGACAATTTCCGAAGATAAAACAAACACTGATGTCCCCTCTTACACACTGCTTCACAGTTCTTGTTAAAAGACAGTTTAGAGTCAATGACAGTCCCCAGATATTTGTAGCTTTCCACACATTCCACAGATTGGCCCTTAATGACTGTGGGATCACAATTTGGAGTCTGTGTCCTAAAATCAATAGTCACGTCCTTTGTCTTGGATGTGTTGAGCACCAAAAAAGAAGAATCACACCAACTAATAAAATCCTGCAAGACTGGACCATGGCTGGATTCATTGTTGTGCAACAAACTCACAATGGCCGCGTTTCCCAGATTCGATCGTTCTTAAGGACTTAAGAAGGCTCTTAAGAAGGGTTCGGCTAAGAAGGAGCGCTAAGATACGGGTGTTTCCCAGATGCGTTCTTAACTGCCTTCTTAGGAGAACCTTAAGATCAAGCCAAAGAAGCTTGCTAAGAAGCTCTTAGTGGGAGCTGTCCACCGCGCTGCTGCTGTGCTGAATCAATCGATGCCAGGCAAATCGATCACCCACCTCTTTATCAGCGCATAAGTGTGTGTGTGTGTGTGTGTGTGTGTGTGTGCGCGCTGTCAGACCGGCTTGTACAGGCAAAGAGATCCAACGGCCGTTGGATCTCCGCACGGGGCAGCCGGTACTTTGCCTGGACAGCCCGGTCTGACAGCACGTCCAGTGGGGAGAAGTGCTGACGCACGTATGCATTTATGTAAACAGTCTGGCTTCGCGCACGGCGACGCTGTTGGTTCGCAGCGAGAAAGTGCTGTATTGCAGCCATGGTTTCTCACACGCGCGGACTTTGGCAACGCAGAGTAGCAGGTGAAGCCTCTCTGGATGAGGTTCAGCTGAGTTTAATACATCTGTTCCCTTGATATCTGTGAAATGCCACAGGGTTGTTGTTTTTTTTATGTGTAGTACTATAAACTCATATATGCAGATGTTGCGGAAAACTTAAACGTGTAATTCAATAAAAAGGTTTTTTTTTCATCTACCATTTTCTTATTTTCTTTTCTTGCGCCAGTGGTCCGCAGCTATGAGCGCATTTCAACACTGAGCATTGTTTTATTATTTCGCAAAGTGGATGATATAAATTTCCCTGGCGCGCTTGATCACTGAGCATTTGGTCGCTAAGAAGGCTGTTAAGAGTGGGTCAGCTCGATCTTACATTTCCTTCTTAGTGAAAGATCTTCTTAAGGTAAGAGCGACTCTGGGAAACACATCCTTCTTTCACAGCGTTCTTAAGAGCGCTCCTAAGAAGATCTTAGCACTTAAGAGCTTCTTAACGAATCTGGGAAACGCGGCCAATGACTGTGTCGTCTGCAAATTTTAAAATGTGCCTGTTTTCATACACACTCTTGCACATGTTTATGTAAAGAATAAAAAGTAAAGGGGAGAGGAATAATGAACAGAACCGGTGACAAAGGGCAGCCCTGCCGGAGTCCAACATGCACTGGAAACAGGTCTGACTTACTGCCGGCAATGCGAACCAGACTCCTGCTCCGGTCGTACAGGGACCATACGGCCCTTAGCAGAGGGCCCCCGACCCCGTACTCCCGAAGCACCTCCCACAAGTCTTCTCCAAGTCCACAAAACACATGTGGACTGGTTGGGCAAACTCCCATGAACCCTCGAGCACCCTGCGGAGGGTATAGAGCTGGTCCAGTGTTCTGCTGCCAGGACGAAAACCGCATTGTTCTTCCTGAATCCGAGGTTCGACTATCGGCCGAATTCTCTTTTTCAGTTTCAGATCTTGCTTTTTCAGTTTCAGATCTTTTTTCAGTTAAGTACAAAACATTTGACCCCGATTTAGCTCCATAGTTTTTCAGTGTGCACTATTCACCTATGCCTTGTCCACGCCAATATGGATATTTTTCTTTTCTTTTCTTTTTTTTTAACATTTTTATTATTATTTATTTATTTTTTTCTTTATTAACACAAAATAGACACAATACAAACCACAAACAACCACAGTAAAATACATCAGACAACAAGACATGACAAGGCACAACAAACCATACAAGACATGCTAAAAAAAAGGGAAAATATACACATACATACATATACATGTTGGTCCCCGAGCATAGCTGCCCGCTCGGTTTGCCGGAACCGGTAACTCAGACAAAGTTACCGATAAACAAAAAATGTGCAAGAGGTAAGAGTGCCAACATTTTTTGTTTAATTTGTTGAAAAATTAAGATGTTGTCCACAAAAAATTAGGTTCTCCATCGGTGGGGATCGTCTAAATACACGTAATCTCCCCTTGGCCCACCGCCTATATGTGTTTATATTGTGTTTTAGTTACACTCACCTGCCAGAGAGAGACTGCAGAAATGGTGGAAACAGCAGGGCATGGTTCAGCTGTGAACTGACACTTCAAGGCTGGAAGTTCATCAGCACATCTGTAAAACGTCCAGTTCAAAGTCTATATGAATGAACCATCTAATGACATCTGCTTACAACTACAATGCAAACTATATTCACAGATATATGTAATCTTCCCAGGACCTCTGAACAGTGGACTTGGCCTTTCACACGTGTAGCACACAAGAATTCGTCCACCTCTCACATACAGCTCGTCTGGCTAATGTCCAAACAGCCCAGGGTAGCAGTGCATGTGTGAACTAGGGGTGGTGAAAAAAATCGATTATTGATTAATCGCGATTATAATAATGACGATTATGAGTCGATTATTAAATTTCCAAAGATCGATTATTTAAATGTTTTTAATTGTATTATAAACCGAAGTCCTCCTCTTACTGGCTGTCATACTTGATTTAACCGCAAGGAGGAGCTGTTACCTGTCTGTCATAACAAGACAGCGTGTAACAGAGCCGGCGAGCGAGCAAGTGTGCTAACTGAGCCGAGGTGAGCGAGGTGAGCGAGGTGCGGGTGCGAGGCGATAAAATGGAGCAAGAAATAGCAACAACCGGCAACCAGCTAATCCACCCAGCTCCATCTGGCCACTCTGCGGCAATACTAGCAACATGAGGGCTCACATGTCGCGCTTCCATCCAGGGGAGGCAGCCTGGGCAAAGGACGAGCGCCTGAAGCCTGTCATCCCACCAAACCAGCGCACTCTCCACGAGGTTGCTAAGCTTGCGCCCAGCTCAGAGCGAGCTAAGAAAATCACCAAGTGTATATCATTTTATATATATATATATATCATATTCATTGCGAAGGACATGAGACCATACAGCGTGGTGGAAAACACAGGCTTCCGCTACATGGTCCACAGTCTGGAGCCAAGATATGTTATTCCATCCCGGAGCGTTTTCATGCTTGAATCGATTCCAAATTTTTACAAGGAGACAAAGCTTTCCGTGCAAGAGTCCCTCAACTCTGCTCACAGGGTAGCAATAACGTGCAGTGCCTGGACATCCAGAGCTACAGTCTCATACATGACCGTTACAGCTCATTATGTCAGCAGTGAATGGAAGCTAATGTCCTACGTACTTCAGACGAGAGCTATGGATGATAGCCACACAGGCGCAAATATGTGTGAGTTTCTCAAAGCAATGGCAGACGAGTGGGGAATAGAGAAACACGACCTGGTTCTTGTCACCGACAATGCTTCTAACATGAGCCTGGCTGCTGAGCTTGGCAACTTTCTACATGTCCGGTGTTACGCTCACACCCTCAACATCGCTTGCCAACGAGCCCTGAAGCTGCCCACTGTAGCCCGACTCTTGGGTAGAGTCAGACGGATCACTGCCTTCTTTCATCGCAGCACCACAGCCAGTTATGTGTTGGAACAAAAGCAGGCCCTACTCGGTAAGTCAAAGGCTTGAAATTAATAAATAATATAATAATAATAATAACATATTAAAATGTTTGCTTTTGTAATCGAAGTAAATCTATTTAAACTGTAGCATAGTAGCATACAAATCAAGCTTTTTATTAACTTCTAATTCATCAATAGGCTACTTAAAAATCTAATTTCATGTAGGTTACTCGTAATGTGCTATATTTATTTTTCTGACTGATGTTAAATGGAAGATCAATAATCGTTAATAATCGAAAATCGAATCGATAATCGTTAATAATCGAAAACCGAATCGATAAACGTTAATAATCGAAAATTGATTTGTAATCAAATTGAGACTTCAGTAATCGGAATCGAATCAAATTGGGTAATTGGGCTGATTAACCACCCCTAGTGTGAACACTGCTATATGGATCAGATCCACAGTACTTGTAAACGTGGCCTGCGTGTAAATGGTAACGTTACATATAAATATGTTTCATACGGCAGTAGTCTATCATAGCTACATAGCTAATGTTAGCTACAAGCTGACGATGCTAACGATGTTAATGTTGGGCTAATACATACAAAAGCAACACAAGGAGCTAACGTTAGCTATGTTGACTACATAATGCAGAGTAATAATACATTTCCCCAACAAAACAAACCAGCTCATTACCTGTCAAACAGAGACACAGCTACCATAGCGTCTGTTTTCAGGCCTTCAACTCCATCAGTTGTCGCCATTGTTGAACAGCCACTCCAATGTTGACTCGCGTTTACTTCGTTAGCTATCCAACTTCTTTTTGTTTGAAGCCTTCTTGAGCTCGAGTCTTTCTTTTCTTGCTCTGTTTGGCAGTGCTAGCTGCTGTAGGTACAGCTGGTAATGAAAAGTGTGGCTGTACTTTCTCTGCCATTCTTGTCGGTAAACAATGAGCTCACTCCGCCACAGCTCCAGCAGCGCAGTGTGTAGACTCGGTCATGCGCAGTGAGTGTTGGGCGGAGTCAGCGCAGGGTGGGCAGGTAAGGACAGATTGATAGATGGGTAGGCTGTCCATAAAATATCTTTGGGCCCTAAAATTGATTGGATGAAGTTATTACAGCCATGTGGCTGCACACAGACCATGGATTATTTTCCTTTTTTTTCCCAAAGCATTTTATATTTTGATCACTGTCTGGATATTAACAGATTTTATACAAATATAATAAAAAAATGCCTGTGAACAGAATTAACAACCCCAGATTTAAGTATATATTCACCAAACTAGAGTTGGATAGAGTTTGAAGACTGGGTAGATTGACTAACTGGGACGTGTTTGGTCATTTTGACTCAAACAGACACACACAGCTGCTGCAGCTCTTTATAGGCCACATCCATTGTGGAGAGACAGAGATGTGACCTTGATGCTACTATGTTTACATTTTTAGGGAGACAAAACACAGAACACAATAGTAAATGTGTTACGCGTTGTGGCTTTCATATAGTCATAATTATAATAGGTATCTGATGTGATGTACACTTCTTTTAATAGAGACACATTCATGTATACTGATGTTCATTTACTTGTCATAGAGCTGGAAAACTTGTCGTTATTTTATGTGTTTACTGATCAATTTAATACAGATGAGCCAGACAGAATTAGAGAGAAGAGAGAAGAGACAGACAGCAGCAGAGCATTGAGAGGTGAACCTCTACAGCACTACACTGCATGATCTGTATCTGAAAACAGTGTGAATGTGTCAAATAAAATAAATATAAAACTAATGTCACCATATACCGTATATATTTTAACTGTTGATGGAGAGAGAGTGAAGACAGACAGCATCAGAGTAAAGAGAGGTGAGCTATACATCACTATACTGCATGGACTGTGCCTAAAAATTGTAATCAATTAATTAACCATTACATTTTTTTTTCTGGCAGCAGATGATGGAGAAAGAGAGATAGAAAACAGCAGAGGACAATGGAGAGAGAGAGAGAGAGCGAGAGAGAGAGAGAGAGAGAGAAAAGACAGACAGTCAGGAACAGATTATAGAGTGGTGAACTGCACAGCACTATACTTTCTAGTAAATTTTCAATGATAGCAGTTGTGAAGTACTCCGTTTTCATTTAATACTTATTACTCAGAACTACTATATTTTTACATAATAATTCATGATTACTTTGGAAAGTAAACAGCAGTTTTTGAGGTACACATAGCATTTTTTCAATGATTAAGGCATGTACTTTCAATGTAATTAAGTTGCCAGAGTGCAAAAAAAGGAATCAAGAAACATGCCTGACCGGCACTCCCATTGTGTCTCCAAACAGGGACCATGCCAACTGACATCTACTGTAGGTAATGTACTGACTATGGATAAGTAGCTCATATAACTGCTATTCCATTTTTGTCACTCCTCAAGGTTTTGCACAAAAACATGAGGACTGGTATATTTGAGGCTTCACTTTCATCTTTACAATGAAAGTCCATTACAACACCTGCATCAACAATTTGCATTTAACCTTAGCCTTGCAAGTGAACAAGACGCCAACATACATAACATAAAGCATTTTGAATTGTGTTTTAGTGTGTATATGTTGAGTGTTTATTGAGAAGTGAGTTTTTATTAAAAACTCCAGTGTATCCGTGTGTAGCTGTAAAACGCAGCATTTGGGGAAGTCATACCTCAATTTGCTCCACCTCGTTGTCAGTACACACAAATGAACCCCCTTTTGCTTGTCAAATAACTGAAAATAAATTAATAATTAGCAAAACTTTTTATGTTTTTAAGTCACTACCACCACATTTTTTGCGTTCTTGTGTGTACTGTGTATTTTGTGAAACCAAAGTCTGTATATATATATATATATGTATGTACATATATATATATATATATATATATATATATATTCAAGGTCTGCATTTTTTCATCTACGTAACATTGCAAAAATCAGGCCCATCCTGTCTAAAAAAGACGCAGAAAAGCTAGTCCATGCATTTGTTACTTCCAGGCTGGACTATTGTAATTCTCTATTATCAGGCTGCCCTAACAAGTCTCTAAAGAGTCTCCAGCTGGTCCAGAATGCTGCAGCACGTGTACTGACAGGAACTAAGAAAAGAGATCATATTACTCCTGTATTGGCCTCTCTGCACTGGCTCCCTGTAAAATCAAGAATAGAGTTTACCTTCCCCTCACCTACAAAGCTGTTAATGGTCAGGCACCATCATATCTCCAGGAGCTCATACTACCTTATTACCCAACTAGAGCATTACGCTCCCAGAGCGCAGGATTACTTGTAGTTCCTAAAGTCTCCAAAAGCAGAATGGGAGCCAGAGCCTTCAGTTATCAAGCTCCTCTTCTGTGGAACCATCTTCCTGTTTTGGTCAACTTAAGACTTAAGACCTTCCTTTTTGATATAGCTTATAGTTAGGGCTGGCCCGGGCCCGTCTTGGACCAGCTCTTAGTTATGCTGCTATAGGCCCAGTCCGGGGGACAAATGACACACTGAGCTTCTCTCTCCTCCTCTCCTCTCCATCTGTATACATTATGCCTGTATACATGCCCCATCTCTGCATGTCACTGTGAAAAATACGGTTAGCCTTTGGAAGCTCTCACCCGTCTGAACAGTTGGCTGATGTAGCCCTCACCCGTTGTAACTAATGCTGGTTAGTATAGGATTCAAACACGCTGCGGGATGTCCAGTAAAAGACAGATGCAGTTGAGGTCAGTTAAAGAATTTTTACTGTAGAGGCTTCGTCACCATTTATATCATATCCACACACAATCACCCACAGCAGTCTCCAAAGTGCATTAATGTGGTTCTGAAATTAAAATAATAAACATTATTGAATATTTAGCAATATGCACAATAACTACAAATTCACCCATATGCATATTTAAATTAGAGCGACATTAATCCAATGATATCTCCATAATATTAAACATAAACGGTGCATGTGGATGTATTGAGAAAAAAGGTATAAAACTCCCACACAATATCAAGAAATGAGTGACAGGCTCCAAAACTTCACACATGAACTAACAAACTTAATAGGACCACAACTATTACTAGTCCCATTCACACCTAATGTTAGCAGTAGCAGCTATTAGCATGCAATCACCATTACAACAGAGCTAACATCACAATTAAGCTAGCAAAAACGTGACTATCACTAAGAACAGAAAATCCTGCATTTTACATAACATAAAGCTGCAATCACATTGCATTCAAAGGTCCACAGTTGACTACTCACAGTTTTCATGCACGCACAACACTTTGAGAAACTTTCAGCACTCCTGCTGTCAGTAATGGTCGTCTGTGTCTCCGTGATTAGGATGAGAGACGGCAGCTGTGGTGGGTGGGGACAGACAGCTAGGAGTGCAACGTAATTGGTTGACTGTGATAATTGACTGACAGCTGAATGAACCAACAGATAACTGCTAACCAGAAATAAGGGATTATATGAGGTAGCTTGGCCTTTTTAACACACTGACTTCACTTCTTCCCCGGAGTCCTTGTGCTTTCTAGTCCTACAGGCTCCCATGGATCCTGGCCGCGCCCGGGTCGTGGATCGTGGATGCACCTACTGCTATGGCCCTGCCATCGTGGATGCACCTACTGCCATGGCCCTGCCTGATCGTGGATGCACCTACTGCCGTGGCCCTGCCTGACACCCACCACTACTGTTGCTAATATTAGTCATATCTCTGTTACATACGTTCCACTACTATTATTGTAATGCATTACTACATACTATCCTTGCCGTTGGCCACTGCTGCTGTTGTTACTGGTGGTCACATTTCCATTATGTGCATTTCATTATTATTGCTGTAATACCTCTTTATGTACTTTCACTCCTGTCAACCATCCATTATAATTGTATACATTGTGATCTCGTTGATCTGCTCTGTACATGCGACATCTATTGCACGTCTGTCCGTCCTGGGAGAGGGATCCCTCCTCTGTGGCTCTTCCTGAGGTTTCTTCCGCATTTTTTTTTTTCCCTGTTAAAAGGGCCTTTTTTTGGGGGGGGCAAGTTTTTCCTCACTCGAATCGAGGGTCGAAGGACAGAGGGTGTCGTCTCTGTACAGATTGTAAAGCCCTCTGAGGCAAACTGTGATTTGTGAATTTGGGCTATACAAATAAAATTTGATTTGATTTGATTTGATATATATGTGTGTGTGTGTGTGTATGACGTCATTGTAGGTATTGTCCAATGACACGCCTCGAAATTTCCCGGAGTTTAACTTTTTTTTCCCTTTGTTTGCCAGTTACCATGGTTACCATGGATCTGTTGTTTAACTCGCCACTGCAGTTAAGCTACCGGCATCGGAGTACAGTACATCAACACTTTGCACAAACATTGCTAATATAACACAAATTTTGCGCATCAATCACTTTAAGGAGGTAAAATTAATCAAATTAAAGGTCTATAAAGTTCGTTATTGAGCTTGATGAAAGGAGGAAAATGTATAATGTCCTGTCATCCCTTCTTTTGAAAACTTCAGTCTTCTGTAACATTAATGATGTCCTCAAAACGTCATTGTGAATTTTGCACATAATATTACCAATTTCCGACATCTGAGGTCCAGTGAGTTTTCTTTCCACCTGTCAATTTTGACAAAAATGATGAGCATAACGTAAAAAATAAAAATAGCCACACACACTACACCTCTCTAACTACGTTTGCAAGCAAACACAACAATGGAGATGTTTTTGAAAAAGGTGTTCCTGTAACCCCGTTTACAGACACAGAATGGAAAAAATGTATTACTGCTGTGTTTCTGTGGAAAGTCCTTAGTACCACAGTGAGTACTGTGGCAGAAGAGGCAGTGCTGAGATTTAACCTTACAACCCAGGTTTGTTGTCATACTATATAGTGGTTGTGTTATGTGTATGGCTTTAGCTTGCCAAGAGACTAAAAATGGAAATTAGCTTTGATATATATATATATATCAAAGCTAATTTCCATTTTTTTGACAGGTGGAAAGAAAACAACTCACTGGACCTCAGATGTTGGAAATTGGTAATATTATGTGCAAAATTCACAATGACATTTTGAGGACATCATTAATGTAACAGAAGACTGAAGTTTTCAAAAGAATGGATGTGTGTGCGTGCGTTCATTAATTGTCCTTTTAAATAAGTTAACTGTGAACCTCAAACTTCAGGAACCTGCTGCTATTCCAGGGGGTCCGCCCGCTATTCCGACATGTCTCTATTTAGACATGCCGCTATTCCGACATGTCTCCGACAATGACAAAAAACAATGTCCTAATAGTGGGATGCTTGAAAAATAACTTTAATGCCGCTATTCCGACAATTACAGGTCACTGTCTAAATAGCGGCATGTCGGAATAACAGCATGTAACCCTATTCCAGCTAACTGTGGCTACCACAGAGACTGCTACAGCCACTTCACCAATGTCACAAACATAAAACGAGCCCAGAGAAGATTTGAAAAGGCACCTTTATTTCAGAAAGAGGCTGAAAAAGAGGGTAGGTGTTAAATAAGAAAAGAATGCTCTTGTCAATGTGAATCTTGAACTTCAGCTGTGAATCTGTGAAGAAAAAGAATAGAAATTAGCATGAAAACACAATGACATTATGCACATTACATTTGAGAACCAAACTTTGTCTTTAACTCGTATGACATAAGTTGATTACACTGCTTCTTAGAATTATGTGGGGGGGAAACAAAATCAGATATAACAACTTTCTCGCATGATGTTCCTGGTGTTTCCCCCTGAGCCCCCTGCAGCACAGAAATGCACTAGCCCCATGACAATATGAATGAGATTCCTTCAGTTTAAGTTACAATGCCTGGTGCCACACACACACACACACACACACACACACACACACACACACATGCACACACACAGAAGTCAATGGGACAAAAATGTCCACTAATTATAATTATTAACATACAAAATTAACATTATTAGCCTAACTACTAAAATATACAATTATGCCCAACAACATTTCAGGGTAGTTTACTTCACTGTTTGAAATTTGCTGACTGGGGTATACCACAGAGAACCATGCTTTTAGATCATTTAAATTCCTTCTGTTATCCCTCTCTCTGGATATTACAGTAACACCAATAAAATAAAGGGGCGGCTGTAGCTCAGTGGGTAGAGCAGGTGACCAGCAGCCAGAAGGTTGCTGGTTCAAACCCCGGCTCCCCTGGGCGGAACTGAGCTACGTGCCGAAGCATCCTTGAGCAAGATGCTGAACCCCTAAACTGCTCCTGATGCGCAGTTGGCACCTTGCAAGCCTCTGCCATCAGAGGGCCCTGGATGAACTGGCGACTCATTCAGGGGTGTACCCTGGCCTTCGCCCGGTGAGAGCTGGATTTGGCCCCAGTAGCCCCGCAACCCCCCGAAAGGGGGGATAAAAGCGGCAACTTTTATAAATCAAATACATAGCAAAGCTAGCATTTTCCAACAACATTAATACTTACCTACACACGTGGTATTGTATCATCATATTTCGTGGTGGTTTTCCATGGATGTATCGCTGTCTTCACCTCTCCACCCCGTGTCCACAAGGTAAATATTGAGAGCAGCAGCTGTTCTTCGCATATCTATGTCTGATTGGCTGAATAACATCACGAGATTTGTAGCGTTGCGTGCCATTGGTGTAACTGACATAGTAGGCTGCAACGTTTGCCTGCAAATTTAACGAACTTTAAACTATGATTATGAAAAAATGTGCAAGAATTACGAGTGCCAACAAAGAAAATCTGATTGAGAAAAAAATAAACTTTAAAACGTAAAAGATCCAGGTTCTCCCTCCATGGGGATCATTATTTTCAAAAACTAAAGCTGATACGGGCCCTCGGCCCACCGTCTAATATGATGTAACTTTAAACACATTTAGTTCTCCATCCTTATCCAGTTTCTGTAATTATTAATTCATTTTTTTTGCAGAGGTGATGGAACTCCTTTCTCGTGGCCCAGGTACTCCAAGGTGTACAAAAAGTCCAGCAAGTAGAGCTTGTACACACTACTGTTGAAATGCATAGTAAAAATAATGAGAAAGTTAAACTATGTAAATTACCCTGACATTTTGCTCAGTCAAGAAACCTCTGGACGTCCTTCCTGTATATAGTTGTTTATGCTAATTGTACTGTATATTGTCTAAACAATAAAAGGTAAACTATTTTTGTAGTGTTATTTATTTACACGTGTTCCAAGAAATATAATAAACAAGAGTCTTATCTAATTCAGTTGTTATTATTAGTGCATCACGTAAAGTGCAAGAACTGTATTGGGACGGTTGTTTATGCTGGAAGTGTAAAGAAAAGGCATTTATCATTTTCAAGACTTTATTCAAACAAGTTTGAGATAATGCAAAACAAGGAGTAAATACAGAACGACAGAGTTCCAGCACTTGATGTGATTGCTCCAAATGTAGTTTGAGGCCTGTAAAGCAACAGATGAGCAACGTGATTAGATATTTTTATGGAACAGAGCTCGACTGTCCTCAGCATACTGTGAACATGTACACTTTCAATGGTCAATACTTTAGACATTCCTGGACAGAACTGTACAGATGTCCCTGCTTACATTACATTTTTTTCATTTAATCTATTCATGCTTTTGACTTGAAGTACCAGCCGTTTATCTTTCTTTACATTTCTCTCCTCACTGTGTTTATTGTTATGCACCAAAACACAAATTCAAATGGTGAAAAACAACTTGGCAAACAATGTGATTCTGGTTTGGGTCCAAGTTACATGCCTGGTCAATATACTGTACAAACACAAATAGTTGTAGGTGGTGTTTATCAGGATAAAAGCACCAGCAATGTTCTACTTTAGATGCTGACCTGCTCATGTGCAATCCTTTGAGCTTGAAGATCTTCTACTGTACGTCATCTTTTCTGAGAACATCTGCTCCTTGACCTGTGACCTCCCACGTCCACGGCCTCTGCCTCCACTTCCTCGGACACTGCTGGTTGCCCTCCTGTCGTCCTCTCTGACGTGATGATGTGCTTCGCTCTGGTGTATCTTCATCATCAGTCAATGATATTCTCATCATGGAAGCTCTAACATGCAAAACATTGTATTATCATGAGTCCAATACGATATTCACGTTCGTCTGTGAATCACTGAGGGTAAGAAGAAAAGTGTAGCAGGCCCACCGCTAATCTTGATGTTTTAGCTTTGCCATATCTAACGTTACCATAGCCAGCTGCTGCTAGCTAACCAGCAATAAGTTACATCAAAATACACTTTCAAAGCAATGTCTGAATGCTAACAAAGCTAGCTTGACAGCTATCAGTGCTAGCAATGGCTCTGTTTGTTGTTTACGTTCAATATGATAATATGAGGCGTTTACTTACAGGTGGATGAGACATGAGGTAGCTGCTTGTAGTTAGATGTTGTGATGAAAACGATGCACCGATACACACACTATTTGGCAGTCATCAGACAGTGTGTGTTCATGGTTTGGGGGGGAGTGGCTTTGGAGAGAGGCCTGAGTGCAGGGGGCGGGGGTTACTGGCTGGATACTTTCAAATCTAGTCTGGACTTGACGGTTTTTCCATTTTACAAACCCCAGCTTTAATCTACAGAGTGAGATGTAAAAATATACTGGCTCAACATGCTGTTTTCCTCGCTGCTTCTCTTTATGTTAAATATTTCTAATTTAACAATCCTCTTGATGTGATTGACTTTGGTGCAATCCCAGTGATCGACCGACAAAACAAAGCGGCAGAACAAAATCTATGCCTCTTTCCTTTAAAGCTTTCTGATTTAAAAAAATTTTTTTTTTATTTATTTAGTGTATGCAGCATGTTGCATTATAACTGAATGATATCCCTACACAGGCTAGTCCGGTGCAAATTGCCCCTGGACAAATCACATCAGTATAACTAATGTGATCATTAACAGTGAGAGATGAGGCATATTTAGATATCAATCAATGAGCCATTAAAGTGGAGCAGACCTTTACAGATTTAATAACAGCTCTAAGTGATGGTCTGGTGCTATAGGAATGCCTTGTAGTTGAAAGGACAAAAGCTTGAGGGCTTCACAGCTGTGATTTCAGACCAGATCCTGTTGCCCCTTAAATTCCTACTTTAAATGCTGCTGATGTGACCCAGCATTCACAGCGGCAGTCCTGTTTACTGAAGCCAGGGGTCAGAGATTCTCACCACGTGTTTGTCATTAATTGGTCAATCATCATATCTAAGATTTTATATCAGGATTTCACTCTCTCTAAAACTGAGGGTTTGTGCTTCTTCAATGGGAGCATGCCTACAGTATGTTCCCTCAGCCCTATGTTCCCTCAGCCCTATGTTCCTACCCTAACCACTTCCTCTTCCCTAACCCTAACCCTTCCCCTTCCCTAAACCCAACCCTTCCCTTTCTCTAACCCTAATCCTAACCTCTTCCCCTTCCCTAACCCAAAAAGTGTGGGAACATAGGGCTGTGGGACCATTGGGCTGTGGGAACATAGGCATGACCCCTCTTCGATGATCCATCTTACCAGAGAGACAAGTTACTTTGTGGACTGTAATAAAGGACAAAGTAAAGCAGCAAATCCTCACTTTTGAGGGGCTGGAACCTGCAAATCTTTGGCATGTGTGGTCAAGATCTTCTTCTTTAAATGTTATCCCCATGACAACGCTCCATAACATCTCCATCTTCTATAGCAGACCACAAGAGGTGTTTGAAAGCGCCTGAGAAGCTAGTAAATAGACCTTGACAATTCCAAAAGGCAATTTTTTTTTAGCACATTTGTCAACATTTGTCTTAACATGCAGTTAATTTTACATTTGGATTAACAGGACATATTCATAGAAAAAGGTCAGAAACAGAGCTACTGGACAGTTAATGTTACCAATACAAGTCATATCACAGCGATAATAATATTCCCCAACAAAATTAATCTGCTGAAGCCGTGATGAGTCAGGCTTAAAACTCAAAGACCTGGAACAAATTTTGAGGTAGCTGGCTCTCCTGTATTATTTTGTTTTTCTTACCCCATGAATGTTTTAGCCCTCCATATGAATTTCCTTCCACATCTGACCTTTCATAAGCAAGAAACAGTCATTTATTATAATATTATCCCCTGCGTTTTCTAGTGAAAAACAGGTTTAATCCTATATTTTGTTTACTGACCATGTAGAAAGTTCAGAAAGTAAATAGAAAGGTTATTAGATGGATTAGATAAGTTTTCAAAGCATATAGATAGGATCAGCGGTTTAAAAGTTATTAAACATTTTAGCTATTCTTAACGTGCGATGGCTGTCTGGGTCTTGGGTTAAAACTTGCAGTCCAAATGATTTATTCATGTAACTAAACTGCCCTACCACACTGAAAGCAGTATTAAAGAGGATCGATCTGTGTCCACTTAAAGGTCGACATGAGAATTTTATTTTTTATAATGAAATAATAAGCCAGAGTAGAACAGACAGATTGTCATTGGCTTTGATTAAAAAACAAGAATGTGAAAAAACACAGCCCTGACAGACTTGTGGGTTTATTTTTGCAGTGTGTTGCTCAGTATGTGGTGCACTGGCAGACTATACATCCACTGTGTGAGACACATGCTGCTCCTGCTGCATCTGTCAGCCAGTGGCATCCCTGTGGCTGCAGCCTGTGCTGATGCAGCAATCTGCACAGACAAAAGTCTTATCAACACACACAAACAACAGTCTGACCCCCCTTCAACCTAACACAACAGACACATGGCACCATTCATTCTTTGGCTCTGCCTGTAGGCCTGCTGTATATCATATCCTTAAAAGGGGAACAATGAATCATGCAAATTTATCAAAACAGAGCATGAGATTTGCATCTTTTAGATCAGCCTTGGGCTCACTCCCTCTAACTGTAGGCCTGCTTTTAATCAGATTTCCACAACTAAAACACTTTCAGTCACTAAACGACAACACGCAGATTTTCATAGATCACTTTCACACATGATAACACTGTTAAGCAAAGGTTGAGGAGGCCAAGCACTGTAGATGACAGTAGAGGAGGTGTTAAAATTGAAGATGGGCTGCAGCCGCGCCCACTCTGTGAACGTAAGGGACTTTTCCTTGATGAGAAACACATCAGTGTTGGACTGCAAGGCTGCTATTACTTCCAGGTGACAGTGGGTGATAGCTCACACACACATACACATTCGCAGGATAGATTTAAGAAGTACATCTGTGGTAAATGGATGTAGCATCTTGTACAGATGATGCTGCTCATAGTCACATATGTGGGTATATGCCTATTTATGATGAGATCACTTGTTAAAGGTCCTATATTGCAAGGGAGACTCTGGGTACTATTTAGATTCTCTGAAAGTATCTAAACACTCAATCCATGTGTTCAGAAACTTGGCCATGAAACAAGCTGCCAGGGCCTCTGTCAGACTGTGATGACAGAGTATGTCATTATGGCTGCAGTTGGCAGAGCTGATGTGGAAACAAAGTGGGTGGTCCCTGCTCATGCCTGGGAGAGCTGACCAATCAGATCAAACTGTGCTTTTTGGGAGGGGGGCCTTAAAGAGACAGGAACTAAAATGGATTGTTTCAGGCAAAGGGTGAATAGAGGTGCTGCAATGTGTTTCTGGAACAATTAAGCTCGATTAACATGGGGTTTGTTTGTTTTCTGAGTTTTCTGGTTTATCACAATTTAGGTTTTAGTTTTGTAGTTTCTTTTACAATCTGTCTGACTGTCTTACTACTTGTGTTTCTTCCCTGGCCAAGTTCACCATATGATGTCGTTGTGTTTTCATATCTCAGCAAATCACTTGGTAATTGCGATGTTATTATGACTGAAACAGAAATTATAATACACTGGAATTATCCTTTAAAGGATTCTCTGGTGAAGAGTTAGATAAGAGGGTTGATATTACTTTCATGTATGTATGGTACTGCAAAAAGCTAAACACAACATAAAGACTGGAAACGGTGTGCTAACTCACTTCAAGCTAAGAAGCTACAGTAAAGATTCTGGCTTAAAATGGTGTAAATCACGCCTTTTCAAATCAATTTTGGATCGGGAGACCTCTGGAGACTTGGATTAGGCCGGAAGAGCTGTATGGAGCCATTATAGGTCCCCATGTACTTCAGTTATTTAGGAAAATGCTATCATGCTGTTTTGCTTTGAAGCTCCAGAAAAGTTTTGTAGACTGCAACACACTACTCGACTTTTCATCACTGTGGGGGTTATGGAGTTAGATTTGTGTCTTAATTACATGCAAGAAAATAAATGATCTGAGAGAAAAAAAAAATGTTTGAGAGAAAAAGTTATCACACTGATGGCAAAAAAGCATTTTATGAGGGGAAAAAAAATATTTGAGAGAAAAAGTTTTCATACCAATAGCAAAAAATAATAATATTAGAGACTAAAAAAAGTTTTGCGAGAAAGTATTTTCTCATAGAACATAAAGAATATAAATTTGAATTTTTTAAAATTATTTCTGAGAAAAAAAAATCTCTCTCAAAATACTTTTTTTAACTCTCAAATATATATTTTTTGCTATCAGTGTGAAAACATTTTCTCTCTCTCAAAAAAAAAGTGTTTCTCTCAAGACGTTTTTCTTCTCTCTCTCAAAACCTAAGTCTTTGCTCTCGATGGAATTTCTTGCTCTCGTGTCAGGATTTTGCTCTCGCTGTGAAAATAATGTCATGGGCGGTGCCACGTTCCTATTGGCCAGTCGGGTGAGAATCGTCTTGGGAGTCGAACTGAATCATTACACCACTGTCGATTCACCGGCATAGATGCACTGCCTTAGTTGAGCGCGGAGACTCCAATGTTTGGGTAAGATGATGACACACACAACTCGATAGGTAGCTAGCTGAGCAAGTTGGTAATCAAAATCATTCCCATCATAGGAATGACTGTCTAGCCCTAACAGGTTAGAGAGTAACAGATCAGAGGTATTAAAGGATGTTTAACTGGTTAGTAATGTGGAGTTCAGCTCAGCTAACATCACTGAAGATTTAATATTAAAGGGGAACTACCGTTTTTTAAAACCTGGACCTTATTTCTAGCATAAAATATGATCATTTACTCACCCAGATAACTTTGGTGTCATTTGAAGTCATTCGGACGAAATTAGATCCAGTGTAGCGCCGCTATATCCATATAATGCGAGTGACGGGGCACTGAAACACAGCCTCTATATAACGCATTATCTGCCACGAAACTAGTTCATTTCACCAATATTTTGTCATGATACGCTAGTGCTATTCCCCTCTGAGTCCGGGCTCGTCTGTTATCAACATCCGGGGTCAAACTAGCAGTAGCAGCTACAGGTAAACAAGCCGGCTGTCGCGGGTGCGCGCGCAGCTCAGAGATGACATCTTCCAGGTCAGAGGTAGTAGGTCAACCTACAGACCCCGGATGTTGACAATAGACGAGCCCGGACTCAGAGGGGAATAGCACTAGCATATCGTAACAAAATATTGGTGAAATGAACTAGTTTCGTGGCAGATAATGCTCATAGAGGCTGCGCTTCGGTGCCCCGTCACTCGCATTATATGGATATACGCGGCGCTCAATTTCGTCCGAATGACACCAAATGACACCAAAGTTATCTGGGTGAGTAAAGCATCGTATTTTATGCTAGAAATAAGGTCCAGGTTGTAAAAAATGGTAGTTCCCCTTTAAATAGGCTATCCTAAATGTAAGCTAGTTTGCCATTACTGATGTGTTTGTCAGATTGTCATGGACAAAAAATAGCACTCATATTCATGAATGTGTGTTTTATTATTAGCATGCTGATCGCTAGTAAAGCTAATCGCTAATTAGCCACCATGCTAGGTAAACTTGCAAACTCACCTGGTTTATACTATTATACGGTATATCAATCACTGTCTAACGTTAGCTAGCCATAGGGTTGCCACCTTCCATGCAAAAAAAAATGTTTTAAAAAGATGTCAAAAAAACATTCATACTGGCTCTCCACTCAACAGCTTTTTAACAACGTCAAAGATGTTCAATTGACGGACGTCTTCTGGATATGTTTTTGCTCAGTGGGATCCAGTACCTGACTGACCAGTTATTACAGCATTTGCTGCACTGATGGCAGCCACGTTGAACCCAGGATCAGTGCTTATTGATACATATGAAATATGTGATTCAAGTGCTTCAGAAGCCTCTGAAGAGCACTATGGGGCAGTGGCAGTCCTTATCTCAATCACAGTGTGCAAGCACATTGTAACGATGCAACCTTTTGACATGTCCACGTGTGTTGTGGATTGCGTGACATGAACAGCTGGCAGTGAGGATGGGTATAGTATGTCTGCCTTGACTTTCTTTGAATTTAAAAGAAATTCTGAATTTCTGGAAAACTATATCCATCATAAATTAATTCTGGAAAATAATCCAAATTCAAGGAACACTGGGCAGTGAGGCTGCACGAAAAACCTATTTGGTTCTGATTGTGTGAAATAGACAATTTGAGCTCAGCTGACTTGAAACTGACACATTTATTTAATTAGTGAATGTTGACAGATGAGTTGATTAAATTAAACTTTGTTTTTACACTTTACAGATGTGGTTCCTTGCACTGACAGATGTTGGTAGAGCAGGCTTGGTTACAATAGTGTTCAGATGTTGCTTTTTAACTGGTTAATCATGAGTGAGGAGCCACAGTGGAGCGCTAGAGCAGGGAGTCAGACGCTCCAGCTCCTTATCAGATTCTCCCCCCATGGCAAAAAAGCCCATGATTTTTGCAAACACATGCTTTATGCAAATAAAGGCCTGCCGTGTAGAGCATGAAGTCACTGATAGTGAAGTTACCGCTAGCGATAAGCCCAGCATGGTGTTTGACATGTAGGGTGCCTGAATCGCCATCTGTGTGGGTATAGAGGCACACCCAAAACAGAAGGAGATATTCCCTGAACGCTCCCAACCAGGGTGGGGGACTTGAGCTGAGGAAGAAACAAAGCGACAGGAGCAGGAACTGGGGCCAGTTCCACAGTGGGGAGTAGAGACCTGCAATTATCCAAGCCAGCGGAAGCAGCAACCTCTCCCTTGCACACAAAACTCAGCCTTCTGAAAAAGAAGATCGCGTTTCCACAGCTTTTGTGTGGGCCTGAGTGTTTGGTTCCTATACCTTTTGTATAGGAAGCATGAAGACAAATCTCCAATCTTAGCAGCCAGGTTGAGTCAGGCTATTCCCACAAGACACAATAGGGCTGGCTAATAGCATTCCTGTAACGGCAGCAGAAAAGCCGTGGACAAACAGTTATAGTTGGCCAGATTGAGTTTAAAGAGCCTATTTTCTCCTCCTGCCTTGTCTAATTCAGACAGGTCACTGGGCTCCTCCCTCGTGTTTTGTGCAACACCATTCACAGTGCTCCATCACTCAGTGCCTCCAACTCTCTCCCCTGTCCTCTGCTCACTCAACTGAACAACTCTGAACCTGGACAAATGAACTGCAAAGAATGGAGTGTTCAGAGCAAGACTGTGGGGCTGTAAGAGAAGAAAATAATGTAAAAAAAAAAAGACCAGGAAGCAACAGAAGGAAATAGGAGTAAACATTTTGAGTTGGAAAAACAATATTACATTTAATCTGTTGGGTGAAAGCTTCATAGTCCACAAAACATTTCTGGAGCTTAACAGCAAAACAATGTTGTAGCATTCTACTAAACAACTGAAGTAGACGGGCACTCTCCGGAAGCCCCGAGTTCCCAAATTGATTTGAAAGACCTTGGACCCATGGTAGACCTCATGCAGGCACTTTCAGATGGTCTTAGTTTAGCAGCTACAGTGATGATTTTAGCTTAAAAAGGGTGTGTGTGACAACCACGAGAGAAGTGACTTTCAACAATGACAGCTCTCAAATAGGTTAAATTTTCAAGCTGTGTTTGTGACGACAAAACCAGGTGTTTTAAGCCAAAACATGATATTTTCCGAACCCTAATTAAATGTCTTTTGAGCCTAAACTTCAGCAGCAACAACATAAACAAATGTAAAGTTCCAACATATCTGTGGACATACAGTACATTGCCATCATTCATTCTGGTGATTAGGTTGGTCAGAAACCTCATTGCTGTTTGGAAACTTGAATGCTCCTTCAAACAGCAAGAGCCTGTTCCGCCAAATCTAACTGTGAAACTATTTGCTATAAATGGACAATTCCTTCCAACTCCTTTATTTCAAGGTAAATGGAATGTCTTACTGTCCGACTGCTTGTGTTTCTTGCACTATTGGACTTTTGTTTCTGTTATGTCCTCATATTCCCAAACCACAGTCAATGCTTTGGTGAACACAATCAGAAGTTTACATACACTTGTAAAGAACATATATCATGGCATTATTGAATTTCAATGATTTCTACAACTTCTACAACAATGTTTCTGTGATGAATGGAACACATACTACTTTGTCAAAAAAACATTCATGAAGTTTGGTTCAATAATGAATTTATTATAGGTCTTCAAAAATATACATACAGCAACTTTCAATTTTGGTGATTATAGGAAGTTGTGTGATTCAAATGTGCTTTGCAGCATGGCCTCTAAACTTCTTCTGAAATATTATGATTGATAACAGCTGATGACTTTTCTGGGCCCATTTTAATAGGGGCTTGTTTGATATACCCATTAGACTCAGCCACAAACACTACAATGAGTTAGTCTAAAGAGCTCAGCATTGATCTGAGAGAGCACATTATTGATTTGAACAAGTCGGGAAAGTCACTTGGAGCCATTTCAAAGCAGTTACAGGTCCCAAGATCAGCTGCACTAATAATTGTAAGTATAAAGTACATGGCACAGTTGGGTCACTGCCATGACCAGCAAGAAAACGCACACTATCACCTGCTGCTAAGAGAAATTTGGTCAGGATGGTCAAGAGCCAACCAAAAACCACCAAAAAGCAAGTCTGCAATGAATTAGAAGCTGCTGGAAGACAGGTGTCAGTGTGCATAGTCAAGTGTGTTTTACATCACCATGAGCTGAGAGGCTGCTGTGCAAGAAAGAAGTCCTTACTCCAGACGCAGCACCTTAAAGTTGACCAAAGTTTGCTGCTGATCACATGGACAAAGAAAAAACCCTTCTGGAGGAAAACTCTGTGGTTAGATAAACAAAAATAGAGTTGTTTGGCCAAGCACACCAAACCTACTGACAAGCATGGTGGTGGTAGTATTATGCTGTGGGGTTGTTTTGCTGCCAGTGGATCTGCTGCTCTAAAGAAGTAAATGGAAAAATGAAGGAGGAGGATTATCTCCAAATTCTTCAGGAAAACCTACATTTATCAGCCAGAAGATTGGCTCTTGGGTGCAGTTGGGTCAGGACAATGATCCCAAACACATTAAAAGTGGTAAGGTAATGGTAATTCAGGCTAGAATTGAGGTTTCAGAATGGCCATCCCAAAGTCCTGAGTTAAACCCCATTGAGAACATGTGGACTGTGCTAAAGAAACAAGTCTGTGCCAGGGAGCTAACAAATTTAGTTGAACTTCTCCAATTCTGTCAAGAGGAGTGGCTAAAAAATCAGCCAGAGGACTACCAGAAGCTTGTGGATGGCTATCAAAGGCACCTAATTAAGGTGAAAATGGCCAAGAGACATTTAACCAAATATTGGAATTACTGTATGTATATTTTTGACCCAGCAGATTTGGTCACATTTTTAGAAGACCTATAATAAATTCATTACTGAACCAAACATCATGAATGTTTTTGTGACAAAGTAGTATGTGCATTCCATCACAGAAGAATGAGAGCTGTAGAAATCATTGGAACTCAAGACAGCATGATATACATGTTCTTTACAAGTGTATGTAACCTTTTACCACAATTGTAAGTGGCTCAGGAGAGAGGAGATCAGAGAGTGGGTCACTTGTCTACATGATCACTCAATGGCTGTTTAAAGCTCTAGGGTCAGCTTAGAAGCTCCTATCTGCTCAAATGAGCAGTCACTCAAACGGCTGCAGGATCTCCAGTGTAGAGGTATAATGGTGTCTGCTGTGAACTGAGTTTGTTTTTTATAGATAAAAGCATGAAAAAGCTTCTGCGATTGAAGTATTTTGCCATTTCATCACTGTTTTTACTGTGTTTTGGACTAAATATGTGGCTGGAATGGATCTACTAGACATTTTGAAATAAAAGAAGACAGTTTTGTTGGAGTTTGATGCATTACTAAAACACCCAGACACTTTATTGGTGAGTTGTCAAAACTTTGTATATGCTTGTTTGTTTGTGTGTTGATTGTATATTGCTGATGTGATTTTATCTTGAAATGGTTTGCATGAATAGATTCACGAGAATCTAAGCTTTCTAACAATATATTACATGACTATACATTAAATTGATGCTTTTGCCTATCTGCTTAGCTGTGTTTGTAAAATTTGGCAACCTAGCCTGATGGCCCGTGGGCAAGCTGCTGACTTACCAAGTGGTTTTTGTGTCTAAACCTAACCAGAACAAACGCACAGCATTGTCACAACATAAAATTTAAATTTCAACCTATAAATTTAAAGTTTCAACATACACATCTATTCTGGTAATTGGGTTGTGGACACACATTGTCTCACAGTATGTGCTGTCACACTGCCCATCCCTACCAGTCTCTAAAATGTGTTGAAGTAGTTTAGTGGAATGTGTAAAGTAGCATTAAAGGAAAATAGTCATTTAAAGTACATGTAATCATGATATCAGTCTGTGAAAGAGTCTCAGTGAAATGTCTGTCATGGTAATATCTGTCTTCCTCAGTGCAGCCTGCTCAGCAGCTCAATGGCAGAGAAGTTCCCTTCCATCTGAAACTGTATATCCTGTAATTAATACAACAATAAATCATTATCCACGTTCTCTTTCAAACGGCACCCACTTGCTTGTGTTGTTCAGCTTGGAAGAAGATTCAAGCTGCTCCAAAACTCAGTCGCAACAGTCCTGTTTGACTGATGAAGATCAATGAGCGCAAAAGTGCCCCAGTGAAAGTCAACGAACAGCAAGCCCAAACTCACTTGAGCAGGTTTCCTCCACTGAAGAAGACTGGAGTAGGGCGCTGAAACCTTGCTGAAAAAGCTAGAGAGAGACCAATAAACAGCCACAGGGATGCCATATTTTTGTAGGGCAACCCTTAAGTTAGGATCAACCTGGTTCCCTCCACAAAAAGCCCATGGGATTTTTCAACTGGATTTTGGATTAATGGAGGAAATAAGCTCTGGACGCTGAGTAGGAATATATCTCTGGACTTTATGACACATTCCTGTGGCACTCTACTGAAGAGAAATATAATAGAACAATAGAGGGTGCATAACATATCCATACATTGCTTAATTTAGTACTTTGTAAAAGTACAATTCTTGTTTTGTGGAATCATCCATAGTTTTATTTTTCATGGAGCCATGAATTAACCTCACATCTTTTAAAGTACTTGGGTTTCCCCTGTCGTAAATGTTTCATCTTCCATAGAAAGACAGCTCAATAGTTCTTTGAACCTCTGACTTAAAGCTGTTTTTTGTGGGTTTTTCCACAACACAAATCGCACATTTTTCAGATTTGATTGATTGTATGTAAAATGGCAGAAAATATCACAATATCCCAGAGCCCAAATGTTGTCTTCAGATTGTTTATTTTGTCTGACCAACACTGTTTTTGGCCTTTTTGTTAAAAATTATTTACCAAAAATATTATTTTTTTATACCACAAATGAGATGATACATGAAGATTGTAAAAGATGGTGTTAAGTCACATCTATGTTATTACACATTAAAGTTCATGTGGTCAAAGACAATTAAAAAAACAAGTCAAGGTCAGCTTGCTAGCTTTCGTCAAAGTTTTCAATAACACCCAATAACATATGCTCTTCTTCAGTGAATGGAGTTCACTATTCTGAAAACTGTATGAACAAACTCAGTTAACAAATCAGCCGATCCTGAGTTACTTAACCTGTGTCATTTTTTCCCAAAAAAGGGGCCGGTCCAGGATTTTTTTTTTTCACTTTATTTCACATTGTGAGATAGGGCATTTTTCAACAGTTTTGTTAATTTCTCGGGGAATAATGCATGGCTCTTAAAGAATTTTAAAAAACAATTTGATGTGGATTTTTTTTAATACAAATCTGGAACTAGTGGATTTAAATGTTTTATGTAAAAGGCTTGATTGAATTAAATGTGACTGTTGCTGCCTTAGGAGAAGTTTGCGCTCTATTGAGTGTCATTCTAGTTTGTTTATTTATATGTCAAACTAAGTTTTGGAGCCATTGTTTGTGGTGTTATATTTGATTGAATTATATTATCGAGAGTTTTAGTTATTTTTCCACCCAGGGAACATGAAGGTAAGTAGGATTTTGGTGTTCTGCTATGGACCCTGTGCTATGCACGATTGTAAATGCACACATAGAAAGCAGGTCGTTAACAGAAACTGGACCAAGTGTTGTAGTTTGTATCCCAGGTGGGAGCGACCCAGCATTGCTGTTTTGCATTGCACCTGATAACATTTTAAAGCAGCAGAGTGAAACTACACCAGGAAGTCCATCTCAGTGTGTGATGTGGTGGGTGTGTTAGCTCTGTGTTTCACTGCTGTATAGGACAGTTGACTCTGTCTGTGGGACCATTTGCATTGCAAATATAGGCTGAGGGGCCTGTTTGAACATGCACATGGTCATCAACAAGAGTAGCCCCATTTGCACTGCCCTTCCAGTGTGGGAATCATGCAACGATTCTCCGCATCGTTGTCTGTGTGAAAGTTACAGATGCAGAGAGGGGGGACAGTTTCGCTGTGGCTCTGATAAACCTTTTGGAAGTAGTATCAGGGCTGCAGCAGAGACGAGCCGGTGTCTGTGTGAATGGAAAAGCTAGAGGCGCAGAACAGGGTTGTGTTGATGTGATGGTGTTCACAGTCTGACAGCTAAACAGATCCTTCATTCATCAAATAAAAGAGAAATGTCCCACAAAGCAACGTTACAGGACCAAACAACAGTAATGTGGTAACTGGTAGTGTCTTTGGCAACTTACATGAGGAAAGAAATACAGCAGTTATACGTGGAGAAGCCGCTGTCATCCCGTCTGTCCTACTGACTCTTCGTCACATTTCTGCCCAAAAAACACGTCTGTCCCTGACAAAAAACTTTAACTCACCAAGTGTTTGTCTCCTTCCACTATTGTGTTGTTGTAGTTACTGTCTTGGAAAAAATTACCACGACAGTCAGCCCTCCTGACCAAGACTTCTGTGAACTTTCCCCCAGAAAACAGCATCCCTCCCCGCGACTGAGAGTCAGACAGCGTCCTGTTTACTGATGGAGATTAAGTTATTATGTAATTTAGAGTGAAAATTTTAACTTCCAGGATTCATGGTGGGTCAGGATCTCAATCACAACACATTATAACAGCGTCCATATGATATTAAACAGTCAGCCACCAGGTAGACATCTGTGTGGTCTTGAAAAAGACCACACAGATGTCAACGTCATGATGTGTACCGTCACACCTCTTTTGGATCCGCAGCACCAGTGTGCTGTATGAATTGACACGCTGGTGCGGCTTTACGCCGGAGCTGCTTGGTTCAGTGTGAACAAACAAAGGCAGAGAAATGGCGAGCCTTCGCTGCGGCGATAATGCAGAGTCTCTGTGTGAAAAGGGCTAGTGAGTTGGGTGTGATGCCACCCCTCAACCCCTCTACTACCTCCACACACACAAATACACTCATTACTTAAAACAAACTGGAACTCTTCCCAAAACTGTATGTTAACACATGTTTCTGTCTATAATGATCACATCTTAATGCATGAATACATACATACATACATACATACATACATAAGTACATACATGCATGAACAAAGTACAAGTGGATGTTAACTTGTGGCTATTTAAACTAACTACACCAATGGCACATTATAGAAAACATACTGTACCAAGTTGAATGGTTCAAACTGTTTAATTACAATTACAACATCAGCTGATCCAGGTGATCCTGCACCTAGGTAAGTATATTTATTCGACCTCAAGAAAGCATTAAAATATATTTAATCATCCTGAAAAAGCACAGCTATATGATTAACAATAAATACATGGTTTATCAAGGAGAACATCTGTTGCCTCTAAAGTTTGACTCTACAATCTCTAGTGCTGCATTCAAGGTACACTAAAAGATTGGGAGATACAGGTATCCAAATGTGAGTAATGATCATGAGAACTTTCAGAAGCTGAAGACTCCAAAATGATTCAGTGGGGTGCTGTTTGTGATATCAACCCTCAAAATTTCATCACAAAGACCATTTGTGATTTTGTTTAGAACCAGTTCACCCAAAAATTAAAATTCAGTCATTATCTACTCATCCTGAATCAGCTGGAGATTCATAGGCCCCAATTTTTTTTCTGGAGCTTCATAGCAAAACATTGTTGCAGCATAGCATTATCCTAATCAACTGAAGTAGCTGGGGACCTGGTTTACACAACATAATGTGTATATGTACACATATATGTATATAATATTTTTTTGATAATGCATTTATTTATTCTATGTTTCAAACGTCCCCAGCTACTTCAGTTGATTATAAGAATGCTGCAACACTTTCCATCAGCATGGGGGTGAGTAGTCTGGTGACTGAATTCTCCTTTTTGGGTAACAATTCCTTTAAAAAAATGTGATGTGAAACAACAATTTCCAAATTCGACACTGCACTGGTTGATTGCCTGTAAAATATCAACTGTTGTATTAGTCTAGAAGTCTTTATGGGTCACATTTATTTTTACCAATCCCAGCCCAAGACTACATGTTTTATCTTATCGTATCTGATCTGACTGTTCTCAGGTCCTTTTGGATTGGGTCTCTTTTTTCTTAAAAATAATGCATGTTAAAGTTCGGGTAGGGTAGATTTCCAAAGGATAGATTTTTCAATTGGGTTCCAAATTTTCTGACCTAATCCAAAATGTATGAAATGATAGTATTTCTTATGTCATAAAATTAAATGTAGCCATTGTCCACAGTAAAATGTCAAACTTTTAAAATCAACTCAGGTGTTCACATTTGTCTGGAAAGATGAGTTATCATGACATTACTAGCAAAAAGACTCAACTATAATCTTAACTATTTGTGGTGTTTTGCTATCGTGAAACAAAAACAATACAGGAAGGCTGAAACTTATTTTAGATTACATTTCAGTTTAAGTGTTTCCATTCGAAATTCTGTAGTACTTTAATAGTATTCTATGATTTTTAAATTAATTTATTTTATTTTCAGAAAATATTTCAGGGATTCCTCTAAGTACCACTAAAGGGAGCTTGCATACCACCAGCAGTACATGTACCACACTCTGAGAATAGCTGTTAAAATGTTGATCATTAGCTTGTAGCGCATAAGATCCACTATTCATCATTTTTTATATATAGGTCAAAAACTAGACAGTGGATCATTACTGAACTATTATATAGAGTAAATTCATAGTGCAAAAAAAAATAAAAAATTGAAACAATTGTATGTTTTAAAAACTTCATATTTGACCATTTTGGTTGGGAAATAAGATTTTCTATTTAAATGCAAAACAAATGATCTCTTGGTTTGTAAGATGTTATTTTAGTGATATTGTTAAATGTTGCCATTCTTAAAAGTCCATTATTCCTTCGTACCTTAAACACAGCGCTACAATCTATTGTTCAGTGCCTTTTCCAAACCCCGCCTACACTGTGAGCGGAAGCTGTGATTGGCTGAATCTGAGTGTGGTGCCGTCATCGCTCAGAGCGCCCATTCATCTCTTCACTTGGGCGTTGGACTCCGCATCTTATTAGCAACAAGGGAAATTTCTCCATTTTGCAGCCTGTCTACAGCGACACGGCCACCAATCTGGGATTTTATTACTTCTCCTTACCTGCCAGCTTTTTCCTGCTATATAGAAAATTCCTCCTCGCTCTAACTGGACTTTGCTTTTCATTTTCCCTGTCAACTTTTTCTCCGTGCAGAGAGAGGGAGACATTAGCGAAGAGCTTTGAGTTTCAACAAAGAGGCTTGTGGGTCTTTGTTCGTTTTTTGGATCGGTTGAGTTTCTTTGTTGGAGCGAAAAGCATGGGAGCGCAATTGTCCAAGACAGCTGGAAAGGCTGAAACCGCGGCTGAAAAACCCGGAGAGGCTGCTGCTTCACCCACTAAGACCAATGGACAGGTAAATGATATTTTAACGCCCAGCTCCTCACACACATCAGGGGAAATCTGCTCGTTTTGGAGGGGGCTGCGCTCTGAGGGCGCAATCCGTGCGTAAACGTGGAGAGATTGAATAGGCATCCGCTGTGGGAGTTTCAACCAAATGGAAAGACTTGTTTTCTATTCTGAATAGATTCTAGTTTATGAGCAACAGTTGATCATTAGAGATTTCTGGTGTGTTTTTCGTGGACTGAGCGGATATTTACAGGAAATTTAACAAAATAAACTAATCTTTTTGAGAAGGAAGCCACTTTGGTTGGACATTTTGTTATTAAATCACGTTGAATCGTAGGATTTGAATTGCGTCATGTGTTGAATGGTTGATTGTTAAATTTACTAAAACAAATGATTAACTGCTTTGGCTTTGATTTGAGCCGCCTCTTGCCCGTCATTGGGAAAATTGCTGAATAAGACAAGATGCACGACGCCAAAAAGGGCTGTGTACGAGCACCACTCCTTTTGTTACAGATGCTCGAGTAGAAAGTGGAGATGGCAGCCGGCTTTCACACAAGAGGGAAGACAGAGCCAGTGGTGCGCCCCGGAGAGGGAGGCGGAGGGTTGCTGTTCGTACTCGCTCCTTTTTGGAGTTAAAATTTGGGGAAGGGGAAAAGAATATAATTCATATTTCGTAATTTTTTGGAAATGTATCTGAACTGTGGTCTCCGTGATCTGCTGGTCTTATGAGCATCTGCTGTTTTAATGAGCAGCTGCTTTGCTTTGGCGCTTCGCTGCTGGAGCGACCAGACACCGACCCCTTGCGATCCAGTGGAGGCAATGCGCTCAGTGTAGCTCAGGATATGAATAAAATCCAGGGAGAACACATCATAAAACATGTTGCACTTTTCGTCTGAAGCATGGCTGGACTTTGTGTTTGATTATTTCCACATAAAATCAGCGGACGCTTGAAATTAGAAGCAAGCACTAGGCAGCTTTTGTCAGGGCTCATTTGACAGTGTCTGCTGCCCCTGGTGTCTATCAGTGGCATTGTGCGTTTGAGTGTTGAAACCATGCCAGCTCTTTACAGGGCATTAACAGCCACTGTTTCCGTCTTTAGGAAAACGGCCATGTTAAAGCGAATGGAGATGCCTCTCCTGCAGCAGAGAACGGGAAAGGGGAGGTGCAGGCCAACGGCAGCGCCGCTGCAGAGGAGAGCCCCAAGGAGGAGGCCGAGAAGGCAGAGCCAGCTCCTGCTGACAAAGAAGCTGCAGATGAGGAGACGGTAGAAGCAGCATCTCCTGCTCCTGCTGAAGGAGAGGCAGCAGCAAAGGCAGAGGACGGCACTACACCTTCCACCAGCAACGAAACCCCCAAGAAGAAGAAGAAAAGGTTCTCCTTCAAGAAATCGTTCAAGCTCAGTGGGTTTTCTTTCAAGAAAACCAAGAAGGAGACAGGAGAGGGAGCAGAGAATGAGGAGGCAGCTGTAGCCGTCTCCACAGAGGAGGCCAAGGCTGAGGGCACAGAGGAGGCAGTGGCTGCTAGTGAGGAGGCCAAGTCTGCTGAGGGGGAGGCAGCACCTGCTGCAGAGCCTGCTAAGGAGGAGGTAGAGGCCAAACCAGAGGCAGCAGCACCAGTACCAGCAGAGAAACCTGCTGAGGAGGCCAAGGAGGCTGTGCCCACAGAGGAGCCAAAGGCAGAGGAGAAACCGGCCGAGGAGGCGCCCAAAACAGAGGAGGCCACCCCGGCCTCACAGGAAGCAGCATCAGTGGATGCCCCAGCTGCAGCTACAGAGGCTGCTGCTGAATAAGTTCACAAAGAGGAAGAAATTAGAAAAAAGGAGAAAAAAGATAATCAAAGAACATTTCCCTGTTTGTATGTTGGAGTGACGCCAGGTCCTGGCTTTGAAGAACTTGTCTACAACCAGGGATATTTTAAAGCTTTCCTCTATTTTTGATTTTTGGTTTTCATTCCCCCTTACACAAAACCCTTCCCAGTCCATTGTTACTTCCACTCCAACGGGCTAGGGAGGTGGGTGGCTTCAATATGTACAACAGATTTAATGCATCCACACTGCCATATACTTTTTCATCAGTATTAAGTTTTGGTTTTTTTTTCCTTTTGAATTTTTATACAAAATGTAAACAAAATGGTATGGACATGCCCATGGTATGAAGAAGACTCGGGTCAAGTTCTTAAGGGGGGGGGGGGGGGCTGGGAAATGTGCCACAGACTATTATGACAAAAGTAGTCTAAAAAACTATGAGACCAACATCTATACACACCGTATGGTTTACAACACTAAGTCCTTTTGAAATACAAGACATCCCAGAGTTAGGCTTTTAGGAAGACATATAAACTCATAGGAGCTCTTCACTTCTCATTAGCTGTACCAGTCAGTGATTCAGTAGGAATACAAGTTGTATAGGCTTTATTGTTTATTGTTGGTTTTATGACCTTAATAAAAATGTAAGTATGTATAGGCGGGGTGTTTTTAACTGTGATTATTGTACAAAATTAAATCTTGATTTCAAGAAGCATATGACGTTTGCAGCTCTTTTTCCACCTGCTCATTTTTGTAAGATAACAACACACAAGAAAAAAAAAAAAGTAATCCCGGAAGACCTTCTTAAGCAATTTTGAACTCAAAAACCAAGCTGTGATAAGTGGAATGGTTAATTGTTTATATACTGTGGTATGTTTTTTGATTACAGCAGGCAATGCTTTTTCAGTGGTCTTTGACAAAATTTGAGGAATCTATCAGATGCAAATGTTTGTGTAGCATCTCGCTCTCTCTTCCTCTTTTCTTTTCCTTTTGTAAATACTGGAGAAGCCTTGACCAGTTTGACTTAGAGATGGAATGTAACTTTGCTTACAAAAAATGCTATTACACTCCCTTGCTTAAGGTGTTCTAATTTTCTGTGAGCACACTAAAAGCAAAAATAAATGTGAATAAAGTTTGAGCTGTATCTGTCTTTTATTTGTGTTATAGATCTAAGATACATATGTCAATTTGATTAACGAGGCTTTAAAGAAACAGTTCAAACTTTCTAAATTATCTGCCCCCCTCATGTTGATGGAAAGTCAGTTAAAGTTTCAAAGTCCACAAAATTTTTCTGGGGCTTCACACCAAAACAGTGTTGCAGCATTCTCCTAAACAACTAAAGTAGATGGGGACTAGCTTAAAATGTAACTAAGTCCCCAGAAGCCCTGAGATCTCAAATTGATTTGATTTTAAAGGATAACTACCGTTTTTTACAACCTGGACCTTATTTCTAGCATAAAATACGATCATTTACTCACCCAGATAACTTTGGTGTCATTTGAAGTCGTTCGGACGAAATTAGATCCAGTGGAGCGCCGCGTATATCCATATAATGCGAGTGACGGGGCACCGAAGCGCAGCCTCTGAGCATTATCTGCCACGAAACTAGTTCATTTCACCAATATTTTGTCATGATACGCTAGTGCTATTCCCCTCTGAGTCCGGGCTCGTCTGTTATCAACATCCGGGGTCTGTAGGTTGAGCTACTACCTCTGACCTGGAAGATGTCATCTCTGAGCTGCGCGCGCACCCACGACAGCCGGCTTGTTTACTTACCTAGTTTGACCCCGGATGTTGATAACAGACGAGCCCGGACTCAGAGGGGAATAGCACTAGCGTATCATGACAAAATATTGGTGAAATGAACTAGTGTCGTGGCAGATAATGCGTTATATAGAGGCTGTGTTTCAGTGCCCCGTCACTCGCATTATATGGATATACCGGCGCTACACTGGATCTAATTTCGTCCGAACGACTTCAAATGACACCAAAGTTATCTGGGTGAGTAAATGATAATATTTTATGCTAGAAATAAGGTCCAGGTTGTAAAAAAACAGTAGTTCCCCTTTAAAACCGAGATCTTCACTGTAGCTCCTGGCTGAAAGCATCCCAGTGATGATTTGTGATCTCAGGGCGTCAGGAGACTTGGATTACACTGGATGAGCTGTATGGAGCCATTTTAGTTTTTTAAATATTTTGTGTGTGTGTTTTGGGGTTGTTTTTTCACATTTAAACAAAAGTCCCCATCTAATTCAGTTGTTTAGGAGAATGTTATTTTGCTGTAAAGCTCCAGAAATGTTCTGTGGACTATGAAACTTCACCAGACTTTCCATTTGTGAGTTGATAGACAGAATTTTCACATGTAGATTAATTTTTCCTTTAAGTAGATTAATGCCATCCTAGGCACTTTATTTCTACTGCAGCAGCTGTAGAAGGAAAAATCCAGGATATAAACATTTATTTTCAAATGTGACAATACAGAAAATAAAAGTTGCTGGACAAAGGCTTAATTCTAATTTAGGGTGCACGATTTTCCCTCCTCCCCAGTCTCCCACTGGTCTGCCCTCACATTGCTCTGGCCACATCAGGGCCGAACCACGGTAATGTACATATGTCATCAAGTTGTAGCACACTGGAGAACAACACAGAGAACATTACTTTTTTGTGCCTTATTTTGTGTTGTTTTGGTCATAGACGGCCCTCTCACATTCCTGGATTACTTGATTATTCAAGGCAGTGTAATACACATGATTATACTTCATGTCCACGTTGCGTAGTGTACCCGTGCTTGTGCTTGAGCGACCATACTGTGCAGAAGCACACCTCTTCCAACCATGCCAGGGACAAGAAAGTGTACCGTGCTTGAGCACGGTATGGAGCACTCACACTAGTCAAACAAACTAGACTTTGGGGGTCAAACATGATTGGGCATGGTATGGATTGCCTAGTGTGAATGCGCTCTTACACTATATGGCCAAAGTTTTGTGGGCATGCAAGAATTACATCAATATGTGATTTCTGTAAGTCTTTTTGAAAAACAAAAAAAAACCAGTGGGCATTAATCTGCTGTTATAACAGCCTCCAGTCTGCTGGGAAGGCCTTTGGAACCTGGCTGCCAATTCTAGCTTATCTCAAGGAAGTTGGATGGGGTTAATGTCAGGGGGTCTGTGCAGGCCAGTAACATTCTTCCACACCAGACTGGGAAAAGTATTGGTGGCTTAGGCCTTTTCACGTTGAACATACATTGTACACACTTTTGGTCATATAGTGAAGATGACCTAGATCATTGCAAGCTTGTTCATATAGAATTATGGTCTCACAGATGGAGACGGAGCCCAATAAACTCTGTAGTGATTTAGTGCTAAGTAACTAACGGTGAGTAAAATCATTGTTGTGTCACTCACTATCTCCTGGCTAGAGCGGGCCCTATTCCAAACACCAGCCTGAGCTATGTGTGGTGTCAACACGACAATAGCTTGCTTTAAGGAATTTCATTCAAGTTGGTTTACATGTACACAAAGACTCAAATAATCAGAAGAAAAAAAAGATTTGATTTTGATTGAATTTGATAATCAGGCCCATAGTATTTAATGTATACATTCATGTATAATTTACTTGTATTTGAACTCTTAATACTTAAGATAATTTAATATCATATACCTCAACACTTTTACTTGAGTACTATTTGCTTGGTTTTCACTTTTACCGAAATAATATCTTGTTCTAATGTGTGTTGTAAAGACATACTGGACAGTAGCACTGCAACTATTACATTAATCGGCAACTATTTTGATATTTAATCTGTTTGAGTAAATGTTTTGAAACATTTATTTTATTCAAAATTCCTTTTAATATTTTCTGGTTTCTTTCCTCCAATAAGACAGTAAACTGATTGTTTTTTTTTCACAACAAAAAGATAAAGTCATTTGAGGATGTCATTTTGGGAATGGGGAAACACTGAACAACATTTTATTGATCAAACATCTAATCGATTGACAATAAAATGAATCTTGGTTGTGGCTTTACTGAACAGAGCAATGACAAACTGTAATCGGTGGAAGACATGTTGCACTTCTTAGTCTGCTGGTAAAACTACAAAAAATAAGGCGCATCGCGTTTCTATGAGCCGAATGAGCACATGTGCAGTCAGAGGTGATGTCCACCAGAGTTAAGTGGACAAAACCTTAATACAGGAAATGCACATTTGAATCTGCCCACCTACAGGACTTACTGTAGGTAAATAAATCATTTATAGGAACACACTACTGTAACTACATTTTATCGCCTTCAAATTGACTATACCTTGTTGCAATCACTGCCAGCCTCTTGCTACGATCAGTGTTGGCTAACGTTACTTTTAAAAGTATTTGATTACGTTACAAGATTACTGACATTAAAAAGTAACGCGTTACGTTACTGCACTATCTACTGAGAAAAGTAACACGTTAGTGTATTTTAGATTTGCCCAGGCTCTTATTATATGTTTAGAAATGCAAATAATGAGCCCGTAAACTATGAGTGCTTGCATAGAAATGGTAAAAGCACAAATACGATGAAGGTGCATGGGCTGTTTTTTTTTGTTCTTTTCAAAACACAGAAACTACTACATTTAGGCCTTTCAACACAGACTCACCGAGTTAATGTTCTGTTCTCTCTACTTTACTTTACTCCAGAGTAGTGATTATAAGGAGAAGTTTTTCAAAACGTGTCTGACAGTCGGTCCCTCTACGGGGTAAGGACAAGACTTCCAAGGCTAAAAAGCCTCTCCAAGGGTGCACTGGATAGCAGCAATTTATCCAGTAATGGATTACTTTTATGAAAAACTAACTAAATAACGGATTACTTGAATTGCAGAACTAACGCGTTACATTACAACAAAGGTAATCCGAGTAGAGAAGGTTAAATTGATGACCAAACCTGAAAGTGGTGATGCTGACCAGAAAAAGGAAAGGGGGTCATAGTCTTCACTGAATGTTTCAGATTTGCCCATCTGAGGCACTTTTTACACTAGTTAGTTTACCTCAAGTTAATGCATGTCTCTAGCCTGGAGCCTTTTCCTCTGAGCCTTTCATGCTTCACAAGACAAAATGCTTTAAAAAAAGTAGACAGTTGAGTTTATTTAAAAGCTACGGAGATACTTTTCTTTTCTAGGGCCTAATGTATCTACAAAGCAAATAATTAGGAGATACTTTATCATTTGGCATACCCTAAACAGACGAAGAGGACACAACTTTGAAATTACTTTCAACTTTAGGCTACTCGTATACTATACCATCCACCATCAACCCAGCCACGATGGACGGTGGGAGAGAGGATCATTCCAATCGATAAATGGTGTTTCAATACATTTTAGTCATCCTCATTTAGCTTTGTATGAGCCGAATTCACCAAGAAAATGCTTTCATGCCAGACATGTCTCATACTGGTCTTTACCATTAATAAGCTAGCTTATAAAAACATGGATATCATCATAAGGTTTTCATCCTTTGGATGGATTTCATCTATTAATCCACGCGAGTGGATTAATCACCAAATCAACACCCCAGCTTGACATGCAGTCTCCTGGGTTAGCACGCCCAGGTGTGGATGTACAGTTTCATTACACAGACCTCGAGAGCAAACAGTATATTTCATTTTTTCACAATGAAATAGCATAAAAAAGTTTTATTGACAAATACAAAATATTATACTTTAAACATGAAACCACTATTAGTTAATCTACAGGTTTACCCACAGTTTCCTAAAAACATGAGAGTCGCGGTTCCCTTCAGAAGATCAAGCACATTGGAATAAAACAGTTCATAGGGTATCAAAGGACATAATATGGCAAATTCAAGTGGTGGAATTTCAAGAAATCCACTGTTCCAGTGACAAAGACAGAATTCACAAGAGAGTTTTTCACAAGTAGAAAATGGAGAGTCAATAAATATAATGCTACTGGTTGGGATTCAGTGAAGAGTTGGATCCTTGAGAAGAGACATCACTGTCAATTCATGTGTGGTCAATTCAGGCACTGCTGGTCTGCTCAGTCTTCGTACTGCCAAACAAAAGTGAAAGTTGGTCATAAACAACAGTAAACATGAATTATGGGCAGTTGAAACTTTTGGAACATTCCATTTGTGCCGATAAAGACAATCTCAGCTAACAGTGACGCCTGGAAGCACATCACAGTAGCACAGCCACACCTCATGATTTATGGTTTCAGTCTCATATGTAAGCAAGTCCAAGAAAACGTTGTTATTGAATCTGTATACTTGAGAATTACCAGATTAAATACAGATGTTATTCTGCAATAGGTTATAGTGAAATAATTCTCTGTTGTCCAAAAAGCCGAGATATAAAATATTTTTGCTGACACAAAACATTAACGTACCTTTCCGAGAAGTTTAGTATGAGTTCCAATGTGGGCTCATGTTTTTAAACTTCAAGGTTAGTCACATGTGATTGGAGAGTGATATTCATTTAAGTAAGAATAATATTAAGTAAATTGACCTTGCTTTTATTAAATTACTACTTGATATCATGAGGAAATGTTACTTATGATTATATCTTACTAATGTACGTTGCTGCATTTCTCCACTATTCTTTGAAGCTTCTGACATTATCAGTCACATGATATTCTTCATTTGATAAAAGCTCCAGCACAATGTATTGAAACAGTGTTCTTCACAGGAGTGAAACACCCTTCAGAGCTTTGGTACCATCACCCATCTCTAGTAAAAGTACACCCACAGGTTCCTTTACACCAGTGTGTATTCTATTGTAACATCAACGTTTACATTTTTGCTGAACACCAAACCTTATTTTGGACCTATGGCTTACTCTTTTTACTGTATTTATGATACAAGATACTGCTTCCTTTCTTCGTGTGTGTTGGTGCATTTTGACTGACAGTGCAAAGAGGACAGGCTCTATATATGGAAAAGGCCACAGTTTCTCCTTACAGCATGAATGTGTCTGATTTTTATACATTTCTCAACTTACTACATACACATCAGGGCTCCATTCTAACCCCAATCACCACTGTCAGGAATTTCATTTATTTTTTACCATCCCAAAGTGGATGTAAACCAGTCCAAAATCAATGTTTTTCCTTTCCATTACCATTTAGTCTGCAAAGTACTTTTATCTCCAAACTGTACATAGCTGAAGTACTTCAGTGCATTTACTTACTGTAAACTTATTAAAGCAGATAACTCATAGTAGGGATGTCACGAAACACCGAATTTCACGATAAAAATGCCAGGATATCATGGGTCTGTGACGATATCTACCAACCAATCATGTGGTTATTTAGCTTGTAAAGTTCATGGATCTAACAAAGCAAGTATACATACAGTATGAATGCATTCTCCTGTGTCTCTTTGTCATTGTATTGTTCTGTTTGAACAGCAGAGGGCGCAGTCATATTGCTCAAGGAGACAGACTCCTTCCCATAGACCCGCCTTACTCCGCCTCTAATTGGTTGGCTTTGTTGGTTTAGTTCTCAATGGTAGCTTACAGAGACGGTCCAGTGATGTCCGTGTTCTGTGGTGTTTGAGCTGTAGTAACACTCTGACCTCTTCACTTATTCTCAGGAGCTGCTATTCGCAGCAAGAGTAACTCTAGGCTCATCAGTTGGTGCAAGCAAGCCAGCTGTCCGCAGGGCGGGCTGCCGTGCTGCTGCTCCGCCACCTGTCCTGTCTGCTTCAGCTCACGAGCCCAAAGACACTGCAGACAGCCAGGCAGTGCGTTTACCAGCAGCGAAACTACAGCTCACAATCCACTGCATATCACTACTTTAGGAATATAAGGATGCATGCTGCATGTTGACACCTGCTGCACTTATGTCACAGCCATACTTTCCCTGTCTTTGTCATGCACACATGTAAGAAACTGAAACCAGATAACAAAATTTCAAATGGCAAAGAAATTTGTGTTCTCCAGGAGACATCTAGCTCCAGCAGTCAAGTTTCTCTTATCCCCTTTCAATGGTTAAGGAACAAACGTCTACATAAACCATCACTACAGATAGCAGACACTAACTGGGTTAGTTGGGTACATGTTAAAACACTATCTTTTAATGAGTAACTATGAGGAAATACACAAATACAGAAGAAAAATGTGTGTGAAAACCATTTGTTAGTCTGGTCACCTTTTAGAGTCTATCTTCTCTGCACTGCTGTCCTTTGTTTTTTCTTCCTCTTTTATGTCTGCAGGATGGAGAACAAAAAAAAAAAGAGTAATAAAAAATACATATATACATATACACACATATACACGTGTGTGTGTGTATATATATATATATATATATATATATACACACACACACACACACACACATATATACATATATATATATATATGTATATACATACACACACATATATATATATATATATATATATATGTATATACATACACACACACACTGAAAACATTTGGGTTTGACAACAAAAGATGAATACGAGACAAGAGATCAGTATGTCAGCATCCATTTCCAGGTCTTTACATCTAGATCTGTTAAAAAACTTAGAAGATAGCACCTTTTGTTTGAACCCACCCATTTTTCAAGTGTGCAAAATTACTGGAACATGTGACTGACAGATGTTTTTTGCTGCCCAGGTGTGTCCTATTACATTGATCATTCAAACAATAAATATCCCTGAATGTCTTCTCTAAGTTTCAGCTTTGGGTTTTGCCTTTGCAGACTGCATTTATAGTTAAAAAGGGTAACCAACATGAAGATCAGAGAGAAACGCAGCACGACGTCACGTTGCCGTGGCCAATCAAATAAGCTGGCGATCAGACTACGACTGAAGTCACAGTGGAGTATTGGGTAAAGTGTTGTGTCAGTTTGGCTTTGTGCACCAGTTTAAAACACATCTGTGGATGCCTGCGATCACTGTAGAACTGGCAGGTTTAACCTACTTTGACAGTGACATGACCGGAGATCATAAGCAGAGTAGAACAGGTCAGTATCAGGGCATGTTTTTTAGCATGGATAAATACTACAGAGGGGAACACTACAGGCATTTCTCTGTGTAGCGTTTCACTTTCACTACCCTCTGTGACTTCTCTTCTTTTGTTTACAGTTAGTTTCCAATTGACTGGTGAAATTAGTTATTGTTACATTTATATTGATACTAAATTATTTCAGTTTAACAATAAGGCCTTAGTGTGGTAAACTGCAAAGGAATAATGGAGATTATATCACTCATGACACCATATAGACCATCTACTGAAATTAGAATTTAAAAAATGAAAAGAGTTATCATGGCATAAAACCAATGATCCCAGACCAGTCTAAAAATGGCATTGGCAGAATAAAAGAATAAAATATTTTAAGAATAAAAGAACAGAAAAGATCGAGAATCGAATCGAATTGTGACCTTAAAATCGGAAAACAAATCAAATGTAGGATTTGGAGAACCATGACACCCCTAATAATTAACAGCTTTCTTTTCTTACCACTGTGGGATCATTAACTCACCAGTTTTCTTCTCCTCTCCTTCCTTATGGTCTTCGTCTACCCTGGGCCTTTTTGCTCCCTTCTTGTGAATGTGAAAGTTTTTCCTGCCTCCCTCCCCCTCATCCTCAGAGTCGGAGAACTCTTCATCACAGGCTATCCTCTTATCTGTGGCACGGACTGAAATCACATAATACACTCTAGTTAAATATGTTACAGGTAGAAAACCTAGGGACAGATGCTACTTGTGTCATGCTTGAGGAAACATTCAGAAAGTTTTATGCACCAAGAGAGCCTGACCACTTCAACTGCTGATACAATTTACTGTATTTATCTCACACTAGGTAATTGTTGTTTGACAGGTGTGGTTGTGTTGCTATAAATAAATTCAGCTGCTTGGTGAAACAACAGAAATTCCTCATCAGTTTGGGGATTTGTCTCATGTCGTCTTGGCGTGATGTGTGTTGTTATTTTTTGTTGGAAATTCATTTCAGTGCTACTACGGTTCACTTGTTCTAGGACAGTTTGTGTGGAGAAAAGACTAAACGCCTTTACACACTGGCAGCATTTTTTGTCTAGGGATTAATTCATGTCATTTTTTTTTTATGGTAAACAGAAAGCGATTATTACACAGCAAAGAAGTGGAACAAAGTCCAATTTTCTGAGCTTTTGCACAGTGAATGAAGGCATTGACCAGTCGTGATACAATCATCAGGTCACAACTGAAAATGGCGACCTGTTGATTTTTGGATTGTTATCACCCTATTACATGACACCAAAATCATAAAAGACACTGTGACAAAGTGTCTTGGGTTACCCAACATTGTCCGTTAGTAGTGACAACTGTTTGAGGGATTACCATGAAATTAGGCAATTTTGTTTTTAGTGCTAGTTTACAGTGTTCACACTACTGATCGAGGCAGTGGAACTTCCATGTTCTATGAGGCAAAATGTTTTTATTAAAGTAGCCGGCTGGATTTGAAGACAGCACAGATGGATATAATATCACACCAGTGGGGAACTGAAGCTGACGAAGACCACATCGGGAGCAAGTTGTCATGGCTGAATGGGTTAAGTACAGGACTTTCACTTGAGAGGCTTGGGTTCGTATCCCATTTGCAATATAAAGTTCACTTATTTTCCATTTCTTTGCAGTTTTCTGTCACTGTTTGGTCAGATTTGGGGAATTAAAGTACTTGGTTATTTAAGGCAAACTTGGTCTGGGTTAAAATAGACTCTTTCACAATGTTAAATGTGTTTGAAAAGATAACTTCTTCCGTGTGCATATTCTTTCCTAAATCACAAAGCCATGAGATTAAATAAACTTGATTGTCAGTTGATGAACCTGGAGCAACATTAAATATGATGTTCCAGGAACAACACCAACATGGCCAAATCTGACCGAGTTATTATGCCAACAGCAAATGTTACATTATAAAATCAAGAAAGTCTGCCATTTCAGTAAGTAAACAGTAAGAAAGTAAGAACACAGTATTTGTAACATTGGTCACAAACATGTTATTGTGACAAAATTGAGCATGACAGGAAATAAACATGGTAAATGAACAAATGACCGGCAGTCTTACTGGACAAGCGTTTGTCAGGATCCTCCGTGTCCTCATCGACAGTGTCGTCTGGGACTGCGTCCTCTGGGATGGCCTGCATCTGCACTCCGGGAGCATGAGGCAGCATCCGGAGGTTCTCAAACAGTCGCTGCCTAAACAATCACATACAAAAACACAATGCTTTCAGGTTACAGCAACTACCATCAACACTTTTCCACAGACATGGGAAAATTTGTTACATGTACTATTGAAGTGCTAGGACAGCAACCTGCAATGTAGAAACATCTGTTACTTTTCTGTTTCACTCATGTCAGCTTCAGTTTGAAATTTGTGATGTGAAACAATTGATCTGGTTTATCAGGCTGCAACTGCCGACAGTGCCTAACTTCACCCAATGAAAACTGTTGTGTTAAACTATTATAATACAGTGTGTTCAAACATAAACCTGTGTTGCATACTTTGTGTGAACAGAAAAGTGAGTGCAGAGTGCACACAGTGTGTGTGTGTGTGTGTGTGTGTGTGTGTGTGTGTGTATGTGTGTGTGTGTGTGCGCAACTTCCTGCAACTCCCCTCCAGTTAGTTAGAACTGAGGAAGCCTCTTGGATGAGAGGTGAAATGTCTTCAAGAAACTGAAACATGTCCAGTTGCCTACCATATAGCACTTAGAAGAAGGGTCACCTGTACCTGAGGTCGTCAGGTACAGGTCTGCTTTCAGTCCCTAGAGTCAGAACTAAACATGGAGAAGCAGCGTTCAGTTATTATGCTCCACATATCTGGAACAAACTCCCAGAAAACTGCAGGTCTGCTCCAACTCTCACCTCTTTTAAATCAAGGCTGAAGACCTTTCTGTTTGCCACTGCTTTTCACTGAAGCAATTTCAAGGCTTTGAACTGCACTGTGACTTTTACTTTCTATTCTTGTCTCTTTTTAACCTATTCTATTTTAGCCTACTTTCCTATCTCTTAACTTGTTTTAATGTTTTTTTTCTTGATTTCTTCCTACTTGTTTATGTATTTTAAATGGAAATTTTAATTTCTTTTAATGTATTTTTTATGCTCCTGTGTCTGAATTGTGCTGTATAAATAAACTTGCCTTGCGTTAGCCTTTTTTGCACATAGACACTATTGTCTAAACATATCTGTAGCCTTCATCCAGGCGCTGTCTCACTTTCAAAGAACAGACAACTACAGTACCAAGTATAATAGCAATGCGTCATGATTCACTTCACACACTAACACGCACACAAACCCTCACCTGACACAATTAAGTGGCTCTGTCTCACACACATGCAGCGCAGCGCTGTATTGCATGTCTCCTAATATGTAATTTTATTCATCTAACAGGCTGTTTTTGCATAGCAGCATGTGTAACATATAGACCAACACCTCACTGTAGACCAATTCAAACAGACTAATTAAAGTAGAATAGTCGCACTGTCTCTCGCTCAGTGTTGCCGGGGAACTTGTGAGGAAGGCAAAGATGTGCAGAGAGAGTGAAAGGAGAGATGCACACAGGACTGGCTTTACAGAAAAAAGCGCTATATAGTACATCACCCAATATCAATATAAACTGTATTGTCCAAAACTATAACTCACTTGAAAATATATCCATATATCTTAAATAGTCATTACATCACCCAGTCCTTGCTACAGTTTACCATAAACTTGTAGAAATGTACAGATTGGAGCTCTGGGTTAAATGGTAGAAAGTAGTCACTTTTATTTTACAGACAGGTCTTTTTACAGGCTTTAACTCAGCTGGTTATAGTCACACCTTACATGGCCTCAGTTGAGGTATGGTCACTGGAACACATTCACAAACAAACAAAATGCACTGGTAAAACCCCATTGAGAGGGGTGAAGATGTAACATTTTTGAGGAAAAATATTGAAGTACATACACTGATCAGCCAGAACATTAAAACCACTGACAAGTCAAGTGAATAACATTGATCAGCTCTTTACAAAATACCTTGGGTCCTGGCATTCATGTGTACATGATTTCAAAGATTTCAAGGCATTGAACTGGGCTCCAAATTGCCCAGCTCCCAATCTAATTAAACATCGGTGGTACATGCTGGAATGAGTTTCATCCATGAAGGCCCCACCTTGCAGCCAACAGAACTCAAAGCATCTGCCACTAATGGCCTTATGCCAGACACGACAGGACAACCCCAGAGGTCTTGTATCCATACCTTGACAGGTCAGAGTCTGATATGGGGCCTCCATGGATTGGACTTGTTCAGGGCAGTCTCACGAATGCTTGATCGAATTGGGACCTGGCAGTTTGAAGGTCAGGTCGACAAATTGAGCTCTTTGTCATGTTCCTCTGGCCATTCGTGAGCAGTTTTTGTGTCGTGGCAGGGAGCATTGTCCTGCTGGGGGGGCCAATGTCATCATTGAGAACTAGTACCATTAGGGTGGGGTACTTGGTCTGCAATGGTGTTTGGCCGGGTGCTGCATGTCAAATGGCATCCACAATAATGCCAGGACTCAAGGTTTCCTCCTTAAGAACATTTGCTTGTAACAAGTTGATCACTTTAATTAACTTATCCTGTCAGTGGTTTTAATGTCATGGCTGATTGGTGTAATTTCTAATGCTGAGCAAATGCCATCTGCTAAAGACCTTGAGATATAGTTGAAAGCTCTTTGATATTTAACAAATACAGCTGAATTTAAGATTTTTGGTCAAACCATTTTCAAGGTCGAGAGTTCATTTTCCCGCCAAAAATATGTGTATATGTTTGAGCATATGACTTTTAATGATGGTGGCCAGAAAATATACTGTAACATCAGACCACTTCATTACAAAATTGATGAAAAAAGGCCTATACTCAAAAGAATGCTGCAACGCTGTTTTGCTGTGAAGCTCCAGAAATGTTTTGTTGAAGTATGAAACTCCTGGAACCTGACCCATATATCGGCCAATACTGGCCTATCACAGATATATCTGTTTTAGATATACATTATCAAATATGAAAACTCTTTCTCCCCCCTTTTTTTTTTCTTTAAGAGAACACAATGTAAAATATGCTTGGGGTAATTTATAATAATTAAATTAGGTGTGAAGTTTATTGTTTCTGTAAACTGCAGTGCTTCACATTAATTAACGACACTCTGGCAGCCCGCCATATGCCATTTTCCCCCTAGCACTTTTGGCCACGCAGAGTCAAACCAAGCCGAGCTGATGTGCTTTTCCATCACCAGTTCTACTGCGGCGAGTTGAGCCAAGGGCCAAGCCGCGGCCGCCCAACCTCAGAGGGCCGCGGTGACATCTCACGACTATGACCAACCAGTAATAAGCACCCGTCTCCCCCTAAAATTGATACTCAACTCATATCTGTGCTGGAAACCTGAGAAAGACCCCGGCGAATCCCGGCGGTGCTGGGCTGCCACGTGGAGTCAAACAGAGTAGAGCCAGGCCGGCAAATGTAATGGAAAAATGGCAATAGTCCTAGTTGCTGCACCATAGTCTCATATTGATCCAAAAATGTTTTTCACATCTCATAATAGCGCTGAAGATCTCTAACCTTTTGCGCCGTTGGTTCAGCAAAGCGTCTTTCATTCCCAAGGAAGTCGACCCGGGCGTTTACAACTTCAGTGAGGTGGCACTAGCTATATCTTTTGGTCATGGCAAGACAAAAAGATTATAAGAAAGACTAAGAGGAACCCAGCTGGGCAGTACATAGCCTATATCTCTGTGTTCTATTCGTCAGCCACTTCCAACGCTGTTCTGTGACTCTATGTCTGAAAAACATGATACTGAAAATAAATAATAAATAACTCACATTATTTATTACATTTGATAAATACCAGCAGGCAGCAGTGTTACTTAACACAATGAAGATAACCGCGTTGCATGTGTACGCGCGTTCACATGTGCGCGAACGAAATGACACTCGCGTTTCCCAGTAGCAACCTCAACCATATAGACCAGATAATATATAGTTAAGATGGCACATACAGGGGCTCATCATTTTGAAACAAGACAATGATTATCTGGTCTCTATTAGTCGGGACTAATAGGTTACAAGATTAAAAGGCGGCTGTAGCTTAGGAGGTAGAGTGGGTCGTATAGTAATTGGAAGGTCACTGGTTCGAATCCCTGGCTCCCCCAGCTGCATGTTGAAGTGTCCTTGAGCAAGATACTGAACCCCAAACTGTTCCTGAAGAGCAGTTGGCACCTTGCATGGCAGCCACTGATGGCAGTGTGTGTGAATGGGTGACTGTGACGGGTGTTGTAAAGCGCTTTGAGCAGTCAGTAGACTGGAAAAGCTATAAAAATGCAAGTCCATTTCCCATTCTATAGCCAGAGCTGCTTATTAAAGTAAATTGTGAGGACTGGACTAATCAGCAGGCAGCAGAGCCAAAGCTTAATGTTATATTTGATTATTTTCTACATTTTATAGTTTCCATAATTTCTCATTTATGGTCATGTTATTTGTGAGATAGCCTCTTAATTTTTCTATCAAAGTGCACCAGATTGATGCAATTACTTTAAAATGTGCTACATCTTTTACCAAGAGAAGCATGGCTCTGGACCTCCCTAGAGGGCCCAAGGTCCACCCACCAGTTTCATGAAATCCTGTAGTCAGACTAAACTAATGTAATTTTGGACAATAAAGTTTGTTGTTAATCGCCAAAATATCCTGCCTTTGTTACATAAATACCTTTGTTACAAGTGTTTGATAACCACATATAAGTGATCATTGCATAAAGTTTGTGTTTATGTATATATTCTGTGTTTATAAGAATATCAGCCAATATATCCATATCACAACTTCCTAATAACAGTATCAGCCCCAAAAATCCAGTAGTGGTCAGCTCAAGAAACACCCAACTTTCCATCGACATGGGGTGGGTAAATTATTAATGTATTTTTTATTTTTGGGTCAATCTTTCCTTTAAGATTATAATATAAGCATGTTTGTATAATCCTCGGAAATAATAATAATAATAATTCCTAATACATGCCTGTACGTACTTGATCTTGTCCATGTACTCCTGCGTGTTCTGGTTGGTCATGTTGGAGGGGCTGATATGTAGCTTGAAATCAGGCCCAAAGTACTCAAAGTAGTCATTGTATGGCAGCTCTGCAATAGAAACATCATTGACAAAAGTATGCAAACCAGGTACAGGTGAACACAGCTGGAAGAGATTTATACACCGCAGATAAAACAAATTATGAGTAGTTTGGAATGAAAAAGTAGTGATAACACAGGTGGTAGACTGATTTAGTGAGGCTCTATAACCTGCACTGATCCTCACAATGGATTGGAATGAGTGGGCAGGTCAGTTAATGTCCTGAAATCCCATTAAGGGAACTGCTGGTCCATTTGACAGCCTGTGATTACATCCCTTCTCTTTATAGTACACACACACTGAGTAGAACAGACAGTCTACTGAGTCAGCTCCCTGCAAGCAAAGGTGGCAATCAGGCTTCCCTTTGCAGGGATATAATATTCCCTTACAACCAACCCCGGGACATAGCATCACCTCCACCCTCCATCCCCCAACAGACCAAGGAGGGAAGTTAAGCAAGCTTCACAGACATTTAAACTTTTAACAGTTTCTAGATTCAACTCTGAGCTGATGCTCGTTTTGATGCCTCTCATTGATCAATGAGAAGCGATTTTATTGCAAAAGAGTTAATTATCTCTTGTGTAAGATTTACATAGTGCTTCTCTGAATGGAATGAGGACATGGTTGACTGAATATGAAATGTGAAACAATAAAAATCATTTTTAGAATCTCTCAATGACAAAAATGAGTTTGGTCTCAGTGGCTCTTTACAACAGCATTTGCTGTTCTACCATACATTGGCATACATACATTGTAATTGTTTTCTCTCTATATTATTAAATTATTAGTTTGGTCTGTAAAATGTCAGAAAAAGTTTATCTGTGTTTCCAAAGCCCCTTAAATGTCTTGTTTTGTCCACACTTCAAAGACGTGCAGTTTACTGTCATAGAGGAGTAATGGAGTAAAACAGAAAAATAGGAAAAGGAATAAAAGGACTCAAACCAATTAATGTTTTGATCAACTGTCAAAATAGACAAGGGGTAGCAAGGTATTTTTGTCACAAACTGAACCATGTGAATAGGAAAGATTATTCAAGCCTTATTTTCAAGCATAATTCTGCCTCAAGTTTTTCTAACGACTGATGTGATTGTCTTAATTTTTTTGCCTTTTGACGTCTGTTACAATGAAATGAAACATTGGTCGAAGTGGTGGTGGGGTTGGGGAGGCTCCTTAAGTCACAAAGGTTGAGCTCTGTTGCTCTGGTCTATCAATTTTCCATTGCTTATCAGAACACATTTGTTGTAATTTAGACGGAATCTGTGACAGACCATCGGGGATGTCTGTGTCCAGAGCGACGGCTGTCTCATAGGTCCAGCAGCGGGCCACGTTACGGATGGTGTATCCACCTCCGCCCAGCATGAGCAGCGGGAGATTGAAGGACTTCATGTACTCCACACACTTGGCATGGCCTGGTAAAACAAGAAGCATGATATATAACTTTCTGCATGGTTTATGACTCCCATTCATCACTTTGCATTAAGTACTGTGCACGTCATGGTCAAAAGTTTACATACTCATGTAAAGAACATGTACTGTATATTGTAGCAGTCTTGAGTTCCAATGATTTCTATAAGCATTTTTTCTGTGATGGAATGAATGAACACATACAACTTTGTCACAAAAAACATTCATGATGTTTGGTTCAGTAATGAATTTATTATAGGTATCTGAAAATGTGACCAACTCTGCTGGGTCAAAAATATACATACTTGGAACGATCATTTTTGGTGATTGTAAAAAGTTGTATGAATCAAATTTGCTTTGGAGCATGGCCTCTTAACCAGAAAAGTCATCAGGCATTATCAATCATAATCAGTCAGAAACAGTTGTTTGATACACACATTAGACTCAGCCACAAACACTACAATGAGAAAGTCTACGGAGCTCAGCATTGATCTGACAGAGCAAATTGTTGATTTGAAAAAGACAGGAAAAGTCACTTGGAGCCATTTCAAAGCAGTGACAGGTCCCAGGATCAACTGTACAAACAAGTATTTGTAAGTTTAAAGTGCATGGCACAGTTGAGTCACTGCTACGATCAAGAATAAAACGTCAACTATCACCTGCTGTAGAGAGAAAACTGGTCAGGATGGTCTAGGCCTAACCAAAAATCACCAAAAAGCAAGTCCGCTATGATTTAGAAGCTGCTGGAATAGGGGGTTTTCAGCGGGTGACTGTGGCTCAGGGGTAGAGCCAAGGGTTATCGGAAGGTCGCTGGTTCGATTCCCCTGATATGCATGTTGAAGTGTCCTTGGGCAAGATACTGAACCCAAACTGCTCCCGATGTGCTGGTTGGCACCTTGCATTGCAGCTACTCAGTGTATGAATGTATGAATTACTGTAAGTCGCTTTGGACAAAAGCATCTGCTAAATGTAAATATAAGCGTGTTTTGCATCGCCACAGGCAAGACAGAAGCCCTTGCTCTGATACTGCACCTTAAAGCTCGATGGAAGTTTGCTGCTGATCACATGGACAAAGAAAAAACCTTCTTGGAGAAAACTCTGTGGTCAGATGAAACAAAAATTGAGTTGTTTAGCCACAATGACCAGCAATATATTTGGATGAGAGAAGGTGAGGCCTTTAACCCCAAGACCACCATACCAACTGTCAAGCATGGTGGTGGTAGTATTATGCTGTGGGAAAACCTAAAATCATAAGCCATAGGATTGGGTGTTCCAACAGGGCAAAAAGGACATTTAACCAAAACTACTGTATGTATACAGGGGTCGACAATATAAATGGCCCGGTGGCCCGGACGTACTTTTAAAACCACCAGAACGCTCCAAGCACAAAAATATGCCTTGAAAAAAAATGTTTGGTAAAAACAATCTAATTTCATATTAACTCCCTGTGGTACTGTGTTTTGCAATGATTTCTGTTAAATCGTCTCGGTTATTACCACTAACACATAGTGTTATGTGATGACGATCAAAGACAGCCAGCGCTGTGCTCTCCCTGGGACGTAAACACACCACCTGCACAGCTCGCTCTTTCCAGTGTAATGCGTGCCGCTCGCTCACTGCTGCTTACTGTTGACACGGAGTTTCTCACCGGCACTGTTCCTAACATCAGTAATGTTTCTAAAACCCCCAGTACCCGGCCAAACGCCGGGCAAAAAACAAAAAGAAAAGAAAAGAAAGGCACTGGAGGAGATGAGAGAGGGTGAGAGGAATTATGAAAAGAAAAGCACAAGAAAGTTCCAGCCTCAGTGGCGAGACCGCTGGAATTGGCTGGGGTATGACGAGGGAAAAAACGAGGTCTATTGTGAACTGTGCAGGTCAATGCCCATGTTTGCAGAAGTTAGAGAAAAGTTGAAGTGTATGAACAGAAGTGTATGATAACGCATTGCTGTGTAACTACGGAGAAAATAACGGTCTCGCTTGAAAATGCAGATCTGCAAGCACACGTGTCCCATTTGTGACACAGTTTGAATTATTACTGTTATTATATTATTAATAATAACTTGGAATTCTTATGATACAATTATTTTAATAATCTAATGATAAACACTTGCTTTATAGAAATTATAGTAGCTAGTTCTTTATATTTATGATGAATGCAGGCAGGAGTTGTGAGGTTTTTTTTGCTTGTTTATTTGAGGAATTCTCCACTCTACAAGGGCCATGTGGCAGGAAGGGCTAGTGGCTTTGACCCTCATGAAAAAAGCGCTTCACATCAGGTCTGCCTGAAGAGGAAGAAGTCAGAGAGTACTCAGTACTGTAGTATTAAAATACATGTTATTAAATCAAACTGTTCTTTTTCGTTATTATGGGGATCGATTCCTGGGCCAGTGGTTACAATGGTGGGGCCAGTGACCTTCAAAAGCCACTGAGGGCCAGTGGCAAATTTCCCTTATTGTCTACCCCTGGTATACTTCAAATTTGGTCACATTTTCAGATACCTATATTAAATTCATTATTGAACCAAACTTCATGAATGTTTTTTGTGACAAAGTAGTATGTGTTCCACTCATTCCATCACAGAAAAATGCGAGTTGTAGAAATCATTGGAACTGAAGACATGTTCCTTACAAGTTTATGTAAACTTTTGACCACGACTGTATATGTACCATGGATGGTGAGATTAAAGCAGCCAAGGCGATCTCCTGAGAGAGAGTCTGCACCGCACTGAAGAACCACTGCACTGGGCTGGTACATCTCCATCACCTTTGCCATCACCTGGAGGGCAAAAAGTCAAATTGTTCAAAAAGTGTGAAAAGATAGTGTGCCCTGTCAACGGTACATCCTACTGTACTTACCTCTGACATCAAGATAATTGTCTGCTGTTAAATGTGCAAAAGGTTTTGGTTTTTTTCATCATGACAAAAAAGAACTGATGCACAATTATCATGTTGTGGTGGATTCAAAATATATTCAGAACCACTCGCAAACTAGGAAACTAGGAACTAGGAAATGTCAGAGTCTTGCTGCCTTCTGTTTTGCCTTTAAATAGATTTCAAATAAATGTCTTGTTTTGGTTCTTATGAGTACATGCCCCCTCTTACGGTCGACTGATTGTCAATTGTAAATGATCAGGTTAATTAAATATTGGACTTTGGAATATTGTCCACTTCTGACCCAGTCACCCATCCCTAGTAACTCAAAGCAACGTCATGTACCTATTTAACCTTTTAAAAGGACAGCCTCAAATCATTCTGATGCTACACTAACTTGTAAAGGGGAAAGTGGTGTCCCTGTTTTTCCCACTGTGTGCTGCAAATACCCGTTTTGTTAAGCTGGTATGATCTCCAATGAGAAATTAGTAAAACTTTACAGCACTGAGCCACATACCACTAACTATGTTGCTTTATCTCTTTGAGAAGACAGTAGTCAGACAGGCAAGGAAGATTACTGCTGACCCCTCAGATGTTCTATTTAAAAACTCATTAATCCCCATATCAGTGAATCTCCTAGACTCGGGCCATAAGGTAGGGTATGACGAGGGGAAGGGGTGGAATATATTTGGCACTCACTGTGTTGTTTGCACTTATGTCTTGTGCCTGTCTATGTATGTACTGTATTATATGTATTTTTGTGTGGCAGCCTTTTGTCCAAAAGAAATCTCCCACGGGACAAATCGATTAATCTTGAGTGGAGGGTGGAGGGTGGGGACCCTGTTTTTCCACCTTCACGTACTGGGGGTCGATGCACTGGCTCATCAATGGCCTTGTTTTCTTTTGTATGCATTCCCTCCAATAGCTCTGTTTTTCCTGACCCTATTCAGGGTGTGGGGGGAGGGGCTGTCGATGTTTCTAATAGCTCTTAACTGGCCGTCAAAATACTGACTGGCAGAGATGCCCCAGCTCCTTGGCCGAGAGCCAAGGCCTCTGCCAATCCGCAGGGACCTTCTGTCTCAGGCACACTGAGAAATATTTCATCCCCATCCAGAGAGACTAGCTCTGTGGGCCTGGCCCATGAGTGGTTCAATCTCAAGACAGCGGGTCTCCCTCCTGACTTGATTGAGGCCATCTACATGGACATGTAGATGGGTAACGCCTGCACTGGATGAAACTGTAACCACTGATGATCCTCCGAGGAGAAGGGCGGTGGATAAAAGGACATCAGGTCAATTGAGGAACATGACCCCGACACCTTAGGCATACAGGCAGGGTTAGGTTGTAAACTCTTGCATTCCCAGAAGAGAATTTTGTGCACACTTGGTTTATCAAGTTGGGTTTAGCAAGTTGGGCCTCCCCACACACCTTTGCTAGGCTCTACAACCCATCCATTAGCCCATTCGGTGCTTAGTATGTCTAACTCTCAGGACAGTTGGTCATCAGGTAACATCCGTCCAGCGATTTGGGTGTCAGTTTTTACCCAATGTGAGACACAAAAAAATGGTATGCAAGAGAACTTTAGGTTACTTGTGTAACACCAGTTCTCTGAGTAGCATGACTGAGTGTCTCACCAGACCACCCTCCTTGCCCATTCGTAGTGAGGAAGAGGTGAAAGTTTCTGAATGACTGGCAGTGCAGTGTCCAGCCCTTTTTATAGGGGAAGGGTCTCCACACTCCATGACACTGACGTGCCTTGCTCCAGCCATTCCTGGCTGGCAGAATGCAACAGTTATTGTGTGCTTTTTATATTATGAATGTGGGCTATTTCTCCACACCAGGCGCAACATTTCTTCTGTTAACAGAATAGCCTAAACCTTCAAAATCCCTTAAGTTCAGCAAAAATTCAAAGTTTCTATAAAACAGTACAGGCAACATCTAAACCGATCAGCTGTTAGATCAGGAGGCAGCCAGGCATTTGCAACTGTCGAGGAGCAACTGCAGCGCCTGGCCCCAAAAACTGCCGCCTCAATCCTGTGAGATTACCGTTGCCCACGTGTGCATGATCTCAAACAAGCCCATTGTGTTTCACTCACAGGCTTGAAGATTTGTTCATATGACTCATCATCGATGCCATCACGTAGGGGGAAGTTAACAGCATAATATTTGCCTTTTCCAGCTCCAATATCCTAAATGCAGAGAAGAAGGAAAGGCATTAGAGATTCTTTAAATTTTTCATATACAATCAGTGTGACAAAAAGACATACATACATTGAAAAATTACAACATGTAAAAACCATTGTGTTCTTATTCAATTGTTTCTAATCCTTTCTCCCATTTTACTCCCGTCCACTTAAATATGTATAATGGAGGAATTCAATTACAACTTAAAGAGGTCCAGTGAGAAAAAAGTTCTTCAAGCGAAGGTCCTGACCATCATAATGTCTTTCTCGAATTACGATTCAGTGCCATATACCGTATATAGTCTCTATGTAGTCAATAACTGACTGTCAAATTAAATGTAATTAAATTAAATTAAAGTATAAATCTATGTTTCAACAATATTTTCAATTTAAAAAAAAGTTGTTAATCATAAATAAATATTCTTTACTCATTTCAAATAAAATAAACGCTGTTTTTAAAAATAAAATACATAGAGAGCTTCTGAAAAATTTGCCCCTTAAAAAAAACAAAACTTTTTTTTTTTTTTTTTTTTACAAAAAATAACTAAAAAAATAACTAAATAAAAATAATGTACTTTGATTTTCCTTTTTTTCTTCATTTTGAACTACACATCTTAACGGTCTCATCCAGCTTTAAATGAATTATCTTAACACATCTTAACAGCTGTACAGTCTTTCTTTCCCAATTATGTCCCACTCCCCCACTTTCTCTTGTTCAGTGAGCTCTGTCTTTACCTGGCCAACCTCATACACATGTGTAGCTTCGTCTCTTTGTAGCAATTATTATAAGCAGCAATGTAAAGAGCCACCATCTCAGAACATTAGAGACAAACTGCCCATCGGAAAAATGAACATGAAGGATCCATTTTTGATTAAAAGCTTTGTTTTCATTGTCTCCGTTTCTGGTTTTTAGTGCACAGCAAGTGAAAAACCTCTATTCTGACTCACATATTCCTCCAACATTGTATGCGTCTCTTTTTTACTCAGTGGAATCCCTCTTTTATCAATTATAGGTCCAGGTCCTGATAGGATGGCGTCTGGTTCTGGACTATTCAGCTATGAGAGACCTCTGGTATAGAACAAGCAATTCAATGTTTTGCTGTCTTTGCTGTGCAAGGAGTGGAGCTTGTTTTACATGTGTAAGTAAGGACAAAGGTGGAGGCTCACCCTTAGGTCTCCAGTTCCAGGGAAGTACTCTCCGTATTTATGGAAGGACACAGTCATGACTCTGTCTGTGGTGTAGAAGGCCTCCTCCACTCCGTCCCCATGATGGATGTCTATATCAATGTACAGCACCCTCTGGTGGTACCTGAGAGAGAGGCACACAGGCAGAGCTAAGTACAAATGGTACATTATTTGCTTAACCAGTGTTTCCCACAGGATTTTGTGAGACCATGGTGGATGGACCTTAGACCGTCTAGGGCGGTCCTGGGGCATGCTCCCCAATTACAAAAATGTGCACATTTTTAAGTTAAATGCATCAATCTGGTGCACTTTAATATGCGTGAGTATGGAAGTGTGCTCATGAGTGAGTGAGTGAGTGAGTGAGTGAGTGAATGAATGAGTGAAGGAGTGAGAGTGAGAGAGCATGTGTGCACGTACGCAGGGGGCGGATGGGTTGATTGACTGGGAGTGAAAGACGCTTTGCTGAAGCAACAGCACGAAACATTCTTCAGCGCTATCATGACAGGTTAAAAACATTTTTGGATAAATATGACACTATGGTGCAGCAAACTAGACTATAGAGGGCCACCAGAGTCTCCTTAATTAATGAGAAACACTTCTTAATACTGTATTTTAGAGACAATAGAGACAACCTGCATCAGGGTACTGAGACTACCTCTGCTCTGATGTAGAATGTTCTTGTGTCTGCTTTCATTTACTGCATTTCCATACATGCTGGTAGACATAATGTTTTAATCTGTTGGTGAAACTCACTTAAGTAGCTCCAAGATGGCCAGCACGATGTCATTAACATAGCAGAATCCAGAGGCTTCAGACTTTTTTGCATGATGAAGTCCTCCAGCCCAGTTCACTGCAATGTCAGTCTGCTGCCGGTTTAACTTCACTGAACCAGCTGTGCACAACACAAAGTTTGGTTTAGTGAAATCTAACGGTTCATTTGTTACTTGATCACTAATATGACAAATCTAACAGGGCCTACACTCATTTACTTTTACTATTATACAAGAGGATTTCAATCTGGTTAGTAATATTTTATGGCTCACATTAATTGACACACAAAGTGGCCTGATAGATTCTCAACTGGTTCTAATATATTGGTGTTTAAGGTTAATGTTGCACAATTGTGGGACTATACAAAAGTTGTTGGCTTCATTGATTCATTCAACCTTTATTTAAATCTCGAAAAATCCTTGAGGGGAAGCCCTTATTTTCAAGCCCTTATTTTCAAATAAAAAACAGAATATGTGCAAAAATGTGATAACAAACAGAAACAACGAACAAAATCACGGAGCGAATAAACAGAATGGGTACATAAAAATGATAACAACAGCAATCTGACAGAATACCAATACAAGTGCTTGAAAAGGATAAAAAACTGCAGCAAACGAACATGACAAAACACAAATAAAACTGAGATGCATAAAAGATACATGGCAGACAACCATACAGGACAGCACATAGTTGAAACAGTTACATTCAAATGAGTAGTTTGATATCAAAGTCTTAAACTGACCTATAGGTATAACTGTATCAAGTTTCAATGTACGTTGTAAATTGTGTGTATGGAGCACTGAAACTGAAAGCAGTTTTCCCAAATTTCGCGTTTACCTGGGGAACTTGGAGCATCATACAATCACTAGAGCGTGTTGAATAGTGACTCTGTGACCAGTTTAATACAGAGCTGATACATGGTGGCATGTTGCCCTTCAATGCTTTAAAAATAAACAGAATACAATGATGAGTGGAATAACAGTCACCAGTAATGAATCTGAGGGCGGAGAGATAAACCGAGTCTAGTGGAGTAAGAGTGGAGACAGAGGCATGTCTATAGATAAAAATCATCAGATCTATCAATGTTGACTTTGAAGGATCCTTCAGATTAGGTCTGGGTGGCTCATCGATCAGCTGTGCCAGATTGAAATTGTCATATCTCTTTTAGACATACATCAGTCTCTTTAAGCTTCGGTGTAGAAATGTTATCTGTGTGTGTACTTAACATTGAGTTATATCATTCCCAGATAAGGAAGTCTATCAATTTTCTATACATCTGTTTTCTTCTAACTTACCAGCAGAGCCACCAGCAGACAGTTGGCAGAACTCAAACAATCCATCGAACACCGGACAGTCCTCTCCAACGTTGACTAAAAGATTAAAACAATGATTACGGATTATGGAAGCGAGCACCATCAGCAGATTTGAAACAGTAGTTTCTTGTGACTGTTGACTTACAAACAAGGTTCTCTTTGTGTGACTTTTCAAACTGAAACTGGGTTTCCACAACCTTCAAGTTAGGGTCAGTTTTGGTTGATTTTGGCCTTAATAGCCCAACACCTGTTTACCAGTAACTAATAAGTTAATTTTTAAGAAAAAATGCAAAATGCAGTGGAAAAAGATAAAGAGGCCTCCAATACACTAGTTAGTCTCTTGGGGAGGTTGTCTGATGTGTGCTGGACGGACAGGCTCTGGGTGAGGAGCACACTGGACTACATATTCCAGTCAGCATTGATGAAGTAGTTGGTGTTCAGGGCTAGCTGGTCTGCCTTGGCTAACTTGAGTTTCAGCTCATCCTTCTTCTCAAAGTGCTTTTCCATGTGTTTAATCACAGTAGCTCTCAATGGCGTAATATACTCCAGCTCGAGGAATCAAACTAGTTCTTTGAATCAACCGCCCTTCTACCACACTGACTGGCAAAACATGAAGAGCTTTGAGGACCGCACTCCATTTTTATCCTCAGACTGCCAGCTAGCAAAACCTGTTAGTGTGTCTATATACAAATCAACCTATAGATTAACAAATATACTTTCCATGGTTAACCGATTAATGGTTAGCAATTGTTATCCTTACTTCAAGTGTCCTCATTTGTGATTTGTTCAGCTGGTGACATGGTGGATTTAGCCTCCGGATGTGTTTGAGGAGGAGATGAGAGGCAGGCTGTGGTCACTATACTGGGTAACACATATATCCAGCTAGTGATCGACATCTTCAGTCTGATGACTGACCAGCAGCACTTCTTTCTTTCCCCTGCATGCAAGATTGCACTCACATATCCTGTCAACAATATGACTGTTTGTGACATTGCACTGTGCTGGTCAGACTGGTCTGACTCATTCTGACTATTATTTATTAATCCCCTCCTGGATTAATAAAGTTATCTATCTATCTATCTATCTATCTATCTATCTATCTATCTATCTATCTATCTATCTATCTATCCACCAAAAAGCAAACATGTGATGTGACTTTGATAATCCAATAAAAATTTAAATCCCTTTTCAGGCAAAAATGACAAGGTTCACTACCTCAAGCTTCTACAATGTAAGGATTTGCTGCATTTCTCTGTTTATCTTTGTTAACTTTCTCCATATAAACTGAGTACATTTAGGCAATTCAAGCACAATTAATTGACTAACAAATAATCAACAAATGAATTGATGCTGTAAATGACTGTTATTCACAGCCTCAGGAGAACACTGTACAAGGAGCCTGCACACTACTTACAGCGCTGCATCTGCTTGCTGAACTCTGACATGTTGTCTGGTCGTATGGACCGGAGGAACTTGATGTAGTCATCACTGTGATATCTGGTCATCTCCTCTGCTGTGGCTTTGTGTGGTCTCTTAAAGACAGAACAAAAGCTGCTGGATAAAAACTAGGGAAGGAAAGAGGAAAACTACAGAACTCTATATGTTTTATAAATGTCTCACATTGTGTTATAATAGCTCAGCATATGGTAAAGGATGTTATCTAACACTTCAGTGGTTCGAGACATACGTAGATCTCCATTTTCCTGTACAGCCCATAATTGAGAAGCAGGTTGTGAGTCATCCGGATACGATGTGGTTTCATGGGGTGCCCTTGTCCATAGTAATAATTTCCTATGTCACCTACAAAGGAAAACATAAGCAGTTTAAGACCATACTGACCAGCAATTTATTGTGTATGATGTCATATTCTGTCTAATGAGGAGGGCTGACTGATACAGATAAAAATCTAATACCACAGACAGTGCAGGATGAGTCATCAACATCTTAAATGTGATTCCAGGAAGTTACAAACTCTAAAATACCATTAAAAATGCCTACAAAAAAAGCTTTTTTGCAACTGCTGGGCCTGATACTGGTGTACAGGTGAGATATGGAGCAAGCTATATGTGGGGGAAAAAACACTTCATTTCATGGGGACTTTCAGAAGTACAGGGAGACGATGTGCCCGCCATTCATTTATCCTTTACTTATGCAGGGGAGCCTTACGATTCAGGATATTTAAAATGTTTTGATTGTTTTTCACTGAGAAGGATGCCCTCAAAAAAATGTCCTATCTGTGTTGCAATAAAGATAACTCAACAAAATGTAAGGTCATGTAAGTGAATGTTGTATTTTAAAGTGCCATTTTAAAATTTTAAAGCTTATTCTGATAATTAATCTAAATTATTTTGGCAGGACAATCGACAGATAACATTTTCATATCATGGCACTGCTTCATAGTCTTAATAGGAAATCAGCTCACCAGAGACTGATTAATTACGTCCTCACTGACCTGAACTGCTGAGTTTAATATAAGTGACTCCGTGCGGGAGGGCATGGGTGCTCACCTGGACCCAAGGAGGCGGATACACACTCAGTCCACTAAGTATCATTACGCATCAATTAGGCCTGAGCGCACTGAGCCCCAAAGAGTTGAATATTTCGCTTTGTGGCTTCAGACTTGTAACTTTGACGCTGAGCCTAAAGTTTGTCAGCATTCTGACCTATTCTCCTGCGTTGATAAGTACAACATACTGCAATTATGGCTCAAACAATGTGCTCAGACTACAGTGTTAAGCACATTCACGTCTTGCTAATTAAAACATCTCCCACATTAATTATTCATACTCTAAAGAAGAAAAGTGTATTGTCTCGCTTGCTTGCTATGGTGCATATAAGATGGACTACGTGTTTTTTAATTAGCTAACACGCAGGGTGACACTAGTTAGCACCTCGAAGGCATTAACGTTAGCAGCAAGCTTGCTGGTTAGCTAGTTTGTATTAAAACACAGTATCACCGGCAGCACCAGCTAACCAGACAGCTAACGGCTAGCGTTAGCCTGCCAGATGCCCTAATTTGGGCTGCTCATTCAGACACTCAGGATGTCCCATACCGTCATAGTAGTAGCAGACTTTCTTCTTTGTCCCAGCCGCAGTCGTATAAGCCATGATTGGAGCACTTCTTCAACAAGTTGAGTTGAATCGCTTTTGCAGAAGGCGATTAGGATGGACGGCATCAACATAGAAGAACACACGATGGAGCGGAGCAGTGGGAGGCGCAAGTGCACAGGGGAGGGCTGACCAGTCACAAAGTAACCAGACAGCAGAGAAAATGACAGACATTATACTGCTGCAACAAAATTAAGGCAATTAAGTTTTTACTGTGCTGTGGATATTAAAATGTACGAAGAAGGGAGCCGAGCCTGATAGATAACCGGGCTAGAATAAGTAGAAACAAAGCATAAATATATGCTTACTCATGGTTTATGTAGAAAGTGATTAATAGTACTTTCCAGAGGGATCCAGTAAAGGGAAGGCAGGAATCCAAAGTACTTTAAATACTGCTTTGACACAACACTAGATGTCAGCATCATCATTGTTACATTTTGGTCTACCCATCTACCCATAATCCACAAGTGATACTGTCAAACACTATGGCAAGTATGCTTAAATCATATTCAATTCAATTCAATTCAAAAAACTTTATTTGTTCCCGGGGGGATTAAAGGCACGTGGAGTAGTTGTACACAAACAAGTCAGCACGTTAGTTACACAGACACAAACTGTGTCCTGCAGCCCGGGCAGCGGAGCCAGCGTCCTGAGGGGAGCCATTTAAAGGTTGGGAACAGAGCGTGGGAGGGGTCCCAAAAGTGTTGAGCTTCCTCAGCAGATACTGCCACTGCTGGCATCTCCCGAGGATCTCCTCAGTGTTGGAGACAAATTTAAAAGTACTGTCAAAAATTGTGCCCAGGTATTTGTACTCCTCCACAAGCTCTGGATTCCTCCCGTGGATTGTGCTGACGGCCGTTGCAGCCAGCTCCCTCTGCTTGCTGGAAAAGGTCACCACCATCTCTTTGGTCTTCTCCGTGTTTAACTCCAGGGCCGATTCATCACACCACTCCACAAACTCATGCAGCACTGAGCTGTGGTGATGTGAGAGCAGGGACAGGAGAACTGTGTCATCCGGGTACTTTACCAGATGACAGCCTGGATGGGTGGACCTGCAGTCATCGGTGTAAAGGATGAAGAGCAGAGGTGAGAGGACGCAGCTCTGAGGGGAGCCTGTAGAGGTGTTCGAGACGTCAGAGAAGGTGTTATTGACCAGCACCCTCTGTGATCTGTTGGTCAGGAAGACTGTAATCCACAGGATCAGCTGGTCGCCCGAGTGGAAGCGGGTGAGAGTTTCTCTGCTAGGATGTGTGGCTGTAGGGTGTTGAATGCAGAGGAGAAGTCTGCAAACAGGAGTCTGGCTGTGGTGTTGGGGTGTTCCAGGTGTTTGTGTACCGTGTCCATGATGAGTGGTTTGGCATCATCAACCCCTCTGCCTGCATGGTACGCAAACTGGAGAGGGTCCATCAGTGGGTCAGTTAACGTGATGATGTGTCCTCTAGTGATAGGGCCTATCACTAGAGTAGGCAACGATTGGTAATATGACTTACTTTAAGTGCAAGTTTGTTTTTGTTTTTTTCATTGCCACTTGATTCCTTAAGAGGAATTCTGGGAAGACAGAGGTCAGGGTCCACTTCAATGCAAAGCTTCGAAAGCAGGAGCAGTTAAGCTCATGGGTCAGGGGCAGGGCCAGATTCAGCATCTAGGAAGCATTAGGGCAGGGGTGCCCAAACTTAAACTTATAAAGGACCACAGGCCAAAAGCAAACACATACTGTGTTAAGATGTAAAATGGTAATTGGGAGGCAAGTGAGAAAAAAAAATCCTGGTGATCCTCTTTCTAAATCTGATCTCAATTGTTTTCACTCCTGTGTTTACGACTTAAGAAACATGTCAGAATAAATGTTTTGCCAGGTTAATATTTTAATATTTCTTAAATTTCTTTTCACTTGCCTCTTAGGGCTTTGATAACATCCCAAGTCCCTTTTTTCAGCTCATATTATAAAAAAAATTAAATAATGAGGGATCCTACATATTTAGAGGACATTTCTACCTAACAAAAAGTAAAACAGCATTCACAACAATTTATATAATTGCTGGGTTATCCGGCTTCCTCCCACAATCCAAAGACACGCAAAAAAATTTGGTTAATCTGTTTCTCTAAGTCGTCCGTAAGTGTGAATGTGAGCATGAATGGTTGTTTGCCCTATATGTCAGCCCTGTGATAAACTGGCAATTTATCCAGGGTGAACCCCGCCGTCGCCCAATGTCAGCTGGGATCGGCTCCAGCCCCTCCATGACCCGGAAAAGGATAAGCGGTCTTAGATAATGGATATGATCTTCTTTTTTTTATTATTTTACTAGAAACATCTAGTTGGCCAAATAAAACCTTATGGTGGACCAACTTTGGCCTGTGGGACTTACGTTGGGCAGCCCTGCATTAGGGTAAAGGAATGCTCCCTTCTGACACCCAGTTCCTCCCAGTCTCTGGGCAATATTTATTATTTGTCTTGTTGCCTGAAATACCCATCAGTTACTGTGTGGCTGCAGATTAGAGATGACAGAACATTTGGCCCAGGTGAAAATAGACTTCTTTACTTTCTATATTCAGGTTAGATGAGAAAGACGATACCACTCTCCTGTCTAAATATCCAGAGTGTAGGATTCAGTGGCATCTAGTGGCAAGGTTGCAGATTGAAACCAACAAAATAGCCCTTGTCTCACCCTCCCCTATGGTGGCCTCTAAAAATGTGAAAAAAATGTGAAAGTTTCTCTCTAGAGCCAGTGTTTAGTTTGCCCATGCTGGGCTACTGTAGAAACATGGCAGACCCCATGGAAGAGGCCCTCCTTTTGTAGATATTAAACAGTAATTCTTAGGTAATGAAAACACAATGGTTCTTAGTGATCTTCAGGTGATTATACATTGATAAAAACATAAACACCCTGCACCCTTTTTTGTATCATTTGTGAAGTTATTGTGTTGAGAACACAGTCTGCCTTTTAATCCTTTGACCTTTATGTTGCTTTTCGTAGTAGCTAAGTTAACATAGGTCGTTCTGTGTTTGGTGTCAAAGTGCTGCGGTACTGGTTTTCTTTCCTTCCTTGGCATATTCCGTTACATGGCATATTGTGTGAATCGGGCCTTGTGTTTGACACTTTGACTCTGAAACCACAAATTGTCATTTTTACATTTCTGTTTTTGTTGGAATAAACAAAGAACATGCAACATTTTAAATACTGCGCTTAAGAGGTGTGGGTAGGTGTATTTCTGAAATTTGGACAGAGTCAGGGGTAGTTGTTTCCTATTGTTTTTTTTCCAGTTATACTAAGCTAGGGTAATCAATGCCACATTCCAAATTGGTATCAGTCTTCTTATGTATTTCCCAAGATGTTGAACAATTCCTTTTAATGGCAATAAAAGTAAACAAAAAATCATGAGACAAAGGTTTACATGTTCTTTTAATTTCAACTTTTTAACAACACACTTATGATACAGAATGAATATTTGCACAGAAACAGACACATTTTGCTAATCATCATAGAATGAACAGTTGGTTTGACAAGAATCATCAGAGAACAACATTTTTTTCACTATGGCTTTTCTGCCAGCTGTTTTGCAAACCAATGAAAGGGGAGGAAACAACATACTGTACTTACATTAAAAACACAAGCTTGAGTTATAAATGCTTTGAAGGTTTGAAAATGTTTTGAGTCAAGCCTGAAACAATCGATCCTACTCTGCTGAGCCTGTTCTTATCTTTAGACTGGGTACTGTGTTGAGAATTAAAAGAAGTCAACTACAAATGGATTACTCACAGCATGAATTAAAAATTAATTGTGATGAAAAACGATATGAACTGACAACAGAAGACAACTAATACAAGTATAAATCTTGATTGCACATGTTTTGGTCAAATAAACAACATGATGGGACAATTGAACGATTTTGTTGTTGATCAAATGTCATTTTATCATCTTCTAAAAAATGTTTTAATGAAAAAAGCATCACACTTGAAGCTAATCTTAACAGCATGAATGCCAGTGTTAATCACACAGTTCAGTACTGGGTTTTTTCTCTTTATGGGGAACAATAACAGCGGGTAAATTAATTTTTTTCAAGATCAAGTGCTTTGAACGGAATCTTTTAGTCAAACCATCACACTGTTTTATTTTATTATTCAACCACGTAAAAACAAACTTACATCGAGTTCCTTTTATATTTGGTAACACTGTCATTCTTGTATTAAATTCAGTCAAAGTGCTATTATTATCTTTTGAGATCTTGTAGCTTGGCATTTGAAAAAAGAAAAACCAAGCCAAGGAATCTCATTGAAGGAGTCCAAAGCTCATCATGGCCAGCTGAATGTCCTACCAGTGATCTGATAAAACTTCTGATTGAAGGGGTGAAAGAACTTCTGCAGTTTAGTCACCACTGATGGGTCCACCTCTGGATGGATGCGGCCCTTGCTGCCTGCCAGGCACTTATTGAAGACAATGTTAAATCGCAGACAGTAAAATCCCCTGGTGGCATTGAAGTACAGGTTATACTGGGTGATCCTTGAGGGGAGGTTGAGGAAGCGCTCGACTAGCTGCAGCTCCGGCAGTGGGTCCGTGATAAGGCGGTCCCCATCCACGATGTGGAACTGCTCCACGGGAAAATACTTCAGCCAGCGCTCCAAATGTTTGGTGTAGATGCTGGTCCGCACTGCTTTGTACTTTGTGTTCACCTCACAGGTGTTGGAGTCAATGGCCAACTTCTCAAACTTGTGGTAGGTCTTGTTTTTGCGCTCCTTGCCCTCCAGCACTTGTGTGTAGTCTGACACAGCTCTGGTGGTGGGCTCGCGGACAATGATCAGCAGCTTGATGGAGGAGTTCATCTTGAAGATGCGTTCAGGGACCTCCTCTGTGATGAAGTAGGCAGGGCTCTTCTCGATGGTAATCTGATGAGGGAAGGAGAAGGGCATTTTCTCTCTGTACCAGTCGATGCCCCGGGCATAGTTTTGGTCATTGTCAAAGAAGTGGATCTCCTGCGAGGCCTTGACCACTGCTGGATGCAGGTTGAGCATCTCCAGCAGGGCGCGGGTGCCACCTTTGCGCACCCCAATGATGATGGCCTGAGGCAGTTGTTGGACAAGGTTGTGCAGGCGGATTTGCTCTTTAGTAGCATTGCCCTTACGTAGTTCATGGAGCAGGCCACGCTTAAACTGCAGGGTACGGAGAGGGATCTGCTCTGGCTCAGCTTGGGGCAGTCTGCTCTCAATGGGGCAAATTGGCTGTAGCCTGAAAGAGAAAAAAAAACAAAAAAAACTAAACACTATTATAACTTACTCAGTAATCATTTGAATGAACTCTGGCAGGTTACACTACTGATACATAGGTTCCTTTGGAATTTAGCAACTTCTTACAGCAAAATATTTAGAAAGAACTAAACACACGTTTGCCTTGTAAATGATGTTGATTCTGCTTGTTGTGCCTTGTCTATTCAATGTCGAAAGGTTTTACTGTTGTAGTGGATGCCATGTTGTACCAAGTCAAAAATGCAGACTGATTGCATAGAATTCAGTTGCTTTTTTTTAGTACCCCCTTGCCCCTCAAGTGAGTGAGGGGCAAGAGGAATGGATTGAAGTATCTCCCTATGAAATGGAAAAACCCTTCAGGACCCTAATATTTCAACAAGAGTCGATGATGGTGTTTATGTAAACAGACACAACTGGGTTTTCTCTTGTGTTGCTGTGGCTATCCTGGTACAATGCCATTTACCATTTATCTGATAGAGATAGAAAAGTATGGATGCTCACAACTCCTCCACAACTTCATACAATCAATCAGGTCATCAGACAAATAAGAACACTGACTCATTACCTGGACACTTGCAGTGCTTTATAGGCTAAAATTAGCAACCTGTGCTCTTCGCTGCCAGTCTGCACTGATATTAGAGGAGCAGCAGCAACTGTATTATTTAGCATTTAAGAAATTTAAAAAAAACAATAATAAGAAGAACATTGCCAGATTATTAACCAAGTTAGTGTAAATAAAAGTGTGTATTATGACAGAGATGACTTACCTATCCAAGGTCCCAACCCTGGCCACAAGATAGAGGACACTTCCGATAGCAAGGCTGCCCAGAACGAAGAGCTTCTGTCTCAGCAATGCCTGCTGTTTGAATAGCATGGCCCTCCATCAATCTTCAGGACTGTGTCTTCAGCCTGCAGAGCACATAAACCACTAATCACCAGGGGAAGAGAGACAGCCTAATTTCTATTAACACACACTAAATCAAGTCTTACAAGTGATTAAGCCACACTCACACATGCCTGAAAAGTGCTGCAGTGCCATTAGAGAAAATGCTCACCCAACAACCATCATGTATTTTATTTATTTATTTATTTCTGCCAAATCAAGGATTAGATTTATTCTAATGTACAGGCGTGCTGTGACGGCCCAGCTTTCAGACAGGAACAATATGAATAATGATCATACAAAATAATTTTGGTATGAAATAAAATTGAAATTGTCATTTGATATAACATAATATTATGTTATTATATCAGACAATTAATTGGCATTTTGTTGCAAACTACGTATCAACCTTTACAAATCCACCATTGGTCGACTTCTAGTTCTCATGGAGCTTTTTTGTTGAGTTAAGTATTCGCACTTTCATCAGCCTTGATTTAAGTAGATGCAGGCAGCTGTTGAACCGACTTCACACTACCTGCCCCGTACTAAGTAGCAAGCAAAGCTGGCAACTTTCCAGTGAACATAGCAGAGTATTAAAGAGAGTTGGTGTGGACAAAACTGAATAAAAGGAGAGTGAATATTAAATATATGTTTGTCTGGTGGCTAGAAACACAACCCCAAATTAATGCTTATGTTATGTAGTAGGGATGAAACAATATACCAAATTTCGTGATATTGCGATAAAAACATGTTGCGATACAGTCATGGGACTGTGATGACATCTACACTCATGGATTTAACAAGGGAATCAGTATAAATGCATTCTTCTATCTCTCCCCTTACCCTACTCATCGCCCGGAGCCGCTCTTCATTGCAAAATATAGCTCTTGCTCTTGCTCTTGCACCGTCACCAGGTGTGTCTACCTCACCTGAGAACCCAGAGACACTGCAGCTGCAACAGCCAGACGTTGGTGTGTTTACCTGTGGGGAAACTATGGCTCACAAATCCTCTGCATCAGCAGTTTTTACAAACCAACCAAAAACACAATGTCGAGCCATGAACACCAGATAACCACTGAAGATACAGTTAGGAAATAATAACGTGACAGTTAGGCTGACGGACATTTTTGTGCCCTCATAATCTGCTGGACAACAAGAAGAGGGAGATCGGTGGGACCCGCGGCCCTGGGTGCCCTGCTATACAACTAGAGAGAGGGAGGGATTGCTACTGGCTATGGTATTGTTATGCAATTGTACATTGATCAATCATTTATTGCCAAAGACAATTCATGGCTACTTTTTGCACATGCTTAGATCATGGCCTGCTACTTTTACTTTACTATGGAAGGAAAGAAGATGTACCTCAAGTAAAAAGTGAAAACAAATTATATACGAATAATAAATGCTGTACACATCAGATTTATTATTAAAGGACATTGTTTAGTTCATCTTTCCGTTGTTTTTTTTTTTATTTTTATATAAATCGTGATGAATATCGCATAGTGGGACTGTTTATCGTGATGATATTGTACCGTGAGTTTAGGGTATTGTTACATCCCTGACTTCAGTGTGCAGGGAGAGGAAACAAAACAGAAAAAACGGCTGATATGGTTTGTTTAATCGTGTCAAACCATTACAGTATGGGTAACACGTACCAAGGTTACCACAACAAGGATCCTTTAAATCAGTTGTCTGGAAGCAATCTGGCTGGTCAGCTACAGCAGCAACGGAGAGAGAGTTGTGGATAAGATGAGAACAGTGTCTTGGCATTTCTCCTCCGTTGCACCCATTACACCCATGAAGTATAATAGGATATCAGTATAATAGGATACCAGTATAATATAAAATTATAGACAATATTGACCATTCCAGAGCCTGCATTAGTTAGTATTAGGTTTTTTGCTCAGTTGGGTGCACTACAACATGCTTTTAACACAAAACTGACATAACCCTTTCTCAATTACACACTAAGCAGATACAGAGCAACAGAAGAAGTACAATTAATATAAGTATACCAAGCACAATATTTAACCTCCTTTTAACCACTTTTTGGTCTTCGCTAACAGGCACTTTAGCTGCTGAATGCTCTCATATATTTTCCAGCCAGTCACTTACTTTATTCCTCTGCCATCAAGTGCTGGGCAGCTATTGTATGGTGAGTGTACAGGTTTACAGCGATTTTCATTTGAAATACTGTAGCTGCTTGCTTCTGCTGGTAACCACAATAACCTTCTTTGACCTTCAAAGAAAATGAAAGGATGTATGTCTTTATCCAAGAGAGGGCACTACATCCTCTCATACAGATGGAGCACAGAAATGTTTGTCTCACTGTAATTAAAGAAATGTTTCAGTTTTCTGGAGATCGATAGCCAGGCCTTTCCTGCATCTGCAATCTTACTACAGTGTGACTGGGGGAATCACATTATGGAATAAGGAATCCATACAGAAGTCGTAGCACTATAACAAAAGGACCAACTGCACTCTAATCCAGCCTTTAAATTACCATTGTACCATTGCCAACAGAGCAGATCCACTAGAGCATCTCATAAACAAGTAAAGAAAGCTTTTGACCCCAGTGTGACTGGAAAACATTTCACTCATATTGCCTCGTGGTGACTTCTGAAGGGAGACCAGCAGAGCAATTGCAATTTCATCAGTCTGATAAAGCGGAAGAATAATGCCAGTTAGCCAGAGGCCAGCCCTGAGTTTGTGGAGCCCCATTTAGAAAAGAAATGTTTTTCATTACAGCCTGTATCTCTCACTTCTTTCAGAGTGAGTCATTTGTTTCAAGAAAATCTTAAAAAAAGGAACTGTCACATTATAAAACATGAGACAAAAATTAGATTAGAATTAGTGTCAATGTTCTTTTTTTTCCTTGCTGCTACAGCCTTAATTGTTCTGGTGTGACTGCTTATGGTGGCTAATGTTGGCTGAATGGCTGAAACAAAAGTTTGCAGACTTCTCTACTTACTCTTACACTGCTTTTGGGAATATACCAGTATCCCATAATGGAAAGCCTATTTATGCCATAAATGGAAAAGACATTGACAATATGTATAATATTTCAGTTGGTGTTTCTGTGATTTCCTGTTTTATCTTGGTTTGTTCTTGGAAGTTTTACCCTCATGTGTCACGTCTTGCTTGTTCGTCCTGTTTGTTTCACCTGAGCCCATTCCCATGTCTTCCAGAGTCTCCCTGTGTCTCTGTGTGGTATGTTCGTTCGTTTGACTGGCTTGTACTTGCTACTTTGTTTTTTTGTATTTGCACTTCTTGATTTCTTTGGATTCTTTGGTTGTTGGATTTTTTCAGTTTATCATTAAAAGCTATTTTTTTGTTCTTAATCCTGCCTGCCTCCTGGGTATTTCTGCATTTGGGTCCTCAATATTTTTGCCAAACCTATAAGAATGACCCAGCAGACAAACGCACGTAATTTAGGGATATATGGGACCATCTATTTTTTCTTTTGGATAATAATAAAGACATCAGGGAGCACAAGACTTTATACACACAAGGGCTTATTAACAAACAAGACACATGTGGACAAAAAGGGCCGGAAATCACAGAAAAGGAGGAAATGAAAAGCACACAAAGAAAACACAAACTGAAACATGACAACTATATTCATTCAAATTGGGATCAATGCTGCATTCCAGTTAGGGCTGGGCGATATGGCCTCAAATCAATATCACAATATATTGAGCAACTCACCTCGCTAACGATAAATGAACTATAAGTAACCACCACCACCACCCCCCCACCCCCTGCATGCACGCCTAAAAAGAAAGAAAAAAAAATCCTGTGTATTTACAGAAATGCCTGTAAAACTACACTGTAGTTAAGATTTATATTATTTATTTAGTAGTAGTAGAACAACTGATAAGCACACGAGTGAACAGCTGAAAAGCACAGATTACTTGAAATGACAGCAACTGAACAAGTTTAAAAGTATAAAATAACTTAAATTTCCTTCAAACACAAAGTATTAAAAATACAGTCTCTTATAATCAAATTCTAAATATGGATATATGTGTCGGGCCCGGCCCAGCCCAGCCCAGCCCGACACATTAAATGTAATTATGAGCCCGAGCCCGATTTAAACCCAACAATTTTTTAATACGTGGTGTAACAGTCAGAGTTCAATGTAGCGCCACTAGGTGGCGCCTCCTTTTGTTGAGTGGGTAATGTAACCTGCACGATGAAGAAGAGCAGGTGTACTTCCGCTCCCCATGAGAAAGGATACTGCCGACAGAGCGAAGACTCCCGATTTTATTTTGTCTTTATCTTGTAAAGTGTTGGTGCAAGAACCTCGGCCTGTGTTCGTTTGCATGTATGCCTGTAACATCTAGTGCCGTAGAGACCTGGCATGGTATGGTCAGTAGGCCTATTATGAATAAAAGTGCCGTGCGGAAACCCCCACAGGTTGCCTGCCGTCTCTTGAGTAACCGGAGGCACCCGCACTAAAGTGGACCATCACCTTCCTCTTCACCAGCCCACGTTACAGTGGGCTGTTATAACTGACGCTCTCAACTACAACTCCGAGTTGTTGGAACTACAGAAGTCTGTTTACAATTATCTTAATGAATAATGCAACAAGGACGAAGCATGTACACTGTGTTGTTTGTTTATTCAGAACGGAATGGATCGCAAATGAATAAAGTAATGATTAAAAAAACCCAAACATACACAAATGCTTGATCAAGGGCCCGGCCCGGCCCAAGATAGTGGTGGGAAATATCGACCCAAACCGGCCTCGGGCTTGGGCAGAGAATCTAAACTCTAACCAGATCTACTTCGACTACCGCCGAAGGAGCAACCGCTTCATCTTGCGTGCTCCATTTTCTCCGTCTCACTGTCTCTTTCCCTTCTTGTAACAGACTGGATGGCGTGGAGTCACGTGACTACACACGCTGTATACGTAGTACAGCCGAGCGCCTTAAAGGGACATGAACATATCGGTGGCCTACCTACACACAGCCAAACAAGACAAAAACAACTTTTCTTTTTTTTTTTTTAAACACCGAATGTACCAACATGGGCAAAATGACGTCGGTTATCGTCGTAAATTTCGGTATCGGTAAATTTACGGTTTATCGCCCAGGCCTAATTCTAGTTACATGGGAGACCACTCGCCCGAGTTGGAAAGTGGGAAATCTCGCAGCTGTCTCGCAACATTTCACCGAGGCACGCCCCCTTTTGGTCGGAATATCCACTGTCCGACTCGGTCCTCCTGAGAGTACACCGAGTTGAGCGAGGATAGACAAACGACTTGACAAACAAAGATGGCTGCGCCCATAATTGATGTATTTTCTTTGTATTTGTACCACGTTGGTCGTTTTAATGTAGACTTTAAATGCTCTTACACACTTGATTACATTGCTGCTTTAATTCGGTCACCAATTTATGCATTGCACGGTCTTGCTGTGCCTGCAATACAATGTCAAGTTTTGTTTTCGAGCTGGTTTGCTAAATAGGCTAATGTAGCTAACAATAACAAAATGCTCTTGAATAAAAATAGGATAATTCTTCCATAGGATACCAAATCTTGTGAATGTAGCTTTTAACATCTTAACAACCTGTTCTGTTGTGGTGGTTGTTTAGTGCAAGATTTCCAGGTAACGTGAATAATAGTCCAATATCACAATGTAATGTTTGCCTTTATACTCACATATGTCCATGGCTATCTTTTGCCATGGTCGCTCAGGAAGACGTGTAGGTTGTAGTGGCTCCTTGCGCTGCGTGCGCTTGTTTTCCTGGCAAAAGTGGCACGTCTCCACCCTACGCTTAATATCGACAGATATCTTAGGCCACCACACAGTTTCTTGTGCACGTTCTCTGCATTTTGACAGGCCTTGGTGTACATCATGTATGCGCTCCAATATTTCTTGTCTCATTGACTGTGGAATTACAATGCGACATCCTAGTGTGATGAGGCCCTCACACACTAGTCTTTCATGGTATAATAGTCTTTTGCACTGTAGGGGGTGCTATTCACTCGTTCTGGCCATCCATCTTTGATGCACACTCTGCAATTGCTCATCCTTCTGTGTAGCAGACCTGATCATATTCAGTTTGTGCTGTGATATTGGCCAACTGTGAGTGACAGCATTAACATGGCAGGCAATGATTGTCTCTGTGGTGTTGTCACTGTCAATTGGGCTGCGCGACAAAGCATCCGCTATGACCAGTGTTTTACCTGGTGCATATTCTGCCTTGGCATTAAACCGCATTAGCCACATCAGGAGTCTCTGACATCGCACTGGCACTGCATCTATGTCCTTACTGTTTATCAGTGGTACCAGTGGCTTGTGGTCTGTAATGAGCCTGAATATGTCCATGCCTACCAGGTACTTTTGGAACCTCTCACAGGCCCATACTCCTTTTAAACATTTCTTCTCAATTTGCGCGTACCTGGTTTCTGTGTTTGTCAGTCTCCTGGAACAATATGCAACTGGCTTCCAGCTTTCGTCGTGCAGCTGTAAGAGGACGCCCCCTATCCCATAACTGCTCGCATCTGCTGAAACAGTTGTCTGTCTTTGTGGGTCATAGTGAGCCACGACAGGTGAGGTGATGAGGGCTTCCTTGAGTTGCTGGAATGCTCGCTTCTGTGGTTGATCCCATGTCCATGCAGTTTCTCCCTTCAGCAGATCATACAGAGGACTTGCTGCTGTTGCCAAGTCTGGTATGTATTTACTCATGTAATCATGCCCAGAGCTCGCTTTAGCTCATGAACATTTGTGGGCTCTTGTAGCTTGCTGATGGCATTTATTTTATCTGGGTCTGCCCTGACTTTGCTGGCATCCACTATGTGGCCCAGGAACTGCAGCTCTGGTTGCTTGAACACGCATTTCTCTTTGTTGAGTTTTAGACCTGCCTGCTCCATCCTCTCCAATGTGCGCTGCAGGTGAATGTCATGTGTACTCATGTCCTTCCCATGGACGATGACATCATCCATGTAAACAGCCACTCCCTCTAGTCCTTCCAGCAGTTCATTCATTTTGCATTGGAATATCTCTGGAGCAATATTTATCCCAAAGGGCAGGCGCTTGAAACAATACCTCCCAAAGGGTGTGATGAAGGTGGTACAGAGGCTGCTGCTCTCCTGTAGCCTGAGGCAGCATCCAGAGATGAGAAGCTTAGCCAGAGTCTCTTCTGTTGTGGACAGTTGGTATCGCTCTCTTTTGATGTTCTCACTTAGCTTTTGGAGTCCTACACAGATTCTCACTGCACCTGTTGGCTTCATAACAGGTACCATAGGTGCACACCAGTCCGTAGGTTGTGTGACTCTCTCTATCACACCCTGCTCCTCCATTCAATGTAGCTCAGTTTTGACTTTAGGAAGAAGTGGTAGGGGAACTCTCCTAGCACTATGGTACCACTCCCTCTTTCAGGTGGATCTCAACTGGCTCTGTTTTAAGAATCCCATGATGTCCTTCTGCTACCTTGACCTGCTCTACTCTTTTCACCAGCCCCTTCTCTACCGCTGTCTCTCTGCCTAGCCGGTTACTGACTGTGGGCCCTCTCGCTACATATATGGTAAAGATGTACTTTTTCTGTTCATGTAAAGTACTGGCTGTGAACTGTCCCACAATGTTTAGTGCGCCCCCTGGGCTATCTCGGGGTCCACTACTTCGAACTAATTTTCGTTCTGGCTTAAGTGCTCTGAATGTCTTGAGGTTAATTACAGTAACATCAGCTCCTGTATCAATCCTGAATCTTACAGGGGTGTTTCCTACATTTATTTGTTCTGTCCAATGCTCTGCACTGCCCTGATTTGCTTTACTGACTGCCCCCAGGTAAAAGCTTTCCTCTGTGTCTTCACTGTAGCTAACTTGCCTTACTGACTTAGAGAAGCATTTCCTCCCCAATGGCCCTTTTTCCCACACTTTCTGCACTCAGAGTCAAATGCTGGGCACTTTGCTGGGGCTTTGTGCCTCTCCTTTCCACATTGGCGGCACCTGGAGTCCTCTGAGCGGGCCCGCCTCTTTAAGCTTGTCGCCGTTGTGTCACCTCCTGTACGTTAAGAGTAGTCTGTTGCTCCTGTTGACTTATCTGCTGTGCTACGTTCTCAGCTTGCCGTACCATCTGCACTGCAGTTCCCAAAGTGAGGTCGGACATGAGCTGTAGTCTCCTCGATAGCTCCTTGTCGCTGATGCCAACGACCAGTCTGTCCCTAATGTGTTCACTTTTCTTCTCTCGAAAGTCACAGTTCTCACTCAGTTCATAGAGAGCTCTGATGAATGATTCGGCCATTTCTCCTGGCTTTTGCACTTGTTGGTAAAAGCATGCTCTCTCATGAATAATGTTTTTCTTTGGTATGAAGTATGCATCAAATTTGGCTAGCACCGTTTCATATTCGTTGTCACTCTCCTCGTCTTTGAAGGTGAATGACTTGAAAATATTTTCGGCTTCATAGCCCATGGCATATATGAGGGTGCTAACCTGGACCTCGCCATCTTCTTTGTTCAATTTAGCAGCCGACCTGTACCGAGTGAAACGCTGTCTCCATGCAGGCCGGTCTCTGGGCCGCTCGAAGTTGAAGTTTTCCGGCGCAACTTTGCCATTGCGTTTGGTATCTCTCTTCCGAACCGTTTCTGACACTATGTCAAATAAGCGTCGGCTGACACACTTATTTGTGCTCAACATCTGCTTTTATTTTATGTCAACAATAACATCATGAGCGACATAGTCAGACTTGTCAGCTCAACTTGCTCCACCTGGCTCCTTATTCTAGTTCCCTGATTGGTCACATGAGGCATCAGTATACATGTATTACCCAATACCTTGACACTGCTCTCTATGCTCTACTGTTATAGCCTATGTACATTTTAATTTTTTTCTCACCAGTGTCGCCAAGTGATTGCTCATGGGGGAAAATGTTGGGTCTCTGTGAATAAATTAATCAAACAGTGCTCTAGACCTGCTCCAGTTGAAAAGTGAGTTAAGAGTTTCATATTTCGTGAGTTACAGTGAGAATATTTTACCTATCGAGGACAGACAGGAGATCCTCAAGACAAGGATTTGTCATCATAAATAATCACAGTTTATTTAGTTGTAATATGTTTGCCTTTTTCAAAATACCTTGGACAAAAATGTTGTTCAATCTTATTTTGCACTAGACAAGGAGGTCACAAAATGATAAAGAATCATCTTCTGGGGATCATGACATTTCATTGTAATCTGGTCTGTAGTTGTCAACACAATTTGGAAGGCGCACATCATTTTTATCCCTGCCACTAAAGGGCTGAAAAAAAAAAACCCAGGCACAATGGTAAATTGAGAGACCTCGATAGAATAATTTAGCATGATAGATTGTATTATTATCCAGTTTGCCATGAGGAAATTTGTGTTAAGAAGTGTCTCAGTAACTTTACGTGCAATTTTGGGCAGAATGCCAAAACATTCTGTCCTAACACTTCCATATTCTTTCCACAACAGGGATCACCCTCCTCTGTCATTTTTTCATTTTCTCTCATCTCAGCTCCTGACCTCTAGCCGTCTCAGATCACCCTGCTTTCCTCTATGTTTACTACACGTAAAACAGAGATGAAATAAAAAGTAGGTAACCAGAGGTGGCAAGTAAAGAGATACATTTACTCTGTTACCTGTACCTGAGTAACTTTTTTTGTAATAATATATAAACACAGTATATCATGCTTCAAAACTATTGCTACTGTTCCTGCTCTCTGCCCTGATGTAAATATTCAATCTAATGGTGTGTGAGCACCGAGTGTAATGCATTGATCTAGTCATGATAAAAAGAGACAGCAAAGTAGAGACCAAAAAAACACATAAAATACTGTAGAAGACAGAACTTTATTCATAGTATTGTATAATAATGTAATATTTTGTGATCATATTTGAGAGATACAGATTGTGAATATGGTAGTAAATGTGGCAGACAATCTAATCAGGAGATGATGATTTGTTATTATGTAAAGAGTACAATTTTAGGCTACTCTACCCACCTCTGCAGGTAACTTGCTCCCCCCACACACTTCTGACCGACATGTGTCATGAGTGATCAATCATACATAAGCTCACAGCTTTGTGGGCTAACAGACTGAGAAGTGATTAGAGAAATGCTGACTGGCTTTCTTGTATGTAATTAAAACACTGGAAAGCAATGCGGTTTACAGGCCTGATAAGAACTATAATTAGTTTCCAAATAGTGGAACGTGGAATATATCAACGTGATAAAAAAGTGGCTATTTGTGGTGACACAGCACAAAACATGGTTTAGTTATTAAGGCACTGGCAGTGCTGTGCTAATACTCTGTACTACTCTGTTCTCATTTTTAAAAGATTGCACAAGGGCATTGGTAAAAATAGACAACTGCAGATGAACCCTAATGAGATTCTAATTTTGTAATACTGAAAACACTATTGTTGGAATAGCAAAGCAGTTCCGTCAAAATAAAAGGTCTCTAGTATCAAACACACACACACACACACACTCACACACACATACACTATTAAGTGTGGTGCCTGGAAACCTTCATAGGGACTCACGCCATATTGCACCCAGGTCAAGTCATTTTCTGTTACTTTCTCTCCATCAAGTGGCTGCTGCTTTTTTAAGCAGGAGTGTGAATATAGAGGAGTTTCTGTGTGAATATTTTAATATCCAACCATATGAATACATTTCTAATATTGATCCATTTCATTCCTGTTGTCATCTTTACCAGATACAACTATCAAAGGACCATTCCAGTGTCAGTGTTGGGCAAGTTACTTCCAACATGTACTTGTTACTTTCATTTGAAAGTAAAAAAGTCTCTTTACAATATTACTGTCTGCACAGAGTATTGTGTTAAACTACTTTTCACTACTTTCACCAAAATAACTGCAGGACAACTGGAAACTATTAAATGGAGGAGGATAATATTGTTTCTCTACTATAGCCTTAGATCAACTCTGTTGACTTTAAAATCTTTTACTATCATTCAGTATTGTTTATCAGCATTTCCTTATGTTTTGCTTTCAGCTGTATTTATAAAACAACTGGAGAACAGAAAATGTGGGAACACTTACATGTTGTAGGCAGTAACGTGAAAACAAATATACCAAACAACACCTGGCAGGAAAAGCTGATATGTTTTTTTTTTGGTTTGTTTGTTTGTTCTGTATTTTTTCAGCCCAGTTGGGGCAACATTTGATACCCTGCTGGGGCAAGACCTTTCTGTTCTCCCTGTGCCTGCTTGGGTTCTCTCCGGGTACCCCAGCTTCCTCTCACAGTCCAAAGACATGCAAGTTAGTTTAGTAAGTCACTCTAAATTGCCCATAGGTGTGAATGTGAGTATGAATGGTTGTTTGTCTCTATATTTCAGCCCTGTGATGAACTGGCAACTTGTCCAACATATGCCCCGCCGCTCGGACAATAAAGGATAAAGGAAGCAGTTACAGATAATGAATGAATTAAGCTGGCAGACAGTGAGAGATGGACTTCACAGAGCAATATTCACAACTTGGACTGATTGTTTTGATCAGCAGACCCTTAGGGACAAAAGAAATAAACATTTACGAGTAATGGACACAAATTAGGACTTAATGACTGCTTCAAAGGAACAGAGTCACTACTTTATCTCTTTTGCTTACCATGCTGGCAAATCTTAAAATTAATTCCTCTTCTTCTTCTTCTTATTATTATTATTATTATTAATCATACACATGGCTTCACAACAACCATCCAACTTTTAAGTTAATTATCTTTTTCCCAAACCTAACCATATAGTTTTGTTTTTTGTCCAAACCAAAACCTAAACTATGATCTTTTTACAATGTTTACAGTCCAAAAGTCATAATAGGTCAGAAAGCTTTATTTGGAAAGTGTAACCAGACATTGCATACTGTATGTATTATTGCTAAGCTGAGCCCTTCACGTGCAAAACTGATAATAGAGAGAAGAGTAAAGCCTCATAGTTTAAAGCTTAAAGCTGGGGTTGGTAATTGTGTTCAGAAACATTTTTTATTATATTTGTATAAAATCTCAGACAGCAATCAAAATATAAAATGCTTTGGAAAAAAAAGTGTTGCTGCGACAGGGCTTTAATAACTTCTTTCAATAAACTTTAAATTCTAGCGGCCCAAAGATATTGTATGGACAGCCTTCCTGTCTATCAACCTGTCCTTACCTGCCCACCCTGCTCTGACTCCGCCCATCACTCACTGCACGTGACCTGAGTCTAGGCAGCGCACTGCTGGAGTCAGGACAAGAATGGTAGAGAAAGTACAGTCACACTTTTCATTACCAGCTGTACCTACAGAGCTAGCACTGCCAAACAGAACAAGAAAAGAAAGACTCGAGCTCAAGAAGGCTTCAAACAAAAAGAAGTCATTAGCATCTTCAGCTTGTAGCTAACGTTAGCTAGCTAGCTATGATAGACTACTGCCGTATGAAACATATTTACATGTAATGTTACCGTTTTCACACAGGCCAACGTTTACATGTACTGTGGATCTGATCCATACAGCAGTGTTCACACATGCACTGCTACCCTGGGCTGTTTGGACATTAGCCAGACGAGCTATATGTGAGAGGAGGACTAATTCTTGTGTGCTACATGTGTGAAAGGCCAAGTCCACTGTTCAGAGGTCCTGGGAAGATTACATATATCTGTGAATATAGTTTGCATTGCATTTGTGAGCCGCTGTTGTTAGATGGTATTTATATGACGTTCATTCATATAGACTTTGAACTGGATGTTTTACAAATGTGCTGATGTTGCCTATTTCTGTGTCCTATAGTTATGAGAAGGATGTCAGTTCACAGCAGAACCATGCCCTGCTGTTTCCAGTATCTCTTCAAATCAAATCAAATCATATCAAATTTTATTTGTATAGCCCAAATTCACAAATCACAGTTTGCCTCAGAGGGCTTTACAATCTGTACAGAGACGACACCCTCTGTCCTTCGACCCTCGATTCGAGTGAGGAAAAACTTGCCCCAAAAAAAGCCCTTTTAACAGGGAAAAAAATGCGGAAGAAACCTCAGGAAGAGCCACAGAGGAGGGATCCCTCTCCCAGGACGGACAGACGTGCAATAGATGTCGCATGTACAGAGCAGATCAACGAGATCACAATGTATACAATTATAATGGATGGTTGACAGGAGTGAAAGTACATAAAGATGTATTACAGCAATAATGATGAAATGCACATGGAAATGTGATTACTAGTGATAACAGTAGTAGTGGTTAACGGTAAGGATAGTATGTAGTAATGCATTACAATAATAGTAGTCAGAGTCTCTCTCTGACAGGTGAGTGTAACTTGATGCTGATAGCAACATGGATCAGACCACTGATATTCATGTAATGTGACTTTGATAGAGACATTTCATATGTACATGGGTCCTTCTTTCATATCATGTTGGTTTGCTTTATGTGCATGAATGTGCTCCTTAGCAGGGATACAATACAAAAAGAAATGGCATCATCTCATTAGCTGCACCAGGAAAACTCTTCAAGTACTGGTCTTAACAGTCACTTGTTAGCCTACTGCTTGAGACTATTGCATATTAGTAAGACATTTTTAAACAAAATAAACATTGCATTTCAATTCATGATGTGACTTTAAGCCGACCACAGTAGAGTGTGGGAAACACACAATGCACCTACCACTCCCTTTAAAAAATTCCTTGCAACCTATCACATAAGCTTCCCATCAGCCACCTAACCCCATACTTCTTTTATTACTTTTTTTTTTTTTACATAGCATGCAGTCCTGTGTTGTCTTTGAGAGAATCAATATTTCTTTTATGCCCCATAAACACATTCAGGTGTTACTTTTTGTCCTGTAAATATAGTTAGTTCTCCATCCTTATCCAGTTTTCTGTAATTACTATAATTTTTGCAGAGATGATGTCTTTTCAGTCACAGGAGTTGAGGAGTTTGACAAGTAATGTGATATTTCAAGGTCCTTGAAAAGCTGTATTTACTGTCAGATAAGTTATTGTGTTATTCTTTCTACAGGACAATCACTGCCAAAACAGTAGAGGGTTGCAACATCAGCAGCCTAACCTGTTGGCCAAAACTGTCCTGTGTTTATAATCAGTCAAGAAACCTCTGGATGTCCTTCCTGTATATAGTTGTTTATGTTCTGTATATTGTCTAAACTATTAAAGGTATGCTATTTTTGTAGTGTTTTTTACATGTTTTCCAAAAAATTCAATAAACAAGAATCTTGCCTAATTCAGTTGTTATTATTAGTGCATCATGTAAAGTGCAAGAACTGTATTGGGACGGTTGTTTATGCTGGAAGTGTAAAGAAAAGGCATTTATCATTTTCAAGACTTTATTCAAACAAGCTTGAGATAATGCAAAACAAGGAGTAAATACAGAACGACAGAGTTGCAGCACTTGATGTGATTGCTCCAAATGTAGGTGGTGTTGATCAGGATAAAAGCACCAGTAATGTTCTACTTTAGATGCTGACCTGCTCATGTGCAATCCTTTGAGCTTGAAGATCTTCTACTCAACCTATGAACATCTGCTCCTTGACCTGTCGCCCTCCCACGTCCACAGCCTCTGCCTCCACTTCCTCGGACACACTCGGACTCGTCCTCTGACGGGATGATGTGCTTCGCTCTGGCGTGTCTCTCATCATAGAAGCTCTAACATGAAAAACATCGTATCATCATGAGTCCAATACAATATTCACGTTCGTCTGTGAATCACTGAGGGTAAGAAGAAAAGTGTAGCAGGCCCACCGCTAATCTTGATGTTTTAGCTTTGCCATATCTAACGTTACCATAGCCAGCTGCTGCTAGCTAACCAGCAATAAGTTACATCAAAATACACTTTCAAAGCAATGTCTGAATGCTAACAAAGCTAGCTTGACAGCTATCAGTACTAGCAATGGCTCTGTTGGTTGTTTACATTCAATATGATAATATGAGGCGTTTACTTACAGGTGGATGAGACATGAGGTAGCTGCTTGTAGTTAGATGTTGTGATGAAAACGATGCACACTCTTCTTCCCACCACTCGTGAGGACTCGGGACTCTGTCGGTGGTATTCTGCAGTAATCAGACAGGGCGTGTTCATGGTTTGGGGGGAGTGGCTTTGGAGAGAGGCCTGAGCACGGGAGCGGGTTTACTGGCTGGATACTTTCAAATCTAGCCGGAGCGTTCTGTTTTTTCCATTTTACTAACCTCAGCTTTAAGGCCACTGACCAAGCTGCTGTATTTGGTAAATGGGAGTGAGAACATGTTGTTCTAATAGATACATGTACAGTGAGCTACAGTAGTTAATCCACTGCTTCATGTGATTTCTTTCAGTCACACTCGGAGACAAATGTTTGAGTTAATTTCTGTTGTGTTCTGTTCTGTACTGAAAACTACAGTAGGCTCTCACTGCACATTTGAACTGGAGTTTGCTTTTCCCAAATCTTTACAACAAAGGTGGTGACTTAAGTGTAATCTGGACCAATAGATACAAGGGATACACTTATGAGAAGAAGTCCATGAGAGAAGTCCAAAGTTGGAAAAATATGATAATTGTCCTTTATGTATTTGAATTCCTGATAGTTTGGGGACAGTGCATTCAGCTGGCTCATCTTTTATTTGTGGAGAGAGCCTGACAGCGACTTTAAATGGCAGTCACCACAGTCTGCTTCACACAGTCTTACACATTTTATCCTCTGACAGAACTGGTGCACACTCCAAAGTCTCATCAAAATCATTTACATGGAAAAAAGAACAAAGTTAATAATATGCATTTGGCTCTTTGTAAGTAAAAAAAACATTCTCCAAAGTTGGATGGAGACAGACAGCAGCAGCAGTGTACTGTAGCTCCTACTGTTGGATTTGAGTCAGCTGGGGACATTGTGGCATGTGAAGAGAGAAGAGGAGACAGAGAGAGGGCAGAGCACTGATGAATAATTCACCACTGTGTGCTTTATTATTGTTATTGATCTTTGCTTATGCACAAGGGAATGATTCTGCTGTTCAGCTTAGAGCTCCGCCCTCTGCTGACCTCCACTCCACTCCACCAAACCAGGCGCCCATTTTGTGATATTACACCTCCATTATTTATTACCCGTCTCAGCAGATCCCTTTGTCTCCAGCTCTACTGTGGCATTCTGTTATCCATGGCACCTGTATATTTACAAGACATACACTCAGGCACATGTATGCATTTAAACATGTATCTCCTCTATGCCCTGTCACTACCCAACTGCCCATATCTGAATCTAAGTAACTTAATCCCTACTTCAAAGTGTACCTGTATGTGCACGTGCACTGGCAAGCATGCACACCGTAACGTCATTTTTAACAACAACACCGTGAACTTTTACCTTTTTAGCGATTCCAAAAAATGAAAGGGATATTGCTGCCTTCATCCTTACTAGTTAATGTTAGCCTTTCGTTTTTTTATCACAAAAAGTTATAATTGTTATGATTGGACTTTGTGGTGGCATGTTTGTGGTCTGTTTTCTGTGTTTTTTGTTTCAGAGGTGCTTGGTGAGGCTGGGCGTGGCTTTGCTGCTGGTCGGAGCTGTGCCGGTCCACACACCTGCAGCGCATTGATTGTAATCAGCACCTGATCTTATACCAGACCTTACCTCTGCACGGTGCCAGATTATTGTCACCAGCCCCAGTGGTACAAGATCGCTCCCTGTAACTCTAGAGTTAAAAAAGTTTTCTTTTGTTCACTCGCCAGTGTTTCAATCCTGCCTTCCTCCTCTTCCATTGTGACCGGACCATTCCTGTGGACAAGCTCTTCTACCACCTGCCACCCAGCCTCCCGCACCTCTGCCACCCCTCACAACCCTGACTCACCATCTCTTCCTACCAGCAAAACCTTCTTGTGATCAATAAATTCACCTCTCAAAGTCACTACCGGTTTGGCGTCAACTTTTGGGCCCACCTCTTCTACACTACAACCATTACAATAATTTTGATTTAATAATATATTATGATATATATTTGATATCGTATATACATATTCCCATGGTAAGACATAATTATGAGGTAAAAAGTCACCTAATTCCTAACTGACTCTGTGCAAAAGCCTGGACATGTCACATTTTAAAGTAATGTAGGTTAATAGTTTGTTGGCTAAGGTCCTAAACGCAATTACTGCTTTTGTTCCTGTGCTGTAACTCTTAGGCTACTAGTTTTGCATGTGTAGGTCAGGTGAAATTCAGCCCCTTGGCCCTCACACACAGAGTGAATGACAGGAGAATACTGTATGTGCCCAGCTTGTGACTTATATGTTGCATGATGTAACAAGTTGCGCATTGCAAGTAGGGATGCACCGATTGTGAAATTCTGGGCCGATACCGATACCGATGTTTAACATAACAACTTGGCCGATGCCGATGTTTTTTCTTTTTGTTATTTATTCCTTTTTTTGTGCCACGGAAACATACAAGTCTTTCAGCTCTTCATCACACTATCCTTGAATGAGTACAAATCCAATCAGACCCATTTATGAAACAAAAAAAAACACCGTCATGGATTGCTATATGAAGCGTGTGTGCCATGCAGCCAGAACTAGCCAGACCACTGTCCAGCGATGCTGATACAGCGGCGTTTCTGTTGAGCAGGTAACCTTTGTCTTTATTGTGGATGTTGTGACACAGATAACTTTCATGCCGATGCTGGTTTATGACTGTGAAAGCTGCCGTTAGTTTGTTTCTGTGTTATTAGACCGTGTCTGTCTCTGCAGTGTTGTCAACACTTGTTTACTTGTTTGACGGAGATGTTAGCCTCTATGCTAGCATTGTAAGCTAACAACAAGCTGACATTGTCATCATGTTTACACCAAATCAGCCTATTTATTTGCTCGTGGCAGCTAAATGAAGCAGCAAGTAAGATGAATGAAGGGATGAATGACACCCCAACGCGAAGCGTTATTATGAGCGGAGTTACGATGTGTGTATTTATGTGTCTTATCTGTCATGAACAAGAGATTACGGTTTACGGGCACGTTTGTGTCGCGGCCTGGTGCTACTCAGACAACAGCTGGGACACAGCTGGTCCGAGACTCACACAGGTTTATTTTTCAGCCACAATGTGGAAGCGATCGTTGTGATGAAAGCTGACGGCAGCATCTGTTAGTCTCTTGGCCCTCAATAACTTTTAGAAGTGGCTAACTTAGCTGTTGATAAATACTAACTTATTACGTAGCTGTAAGGTAACGTAGCTGTAACATGCTAATGATGCTACGCTAGCTTGGCTGTGGAGCTTAGCTGTGGACATTGTAATGACTTACAAGATTTACTTGAGTTTCAACGTGCATTGTAATAACTTTACCTGTGAATCCGACATCGTTACTCCGCATTCAAAGCTGGGCTGTATTTGGTTTCTGCCGGCTTGTTGCTCTTGGTGCTTGTTGCGGGAGGGGGTGTGTCGCGGGACTCCGAGGGGAGAGCGATACGAGCTCGGAGGGGAGGGGTTAAGGAGCACAGAGGGGAGGGGTGTGTGTGTGGGGGGGATGCTTTTTTCAAACCTTTCTCAGATCGTAGACCAGAGCTTTAAATCAAAATATAAACATCGGCCACGGCCATCGGCGAATGTCATTTTTATTTGCTGATGGCCGATGGCAGTTAATGAGGCAAACATCGGCCGATACCGATGTTCAGCCGATGCATCGGTGCATCCCTAATTGCAAGCTGTTTGGCTTTGCTGACGAGAAGATGCCAACCTTTGTTCAAAGCATGCCATGAAACTAAATTGTTTTAGTAATTCCTTACTTTAACATTTTAACATTCAACCAGATTATGAAAATTGTAAACATTTTATTTCTAAACCTGATCTGGTATTTTTGTTGCCTAAACCTAACCATGTATTTTTGTTGCAAGGGCACATACGTACGAACTGCTAAAAGAATGTGGTCACATTGGTGGGCACATTCACATCTGTACTTCTGATTGGCTCACTCTCTGATGTTTATACCAGGTGTGAAAAATGACACAAATAATAGGCTGAAACTATAAAGCTCCATGAAGCCGAGAGGCTGCAGATTTAGCTGATAATGCTAGTAACCCATTCTACATTGTTATTTGATACAATGTAATTCTCAGAAAAAATAAGTTTATAGTCAATTTAAGTTCATATTTGAGCTTGACTTTCCAAAGCCTCTTTGGTAGAAATGCTTTCCTGGCTAATGAAAGCACAGTAGGGTGGTAAACTCTTGGGGAAAAAAAACATAATGCACCCTGCCAGTACTACATGCCACAACGCTTCGGGCAGTTTGAAGTGTATCAAACTGCATGTCCATGTCCCTGGTGTGATTTATAAACTCTCACAGCATGTTGAGGACTGACACAACAGAAAGATATCAACATGATTAGCTCCCTGGCTCAGAATGAACCTTGTTTTCATCCCTGGACACAGGAGGCTGATTACTAACTCTAAGAATGAGCCTCTGAGTTGTCTCACACAGCTCTGACATGACAGCAGAGGAATACAACACAAGACAGCAATGTTGTGGACAATATCTGCTCAGCCCCTGACTGCTGCGTGACCTTCAAACACCAAATCACACAGCAATCATACACTTTGAGACAGCAGACAAAGAAGAGGAGATATCCCCACAAGGTTCTTGCTTTTTTTTGTTATCTCAAGGCCCTGTGTGTAATGTCCACTTACTCCCATTTTAACAAGCAAGTCCTATACACAAATACGCACACACACACACACACACACACACACACACACACACACACAATACACAAAGAACAACAGAAAGAAACTCTTTGAGAGGTTCAGATGAATGACAAGATATGTCCTTTTAAGCGCTGTGAGAACATACAGCTTAGCACATATCACTTCAAACATTATTCTGTCATCATGACCTTCTCTCTACTTTCGGTTTTTGAGTAGATGCCATGAGGGCATAAAAAATATTCCCAAAATAGGCCAGAGTTGAGTAGAAACCAAAAGCGCACTTGACAGCATCATGTGTTGAAATTAAACTAAGAATCTTTTTCATTTATATTCTGATTTAAAAAAAAATATACATCCTAATCATGGGTGTACATGAAACATTTGACATAGAAAACAAAATAAAAACCAGTGTATATTAAGCAAAGGAACCTTTTCAGCCCATTTACACCTGGTATAAGCATAAGCCTGGAAATCTTAATCTGGATAAGACAAAAATCATGTAATCACATCATCCACATGACACCCGGTCTGGTGTTTAAATTGGATGAAAATGTATTAATAGGTGCATCTAAATCATGTGCTGGTGCACCTAAATAAAAAGGGTAGGCACACTAGTGCAACCAATATCCAAATTCTCTCCTCTCCGAGAGTGATGTCTGCAAATAAAAATCACGTTCAGTTGATGTGCTAGCTTGCAGTGCATCTCCTGGTCTGTTGCCACTTACTTTAAGCTGCTTCCATGGCTGTATTCTGTGACTTTGTGCCTAATAAAAGTGAGAGTGAAATACAACTATTTATTACGTCTGCACCAGCGGGAAACAGTGTTCATATAGCTCTAAAAAGAAAACTGTCGTCTGTGAACGTGTGCTATATGTGTTTGCACAAACAAAACTTGGGCATTCCAGTAGCAACCTCTATGAAGACTAGTGTTATTATGGTTGTATGCAGTATTATCATTATTATTAGTTACAATGGCGTGGTGCTTTTATCAGACCTGAGCCACCAAAGTGTCGATATTTGAAAACCTTAGAATGAAACAAAAAAATTCAGTCTCTCAATGTTATAAATTAGAGTTAAAGCCTTGCTTTAATTGTCCACCTCACTGTCCACTCACTGGCTTGCTTGGCCTTTCTGTTTTTCTCTCCTCTCTCTGTGTGTCTGCTCTGTTGACTTTCTTCATCAGCAGTATGTTTTCTAAAGTTGCCCAAAAAACTTTTTTTTTTTCACCCACGATTCAGTTTTCACAACAGCAGGTGAGCCATGTGTGGAGCAGGCTTGTCTTTACACGAGTAAGCTTTGATGAATAAACTGTATTCTATATTTATAAATGTATAAGAGGAAAACTGGTTTGGTTTGGCCCGATGTGGCTGATAGAAATATAAACCTATGGACTTCACACAAGCCAAACTAGATGTCAGATTTGACCCCTTCATAGTGATTTCCAGCAGGCTTGTAATGGTCTATTTGAGGCTGAAACGCTTCATGTCATGTCTATGCCTAACATGGTGAAAACTAACAATATTAAGTAAGAGGGCCTGTTTTTGGCTTTTGAGTTAAGTGCACTAATGGAATTTGTAAGTGGACGGCATCTGTTACAGTGAAAAGGGAGGCGCTGGAGGTGTGTGTGTGTGTGTGTGTGTGGTGGGAGGGGCTCTGAGTTGGGCTGGGCAATAAAACGATCTCGATAATTTTCATTATAAAATTTTCCACTATAGCGATGATAAATTTATGACATTTATTTTCGATATAGTTATTTTTTAGTCTGTTTTCCTTTACCTAGAAAACACTACATCAACAGCCAATCACACAGCAGAGAAACAAATACATGTGGTTGATACATGTTTCCGGCCCCTCCCACTCACAACAACTCAGAATGACGGTGACCACCTGTGTGCGGTCCGACTAGCGTCCAACTAGCGAAACCGAGTGTGAGGAAACTGACAAAGATGAAGAAATTGTACCGAAGAAAGGTCATACCACTTTGGTTATTTGGAAATAGTTCAGCTACCTGAAGTCTGACAAAGGACTAGGACAGCATGAGGTGCAAAATGTGTTGGTGACCAGTCCTCAGCAGAACTGGAAACACCACCAACCTCTTCCATCATCTCAAAAGGTACCGTCCCAAACAGTACTCCCAAAGTATGAGTTAGCACTATCATGTTAGCGTCAGCCTACCCTCAAGTAGCCAATAGACCAGCACTACTGCTTCTACTAGTCAAACTTAAGTTCAACCAACAGGTGCAGCTGCTTTTTCAGCCATTACCCCACATGAGAAGAAACCGAAGTGACACAAAGACAGAACCAGCGCAGTTACGTACTGTATCGCTAAACATATGATGCCTATAAGCACAGTGTGGTCTGGTAGCATGTCTGAACCACATCAGGTCTTACAGAACAGGAGGCATTAAAGCTGAACTGAACAACTACCTGCAAGCTCAAGAATGTGCAATAGTCAAAGAATACAGTAGCATAATCATCCTCAACATTTACCTTTTCATTTTAATGTCTTTAATCAATGTTCAGTTCAGTATACTACCTCTAAAATGTTTGAGACACGTTTGAAACAAGCAATTTGTTGTACATATTCATCATTTTATTTATTCAGTGTTTAACATAAAGCCATTTGGTTGGTTGGTTCTGTTGAATGTTTGTTGTCTATTCTTTCTGACAATAAATATTTGTGTTTTATAAACCATAATTAGCCTTCTGGTTTGTTTTGGGTTCTGTCCTAAGGAAAATACTGAAAAACTGTCAATTCAACATTATTATTGTTGTATATCATGATAATTACCGACATCGATCAATATAAAAAAACATATCGTGATAACAGTTTTGGCCATATCGCCCAGCCCTTGCTCTGAGCTCTCTCCACCTCTGGGAGAATCCTGAACCTACAAAAACCTTCTAGCCGAGAGGTCTGAAGAGCAGTTGCTGAGCCAACAGCCCACATCCCCCAGTGGAGACGCTCCTGTCCTAAAAACAACCAGCTCCCTGTTCTTCGGTTTCCTGCAGCTCTGGGTGAAGCAGGGAGCTGTTGGTGCTTGGTTCTGGCCCTACAGGTTGACTGAGTGGTGTTGCCAGGTCTCAAAGCACAGCGTGTCATGTCTGCACTTAATTCCCATCGCTCCCTGCTTACCTCTGTAGCTTCACTTCATCTGATTTTCTTCTATTACCCTGACGTGCTGTTCCCTACACTGGACACTGCTGCCTCTCCTCACCATATCTGGCAGCAGAAGCTACAAGGACGGGCATCCTTCCAAACACCTGCTTGTCAGCTGAAGATATCTATATCTAGATATCTGGAGGAGGTCTGATTTACTGAGATGACAAGTTCAGAAACAGTCATCACACTTCCTAAACTTGATCTAGACACTATGCTCTAAACCTTGTGAAGTTATATATCTGGACAAATAAGTGATGGAAGGCGATGAATTGACACTGACTACTGATTAAATAATTACTTTAAGATGTTATGCTGGGCATACTGGACAATAGCAAAGCCATAGTATAAATAGTATTTTGTATTTGTAAATGTATAAGAGGAAAGCTGGGGGAGACAGCTTGATTTGGATGCAGCTGATAAAAATAAAAACCTATTGTTCTCAAACTGGAAATGTTGCCACCCACACAGATAACTGTGTCTTCTACTCACAGCAAAGTGATTTAACGGAGGCTTGACTTCCCTGCAAAAGTAGCTCTTCATTTTAAAGAGGCTCTATTATGGATACTGTAAAATGTATTTATACATTTTCAACAATTTATCATCAACTTTGTCCTGATTGTCTTTCATTCCAGTCAGTTATATTTGCCTGTTTTTAACCAAATGTCAAGTTGATCAGTCATTGTCAAGATCAGATGACTGTTGGCCACTGATATTGTTTTTGAAGAGATTCCTAAGATCCCCTCTATATGTATTTAAGCAGGGGTCTCAAACTGTCACCCCCTGGACCACTTCCTGACATGGTCTTTGCAGGAAAAAAAACTGAATTACCACATTAAATTCAAGATGTGCCCTACTTCACTGTAAAGTCTATATCAAGTGTTTGTGCACTGGAGGCTTCAAGTTTCCACATCACACCTGTATATCCTGAATACTGGACCAGGATTGGCAGCCAATCTATTTGTGATTTCACAAATCATGTTCGTATGGCCATCTCTTAAAATCAGTCAATATGAGAACAGCTTATGGAGTCAAACTCTGCACATCCATCATTGCGACACAGTAAAATCCAAACATTCAACTGTTGGAACCAGAAGAAAAACCCAGTTTGGACTGGTACTGACCTCAAATTCAACTTGGTACTTATTGTCGACACATGGGAGAAGATAGCTTCTGGATGAGCAACATGACAAAGCATCAATGACATGACTCTGAAACAGCAGAGAAACCCAGAAATCAAGAGACAATGAGCAATTGTATGAGGATGGTTTAACATTTAACAAAGTTTGTGTCCAGCAACAAGTCTTAACGATAGTTCTGTCTTAGTGTCTACTAAACCTGCTCTTTGAAAAAGGGCCCAGATCTTAACCTCAGTATGGTCACGTTGTAAAATCTAATTAGTTTGTACAACATGCACAGTAAAGAAACGATACGTGCAAACCTTGAGAAAGCTTTGCAAATCTACAGTCATTGGCCGCGTTTCCCAGATTCGTTAAGAAGCTCTTAAGTGCTAAGATCTTCTTAGGAGCGCTCTTAAGAACGCTGTGAAAGAAGGATGCGTTTCCCAGAGTCGCTCTTAGCTTAAGAAGATCTTTCACTAAGAAGGAAATGTAAGATCGAGCTGACCCACTCTTAACAGCCTTCTTAGCGACCGAATGCTCAGTGATCAAGCGCGTCAGGGAAATTTACATCCTCCACTTTGCGAAATAATAAAACAATGCTCAATGTTGAAATGCGCTCATAGCTGCGGACCACTGGCGCAAGAAAAAAAAATAAGAAAATGGTAGATGAAAAAAAACCTTTTTATTGAATTACACGTTTAAGTTTTCCGCAACCTGTGCGTGTGATAAACCACGGCTGCAATACAGCACATTCTCCCTGCGAACCAACAGCGTCGCCGTGCGCGAAGCCAGACGGTTTACATAAATGCATACGTGCGTCAGCACTTCTCCCCACTGGACGTGCTGTCAGACCGGGCTGTCCAGGCAAAGTACCGGCTGCCCCGTGCGGAGATCCAACGGCCGTTGGATCTCTTTGCCTGGACAGCCCGGTCTGACAGCGCGCACACACACACACACACACACACTTATGCGCTGATAAAGAGGTGGGTGATCGATTTGCCTGGCATCGATTGATTCAGCACAGCAGCAGCGCGGTGGACAGCTCCCACTAAGAGCTTCTTAAGAAGCTTCTTTGGCTTGATCTTAAGGTTCTCCTAAGAAGGCAGTTAAGAACGCATCCGGGAAACACCCGTATCTTAGCGCTCCTTCTTAGCCGAACCCTTCTTAAGAGCCTTCTTAAGTCCTTAAGAACGATCGAATCTGGGAAACGCGGCCATTAGCATTAACCATTTTCAAATGCCTCCAGTCTTTATGCTTAGCTAGAATAAAGCAGGGGGGCAGAGCTGCTACGTAGTTGTTCAGAGTCTGCCAGCTCTGGATGAGAAAGTCGGGTGCAGAGTCATACCTTCTGGAGGAATAAACACCTGGAGTCACATCAGATTCTGCTCTGATCTGGAGCCATTTACAGGTGGATTACTTTTTAACTTTTGGGATAAAAGGTGGATTTATCTTCTCTCCCATTTAACAACCTGACTGCAGCAGGTTAAAAGCCTAAACGACTATCGCCCAGTTGTCCTAACACCAGTTGTTATGAAGTGTTTTGAGAAGCTTTTACTATCTCACATCAACTACCATGGTGTGGCGTTGGAAACAATCTGGTAGTGAATGAAGAGTAGACCAGGGTATTTAACCAGGAGTGATGAGAGACTCGCTGCAGGTGTATGGAAAGCTCCAGCCCTCCAGGAAAGACACGCCCAGCCTCTGCTGCACCTCTGAAACACACAGGCAAAATGAAAAACACACCAAGCACAGAAAATCCACCCGAAAACTCCAAATCATGACACTTCCTCACTAACAGACCACAAAATGTCAGAATGGGCAATTGCACATCCTTGACCATCACCCTGAAGACAGGGGCACCTCAGGGCTGTGTGCTTAGTCCAGCCCTCTTCACTCTCTTCACCCATGACTGCACCCCCATCCACTCCTCTAACACTATAGTGAAGTTTGCTGATGACACCACTATAGTGGGACTTATATCTGACAATGAGGTGACGTACTACAGAGAGGAGGTCCAACATCTGGTCGAGTAGCGTTCCGACAACAATCTGGTCCTGAACACCACAAAAACAAAGGAGATCATTGTGGACTATAGGAGATTCAGGAGGACCAGACATCCCCCTCCACACATAAATGGTGAGGTGGTGGAGAGTGTCAACAAAATCAAATTCCTGGGAATGCATAAACCAAAAATCTCTCAAGGTCCCTTAGCACCACCCACCTGGTGAAGAAAGCTCAACAAAGGCCTTTCTTCCTAAGGAAACTGACCAAACTTTCCCCTCAGCTCATAGTTAACTTCTACAGAAGCACCATAGAGAGTATTCTCGGCCACTGTGCCACGTTGTGGTATTCCAGCTGAACTGCAGAGAACCGGAAAGACTTGGCCCAGGTGGTAAGAGTGACACAGAGGATTGTGGGAGAACAGAACAGATGAACCAACAAAGAGTGAGGGGAAAACACAGGCTTAAATACAAAGGGAGTGAGTTTGTAAATACAACATGTGTACAAGGGAGCAGGTGGGAAGTGAAACATGACACACGAGGACACAAACTACAAGACTAAACAGGAAATAAGTAAACCAAAAAAAAGACCAGGGAGAAAGTCTAAAAGAAGCTGGGTGGCTGGAGGGGCTCTGCAGGAATGAGGAAACAAAACAGAACCACAAGAGTCACAGGCTGGACACACTGGCTGTGTGAGCAGCATGTGTGCATGGCAGAACATCTTGCTTTTCATTTTGGCATCTATGTTAATAGATTAGAACAGCCACACTGCCGGCGCGACACGCCTAATGTGAGTGTCAAGCTAGGCTGAAGCGGCGCGTCATAGATATTTGGAGGTCGCACTTATTTTTTTTACTGCGAAATGTGCAGGGGTCTCTGAAAAAATAAAACTGAAAAATGACCTGTAGACAGTGATAGACATCATACCTGTGGTTCACTACAGTTTAAATGTCTGTATCTGTAGAATATGTCACAGACATGAAAATAATACACACAATAGTTGAAGAGCAGTTTTTTTTTTCCGGTGCACTCTCTTTTTCTTTCTTTACCTCCATCCCTCTCTTTTCCCCTCCCGTGTTCTCTCACTTTCAACAGGGGTAAGAAAAATCATGTCATCATATTTATTCATAATTATCAAAGGCAAACTCCATGTAAAATGATACGGCATGCAGGAGCCACACTGCAGCAGCAACTCTGCTGTCAAGCCCAACATAAGCAGGCAAGGTGGACAAAGCGTCAGAGGAGGGGGAACTAGGGGCTTTGAGCAGATGTCACAGCGGCTAGAGATCAGGGGGATCAGGGAAACCAGGTGTTGGCTGAGCAGCCGATGGGGAACCAGAGGCTGGAGTGAGCCAGGCAGCTGATGGGGTACCAAAGGTAGGTGTCTGGGGAACTGCCGACAGAGAACCAGAGGCTGGAGTTGGCTGGGCTGCTGTTGGAGGACCAGAGGCAGGAGGTCAGCTGGGCGGTCGAGAGAACCAGGAGCTCTCCCTGACCACCAACAGGGAGACAGGTGTCAGTCAGACAGCCAAGGGGGTAAAAGGTACAGGTGTTGGCCGGGCCACCAACTGGGAACCAGGTACAGGTGTTGGCCGGACAGCCAAGGGGGGACGGAGGACTGGAGAAGCGTCGACCGAACCAGGGTCTGGAGAGGCACTGACCAACCCAGGGACTGAAGAGGCATTGACCAATCCAGGACCAGAAGGGGTGTTGGCTGACCTGGGAATAGACAAGACATCCCCCAACTCTGTGGGAGGCAAGACTTCAGACGGGACCAAATGTATGTTACCATACAGTTGCCCCTAGCACGCAATTGAAAATGATTTTGACCCAAAAATGAAACTACAGTAAATCTTGAAAGTGGCTTTTTCGTCGTAATTATGCTTTTACACGAAGGTTACATTCACAAAAAAAGCCTAGGTTGCAGTTACAATTTAAGGCTGAAGCAGGCACAGCCCGTCCACACAGGTAAAACCTTGTCATCTCATTTCATAGCTTGACTAGGCTATGAGGGGAGCAGAGGGAGGAAGGTGGCAGGCAGAGGTTAAAGCTGAGTAATGTGTAAGTGATGAGACTCTGAGTCATGAAAACACTGCAGGGATTGCTGAGATATCTCCCTGCTGAACAACCAGCTCACGCCATTCACCTCCTCGTTCATCAGCCAAGCCTCTGATCTGCTCCTCTTTGTTGACTTGAAATGCAGCAACCTTGGGCCATCCTTGCTGCGTAGCTTCAATCAAAGACTCAGCCATGGATATTTTATGTGTACGCCCTTCGAAAACCATATCAGAGCCGAGGTACGTCTATCTGCCAACCTCATCTGTAAGTGACGCTGACACAGATAGGATGTTAGCAGGGTTTTGACAGTCTGTGTGAACATCCTGGGGATTTTGAAGATGAAGGAAGCGGAGCCAGAGGTGGCTATAAGTGTACTGACAGCCCTGCAGCAGGAGTCAACATATGCATGGAGCTAATTAGCCACGCAGTGCTTATAAACCTTTTAACTGTTTCCAGCCAATCAACACCTTGTGATTCCCTCTGACAGGCCCTCTGCTCTGCTTTCCATTAAGACGCTAGTGTAGGTGTTTAAAATTTTATCCACCTCGCTAAGCAGAGGCCCATCACTGCCCACCATCATTTCTTCATTAGGCTGTTGGAATGTAGCATAGCAGGACATACCTGTCATCTGTGTTTCATTAAGCTTTTGTTACATAGTTCAGATGGTTCGATATCCTTTCTTGGGAGACAAATCAATATCAAGACTTGGCTTCACATGAAAATGAAAATTAGGGTCCCATCTCTTCTCACATCTGAATCATTATGCATTAGGAACAATCTTATATACTGACCACAGGGAGTGTGTTAGACTTCCTCAGTTGGCGGCTTGGCATGCTGTTTTGTTCTCAGACAGAGATGAATTATCTGACAGTGAAGAGCTGAAGATGAAAAGTATTCAACAATCCAACATACAGTAATTGCCAAATGGTTGTTGTGGTGTAATGTTCGACTAAAACAAGTTGACCAAAAATGACTAAATAATGTTTTCAAGCACAGATGACAAATGCTCAATAGTTCCAAGTCCTTAAATTTCCATTACAGTGAGTTGAATATCTTTGGATTTTAGAAACCAAAAAACACAGCATTTTTTCTAAATATTTTTAAATTTAAATATTTTAAATATTTTAGGGGACTGTCAGAGCTAAGTTAGCTTGTCTGCCCTGGTAAACTTGACTTTGAGCTCATCTTTCTTCTACTCAAAGTGCTTCTCCATGTGTTCAATCACAGCAGCTCTTGATGTCATAACAAACTCAGACTCGAGGTACCAAAATAGCTCTTTGAATGCCTGGCCCTCTACCTCTCTGATTTGCAGCAGATCTCCTCAGACCAGCACATCGCACCCCTGGCTAGCAGCAACATGATCTTTGGCTGTGAGAATTCTCATACATGGCAGTAGGGTGTTTGTTCTTAATGTGGTACAACTTAGTGCTATAGTACCACTAAGGTAAACTGAAGAGTAGCATCACACATGTTAACTTACATTTGACTTTGTTTCCTTTCTGGAAGAAATGTTTCCACACTGACCTTCCATTAGCACCCTTCACGTTTTACTTAAGACTTTTCTAGTGAAGCTGTTAGCAGACAGTGTGTCTGTCATCTCCATGCCATGTATTTGTTCTGTTCATGCACTAAACCAGCTGAGTCCAATCAGCACAGCTCTTCAGCCAGGAAGGTGAGCTAATTAGTGAATGCACCTGGTTCAGTGACTCGGCAGAACAAATACATGGCATGGAAATGACTTGATGACTCCACAATTCCCACCTCTGATAGACCAACATGCAAAACCAGTCAAAAATATTCTGTTAATGGTTTATCGTTGACATTCCCATTATAGACTATACATAAAAAAAAAAATAATTGACTGATTAATTGATTATAAAGATAGTCTGCATACCTTGTGTGATGACACCAGTTCATCTTTTTGGTCTGTGCCATAGTGAAAATTTAATAAATAATTTTATTCCAGTCTTTTGGAGATTTGTCCATCAACCTAACCTAAATAACATTACCCTTACAAAGTTATTTGCAGGGATTTAGGAATGCAGCAACAAGACCTGCAAACAATTTCTATCCCAATGAAGTGATTTATTGATTGGTGTCGAGATGTTCTCCAAATATAGCAAAAAGGGTTAGGTGAAGTAGGAATATACACGAAGTCTCGCCCTATGTTGACCAACTAACTTTACATCCATTGGGTCGTCTAGTAATCGATCACTGGTTCGATTCCCCAGCAGCACGTCTAAGTATCCTTGAGCAAGATACTGAACCCGAAATTGAACCCCTGCTGCCATCAGTGTGTGAATGTGTGTGTGAATGGGTTAATGTGACAAGTGTTCTAAAGTGCTTTGAGTGGTCAGTAGACTGGAAAAGTGCTATAGAAATGCAAGTCCATTACCATTTACAGATTGCCTGGGCTGATCACCGTTCCTTTGAATTACATTTACAATCAGCCGAGACTGATTCCCAGACAGACAGGGAAGTGAACAGGAAGCAGCGTAGCATCCTGCTCAAGGACACTGTGACAGCACACACAGCTGTAGATAAATGTGTTGTTTGTTTGTTGCAGGAATCAAATCGGTGACCTTCCTGTTGTTTGCCTGTATCCTTGTTAATTAGGGATGTAACGATACATACCAAATTTCGCAATATTGCTCTGAAAAATGATGCACGACCGTTCTGGGACTGTGACAATGTCTACCAAGCTATCATGTGGCTATTTTTCTCGTAAAGTTCATGGATCTAAAAAGGGAAAATCTGTACAAATGCATTTTCCTGTCTCCTTGTCATTATATTGCTCTGTTTGAACAGCAGACTTGTTCTCATAAGAACAGCCCTACTCCACCTCTGATTGGTTGGCTTCATTGATTTCATCCTCTATGCCTCACTCAAACTGTTTACTCACAGAAGCTTTGGTAATGTCTGTTTTCGGTGGTAGTAACACTCCGACCTCTTCACTCATTCTGTGGGCCACTTTTCGCTGCAAGAGTGACTCTAGGCTTGTTAGATGAAGCAGGCAGACCGACTGTCCGCGACCGCTGGGCTGCCATGCTGCTACTCTGGCCCATCCGGCCTGTCTGCTTCACCTAACGAGCCCAAAGGCACTGCTGCTGCGACAGCCAGACGGTGTGTTTACAGACGGGAAAACCACGGCTCACAATCTGCTGTATCAGCTCAGCCTCTGGCTGTTTGTTTTTACAAGCCAATCGCGAGAGAAACACAACCTCAACCCAGAAACACCAGACAACCCCTGAACATACAGTTAGGAAATAATAACGTGTCAGTTACGCTGACAGAGATTTTTGAGGCTGTGATACTCCACTGGACAACAAGAGAAGGTGATGGGTTGTGCCGACGGCCAAGTGCCTGTTTTCGGCTGTCCACCCGTGTCCCCTCCACCTTGATGATCGGGTAGTCCCGCTGTACAACCAGAGGCAGAGAGGGACTGCTACTGGCTGCTGTATTATTTTGTAATTGTACATAGTCCAAGGGCTACTTTTTTACACGTGTAGGTCATGGCCGACTACTTTTATTATACTACAGAAGCAAAGCAGACGGACCTCAAGTAAAAAGTAAAACAAATTGTATACAACTAATACATGCTATACACAGCACATTAAATATCATATCATGGACTATATAGCGTGATGATTGATGAGTTTTTGATATCCTGACAGCCCTAGTATTAATATGAGGTCACATAGTACCTGACTGCTAGGAGTGTTCTGCAGTGCAGTGATGGGTCCGACTGCACCACCTGTGTGAAAATAACTTGCAAAATTTATATTTTTGAGTGCTGGGTTGCTGGGTTGCTGTGTTGTGTAAATGCTACATAATACCATGCTTCGGGCTAGCAAAAATGCCACCGAAATCAGAACATTTCATCGATCTGATCCATGAAGGGTGAATGTGTGGCCAAGCTCCTTAACCTGACTCCTACTAGTTTACTTTTCTTTGTATGCTCATTCATCAATTAGTGTTACATGTTACATACAAGCATGTTTAATTCCTGAGATTTAGATTTGTTGGTAGGAACAAGGCCAGCTGGTCGCCCTGCTTCCTGTCTTGATGCTTGAGCCACAATATTTAATGCAAAGATGTAACAGTGGTAGTAGTGGTTGTGATCTTCTCTTCTGATTCTCAGTAAGATATAGGGTAAGAAAACGTTTCCTGATTTCCCAATTTAGATGTAAAATATCAGAGACTAAGACTAGCAATACTAAGGAGATTGCCAGGAATTCCATGCCAACCTTTGATACACGAAAGTTTTTAAAGTTGCTGCTGACCCAGCCAGAAAATAATTGTTAAATGTATGTCAATCTCATATTCATCTCTGCATAAAAAATGGTGTATAATAACTAAATGACTCACAAAACCACAGGAAAAAGCAGCTTGGCAGCTTACAGTATATATACATACTGGATTTTCAGAATATTATGAGAATTTGAAGGAAGTCTTAGCTTCCTAAGAGTGTTCTTTTCAAATGCTCCATAATAAAGGGAGTTAGTGATCAGTTGCTCAAAGGTGAGTAGGTTCTGCTGTAGTGCTGTGTGTTCAGGATCCTGTCTGGATGTGAGTGGACACTGCTGCTTTAGGAATCAACATCTTTTTCACTTATATCCCCCTCTTCATCCCCTGGGAAAACTGGCAGTGAGTTTCCCACACAGGGCGGAGCACATCTGGATGCAGACTTTTTCAGGCGAAGGACAGACACTCAAAGTTAGTGTGTGTGTGTGTGTGTGTGTGTGTGTGTGTGTGTGTGTGTGTGTGTGTGTGTGTGTGTGTGTGAGTGCGCACTCTGCTAGTTCCCACTCTGATACATTTTCTACTCACTGATGCAGAGAGTGGCACATGAATATCATATGATGATCATAAATACATCACTAGGGTGTTAGGAAATACAGTATGAGCAAAAACACCAAGGGACAAAAACAGCTTTGCGTTGCCCAGAAGAAGCAGTTTATCTGTGTATAAAGCTGCTAAAGACCTTCCTGAGGTAACTCTGGTGCACTTTATGTCTGAAAAGTCTTTAAGTAGGAGGTGAAATGTAAAGGTCGTCAAAAAACCAGAGTGCTTTTTCAAAGACTCTGCAGGATCTCACTTCAGTGCTGTAAGAGTGGAGAAAGCATCAATGAGCTGCCCATCATCTGCTCAGGGAGCCAGTCAGCTGTTGCCAGTCAGGGCAGGGAGCTTTGCTTGGTTAGGCACATTCCTCTTCACATGTTCATTTCACCGTGTCTCCTTCCAAAGCCACAGCCTGGCATCACTGAAGTATGAACTGACATGTCCGAAGAGATGTCAGTTGAGAGAAGAGGCAACACCAAAAACCAGCGCATGAGAGTTTGTGAGAGATATGTCAAAAGAAGAATGATTAAAAATAACATTAAGCAACTTTTTTACCTTAAAATAACAGCTTCAAAATCATTTTGATGGTACAGTGTCTTGTAATAGGGTGTCTGAATGAATGGTGTCTCTGTCACAGTAACTCCACCCCCTTATCACTTGTTTCTGCACTGTGTAACTTCAGTGAGAGGGTAGGATCACAGCGTTATATACATGTTTACTTCAACATACGAGTTTAAGACATAACAGTCTGAGGGTTAGTCAGTGATGACGTAATGAGTTTTGCTGTAGTTAGCACCTATATTACGTCTAACAATTTTTTTACAGGCCTGGGATTTGTATTTACGTCAGTGGTGTTGCACTCAGAAATTGTTGGGTGCGCCAAATCACACGAAATGCCAATTTCTGCATTATGTTGCTTTAAATAATGAAGAAAATGTTATATTTGTTAGGTTTAAAGTTGTACTCGACAATATTTCTTTTAAGAATGATAGATGGTTGTGTCCTGTGGCAGGTGTTACTCACAGTGCAGAAAACAATAAGTATTAAAACTGCAGTTCCTCTCAGTCAGTCAGCAGAGAAAGCAGTTGATCATCAATTCAATCACTGGAATAAATGTTGCCAATGTACACGGCAAACCACTGATACGTTTAAACTCTTAATTGCTTCATGTTGCAACTTTATGTTAATTTAGGATGGGTCAATTTTTATAGGATGATATAACAATATTATATATATATATGGAGAGAGAGAGAGAGAGAGAGAGAGAAGATTGCTACCACTATAATTATAATGGCGTCATTTTTTGGTGGTGAAAGCTGGACAGGTAAAATATAGTCATTTATATTCATATTTTAAATGTTTTTTTATTTCTTTTTTTAAATGTAACACTGTCGAAATTGAACAGTCTTTGGTATTAACTTTATCAGAAGTGTTGAACTGAACATTAGGGCCCTCTCTCTCTGTCCCCCTAGTCCCTCCCACCCTCTCAGTGAAAAGTTACAGTGAAACATTAGTAAAATAGTTAGAGTAACTTTAGAGTCTTTAATTTGAGTAGTAAAGCTAGCAGGAGCTGTCTGTTTGATATCCAGACACAAGATCTGGAAACATGTGATTTAGTGGATTACATTGTTAGAATCTGCTCTCTTTACAATGGACGAGGAGCTGTTCTGTGGCTGAACTGGCCAGGATTACTTGTGCATATTCCCGGGGTAAGGAGGATCCTAAAGTGTGTGATGTCATTTCATGAATGGATGGATAGTAACGTTGCTGGATTATTTGGAAGAGAGAACGCCACATTGTTAAGTACAGAATTAAGTAACGTAACGTTAACAGAATGGTTTCTGTTCCTGCCTGGCTGGCTGCCTTCAGTGTCCTGTCCCTATCGGGGAAAGGTGATGGTGTTGCGTTATATATTCAAGACTAGATAAAGTAAAACGGGTCAGATGAGAGAGGTCTGGCTATGCGAGACTAGATATGACTTGAATAAAATCAGCTGTTTCAGCTTTTAATGTTACCTCGGGACCACAAAGATTAACATCAGCCCATATTTTCTAACCCTGTCGCCAGAGTAATGCGTGGAAGGTATGTCATGGAGTGGAGAATTACTTTATGAAAAAAATATCTCTGATGTAACGTTTCTCTTAGTCTCATGTATGACTGCTGCATATCTAACATTAACGTACTAGTTACCTGTCTGTATCAACGTGTCTACTTTAGACTGAGAGGGAGAGGGAGACTAAGAGGATTTAGATTTTTTCAGCAGAAGTGGCCTTCAAATAATGAGGATTGACTCAGTGTATCCTCCATGCACAATGGTGACGTACTCCCCCGCAGTCGGTGGAGGCTGAGCAGCCATCGGCAACTATCAGAGTCAAGTTCAGCTGATAACAATAGTTTGTAAAATGTCCTTTCAGCACTGATTAATCAGCCAAACCGATTAATAGGTGGACCTCTAGTCAATTTCATGTTGTTACAACACTGTGTTTATGGTCTGGTTAGGTTTAGCCACAAAAAACACTTTGTTCACCACAAATACAGTTAGAAGTTGTCCCATAACTCCACCAACATCCCCCCCACCTCCTGATATAAAAGTCAGGTCATTATGATGTTATGTGAACATGACTTGTATTGTAGAAATTTCAATATGGTAAGTATGGCACGTATAAATGTGAACGTATCAGTGGTTTGCAGAAAGGTTAACTACCAACATTTTATTCTAGTGACTGGGCTGATACAACAAACAATTATAACACATTTTAAGTGCTAAATCAGCCACTATTCTCAATGTAAACCACATGCATGCTGTGTGAGAACAGGCAAAGCAACACTAAGACCACATTGACACATAGCTTTGAGCCAGTACACACGCAAACACAAAAACTGCATTTTCAGAAATCTCCACAGAGTTTTTTAGAAATGATCGTTTTCCGTGATAAAACCTCCGTTTTCATGTAAATGAAAGGCCAAACCATATGAAAATATATGCGTTTTCCCACCGTGCAAACAGGGTCTAAGGAGAAATGCAGAACTTAGCTAGGGGGGTGTCTGTAAACAACCATACAGTGGTAATATCTCAGACATGTCTGTGCTTTAAGCTCTATGTGGAGTTGCCCTGGTTATGTAAGAATCAAAATGACAAATCTTATTGATCTGATCACCTGACAGTGAAACAGTGTGTCTTGTATGTGATGTCATTAAAGGAGTATTGGTGTTTACTCCTGCGTAACCTTTTCCAAACTATAAAAAATGTTCTGTGTCATGAGATGGAAACCAAGTCTTACATAATTCTTGAACAGCAAATTAAAAATTACATTCTGTATTCAACAAAAGCCTCGATCCTGGAGCATAAAGTTTTCCAAATGCTTCAAATACGGATTCTGTATTAATAATGCACTCAAATATAGGTACACCTATGCTTTGTTGTTCTTGGAATGCCACTCATGATGCAATGAAATATTTATTTATCCTGGTTGTTTTTGTGAAATTAGCTGTATTTAGTATGAATCCATATGTACAGTATGTGAGTGGTGTTTTGTGTTTCTGTAAATAGGTTATACTTTCTTTATCTAATGATTATAATAGCTTTATTAGACCTGAACATATGAAAGCTCATTTAGTAGAAGAAGGTAATAAATCACAGTTTGTTCTGCCCTGATCCCTAATTAGCTGGGACATGAGGTGGAGATCCCTCTATTAATTATAATTTCTTATGAGAAAGCATGTATCTAATTGACAATAAGGGAAGAATCCATCTAAAAAAGAATCTCACTTAATCATCAGTGATAGACCCCATAGATGAAAATACACTTATTTAAAGGGCAAACAAAAGGAAAAGTTCATGCATGATGAAATCACTCTCATGCTGATGGAAAGTTGGTGAAGTTTCATTGTCCACGAAACATTTCTGGAGCATTACGGCACTTGTTTTAAAATGAAAAAAAAAACAACCAAAATAACGCTCACCTGGTGTAATCCAAGTCTCCAGGACTTTACTTAAACCCTTGATGAACAGTCAAGCTTGTTCACCCCCTTTAGATGGTTCGCACACTAATGCTTTTAGCTTAGCAGCTACAGTGAAGATTTCTGATTCAAAAGGGTGTAAATAATGTCTTTCCAAATCAGTTTGGGATCTCAGGTCTTCTGGAGACTTGGATTACACTGGATGAGCTATGGAGCCATTTCAACATGTTCCCAATCCCAACTCTTAAAATACAGCTGCTTGGCCTGTTGCTCTTAGCTTCAAATTATGACACTTTACCTACCCCTGTAGTTCCAGTTTTATACATGCATGGTTCACCAGTCAAGTTAGCAATTCTAATACCTAATAATAATATGCTAGGTCCAGTTAGACTTTCAAAATATAGCTTGATAACAGTTCACACATAATGACATACTATGACTTTTGGACTGTTATTAACATTAAGTAGGTGACATAAGTACCTCACCTACGCAATGTAAGTTAAATCACTTACACATGTGAACTTACTTACATGACTTCAAAATAAATCAATTTGAAATCTTGTTCACACTTGGGACACAAACCTTTGTCCTGTGTATGAAACATCTAATCACCCCAACCATGCCCTTGGGTGGACTTTTCTTACTCTTTATAGAGGGTGCTTTAAGAAGTGATGCTAGACGTTTTTTTCCGTTGTTATTTGACATTTGAAAACAAGTCCCCAGCTACCTTTATTTGTTAGGAGAATGCTACAACACTGTTTTGCAGAAATCTTTTGTGAACTACGAAACTTCACCAGATTTTCCATCGGCATGGGGGTGAGAAGATGAATTTTCATTTTTGGGTGAACTCTTCTTTAAAGCTGTGGTGGAGGCAACATGCAGTCACATCTAAAGATCATAAGAGGTTCACAAATGTGCCATGGCTGAAGCTGCACACACTGCCACTTTATTTGATGCAAATAAACTTTGTAGTCTCCCCTTAAGTTTCCTTAAATAAAAACTTTATTAAAATATAATGCAGAGGTTGGAGGTGAATACATTAAAATATTTCAGATCTCACACAGCCAGACACTGGGAACCTTATTCAGGTTCAGAGGAAACAAAGCTCAGCTCAGTTATTAATGGGCTCAGTCTGTCTCGGACACATGTGCCATTTCTGTAATGTCACAGAGCAGTGAAGGAGGATGCAATAAAACACAGAGCCTGGAAGCTCCACTTATTACAATTAATAATTCATCTGACTGCATTAACTAGGCAAAATCCACAATTTCACATGGCAGGAGTGGAGTGTGTGCGTGTGTGCGGGCGCACCACCGTCAGAGCAGGGGGAGACAGAATTGAAAAGCCTTGTTAAAGCCTATGAAGACTGCAGTAAGCACATGAACCATGAATAATAGATGGGATACGTTGATGTTGAATGATGATGTGCTGTATCATTTTGTGTCTGAATACAGCACTCACAGAACATGGTTAAGCTACATACAGGTTGTTTTTTTGAAGTATCACTTCAAATACACAAGTTGCAGACAGTGACAGATACATCACACTGCAAAAAACACAGATGATAGCACATACAAAGTAGTAGTTCACAAAGCAAACTAAACAGTAAGATAGCTTAGACCTATTTAAGTAAATCTGATTAATTCCTGTTTATATGAAGCACATTTGAAAGAAGAACTTGCTGCTCTTAGCTACACCTGGTCAAGAGAAGATGGTTAAGATCCACTTGTTTGCTTTTTTAAAATTTATGACCATGAATTCTCATTTTAAAACTGATACATAGCAACCCCCTCCAGACATGTATGAGACACTTTAGCCCTATTTCTATGGGATTAGTATCATAGGGGGACCTCATGTGTTTTAGAAATTACCACCTAGTGTTTGTGTTTCATGTGGCACATTCGCTTTGGGATATGCAAAGTCTGTATTTTACTCATATTCACTGACATTTTCTCCTGGATATGCCTTCAACTTCCGTAAAGTTGGAATGGTATTCACAGATTTTAACTTACACAATCAGTAAATCATCAGAGAAACATTGTCAAAACACAAACAATGTCTCATTCATTCAGAATAGACAACAAGCTACAATCTAATTTTCATCCAAACGAGTTCGACAAATTACATTGTTCTCTATATGCAGCTGGCTGTCTGGCCAGTGTGCAGAAACCATCTACAAAGTGCAAGTGAAAATATTCAATGACTTCACTTTTATGCAGTGTAGTGTCGCCAAAATCACTTCACACATCTGTGGACTCCCGTTGGTTACTGTTTACTACAGATTAAAATTTTATTGAATTTTCCATGCGTAGAGTGAATTTGGTGTCACTTTTGCTTTTTGGTAGTGCACTTTATAGACGGCCCGTGCACACTCGCCTGACAGCTGGCAGAACTTTGGTTTAGCTTTGGATGCTCCTAACCTTCTCTGTCATTATTAAGACATCAATAAAGCATATCACACCAGACAGCAGTGAATGCTGTTTAACATAATATGAGCTGCGATCAAATTTCATTATTGTAAAGCCGTCTGACAGCAGAAAATAGCAGTTTAAAAAGAAATACACTATAACCCCGACATGCCGATTCACACGGGACTAATATTATCACAGGACCTCTGTGTTTGGTCAAATATGGTAGGACATTTTGCGCTGGAATTTTTACTTTACTAATTATGGACATGGTGGATTCGCATGAGATTATTACTAATTCCAAGAGGTCCACAGGTAATACTAGTTGGAAAAATAAAATGTGTTTTATATGGTTTACCACAAAAAAGTTCAATTACTTCATAGAATGAAACCTCCTCCTTGACCCCTAAAGGAAAATCCAACCCAGTTGCCAGAATAAATGTTTTGTTTTGAAATGGCTACATTCTGCATATTATGGTTGTTGAAAGTTTGCATTTGGTATATGTTGCAAACTTTTGGTTCTTTATGTTCATTTTTTTAATTTTATGTTGTGACAATGCTCTGCTTATGGTCTGGTTAGGTTTGGATTAGGGAAAGATCATGTTTTGGCTGAAAAACCTGGTTTGTCGCCACAAATACAGCCGAAAAATGTTCTAACGTCTTGTCAAAAATATCGGTTTCTTTCTGTCTCCACGGACACAACTACATATTGTCCACAGGTCTTGTGAAAGATATACAGTAAATGTTGAAACACAGTCTTGAACTGTGGTCCCTGGCTTGGCAGCCTTCTCACCTTTACTTCCACATTGTAATGATGGTTACAGCCATCAGTCAAACTCGCAGGTGTTACCAGGGAAACAAAGTTATTCTTAAGAAAAAAAAATCCTTTTGATTTTAAGTTAGTAGGATAGTGCCCCTTCGAGGTGTCTATAATCAGAAATGAATGGACTCTGTGTTCTCCATTAATTACTGATAATGGACACCTCATAGGGTATTCTCCTTTACAGAACTAATTTGATCAATACGATATAACTGAGTTATGTCATTCCTCACAACTCTGCTGCTGTCAGTTTCTCTTTTAATGTAATTGCCGTCTTAATGGACTAACTGATTCAAAACGCTTGAACCTTTTTTTTCTAGCACTGTAAAGTTTCCATCAATGAAACTCAACACTTGCAGATGTTTCCAATTATTATTATTATTACCAATAATTTCCATGACACTGTGCACAAAGGTTAACCATTCATTCACACACCTACATATTGCCTACATGCATATCAAAGCAATCAGAATGAAAATACAAAGAATACCACACATACTTTACCAAAAACAAACATTTACTGTTTTTTTTAATTGTACTCATGTCTGCATCTTAGACAGTCAAGTATTTTTCTTGCCTTTTTCAAAATAAAATCATTCCAGGATCAGCAAGGATGATGCCCCTTAAGTCAATGTTAGGCTTTTAATGTGAAACCTCAGTGCAGGAAGTGTTGAGTTTCACTGACAGTAGCCTAATAGTGATAAAAAAAATGGAAAAGTAGAAGCAGTGCAGAAGCAATTGGTATTAGTACTGAGTATGACATGGCTCCGTTATTGTATTATACAGATTATACTGAATTCATAAAGAGGAGGAGGGAGAAATTTTCAAGCAAACAGGATCAACAGCAAGTTAAAATGGTGAAAACAAGCAGGACTCTTGTCAAAGGCCTGGTTCTCACTGCAGATGAAGTGAATAAAAAGGCCCTCACAGCATCAGCATGTTTTACAATTATGTCAAACCAACGACACACTGAACTTAAAGTCAGCGATACAGTAAGTGCTGCAAAATGACATACTGTTGTAAAGCTTCAGTATTGGGATTAGACTCAGCACTTTATGTACAAAGACATTAGAATGTCTTAGTATAATTGCACACCTGTTGTTTAGCACCAGCTTTTTCTTAACTATACTGTTTTCTATTTTATGCAGGACTCTTGTCATCAGCACTATACAGGCTGAAATCAGCATGGACAAAAGTTACTTTTGCTGAAAAATAATGGGCTGGCACTACATTGTGTCCCATGCCCGGCATGTGCTTCAAGTAATACAGCAGTTACCCTTCACATAGCGTCCAAACAGCTTGAGGTGAGGCTGATGTAATTTCACATTTTACTCTCTCCTTCAAGTTATTGTCCTATGAGTACATCTTAAATGGTGACAATGCCATTATGCCACAGCGCTGGAGTCAAGGGCTTGCGTGAAGGGCAGTGGTTTATGTATCTGTTTTGTTCCCTGTGTAGCCTGGTGGCAGCAGTTTATCAAGTGTACAGGGAAGGTGACTGCAGTTACACTGGTGTGTCATTTGGCTGAGATGACCCTGCTGCATTCCCCTCATGACTTACGCATTGCTCCTGTCTTTTAATATCAACTTCAATTATGGTCCAATACCAGCAGCTTGTCTGAGTTCCCTGGCGGTGATATTCAACAATAAAAAGCCACAAAGCCTAAGGTAACAGCCCTGGATATTGCTTTTGTGTGGCTTCCATCACCATATTTCTGCTATTTATTTCAGCAGGTGAATCATCTCTCCAATAACAGCTTGTAAATATTAGATTAGTTTACCAGGTGACAGTGTTAGGTCTGATATCTGATATATAATCAGTTATAAGTTTATAAAATAGATGAAATAAAAAGGGTATAAGCGATTGTCTCTCTGAAATTCAGTGGACTAGCTGATGGGGGTGGACCTTTATACTGTAGCGTTGTCATGATACTGTAATTTTTAACTTCAATACAATATCTTAAAAGAAATCAATCAATACTCGATACATTTTCGATACCACAGATAAATTTGACACAGCAAAAGCACAGTAGTACCATTATATATATTATAGTTATTTACTTATATTTATATTTTTTAAACAGTTGTTTTTCTGCCAAAACAGTTAGGCCCAGCCAAGTAGGGTGGGGCGTTAGTTGCCTTTAGTGAGCCTGGGTCAAAGTTGTCACTAACTCTGTGGCTAACCCATTCACTTTAATCAGTAGCAGCTAGACACAGCTTAGCTTAAGTCTTCAGAAGTGTAGCATTTATTCAACATCAAACATCCTACACTGTACACTGCACCGCTACATTCGTACTTTCTCCCTCTCTCTCAACTGCACACTCGCTAATATTACTCACACGACATTCCTGAAATTAGTTTGCTACATTTTTAACATGTTTTATGTATTTTAGTTTAAAAAACATTATACATTTTGTAAAAAGTTCCAAGATGCTCTGGTGGAAACCCTGATGTGTGTTTGTGTCAACTCACTGTAAGAGAAAATATCTGATTCTTGTTATATACTCAACAGCAGGTCTATGTATAAGAATTTAAAGCTGCAGTAACCACTATCACATATCAACAATGCATCATATGATGTGCAATGTAAAGTGTTGCTCAAGGTAACAAACAGAGAAAAGACAACAGCTATGCTGTTTGCCAGTGCTCTACAGAGTATTTTAGCTTCTTTCAATCGATTCTTTTGGTTTTACCATCCACAACTTTACTGCTTTTTTTCACTAGCACCACTCTTATCAAACACATTTCCAGCAGCAGACAGCAGGATTTGGCCGGCAGATGATGCCATCGTCCAGTGTTTGTGACATAAGAGAGAAAATGAAAAGACATTTTTTGTTGCTCAATGCACTAATATGATGTCTCCATGTCCCGTTTATTATTTTCTTTTTAAACCTGACCAGTTAGATGAACCTAAGACACTCAGTTACATTGGTGGCAGATCTGACTTTCTTGGCTGGTGATGAGAGAGGACGTGGTTTTTTTCTGGAGGTTATTGGTTGCCATCAGAGTGACAGTGGGAAGCAACCCTGCCTTATGGCAACTCTGAGGGGAGACTCTATTTCAGATTTAGAAACACATAGTTGACCACCATTGAGGTTGTCAGGAGAAATCTGTTGAATGTCAATTTACAGAGCAGAACATCTCCCTTTCTGCAGCACCATTATCCTCATATTGGTGAGTGGCACTGCTGCAGTCATTTGGGCTACATCAAGCATTTAGATGTGGGCCAAAGTAGTCAGCTACAGGGAATGCACTAAGCCTCTATGCATTAAGACTGACAAGGCCAGAACACACATAACCCTGCAGACACAAATAACCTCAGAGCTGGCAAAAGTAGGGGGAAGAAAAAAAAATAGACCTAACCTACATTCGGACAAACTCTGCAAAATGACTGTCCTTCTCTCCAACCTTTAACCAGCCAGCCGTTATACATGGTGAAATACGTTTAATTACTGGAGTCCTCTGGTAGGGCTGTTCACATTGCATTGCGCTGGAAGCAGCTATTGATTTCAGGCTGTCTTCTGCCTCGTTAGACCATGGCAGAGCTCTGCCCTGCAAGCTAAAAGGAAACAGCATCAATCCATAAATAAGCCGACTACACAATATCTTTTATTGTGTTGGAGTGAAATAGGTGGACACCTGGAGGTGTGTGAGAGCTAAGTGTTCAGCCTTATACAGTTACTCTGGCACAGTTAAGCCACAACAGGATGGCCATCTTTGTTGTCCTGGGGCTGATGGAGTGTGCTGTGGGTCTAAGGTTCGCCACAGCGCAATATTTGCATTGAATTAGAGGTAATTGTGTCATTATAGACATTACCACTTGCTCATTGCCATTGGCCTACAGGAGGCAGAGGCTTGAGTGAGGACAGGCAGGAGTCAGAGTCACAACCAGGATTAAAATGATGATTCCTCCGAGATGCTATTGATCTCCTTTCAACTCTGGGGCTGCTGGAAGACAGATGGAAACCAAACGAATGCTCCTATATGCAGAAGAAAACAATATCAGGCCAAACGGCAAACCTCTGATGTATAGCATCTCCTCCAAAAAAGAGTTATAAATATGGATTTTAACTTTTTTTTTTAAATGAGTAATGTTGTCCATGGTTATTTTTGGGTGCGTTCATGAACAGTCACTACTGTTACTGCTATGCTGCACTCTAGGTGAGCAGTTTGTAAATTCGAAAGCTATTGGAATACATGGTTATTCAGAGTATCACAATATTGGAGCAGCCAAGGCAAGGCAAGGCAAGTTTATTTGTATAGCACAATTCAGACACAAAGCAACTCAAAGTGCTTTCTAGGGGCATAAAAATTACATTAAAAGAAATAAAAAATTGCATTTAAAATATATTAAAAACAAGTAGGAAGACATCAAGAAACAAAACATTAAAACAAGTTAAGAGATAGGAAAGTAGGCTAAAATAGAATAGGTTTAAAAGAGACAAGAATAGAAAGTAAAAGTCACAGTGCAGTTCAAAGCCTTAAAATTGCTTCAGTGAAAAGCAGAGGCAAACAGAAAGGTCTTCAGCTTTGATTTAAAAGAGGTGAGAGTTGGAGCAGACCTGCAGTTTTCTGGGAGTATGTTCCAGATATGTGGAGCATAACAACTGAACGCTGCTTCTCCATGTTTAGTTTTGAGTCTAGGGACTGAAAGCAGACCTGTACCTGATGACCTCAGAGGTCTGGATAGTTCATAATGTGGCAGCAGATCAGAAATGTATTTTGGCCTGAAACTATTCAGTGCTTTATAAACCAACAGCAGGATTTTTAAATCTATTCTTTGACTGACAGGAAGCCAGTGTAAAGATCTGAGAACTGGAGTGATGTGATCTACTTTTTTGGTTCTTGTTAGGACTCGAGCAGCAGCGTTCTGAATCAGCTGCAGCTGCCTGATGAATTTTTTAGAGAGTCCTGTAAAGACACCGTTACAGTAGTCGAGTCTGCTGAAGATAAATGCATGGATAAGTTTTTCCAAATCCTACCGAGACATAAAACCTTTTATACGGATATATTCTTAAGGTGATAGTAGGCCGACTTTGTAATTGTCTTAGTGTGGCTGCTGAAATTCAGGTCTGAGTCCATGATTACACCAAGGTTTCTGCCTTGGTTTGTAATTTTCAACATTACAGATTGAAGCTGAGCAGAGACTATTAGTCATTCTTCCTTGGCTCCGAAAACAATTATTTCAGTCTTATCTTTGTTTAACTGAAGAAAACTCTGACAAATCCAATCATTGATTTGTTCAACACATCTACTCAGCATTAGTATGGGATTATAGTATACATATTCACGTTCATGACAATCGGAATGCTCTCCCTGGGATATGGAATGTTCATGCTACTTCGGAAGCTGAGAAAGATCGCTGCCGAGCAGACCAGTGTGAGGGCTGACAACGCCAAAACTCGGAGTGCTGTGGTGGAGATGCGATCTGGCATCTCCACAATGTGCGAGTACATGGGAAAGATGCGAGCAGACGTGGCTTCTAACCAAGAGGTCTTGGTGAAGCTAAGCGCGGCGAAAGCTACAGAAGAGATGGATGAATAAAGACGGCAATACTGGCTCTCACACCATCCCAGTTAACAACCAAATAACTGAAACTAACCTATATCGATTGGACCACCTTATGACTGTGTTACACTCCAGGCAACAAGTAGAGACTGTTGTTCACTCATGATGGACCAATATAGACACTGTGCAGACACACACGTAGTCTGTTGACTGTCTAGAGCTGGACTGCAGCTCTGTTCACTGCATGCTGCTGTAACATGTACGTCAAAATACAAAAGAAATATAACTTGTGGAAATAATGTATTCTGTGGGCAACGGGGGCGGGACTAGATAAGCATCTGCTTCTCCCGCTTTCCCTTTCGGCCATGTGTACTACCTGATTTTAACTAAGATGATGTGTGATGATGACTGTCTAATAACATGCCGAAATAAATAAATAAATAAATAAAATAGTCCCCTGGTGATATGGTTATGTAAATTTGTGTGACATCTGCATTACTATGGTAACATATTTTGTTGTTTTCCATTATCTGAGCTAGAGGAAGCATGTAAATGTTGAACAGTAGAGGCCCTAGAATGGAGCCCTGGGGTACTCCGCTTGTCATTTTCATCTGTTCAGATGTGTAATTACCAATAGACACAAAGTAGTCGTAGTAGTTCCACCCAGTTTTCCAGTTGGTCCAGTAGTATATTGTGATCAACCATGTCAAATGCAGCACTGAGATCCAGTAATACTAAGACTGAAATTTTGCCACTGTCTGTGTTTAAATGAGTGTCAATGAGGACAAGAGCGGTCTCAGTGCTGTGATGTGGTTGAAATCCTGATTGGAAGACATCTAAACAGCCATTTATTATTAAGTAATTGTTCAGCTTATGAAAAACAGCTTTTTCAATGGTTTTACTTTAAATTGGAAGATTTGATATGGGCCTATAATTATTCATTACTGATGTGTCTAGATTGTTCTTCTTTAGGAGTGGTTTAATAACTGGAGTTTTCATGGCTTGGGGGAAGACAACTGAGAGAAGAGACATGTTGACAATCTGTAGCAGATCTGGAGTCATGCAGTCTGACACTTTTTTGAAGAACCCTGCTGGTAAAATATCAAGGCAACAGGAGGAAGATTTCAAATGTTGTATTATCTCTTGCAGGTTTTTGTCATTGATTGGATCAAATTGTGTCATGGTATTAGAGTTGGTTTTAGGTGGACACATGGGTAACACACCTCCTGTACCTGGTACGGTAGCACTGACAAAGTTACATTTTTCACTCTAAATTACATAATTACTTAATCACCATCAGTAAACAGGAGGCTGTCTGACTCTTTCAATCGTGGGGAGGGAGGCTGTTTTCTGGGGGAAAGTTCACTGAAGTCTCGGTCGGGAGGGCTGACCATCGCAGTGATTTTTTACACCGCGACAAACAGTTGGTGAGTTAAAGTTTTTTGCCGGGGACGGACGCCATTTTTCCGGCATTTTGCCCTCGGTCTGTGCCGCTGTTCTATCCATTCACACTGCTTCGGTTCGCCAATACTGCGCCTCTGATACTACCTCCCGAGGCGCATCAAAGGCGCAGCAAAATTTCACCCCTCGCCGCATCTGAGACTTTCACACAGAGCAGGATGCGGAGAATTGGCGCAGGATCCCCGCATGCAAACGGCAGTGTGAATGGGGCTACTGAGAGACAACACCCACTCTGGCCACAGTCTGTTCACCCTGCTGACATCTGGCAAAAAGATACAGAAGTATCCACTGCCGTTCCACCAGACTACAAAGCATCCTCTTCCCTCAGGCTGAGACTCTTGAACTCATCCTCAATACTCCATGCCATAAAAAATAAAGTTTTTCTTCTATAGCATAAAGGGAGTACACTTGCATTTTATTGCACAACCCTGATTTGTAGATTTGTATTCTACATACTATATTTTGGCCAAATCGGTATGTACTGCTACTTCAGCAGTCAGTTTCCACTATGGCCTTTTTTTTCATGTCAAAAACAGTTGACGGCTGTCAAATATGAATAGTCAAAACTTGCTTGGTGTACTAAAATCTAAACCATGGGAGTACACTTGCATTTTATTGCACAACCCTGATTTGTAGATTTGTATTCTACATACTATATTTTGGCCAAATCGGTATGTACTGCTACTTCAGCAGTCAGTTTCCACTATGGCCTTTTTTTTCATGTCAAAAACAGTTGACGGCTGTCAAACATGAATAGTCAAAACTTGCTTGGTGTACTAAAATCTAAACCATTATGGTTGGTTTAGAAAAACATTAGAAAATGTTGCGAAAGTAGAGAATATCTTGATTTATTAAGAGATAATATTGTTATTATTTATCTGTAAAATATATGTAAAAGATATATACATCACGTTCCAAATTATTATGCAGATTGGATTTAAGTGTCATAAACATATAATTTTTTTGTTTTTCAATTAAACTCATGGGTGGTATTGTGTGTCAGGACTCTTTGGATCACTGAAATCAATCTCAGACACCTGATAATTAGTTTGCCAGGTGAGCCCAATTAAAGGAAAACTACTTAAGAAGGACGTTCTACATTATTAAGCAGGCCACAGGTTTCAAGCAATATGGGAAAGAAAAAGGATCTCTCTGCTGCCGAAAAGCATAAAATAGTGCAATGCCTTGGACAAGGTATGAAAACATTAGATATTTCACGAAAACTTAAGCGTGGTCATCATACTGTGAAGAGATTTGTGGCTGATTCAGAGCACAGACAGGTTTGTGCAGATAAAGGCATAATGAGGAAGGTTTCTGCCAGACAAATTCATCGGATTTTGAAAGCAGCTGCTAAAATGCCACTACAAAGCAGCAAACAGGTATTTGAAGCTGCTGGTACCTCTGGAGTCCCGCGAACCTCAAGGTGTAGGATCCTCCAGAGGCTTGCAGTTGTGCATAAACCTACTATTCGCCCACCCCTAACCAATGCTAACAAGCAGAAACGGTTGCAGTGGGCCCAGAAATACATGAAGACTAATTTTCAAACAGTCTTGTTTACTGATGAGTGCCGTGCAACCCTGGATGGTCCAGATGGATGGAGTAGTGGATGGTTGGTGGATGGCCACCATGTCCCAACAAGGCTGCAACGTCAGCAAGGAGGTGGCGGAGTCATGTTTTGGGCCGGAATCATGGGGAGAGAGCTGGTAGGCCCTTTTAGGGTCCCTGAAGGTGTGAAAATGACCTCTGCAAAGTATATAGAGTTTCTGACAGACCACTTTCTTCCATGGTACAAAAAGAACTGTGCCTTCCGTAGCAAAATCATCTTCATGCATGACAATGCGCCATCTCATGCTGCAAAGAATCCTCTGTGTCATTGGCTGCTATGGGCATAAAAGGAGAGAAACTCATGGTGTGGCCCCCATCCTCCCCTGACCTCAACCCTATTGTGAACCTTTGGAGCATCCTCAAGCAAAAGATCTATGAAGGTGGGAGGCATTTTGCATCAAAACAGCAGCTCTGGGACATTCTGACATCCTGCAAAGAAATTCAAGCAGAAACTCACAAGTTCAATGGATGCAAGAATTGTGAAGGTGATTTCAAAGAAGGGGTCCTATGTTAACATGTAACTTGGCCTGTTAAGATGTTTTTGATTGAAATAGCTTTTGATTTCAGTAAATATGACCTCCTAATGCTGCAAATTCAACAAATGACCATTTTCAGTTCTTTACAACCTATAAAATGTTTTGAAACTCTGTTGTGCATAATAATTTGGAACAGTGCATTTTGAGTTTTTTATTTTTGAAAAAAATACTGTAATCATTGGGAGGTTTGTTCAATAAAATTCAAATTATACCCTAACGGTTGATGAAAAGATGAAAATTGATGAAAATTATGCTGACTGTCATTTGCATCGACTATTTAGGGAAATCAGAGAAAAATATAATTTGCATAATAATTTAGAATGCGGTGTACTGTGTGATGGTAGCATATTTTTTAATATGTGAATTCAGCTCGCTAGTAGAACCTTTATGTTTCTAGAAAATGTTTTAATTTTCCCAATTCCATCTTCAGTCACTGTGCAGAGCTGCCTGTGTAATACTTAACTAAATCCCTGTGATCTTAAAAGGAAGTAAGGAAACTTGATGGCTAGGCCTCCATTGCCTGTACTTTATGATGGATGGCAGAAAGAGGGGTGGTGGGTGATTTCTATGGCAGATCTGAAAATTTAAATTCCAGCCCCTTTAGAAGCAGGCTAAACTTGTGCTGACAGGTGATAATTTAAACACAGTGGAACATCTGGTTTCAGAGCTGCACCTTACATTTGAGTAGATATGAGTGTATGTGTGTGTACATATGCATTTTCTTGAGCATGTATGTTCATGCTTGAATGATGAAGCTCCTTTCCTTTCAATCAGTTCCATCCACTCACAATGTTTGATTTCATGCATATGCAGGCGAGTCAGCCTCAGAAGCCAGGAGCCAGTTAAGGGTTTTCAGAGAGCTCTACAGCTGTCTGCTCCCCAGCAGCCAACACACACACACACACACACACACACACACGCACGCACGCACACACACACGCACACACACACACACACACACACACACACACACACACACGTGTCTCACTTCCTCTATAAAAATGCTAAACTTTCTGTCACTTCAAACTAAGAGGTTGTTGTTGCAGTACTTTTCATTGACATAAAATGAATGATGTTGAGCATTGATGTGTACTGAAATTTAAATTAATTTCTACTAAGAAATAAGTAGGCTGTATGCATATCCTGCGTATTTGTTTTGACTTCCCTATTTATTTGGTCAAATGGTCCGAACTAACATGGACTGTTAATAATGCAATTGGATCGGCAGAATAATTATCATTTCATTTCAGCTTAACATACACTTACAGTAAACAGCTTGGCGCTTGATGCTGTTAGCATATCTGTGGTTAGAGCTCTCCTTGCATTACTATGTATGTTAGTTATATTGTGTTATGATGTGCCTGACTGGACCTTATTTAAGTCAAAACAAACATGCAATATTCAATGGCTAGAGACACATACATTTTTATATCATCATTATATAACATCTTGAGTTCCAGTGATTTTCTACATGATTTTCTGCGATGGAATGAGTGGAACACACCCTACTTTGTCACAAAAAACTTTCATGAAGTTTCAATAATGAATTTATTATAGGTCTTCTGAAAATGTGACCAAATCTGCTGGATCAAAAATATACATACAGCAACGTGAATGATCAATTCTGGTGACTATTCAAAGTTGTGTCAGTCAAATTTGCTTTGTAGCATGTTCTATTAACTTCTTCTGAGTGATGATGATTGATAACAGCTGATGATTTTTCTGGGTCCATTTTTACAGGGCTCGTTTGATACAGCCATTACACTCAGCCACAAACACTACAATGGGAAAGTCTAAGGAGCTCAGCATTGATCTGAAAGTGTGCATTATTGAACAAGGAGGAACAACAGGAAAGTCACTTGGATGTATGTACTCAGAACAGTATGTACTCAGTATGTACACAGTCTCAGCTTGATTAATTGACTAACTTTGTCAATGTGAAAAATACATTTGAGAAAAATCATGTGTAATTAAGCACATTTCAAACAAGATAAAAAAATATTTGACTCTTGCCATTTACTACCATCCATATTCTTTCTGAAATAATGTCCAATGGTGGTCTATTGGAATGGGCATGACTTCACCTCTCTATTACTGGGTACAGGTCTATTCATTGCTGTGAGTTTGGGCAGTTGCCATGGACTAAGTTGGATCCATAAAGGAGGGACAGTTAATGCTAGCTAGACCGCACTCCTTTGTATAATATGGGATCCGCTGAAATAACATGAACAAAAAGGAATGCCAAGAGGGAATATGTGCTAATTTCAACTTGGAAAGTGGGAGCTACTTAATATAGCTCACCAGCTTTTCAGCTGGAAAGTAGTTAGCCTGGCTTGCTAGCTTTAATTTCACAAGTGTAGTACAAACTTGAAGTTCCCATTAAATGGCTAGTGGAGTGTTATTTGCTTCAGCACAGTTAGGTGTTTGCTGTAAAAACAGGCTTGTTATGGCTTAGAGCCGACCTATATTGGCCCTTAAAATGGGCCTATCACAGACATACTGTATCAGTATTGGCGTAATTGTTTTCCAATATGCGCTGACATGAAAACGTTATTTTACAGACCATATATTGCAGAAAACAATGCTTGTAGTTATTTGAAATAGTGTCATTACGTACTTTTTTCAAGTAGAGTGTACTCCGACTCCATTATTAACACTCTCAGACTCAGCAAGGCCAGAAGCCCATGTTGCAGAGTGCCAGTGTCTTCAGGGTGAGTTGCTAACTGGCTTGTGAGTGAAAGAGATACTAGAAAATTCATAAACAATGACCCCATCATTTTCTCTTTTTAATATAACGTTAACCCTGTCTCTGACAACGTCATGTCACTTGTGTCAACATCTGCTTGCCAATGTCAGCAAGGTAGCTACAGATGTTTCTCCTTTCAGATGGCGCTATTGCAGTGGCATTAAAGATGCCATGCCATGGCAGAAAAGGAGGGGGCACCTTTATTTTATTCAGCTGATTTTGCATTAGCTGCAGTGCACACCAACAACAACCAAGTGGCACATGTGAGCAGTCCAGACTACAGTGAACACATCAGGGCCATGAATTTTGTCTCTCCTCCCTCTGGAACCAGACTCGTTGATTTAGTCCGTATGTATGGAGCCCCTCTAGGGTCACATGGTAGAAAAAAAACTGGAAAATGTGGAAATTCCTGCGAATGGTATAGTAAATCCGTGCTCTCGGATTCACAATCTGTGCACATGGATTTTGTCCTCTCCTCATTGATCAGTACAGCGATAGTGATATTGAGATATTGATCAATAAACAATAAAGATGATGACAACAACTCCCTTTGACTATATATGAGCTAAATGCTCTATTGAACAGGAGGAGGAGCAGCACAGTGTTTATCTGCTATATAGAGGATGTCACAGTCAGTAATGTTTCTGTGTTGGATTTGTGTTTTTTGGTGTTTTCTTTTCTGTGCTTGTTGTTGTGCTTGCAGAGGTGGTCTCTTCACCAGGAGCTGCTGACACACGCACACCGGCAATTAGCGCCTGCTGAAAAGCCCTGGGGTCCGTTTCACAAAGCAGGTTTAGTGAAAACTCTGAGTCTGTTAACCCTGAAATGAGGGAAACTCTGAGTTTTCCGTTTCACAAAGGGAGGTAACTCAAACCAGAGAAAGCGGGGTAACTCTAGCCTGTTTCACAGAGAGAGGTAACTTAAGCTCTCGGTCAGTTACCATGGTAACATACTCTATGAACCTAACCTGGTCGGGACCAGGTTTTTCTCAACAAACCTCGAGTTTCTCTCTGTCTCCGCCCTCTTTCAACCACACACGGTATTTGATTTCCTCATTCATTCAGTCAGCAGACGAGTTTTGGCGTAATATAGTTCTGCCGTCTGTTTTTTGAGAAAATCATTGCAAAAATCAGTCAGTAGGCCTACAATAGAAGTTATATTAGGTGGCGACTATTTTCACTACCATGGCATGTCCTTTTGATAACGATCCCGTGGATGAAGGTGCCGCATTACTGCGCAGAGAATTAAATATTCGTCGGGAGATGATTATCAGACCGAGCATAGATGTTCTTGCATTTCCAGACAATTTTCTTTTTGAGCGGTACCGTTTCACGTCACAGTCCATCATTTACATACACAACCGAAGTCATGCTCTCACATCCCAGCAGATATTGTGTGTTGCGCTGCGTTTTTTTGCAAATGGGAGTTTTTTATACAACGTCGGAGATGCAGAGCACTTTACAAAAGTAAAAAAAAAAAGTCATGAAAGGGAAATAAATATTTTTATGAATAGGCTTAAAATATATAGATAGGTCTAGGCATATTACATTTTATAAAAGCGCTTGTGTCTTGGGGGGTGAGCTAAGAGGATGAGCTCAGCCACTGGCCTTCCTAAATTCTGGCTTAGGGCCAGCTCCTCTGCCTCTGTTAGAGGTGGCGGTGCTGGGCCACCACCCGTTTTACGGGCATCTGCTTTCTTTCTGTTGGCTGAGTAGAAGTCTGTGTTAGTTTAAATAGGCTTAATTATTTAACAGAACATGATATAGATGAGAAGACATTTATGTGTGTGAAAACAGCATTATGTTGGGGATAAAACAACTGTACAGTCAAACAGCCACTTAATATTTACTTTACAATGTAAAACATGATCAAAATGAGGTACCCCCATGAGATTATGCTGAGGTCTTACCTGTTTGAACAATGTTTTTATGTTTCATCTTAAGCTGCTTACACTTCCTTCTAAAAACGTGCTCAAACTCACCGTATGAGCGCATTAATAAAAAAAAACGTAGCCCTCCTCTTCCCCGTTGCCATGGTGACTCGTCGAATCGGGGCTCCATTGACGCTGTCTTTTTATACTTGTGGCGCACACGCTTAACTCAAGGTGAAATTACTCCGAGTTGATCAAACTAACTCAAATCAGCTGTTCTGGAACCGAAAACTCAGAGTTTCCTATCTCAGAGTAGATCAACTCAGAGTTCAAGGTTAGACTCAGAGTTTGTTGAACCTGCTTTGTGAAACGGACCCCTGGTCTTCACACTACCTGATGCCAGATGATTTCATCAGTACTACGTGGTACATGGCTCCTGCTAGTGCTGATCACTTCAAGAGTTTTCTCTCATTGTTCTTTGTGCATATCTCCAAGAGATCTAACTTTGCTTTGTTTTGCCTTCAGTGGTCCACCTTGTTTCCAACTACCAATGGCTCTGTTTCCAGTGACCCAGCTCCACAGCACCTCTGCAGCCACCAGCCTTGTCCTGAGCTCTCCTGAGCTCCACACGCCACGCTATCCACCAGTGCCACCGTGAGCTACCTCTTCTCCTCCTCCCCCTCCTCTCCGACGGAGTCTCTAGCCAGAGCCTCTCACTACTCTCATCTGCATAACCCCTGTGAAGCCTCAATATATCTCCTTGCAACTCGACTCCCTGCCTTGTTGTCTGCTTCTGGGTCCTACTAAACCAACGCATCGTAACAGAGGGCTCAGCATTCATATTGTAAGATGCACCTTCATAGGCAGATTCACAAGGCATGTACACTGTGCTTTAATGATTAGAGAGGCTGCCTTTAGTCATTTAAAGGTTTCCTTTCCATACAGGTAGTAATGTCACTGTAGCAAACATCATGGCTCATTTAAGCAGCAAAACTAAATCTGTAGTTATGCACAGGACCATACAGAGGATACTCTAGACAGGAACCAGTAGTGATGGAGCTCAGGAGTTGGGAGATTTCAATAATCAATTAAGTTAAACTCTGTCTTGTGATTTCTGTCATCTTGTCTGTCCTACTGACTCTTTGTCACATTTCTGCCCGAAAATCAGCGTCTGCCCCCAGCGGCAGAGCCAGGCAGCTCCCGCAGTTGAATGGTGGTTATTATGTGACATGATTTAGAGCAAAAAAACTTCGCCTTCCACTATTGTCACAAAATCACCGCTATGAGCCCTCCTGACCGAGACTCCAGTGAACTTCCCTCCAGGAAACAGCATCCCTCCCCGTGAGTGAGAGCCAGACAGGGTTCACTGTTTACTAATGGCGATTATGTAATTATGTAATTTAGAGCAAAAAACGTAACTTTGTCACTTTGCACAATGCCCGGTGGGTCAGGATCTCAATCACAACACATTATAACAGCATCCATATGATTAGAAACGGTCCGTGGACACATGTTTAGATTAACAGGTGGAAACCAGGGGAAACATGTTAAAAACAACACAGGTATGTCAACATCATGACATGTACCATCACACCTCTTTTGGTTCCGCAGCACCAGTGTGCTGTATGAAATAACACACTGGAGCCGCTTTAATCCAGCGCTGCTTGGTTCAGTGTGAACAAACAAAGGCGGCGGAAAGGTGAGGCGGCAGAAAGGCGAGGCTTCGTTGCGGCGACAATGTGGACTCTCTGTGTGAAAAGGGCTTGTGACTACACACCTAATTAGCATTACAGTGGGCCTTTTTGTTCACTTAATGGGCTATCGTCCAACAGGTCTCCCAGCCCCCACAAGGTGCATTGTCACACTGAGAGCAAGAGCCTTGCATACTGTGCTGAATACAATGGATCTTATCTGTATTGACATGGAGCCTGAATCTGCACTCTACAGTATTCAGATTATGTGAAAGTTACTGTTGCTTTGGCCATTAACTGCCATTAGCACATATTTGTTAGGTAGCCCCATCGTCTGAACCCATAAAATTACAATTTGGCGAATTTGAACAAAATCAACAATAGCGACCAACAGCCATAGTCCTTACAACTTTAACTAATGTGTTGTCGAGGGTTCGATTGTCAAAATTAGAAAAATAACAGCTTAAATCCGCGAGGAGATGAATTAGCATTAGTGACGGGTGCATCTACAAGCATGCAGTTACCTATAGTTCCCTCAAACAATTTAACAAAGATGCGCATTTAGAGTCAATTAAATATCAGCCGAAGCAGTCATATTAACATAGCGTTAGACTACATACATCCGCTTCCTGTGGAGTCAATCAGCCGAAATACAGACAGCGGCACTGCCATTGCTGATCACATTGTGGTCAAAGGGGGTATAAAGCAAAAATACTGTTATCAGGATTTTACTGTCATCAACAGGATTTAAGCACCCTGTTGCCATCTAGCGTCTACAGTTACTTAATGCAAAGTCAAGTCAGTCAGTAACATAATAGATTGAAAGCCACGTGTCAGCAACTTTCTGCAGCTGAGCAGATAATGGTGCAGAGTTTCAACACTTAAACAGATTTCTACTTCAGGGGAAATTTGAAGCAAAAGTTTTCTTCCAAATGTCAACCAAGCACACCTTGACTTGTTGAAATGGTGTAAAAACCCCGTTTTGCAACATTTGTGGGCCATACTCATACATAGTGCTATGATGTTTGTAGTCAGTAGAACACACCAGAAGTGAACCGCCACTCCTGATATGCAGCCTCTCAGATGTCAGTCAGCCACTGAAACCACTGTTTTTCACAACAATGTCAAAATATGGCTTTCTTCTTTTTTTCTCTTTTATTTGGGCTTGGGTGGGTATACAGAATATCCTCATTAAAGCTTATCCAAGTCATTGTATATTTTCTTACACACAAAGTGAAGAGAATTAAAATTTCAGTTGACTTCAGGCAAGTAAGTAAATATCTTTTATTTCGTATATTTTCATTTATTTGATAAATCCATGTGTGATTTATGAATTCAATTTTTCAAGAACATCACAAATATCATCAACAATGTCATCTGAGAGAAGCTGAGAGAAGACTAATGTAGAATCAACTTGAAAGGTTCAACCACACAAAACAACCTTTCAATAATACAGGGTCAACAAAGTTTTAATTGGAGAGTTAGGCATCGCCCTCCATTTGATTTATGGTTTTGGGGGGATATTTGCATTGTTTACACATGCCAGCAGTCTTAATTTGGTGATATTTCAGAGCGGAATTGTCACTTCATTTCAGTATAAGCCTATAAAGAAGTGAAGGTGCTGACACATGAGAAGAGATATGAGAGGTAGGATTAATCATGGGCCACAGAACGTGTATAAGGAGGGACGTAGCTCAGCTTAGCTGGAGGCAAAGAGGCAGAGAGAGAGCGGGGGGGGGGGGGGGCAGTCAAATGGGCACATTGATGGATGTATAGTGCAGATTTACTGCTCTGCCTACCTATGCTCAACTCAACCCCCATCCAGCTGAGGTTGGTACTAAACTAACAGCACATGCCAGGTGAGGCAGCAGTAGGTCTCATCAGCTATCTAAGCGGGACAGGTAAACAGGGCAAAGTAAAAAGCCAAGGTCAGCTAGTGAAGTACAGTCACCTACTGTGTACCAGTAAACTAGACCCATAAATTACTCTAATTTGTCCACCTTCAATATGATGGAGCTTGTGGGACTGTTCTTCAATAGTCCACAAGGTATAAATATTTAACTTCTATACAGATTTGTATTTGTTCCCAATTTATGCACAGAGAATCCTGCAAGAAAACAAAGCTAAAGGCAATCTTGACAGTTAATTCATGACCTTGGAAACAGCAGTTGACAAAGACCCTTTTTGCCAACATTGACAAAAAATCCTGAAGAGTGCTCAGAATAATCTAAAGTTTGGACATATCCACTTCCATCACCTGATGAATATGGCATGATATGGCTAAAAGCACCAGAAAAAGCATATAATGGACCTTGAAAAGCGATTGTTTTGTCCATTGCTTTTCCCACTCAGTCTTCACACACCTTCACACACCACACAAATAAAAACAGCTACATCAAGAATGCTGTCAGTTGATTTCAGCTCAGCATTCAAGACAATCTCGCCAAAGAAAGTCATTGGCAAAATTAACACTCAAGTACTAGATTTTTGACTTCCTCACAAGCAGAAACCACATAATTCTAATTGGCAGTCACACCTCCTTTACAGTTGTGCTCAACACCATAGCCCATCAGGGCTGTGTGCTCAGCCCCCTCCAGTTTACACTGTACATTCAAGGAGCTGATTGTTGACAATTAGAAATTGGCACAGGATATGCATGGCCCAGGACAGGAAGGCTCTGTAGCGGGTGATTAAAACTGCCCAGAACATCATTGGTACCCATTTACAGATCATCAGTGGTATTAGTGAGGTGAGTTGTTTTATAATTGCTGAAGAATAACATAAAGAGAAGTTATACTGTCTTTGCTTACTTCGATCAGACGGACAAATTCTGCATTAAAATAGGACCAGGTATTTACAGTCGCAGTCAAAAGTTTACATACACTTTTAAAGAAAATGTGTACCATGGCAGTCTTGAGTTCCAATGATTTCTACAACTCTCATTTTTCTGTGATGGAATGAGTGGAACACAAACCACAAACTTTGTCACAAAAACATTGATGAAGTTTGGTTCAATAATGAATTTATTATAGGTCTTGTGAAAATGTGACCAAATCTGCTGGGTCAAAAATATACATACAACAAATCGATGACCAATTTCGGTGAAGTTGTATGAATCAAATGTGCTTTGCAGCATGGCCCCTTAACTTCTTCTGAGTGATTACAATTGATAACAGCTGATGATTTTTCTGGGCCCATTTTAACAGGGCTTGTTTGATACAGTCATTAGACTCAGCCACAAACACTACAATGGGAAAGTCTAAAGAGCACATTATTGATTTGAACAAGACAGGAAAGTCACTTGGAGCCATTTCAAAGCAGTTACAGGTCCCAAGATCGACTGTACAAACAGTTGGTTTAAAGTATGAAGTGCATGGCACAGCTGTGTCACTGCCACGACCAGGAAGAAAGTGTCTCCAGACATGGCACCTTAAAGCATGACTTAAGTTTGCTGCTGATCACATGGAAAACCTCAGATGAAATAAAAATTGAGTTGTTTGACCAAAATGAGTAGCAATATGTTTGGAGGAGAGAAGTTGAGGCCTTTAACCCCAAGAACACCATACCAACTGTCAAGCATGGTGGTGGTAGTATTATGCTGTGGGGCTGTTTTGCTGCCAGTGGATCTGCTGCTCTATAGAAAGTTAATGGAACTAGAGGAGGCAAGTTCTGAAGAACTTGCGGTTGTGAATGCTGCCTGTTCAGAAGCTGACGCCAAATGCACATTGCTGTCTGTGAAAACTTTGAATAATGTCAAGAATATATGAGATATGTTGAATATTTTACGTTTTTTTTTTTTAGGGTTTGTTGAAAAGCTAAGGCCAAACTGAATTGGTGGCTTTAATTTATCTGAAGTCTCGTCTGAAGAGAATGAAGCTTCCCAATAGTTGGGTGAGAATGAAGGATTTAAAATAAAATATAAGCTGTGAGCCTAACTGCAATGCGTCCTTGAATTTGTGTCAAAAAGCAGCTGATGGAGTATGAAGAGATGTTGCAGTTATTATTATATTATTATACATATTTAAATGGATTTTCTGGCTTGAATGAAAAGATAATAGTAAAATATAGGTAAAATGTTGGTGTGTGTGTGTGTGTTTGTGTGTGAGTGCGCACTTACGCATGCATTTTTGGTTGTGTATGTGTGTGTGTGTACATGTGTGGTCATGTGTGCCACTTACGTGTGCATATTTGACTGCATTTACTACTATTTCAAGATATTTGTTTATGTAACTCTCTGTATTGCACCTTTAATATCAGAGAAATTTAGTTTGTTAAGCTGCTTATCAGGAGTGAAGGGTGTGGTATTGTGTAAATAAGAGATGTCAGTACATACCCTCTATTCCTCATGACTGCCAGAAGTGGTGATTTGCACCTGGATACTTCTTCATGCACACACACGGGTCCAGTATCTAGAATACAGAAACTAAATGTCAAACTAAAGCAAATGGACAATCGCATTTTTAAAATTTTATCTTCAAAGAACTAAAGAGCTTCCGTGAAGAGTACAAAGAACGTAAAGTTAAATGAAAAATGTCCTGCCTCCACCCATTTTGAATTACAAACCATCACATCATGGAAATGTCTGAACAGACCCACTGAGTGATTCTCTGCTCCTAGCCTGAGGAAAGGTTAATCTAGTTTCTAGTTTGCATGCCTGGCATCCAGTTGGGAGACTGAAGTTAAAATATACCCACAGATGAATATAGAACACAACTCACCAGTGTAAATTTCACCTCTGCCCAGTTAATCAAAACCAGCCCACTGAGTGCATGGACACTCTAGGACTCTAAAAGCCAGAAACTGGTAATGTAAACAGTGACCATCGCTGTGCAAAAACTGCACATGAAAAACATTGTTCTCAGGTAACTGTCTGACAGAACAACGTTTCTTTCCGGGTTTGGATACTCTCGTGTTCTGAGAGCTGAGTGTGCCTTAATTTTGCTGCAATAGGAGAAGCAAAGCACTAGCAGTGTAAAGATCAGGAGGTCAGTTCCCATTGGGGTCAGTGATGCTAAAATTGTACATCCTGATGATACTGCAAACACTGTGTACTTTGGAGCAAAGCAAAATACACCAAAAGACACATGCTATAGAGGCAGAAACAGCATCCCTGCTAATGAATACGTCGGCCGATATTTTTGGCTGATTATATAGAAATATCATAGAAATACTAAATCAACATGCAAGTCAGACAGTAAGTAACAAGAAACTGCAGCAGAGAAACACAGACATGTTTGAGGTTATGTAGAAATCCATTACATAATGTGTCCACCAGAGACTAAAATGTATCTTTGCCTTGTAAAGTGTCACACATTAACCCGGGGTCGGTAAAAATAGAGGAACCAGCTAAACAAGCTATATTTTTGAAAGAAATCCCACCACCTCCCTTAAAGGATAACTACCGTTTTTTACAACCTGGACCTTATTTCTAGCAAAATATATTATCATCTACTCACCCAGATAACTTTGGTGTCATTTGGCGTCGTTCGGACGAAATTAGATCCAGTGGAGCGCTGCGTATATACATATAATGCAAGTGATCGGGGCACCGAAGCGCAGCCTCTATGAGCATTATCTGCCACGAAACTAGTTCATTTCACCAATATTTTGTTACGATAGGCTAGTGCTATTCCCCTCTGAGTCCGGGCTCGTCTGTTGTCAACATCCGGGGTCTGTAGGCTGACCTACTACCTCTGACCTGGAAGATGTCGTCTCTGAGCTGCGCGCGCACCCGCGACAGCCCGGCTTGTTTACCTGTAGCTGCTACTGCTAGTTTGACCCCGGATGTTGATAACAGACGAGCCCGGACTCAGAGGGGAATAGCACTAGCGTATCATGACAAAATATTGGTGAAATGAACTAGTTTCGTGGCAGATAATGCGTTATATAGAGGCTGCGCTTCGGTGCCCCGTCACTCGCATTATATGGATATACCGGCGCTACACTGGATCTAATTTCGTCCGAACGACTTCAAATGACACCAAAGTTATCTGGGTGAGTAAATGATCATATATTTTGCTAGAAATAAGGTCCAGGTTGTAAAAAACGGTAGTTATCCTTTAAGGCTTCCCTCCAGAACCACTCCTCCAAAACACAAGAAGACACACTGCATGACTACACCAACACGGACTGCCCCATAGCTCTCTCTGGCCAGCTGGGAGATGTGTTAACGGCTAGTTCTCTATGTTCAAAAGCTCTCTTAGCTTTTTTAGTCAGAGGGTGAGCAGTGTGTTGTTGTTATTGCTAACCTTATCCAACAAGCGCTACCTCATATCTCGCATGTAAAAAAGAATGCCCTAACATTACAATGAATGTAAACAACAAACATGGCTATAGTTAGTACTCACCGCTGTTAAGCTAGCATATTAGTATTGGGAAATTTTGGCTGCACTTCCAATCCTGTCCGACTAGCTCGCTAACAGCTTTGGCAATACATCCATTTAGCCATGAGGAGGACCCCAGTCATGCACGATGAGTGCACAGGGAGAGTGTGCAGGCAGACACCTACTTGGGTGCACAGAAAGGAAGCCTGTCCAATCTATTTATACAGGCCGAATAAGATGATTGGACAGGCTTATTGTAAGTTCTATGACAGACACAGATGTCATAGAACGTGAGAAATCTAGATGGAGTATAAATGAAAAGCATGTCTGATAAGTACTCAGAAACTAGTCCACAGTGATTTAAACACCAATAAAAGGACCCCAACATCTATTGTAAAATGGACTGGTAACCAATGAATGGACTTTAGGACAGGTGGAATGTGGGCTCTCAGCCTGGTATAGGTCAGTATATGTGCTGATGCATTTTGAATGATCTGTAGCTTATGTAGTGCTTTCTTAGGTGGCCCAAAGAGAAGGGCATTGCAGTAATCATGGCTGCTCATGATAAAAGCATGCATAAGTCTCTCAGTATCTGTCTGGGTGATCAATACACTGAACCAGTTTACCAATAGGACTGATGCTGTTAGGTGACGAGGTGTACAGTTGGGTATCATCAGCATAGCTGTGAAAATTAACACCATGTTGTCTGATGATATTTCCCTGTGACAGCATATACAGACTGAACAACAAAGGCCCCAGAATGGAGCCTTGGGGAACTTGCATGTTATGCTATTGTTGGCCGAGGAGTGGTCACCAAGGGAGACAAAGAAGTCTCTGCCAGACAGATACGTTCTAAACCACTGTAGAACTAAGCAAGAGACAAACACATTTATAAAATCTGTCAATTAGGATGTTGAGATTAATTGAATCAAAAGCTGATATTAAGTCTACAAGTACTAATACTGAGAGTTTATTTTAGTCCATGTCATGATTTGGATTTGCTGTATGGGTTTTTTCTGTGCTTGGTGGGGGTTCCTTCTGCCTGTGTGTTTCAGAGGTGTGTTTCAGAGGCTGGGCATGGTTTCTCTGGAGGGTTTCTCTCTTATCAGCTGCTCCAGCCTAAATACACTGGTCTACTCTCATTGCCAGATTGTTTTCGACTCCACAAAGTGGTAGATGGCTGAATCTCTCGTGTCCTTTCTTCTGTCATTTTTCTCCGGCTGACCTAACCGTGTTTCTCCTCAACCTCTCTAGTCATGATTGCCTTTGAGCATCATCTCCACAAGGCACGCTGCCATCCAGCCTCCTGCACCTCTGTCACCAGCCTCGACTACACTAAGGACCTTCAGTGTCTCACTCCACCAGTGTCTCCTCTCCTACCACAGCCGATGATGTGGTGAGTCCTCCTACCACACCAGCTGACCCCCAGCCTACATCTAAACCTGTGTCTCCCCCTCAAATGTTCCCACCAAGCTGCTGCCATCTCAGCTGTGAGCCTCTCCTCTCCATCTGTGATCCACAGCCTGAGATGGCAACTGCCACCTCTACACTGCACTACTATTGTTCAATAAATGCCTTTAAACCTATTCCATTCTGGTTGTCCGCTTTTGGGTCCTGCAATAAACATCCATTAATCATAATAATCCATCTTCATTCTCAGGTCATTTGCAACCTTTACTAGCTGTCTCAGTGCTGTGTTGAGCGCGAACGCCAGATTAAAAATTCTCAAATATACATCTGGAATTTAGGTGCAATGGTTCTACAGCTTAGGGTGTCAGCAATTGTTGAGCTGAATCTCAGGAATGGGTCTCAAATAACTACACTTCCCAGAGTGCACCAGCAGCAGCAAACTGGCTGCTTGTTACCTGATCAGTCATTGTCACTAATTTGGAGCACCTGTGAAGACATGGAGGATCTCAGTCATTCAGACAAACAAACTTCAGAGAGAAGAAGCTCCAAGTTCACTCATAGTTTCAGTCCAAAGACACCAATGGTCGGTGAAATGTTTTATTTACTTTCATGGTGGTTGGAATGCTGCTTAATATGTTCAAGTTTATGTTTAACTGCTGTGTAGATTGGTTAAGGAACACATTGCAGCATTGGCTTCATTGATTGTGTTAAATGAGTTTGTGCTAAAATAATATTTCATTCTGAGTTTGAAAAATTAAAAGTATGACACAAAAGGACAATACAAAGTTAAAAATGTTAAAATTCTGTTAAATGTTAAAACTTCACTAAAAATTTGGAAAATTCATGAAATTAGATTTTTCTTTATTCCATTTAAAAGGCTTAAGTGGTTAATTCATTTAAAATGTTTAATTAAATGTTTAAATTCATTTAAAATGTTTAATTGTTTAAATTCATTTAAAATTCATTAAAAATGTTTAATTACATTTTTTAATTAAAATGTTAACTTTTGTTTCTCTGTCTTTAAAGGTTTCAAACCTGATTTACTGAACAGACCAATCAACTGACAAAGCCAAAAGAAAAATAAGTGATTGAGTCAAGGACAAGGACAACTCAGTTTAAGTTGTCCTTGTGTGAGTTGTCCTTGTGTCCTTTGGAAATTGAACAAGAGGAGGACTTGACAGCAATAGAGACAGCCCCACCACCTCTTTTACCAAGCCTTGTTGAATGCTCAAAACTGTTAGGTGGACGGGACGTCTCAGCAGGTCCACCGCTATCTAACCAGGTTAGACAGGCAGTCAGGTTTAAATTTAAATATGAGTTTGTTGATGACAAAAGCCTTAATTACTTGCGGTAATACCACAAGTGGAACAGTTTAACTGATCATTAGGGGGACTTGCAGAACATGTTGCCTCTTGGTAATGTAAACTGGGACAAAATTTGGCTAAAAACAAATTGCCTGCCTGGAAGAGTGTGGGAGAGTCCCAGAGTCACTCTTATGAGTCAGGCTTTAACAACAGATGAGCTCTGTGAAGATTGGGGGAGCTCATGAGGAAGGTGACTCTCCTCCTCAGCTGCTGGCTCCTCCAGGCGGAACGGTAGAGTCACTGCGTGCATCAAGGCCTGCCAGGGCAGGGTGGTCGCAGAGTCAGAGACTATCGGATCTATCAGTAACTGTCCTGAGCTCATCTACTTTGATATCATACTGTAACTGTGAGTACGCAAGTTTGCAGTCCACACACACAGCCATAGCTTATTTTTAGACTTAAAATTATGATTTAAAACTTGATAAAATATAAAATAAGGACAGAGCTCTTGTCAAACACATACCATGGCGATACATGCACACCATCAATATTTAAGAAAGAAATGCAACATGCAGCACGAGAGGAGTATTACTGAAATGAAAATGCTTTATGTATTGTGTTGTCCTTTAAGGAAATATCAGACACCATATTTATGTTTGATATTTTTTGTTTCATGATAGGTCCCCCTGTCTTTGCATCAGTCAGTCACAATGCTATTAGTTCTCCATCTATGTAGATGAGGGACTTTTATACCACATTTGCATTAAGAAGTAAAGAATTTAAGGTCTAATCAATAATCTGCAGCCCACTTTTTCGGATTTTCTCTATAAATCGGGCTTTCAGATATTTAGTTCAGTAATGCGAAATAATGAGAATATTATATCAAAAGTTGTAGCACATAGCAATTTAAAAGAATTATATTGTGGTTCAGTTCACTTGGTTCAGATAGAGCTGGAGATGGCAGCCGGGATGTGTTGTGATTACAGTCCTCAAGGCTGACCCAGGAGGTCAGGGGCTACAAGGTCAAATCCCACAAGCTGTAGTGCCCAGGAGGACTGTGGGGCACTTTAATCAGGTAAAAGACTGACTGCAGTGGGGGAATCCAGTATATCACACATGATGGGGTCATACATAAGGCAATGGACCTGTGCTGTTCCCTGGTATCACTGCCAGTGTGGAGATTACCGTGCCTGTAGGACAACAGACTCTGCCAATCATGACCATGCTTACACATTACTGTGATAGGAATGTGTTTGCCAAGCCTTGCAGAACAAATATTCATTTAATTTATGCAAATATGCACAAGAGTAGATTCATTTTAATTATTAAAATGAGAGCTCTGTGTGCAACAGATTGTTATGCTGGTGAATCAGTAGCGTCTTACACCTCTTCTCTAATTATTAACAGCAACATTGTACTTGGATGAAACACATGAGAAGAATGAGAGAGCAGTATTCCCTGTGGCTGGCACACAATGTGAGTCACAAAGAGATAACACTTTTTTTTTACACTTTCTGATACAGTGTTGATTTCTGGGTCTCTCGTTCTTTCTCTCTGCCTGTCTGGTTCTTTTTTTTGCTTACAATGCCAGTCTCTCTCCATATTCAACTCCTCTTGGTGCACAGGCAAGCTGGAAGTTGTCATAACTTATTTCAATTGGTTGTGATATCACTGTAGACACCAAATTCAATGCTGAGACTGGGGAACGCAGTGGCATAGCCAAGACATTGCAGTAAGTAAAAAAACCCAGAGGTTAGTAAAAGTAATTTTGAAAAGAAAAGTACTAAAAATATTACCCAAATAGTCCAATGTAAACTTCAGTTTAAAGACCCAACTTTTACTGAGCTCACTTCTGATTTTTTCTCAAAATGATGTGGTAAAGATACTTGGACTAAACTGTTGGCTTGTTTGCAGCCTGCCTGATTGTCTATAACCTAATACAGCTGTTCTTTTATGTGATTAAAGAGCTGCAATGTTGATGCATCCACAGAGAAATCAAAGCAATAGCATCAGCCCTTTGTTCACATTTTTTTTGTTGCAAAGATTTGTTTTTATTAAGAGATGCTCACATTACTGTGCAATTGTGATACTAAAAATATCGCGTTTATATTTGTGCATTAGAAAATATTTTAAGAGGAAAAGTAAAAATACACATACTTAAGAATAAAGGAAAACAACAAAAAAAACCCAAAGACAAACAAAACATAACACGTAACTATAAGGACAACTCAACTTAAATATGTATACAGGTAAGATGTTACTAGTACCAGTAAGACACATTTTTAAGGTACTAATATAGTACGTGTATAAACTTACGAACAGATCAGACGTGATCAGGGTTTGGAATTCTAAGTGCTATATTGTAGTGCTATATGTTTTTTTTCCACTTAGTTTTTATTGATTTTTCACATCTTATCCACTGACATACATAGACACCACATACAATACAAAAACCAAACAAAACCACATTAGAGAAAAAAAAAAAAAAACAAAGTAAAATGTAGTCCTGTTGGGAGTTGCATTCCTTCTTGTTCATTCGTTAATTTTCTCAGTTCGTCCTCTGTATCTAATGTTCTTTCAATGATCTTTGTCGCTGTTCAAGGTCCTAAAAAAAGTCCATTTTAGCCATTTGTCCTCCAGCTGTGTTTCTTGTAATCTTAAGCGATGTGTCAATTTTTCCATTGCATAGATTTCCTCTATTATCTCCATCCATTGTTCCCCGGTCGGAGGTTCCACTCTACCCCATTTCCTTGTGATAGCCTTTTTCCCAGCTATTAACAATATTTTTACCAGGTACCTATCCCCTGCATGTACAATTTACTCTGTGAGATTACACAAGTACAGCACATAGGGATCTCATATCTCAACACCTCTTGCAGAGTTTTATGTACCATCTTCCAAAACGGTTGCACCTTATCACATTTCCAAAATACATGTGCATGGTCTGGGCTTAATGCTCCACATTCTCTCCAACATGATATATTCACATTCAGATATTTACTCTTGACCTTGGGCGTGATAAAGAATCTGATCAAATTTTTCCAAGAGAACTCCCTCCATATCCGCGAGTTGGTGGATGTATGATGTATTTTCCACATATTTAGCCAATCATTATCTGAAATTTTTATATTGAACTCTGACTCCCACTTTTCTTTTATATAATTAGTTGTATTCTTATCTATTGTCAATTTTTGGTATAGTGCTGATATTATGCTAAATTTGGTGTCTTTGTAAATACTAATTATTGTTTGTATCACACCATTCACTTCTATGGAGGGATCCATCCTGATTTCTTTCCTGTAATAATCTCTTAGTTGTAGGTACCTGTAGAATTCGTGTTCACCCAGATCATATTTGTCTCTCAAGTTCTGAAAACTCTCCAGCCCCCCATCTTTCTCTAGAGTACACCATGCTGTGATTCCCTTAATTTCCCAGTGTTTGAATCCCTTGTCATACCTGGCAGGCTTGAAATTACTGTCAGATGCAACCCACTTTAACAAATGAATGTCCTTTTTTATCCCATAGTTTTTAATGATTCTATACCATAATTCCAGGGTGAACAGTGTAATTGAGTCAATTTTATTTTTAATTTTATTATATGTTTCTTTGTCTCCAATCACATTCTGTATTGGGCATCCTCCGAACTCTTTCTCCATTTCTTTCCACTTTGCTGTGTAATCTGGTTTACACCAGCAGAGTAAGTATCTCAGCTGGGCTGCAAAGTAGTATTGTTTCAGTTTTGGCAGACCCATTCCCCCTCTGTCTTTTGGCAGCTGGAGAGTTTCAAACCTAATTCTGGGTTTTTTACCTGCCCAAATAAACCTTGATATTGTTCTGTTCCAAGTCGCAAACTGGGTTTGAGGGACCTCTACTGGTAGAGAATGAAATAAATAGAGGAGCCTAGGTAGCACATTCATTTTAATTATTTCTATTCTCGAGTTAAAATCTAGTGGCAGAGTGGCCCATCTTCCAATGTCTTTTTGTATCTCTTGGCTTATTTTGTCATAATTTTCTTTATATAATTCAGATAATTCTTTAGTGATGGAGACCCCCAGATATTTTATTTTCTTTAGGTTCCAATTAAGAGGATATGAATCCTGAATCTCTTTTGATGGGGTGTAGCTGAGTGGTAGCATCTGTGTTTTCGAAATATTAATTTTATATCCTGAGAGGTGTCTGTACGTTTCTAAAAGTTCCATCAGTACTGGAAGTGATTTGTTTGGTTGTTTTAAGAAGGCTATGACATCATCCGCGAAAAGTCCTATTTTATGTTCTGTTCCGTTCACCATTACTCCCTCCAGTTCTTCATTCTGACGAACTGCTTGCGCTAGCGGTTCTACAAAAAGGGCGAACAAAGTGGGTGATAGGCAACAACCCTGTCTAGTAGACCTCTGCAATTTAATTTTATCAGTCAGACTTCCATTTATTTTAATTCTGGCGGTGGGCTGTTGGTATAGAGTCTTTATGCATTGTACTGATTTAGTGTTAAATCCAAATCGTTCTAGCACTTGATATAAAAATCTCCAATTTACACAGTCAAAAGCTTTCTCCGCATCGATACTTACTAATACAATGCTTTGTTTTTTCTGTTGTGCTTCGTCTACGATATGCAAAGTTCTTCTTATACTATCCTGCGTTTGCCGTCCACTTATAAATCCTGTTTGGTCTTCCTCTATAATTTCTGTTATGAAAGTGTTCAATCTTTTTGAAATAATTGTTGTATATATTTTATAGTCCACGTTTAGCAAGGAGATTGGTCTGTAATTCCCACAGGGAGGTGCTATATGTTAGTTGTCTTATGGCGCCCTCTACTGATCTCATGACCACCACAGGTGCTTGTAGACTTGTCGGTCATTGACAAAAAAAACTGTAATGGGCCATTTTGAATTTCAGGTTGTGTATATATGTATATGTATATTCAGTGTAATTGAATGTCATGTAATTAGAGACAGAGCAATATTTGAAATTCGGTGAAATTTTATTTTCCTTTTTTTTGACATGTTATGAGTTATTCTCAAGATTATGTCAGTCTGCATTGAGCTTGACTGCGAGAGGCGTGTTGCTGCGAAGATGGAAGCCATGTGAAAACATTTAGCTTTTTCTGGATTTAAACAGATTCGAACAGGAATAAACCTGAGTTCTACACAACGTGCCCATGTCCAGCGTCTGATTGCACACCAGAACACAGTTTAGTCGGGGTTTGCAGACCTTCCTACACGTACACATATGTGCACACACACCCACATGCACATATACCCATACATAGCGCATACACAGACACATAAACACATATTAATGAAGACAGTATACTGAAAGTCTATATAAGAAAACAAACACAAAAGGTTAAACTGAAGTTGGTCCAGGAAGAGTCACATCCCTGTGGTCAGTTAAATCCTATGAGTTGTTTATTAATGTTAAAGGGACATTAGATAGGATTCAAAAAATGGTTCCCTTTAGCGATCCTAACGGCAGTTAAGTGACGTGCAGTCAGCATTCTGCTGCTCGCTCTTGCGGTCGTGCTTGCACTCCTTGGGCATGAGCGAGCACTGACCAAAACAGCAACGTCACCACACAAGATTGACCGGTATCATGTTGATAGAAGAGGTAAGTAAAGTTACACTTTTTACCATTGACAAACATTATTATTATTAGCTTGTTGGCTAGCACAATATAACATAGGGTTAATTATGCTGAACTAATCACTTCTTGCATGATACTGTACATTCATATGAGACGTCGGCGTTGGCTTGCTAACTTAGTAACTTAGTCAGCTTTATCAATGGCTGTTTCATCTAGCTTGCAGTGTGAGCCTCAGCAGTGTCAGCACAGCTGAATTTGCTGCATCCTAACGCTAACGTTTAGTGAACTAGTTAGGCGGCATTTTATAGCCTAATTATAGAGTTGCCACACTTTTGATTGACGCAAGTTTCAATTACAACTCACGTTCAGCTGAATAGATGCGCTAATGTTTCAGCGTAATACAACAGACCACTTTTCAACTAACTGTACTGAATTGGTCTCGAAGTTTGTTGAGACAAAGACAATCCTGAACTGGTGTCAGTTATAACAGTCAGTTAATCAGATGTTATTCATAGAGCCCGAATTCACAAAACAATTTGTCTCAGGTGGCTTTACAACCTGTGCAGGTTATGACAGGGTTAGAGGTTCTGAAAAACATGCTGTAACAGAGTCTATGTATCCATCATTTCTTTAGTAATAGTACTTTCCTTTGTTGTAACCTATAAATATACTTAGTGTTTCTGTTACTGTCAATCACCATCAAATAGGGAATGTATCACAATAAAACATGTTATACACTATCACTGTTTTTATTTCAGGATTCCAGTTCTGAAGACTATGCAGAAGCCTGACAACAGAGAATATCGCTACAGTGCATATACCAAGTTCTATAAGAAAGAAGGAATATCTCTGAGTGAGACACTTAAATGGAACAAAGCCACTGATAATGTTATTAGTAACACCTGTGATTCTCCTTCAATGACAAGCTAAAATGTCTGCAGTGAAATGGGTGCCAGATGCTCATGAAAAATGTTTTACTATGTTGTTATATATATTATATATTTTATCGTTTGGTTTGGAGGATTTGTTATCCCGGAATTACTTTGTATATGTTCTGTTATCATAGCTAATAAAAATGACAGCCCAAACTACAAAAATATGACTTATGTTGGAGTAAACTGGAATTATCTTTAAGTGCCCTTTTTGTTTTATAATCTGAGTCTGCAGTGATATCATGTGTGTGACTTAGAATCTTTCTCCCATGGTTGGATTTTATTATCACTGACACAAGCACCTTGGATGAAAGAGGAAGTGAGAAACAGAGAGAGAGGAAGAGAGAAGACCCCTCCTTTCGCCCTAATGCTTGTGAAACAAGATTAATAATTAAAAATATAAAAAATTATATTGCTATAAGTAGCATTAGCTAGATTAATTTTATAGACATATTTCCCAGCTGGACAATTGCACTTCATTTAGGAGAGTCCTTTCATTAAATCTATCTATGATCTTGTGTCATAAAAAGAGGCTCCGTCTGGTGAAAATACAGAGGTTTTATTACCTGTAATCATATTAAGTATTCAAGCATCAATCCTGAGAATGCAGTTTACTAAACTCCTTTTTTTCACACTAAAAACCTTCTGGATTAACTACCACCATTTAGAATTTTAGATAGTTAAATGGAACACAAAAGAAGTGTGTGCATATTTCTGCCTTTTCTTCATTGGATTCATTCACAGGTTACAGTCAGTCATTTCCTTGTTGAAAGTGCATCCCCACAGCATTTCCTACTATTTGTATCACTGGAACCTGTGCATATTCTGTGGTACAAAAAAGCGCTCAAGTAGAGCCAAATTGTCAAATGGGTACTTTATCAAAGCACAGGTAATTTTAAGTAGAAGTGTCTTTTGGCAATCCACAAAACCAACAAATATTTTATGAGTATCTAAAAATGATTAGAGCGTGTGTAGAATAGATAGACTAACCCTGGCTCATCTTGAATGTTGCAAAAAACAGAAAAAGCACATTTAAAATGTGAAAGAGCTGAATAAATGTGCCATACTTTGCCATGTCACATGTGACTAATGTGCACATTGGGATAATTAAACTTAATACTAAAAACATTTAGCTCTATTTAACTTAACTTCTTCTATTTAACCCTAACCCTGAACTCAAATACGGAAGTGCAACGACGCGAGTAACACTGCTGATTTGAATGTTCATGAAACTTTTCTCGTGAGGGTTTTCATAAACCTCGTATTTGTAATAGCCTCGTTTGCGCTTATAGTGAAGTGTAATAATTATTCCATAAACACCTTTCAGTTGTAAAAAATATCAGCCAACACAAACCTTAAATCAATATTTCCCCATTGAGCACTGCGCCATCATCACATTCCCTGTCCTGGAGCGCAGCGGAGAGGGCCGGACTGTTTGGTAACTAACTGATCCAGTAATCATAATCGACGGTAGAAATCCAAGATGAAATCAAAAAGCATTAAAGAATGAATAGCCTACTGTTCATGTTTCACCAAATACGATTTTAGTTTTCATGTAGTTTGTGTGTGAAATCGCTGCAGTGGACACGACTGTACTGTCAGGCGCACACCGTGCACTGGAGACAGTGCAGTCTCCGCACACACACTCTGCCTTCTCCAGTCAGCTCACCTGGATCATCCTCACCACCTGCAGAAATGGATTGTATGATTTATGAAAGCCTGTAAATAAAGTCAGTGACAGCTCTCACAGAATCGTTACACTCCATATCCTCATTGTGAGTCCTGATCATGATGCAGTCTGAGTTCAACGTAACCACACTTCAATGAATAAATAGTGACTTTCTCGTGCTCACGAGAAAAGTATCTTGTGAGTGTCTTGTGAGTTTTTGTTTTTTTTCCCCATGTCCCTTTAGGGGCTCCGTAGCGTTGCGATGCATTTGATGATCGAGAAATTTCCACACCTCTAGTGTCCACAATGTCCCCTGCTGCTTTCCTAGTTGCATTTGTTAATTGGTTTGGATGTCTCTTGTGGGGCTATGGCAGTCAAATAATTAACAATGAGAAATAGGTTTCATGTCCACTAGCTCTTATCCCACCTCTACAGCTGTGGGGATCTCTTTTTATCAGGCCACGGGAGCCTAACCAAAACTCCTAATGCGTTAATTTATAACATGACCTGACATCAGGCCGAGACAGCCGCTCAGAGAGAGAGAGAGAGAGAGAGAGAGAGAGAGAGAGAGATGTTGTTTGGGAGAAAAACTGCAGTGTCACCACAAGTCCACTTTTAGCCCTCTTGCATCAGGTTACTGTGTATGAGCTGATACAGCCCCAGGAAACAGATGTCCTTGTGTGCTGGATTGTAATAATTAATGAGTGAGACTTGCTGGTTTCATCAGAGCCTGAACTTTGTGGCACTATGTGCTGGCTTGATCTCTTTGTGACAGACAGGAGGACTATACATGTCAGTGCAAGCTAGTTTATATCACAACTCATTTAGCCTTAATGTGAGTGTGTAGGGACAGAAAAGATTGGGTGAGAACAGAGCAATGGAGTTCTGTGACTATGACATTAATTGCTATGATATGAGGAGAGCTTTAAAATTCTAACCTAAAAAAATGAAGGCTTAGATTTAGAAAACTTTAATGTCCTCTGAGAGGCAATTACTGGAACAGCATAGAACATATAGAGGCATTATAAACAAATAATTGCTTTAAACATTGCATTCACCACTGCAGGTTGACTTAAAACATTACCATTTGCCACTTTGCATGTTCGTGGTGTTGCCCATGTACTTTACTCTCACCAGACAGTTCTTGCATATCACATAGTCTTTATTGATTTTGTTTGTCCCATCGATGTTGTAAAAGCCGAAGTGGGTCCAGACTGTGGACTTAAATGTGGCTGGGGCAACTTTTAATGAAACTTTCTTCACATTGCTGTTGCCATTATCCCACTGTAAACTTGCCAAAACATTGAATGCCAAAACATCTGAAAGGAGATGTTCATGGAGCACCCTTATGACATGCCCAAACAACCTTAAGTGACTCCTTCAATGCAAGTCCAGGTGTTATACTCCAAAGCCTCTAAAGAGCAACACACCGACTGCATACCAACTACATATAATGCATGTATAAACACCTGTACCCATTATTTCTATGCATGCCTACACACCCATGTTGTCTTGACTTGTTAGGGTACCCTGTACTATTTCGAGTCATCAGAACCTGTAAACTCTGCAGAAGGGCAGCAGCCTTATCAAACACCCTCCTCGGGACATCCTGGCTACTCTACCTGACCTCCGGGCTGTATGATGGCATTCAGCATGTTCTTCCATCATCAAATGTTCTGGCCAATGTGAGTTGCACATAAATTTGAGCCCCGCCCCTGCAAAGGAACTAATTTCAATTGCTTGTATCTGATGCATCATTCTTTTGGTCACTCCCCAAAGTTTATGACTATGGGTGCTTCACCCATAGATTAGGACATAGATTAGAACGTAGATCACATTAAGAGCTTTGACTTCAGACTCAGTTCCCTCTTCAGCACTATAGTCTGGTTCAACACCTACATGAAAGTAATTCTAGTTGTTTGTGTGCGCAATTTCACTCTTTTGGTCACTCACCAAGCTCATCAGGAGCTCATCTCAGCACAGCAGTCTGGTACAACACCTACTTCATTGATGAAAAAAAAAGATCAGAAACTGATCAGAAAGGTGTATTTTACCAAACATCAGCTACAGTAATTAACAGCCAAGCTCAGCTGATGAGGATTAAAATGGAGTTTCTTAAATCAGACTGATACCATTTGAATATACAGTAGCTATTACATGGTACCACACAGAAGCAATGTATTGCTTCAAGTCAGTCTGTGTATGTGAAACAGATAGCATACATTGCTATAACTGTTATAAATTAGCAGCTTTTTAAAGTATTAATTCCCTCTTCACATAATTGGATGGAACTCCACGGTGACTGGGAACATTTTTTTTTTAATGGGACTGTCCTGTCAGGAGTGCAGATTGTCTTCTGAAACAGAGTGATGGCTGAGTGCAAACTGACAGTCAATCTTGGAAATGGGACTACTGAGAACATTATTTGCCATAAATTTCGAAGAGGATCTCTACTCAAGGTCAGCTGTAAAAGTGACAGCCTTCAAGCAGAGCTCAGTTCAGCTCACCATCATCAGCCAAGGCTTCATCAAGAAACCATCTCCAACTTTATCAGCATGTCCCACTGTCTGTCCCACCACTGGCCCTCTCAGATGGGAGCATGACCCAGACACATGTGAAGGCCCTTTAAAGTTGGGCCAATAAAAGATGGTCAGTCTCCATGTAGACTTGTAGAAGACTCATAACTGAGGGCAGCCAATTACTCGGCAGCTTCCATAAAGACTTAAAAGGTTGAACTTTAGGATTGATTTGTTTTATGTGGTGCCTGCTGAAAGGTTTTGTTGGCTTTACAGATCCCTTATTAGCTCACAGTCATGGACTTTGAGCTCATACCGCACTGTATTATCTAGATCTGTATGATCTGGATCTGGCAAAGATTATTCTGTTTTACCTGGATTTTGATTTGAATGGATTTTTTAACAACATTCGCAGACACTGGTGGTGGCTCCTGGAATGATAAACCCTTAATATCACCATTAGCTGAGAGGCATTGATGCTGTAAAAGAGCTGCAAGTCCAATCAGCAAATATCATCTGTAGGTTTGTAAGTGTCCTGTAACTGAGGCTAAGGGTTGCCATCTTTTTTACAAGCTGTTCCTATCAGGTATATGACCCCAGTGATCAGTGTCATCAAGGGATTACCCAATTTGTATCCTTCAATCTAATTCATGGAGCAGAAAATATGAGCAGTTGTTAACCAAGCTGGCTCTTGCTTTGGCAGGACTTCCATGTGCTGGAGCTAAAGAACAATGCCACTGTACCATATAATGGTGCAATATCTTATATATGTATTCACATAACATTCATATCAAAGGGAACTCTTAATGAGGGTCAAAAGGCATTGGTCATTCAGCATGTTTACTCAATATTGTGTATATTAGTCAGGTTCTGAAGATTCTGTTAGGCCTGATGTCCTAACATGAAGTCTGCCTTCATGTACAGTCCTCAGACAAAAAGTTTTATAAATAAATTGATAAATTCTTGAATGAATGGAAAGAAATATGTAACATATTAAGGACATGTAAGACTGCACTTCCACTGCAAGTGTACAACTTAAACATTGTAAAAACAAACCTTTAAACTCCCTTGTCCTTTCAGTGTCTTTGGTGTTCAGCTGGCTGTGTAAATGTGAGCATGCTGTGTGTAGTTTACTGACATCACACTACATGATGTGACCTCTTGCTGATGTGCAGAGCTGCTAACAGTCCAGGCTGCCTTGTGCAGCTTTAATGAAAAATGTAATCCCTCGCTATCTCAGACGGCACTGTTACATTGGCCCAGACAGTCCGTCAGACTTGGGTGACATGCATAGTCCTCCGCACAGGGATGCTGACATGTGATATCAGCAGGCTTGTTCTGCTTTATTCCTCAGCCCCCAGTGATAATTTCCACAGGCTGTGCAGTCAATCATGCTGCGCTGCCCTGTCACCAGAAGCAGCCCGAGCCTTCAGTTGGACTGCACCGCCTTCATGGAGAATAAACACCACCCGTTCTCTGTCTCATCCTGGTCTACACGGTCCTGTGCTGACTGGCAACAGCTTGTCTTGTGACAGCACGGTGTGCAGCAGCGGTGTGTGTTTGCGAGAGATAGGCTTGCTCTGAGATTCCATATAATCACCCTCCCTCAGCCTTTCTGTATCCTTTCATAATGCTGTGTCAGGCTTCCACACTGATTCATGCTAATGATCTTAGCTGATGCAATTTGTAAGGCACATAGATGCGACCAGCAAACCTGAGTTATGCAAATGTGTTTTCTACTTTCCCTCTGTTTGTTTGTTGAGTCTCTATTCTCAAGTGTCTTGTTCGCTGATAGGCTTCTAGGTGAAAAGGGCGAGAGGTATTGTTAGTGCCTGTGTATGCAAGGACAAGCATAATCAGGATATAGTGGAGGAATTAATGAGCAAAGACACGGTTTGTTAGAAATCAATACCTCATCTACCATGCAACAGATAAGATTGGCAGCCTCAATATACAGTGAATGTCTTAATTACGGGTTTGTTCTTGTTCTTCAAGTTTCAGTTCATCTAAATTACAAAGGTCCATATTTGCTCACTTATTTCTTGTGTTGTTTGGTCTTAGAGATAGTTTCATTTTTATTTGCACAGATTTTAAAGCTGCACCAATTGATATTTTCATTATAACAACGGGTCAAATTACTATGGCCCAATCCGGATACACCCCTTGCCCTTACCACTTAGCCCCACCCCTTCATTTTGCATGTTCATGCCAAGGGGTAGGATGTCCTGAATCTTGTTGGGATAGAAGTGTAGGGTGAAGTGTTAGGGCTACATGGCCCTCCAAGAGCCACACTACTCTGTTGTTTCAATGTATTATGGTCCTTCTCTTTATAACAAGCATAAAACAACTGATACCAGTTTGTTTAAGTCTAACTAAAATAACTCACAGGCTAGCTAGCTAAAGTTACATTATTATTGCTGAGTCCTGCATTTTGACATATTTCAATGTTGCATTTCCCTCTTTGATGGCATATGACACCTGAAATTAACTTAAGTCCAGCAGTGAAGTTGCTGCACTTAGTACAGCTCCTCTAATATCAGTGCAGACTGGCAGGGTAGGAGCTCAGGTTGCTAATGTTAGCCTATAAAGCACCGCTTGTGGCCAAGTAATGAAACAGTGTTCTTTTTTATTTGATGACTCGATTGATAGCATGAAGTTGTGAATGAGCTGCGAGCATCCGCATTTTTCTATCTCCATCAGATATGTTCATGGCAAATAGCATTGTGATAATACCACGACTGCCATGGTAACACTAGAGAAATCACCACAGCTGAAGACGCCACATTGGAACTGTCTGGTCATGCCTGTTTACATAAACACCATCAAGGACTATTGATGAGGGTCTTTAAGGGGCCACTCACACTAGGCAATCCATAGCCTGCCTAAGCACGTTTGAACCCCAAAGTCCAGTTTGTTTGAGTAGTGTGAGCGCTCCGTATTGTGCAATATGTGTGCAGGCGAGCGGGGGACTGGGGAGGAGGGACAGTTGTGCTTCGGCACGGTACGGAGCAGCTGGGCAAAGTGTGAGTTGTGTTGTGGTGTGAGTGTTTCTAAGGGTTGTGGGGTGATTTCAACCACTAGCCCTTTTACCTTTTCTGAGGAGCAAGCGGTATCTGTGATGCTCTTGATGCTCTTAGAAATAAACTCACAGATAATTATCACCTACAACCCTCTACTCTACCTTTAGCATTTTTATTATTATTATTATTATAATTATCATCAATCACAACTTAGTGATTAGTGTCTGAAAATATATGTATGTTGAAAACTTGTTGCTCTGTAATACAGGTCTACTGTTACAGAATATATTTTCTAATTTTTGTAATGTGTAGTCCGATACCCAGAGTGAATCAGCGCCATCCTGCTATTTTTAGACAACACTGAAGCAGTCGTCTCACTGTCTCATCCAAACTTGTTTCCATTTTTGTGCTAGCTACGTGTGAAAATCATGTTCCTACCTTCAAAGCTCTGGTAAGTCAATTTCACAAAGTGGGTAAAAACAGCTACCAATGAGATATTAAAACCAGGATTTAAAGGTCTGGGATGAACCAGCAAAAGCCTTTCAGCAGCTCTCTTTTTGCTGGCTAGCTACTGCTACTGTTAGCAGCTTTGTTGTCCAAATCGGTAACTGCTAATCTTTCAAACAGGTTGATCTAATAAAGATTGGACTTTTGATGCTGTGATGAGAATGGTTGGGTGGGGTTAAACAACCCAAGTGTTTTCAACTTAAAGCTCATGATTCACAGAACAGCTAGGCGACCAAACATTGTTTTTCACCTTTCATCGTGACAATCAACTATTTGCCCACACTCTCTGATGATGGTAAGAGACGACTAGCACCACCCCACCCCCGCCAGGACAGATGTGAAAGCTTTTAAAGCGACTGCAAGTGTTCATTAGAGATAAGGGAGTTTGTCTGCCCACGCAATAGTCCAGCACCTGTCGCAGATTGTGTGTGCCAGCCAACTATTACCAGCATGACACCAGCCAGCCAGACTACAGTAGGTGCTCCTGTTCCCTGACATTTAGACCCATTTAGTCTCATTAGAACTAAGAAGCCAGCAGGGCCTTTTGTGTTTACCTGTTTTGCTCACACAGAAGATACATGAGTGGCAACTATAAGTGCCTTTTTAAACTTGTGCTTAGATGTGGTTTAACAAGTCTTAAGAGGTGCCTGGCCTATAAGTGAATATGCATGTATAAATACATTTTACTATCATATGGGCAAATTGACCAGACAGTAAGAGGTAACTTAATTAATGTATGCAAAACAAGGCAGCTTAATTTTTAGAGCGCATTCTATCATAAAAAGTGTGTCAGACACTGACATGAATGAATAAAATCTGGCGCTGTAAAATAATTGACACCAGATCCCAGTCTGAAAGTAGAACTACTCTCTACAATGACAAAGATCTTCCGCACATACTGTTGTCTTTGGTTTTATCAATGCAAAGCTCATTGAGTCACATTATTATCAAAGCATAATGAAGTTATGTATGAAGTTAGTGAGTCAATCTTTCTCTTGCATGTTGTCTACATCTGTGGATCTGCTTTCTTTAGCCCATTAACTTCACATTGCATACACTTACATCAGGATAATTCCATGCAAACTTACCCAGAATTCAGAACTTTTCCCAGTTCATGTCATGGATTTAAAAAAATAAAAAAAAATCATAAAAAATATATAATAAGACTTAAAAGAGTTACAAATCGACAGTTTAGTACCTTTTTCTGAGACTGATTTGGTGAATTGTCTATCTTTTCCCTTCTTCAAGGGTGGTGTCCCGAGGTGATCTAATATAAATTGGATCTTATTATTTATCATAATGAATGATTATCCCTGATAATTATTCATTATTATTGACAGCCAAATTTAACGCAAAACTCCCTATTAATGTTGCATGAAGCACTACACTTTTTACAGTAAGTTACTTGTCAATGGCTGCCAGTTACTTACTGTGAATTCCACAGTAGGTTTCTTACAGTGTGGCCTACATGATCGATACTGATATTCTGCATATTGAGCACAAGAAATGGAATTGTCTTTGTTGTATATTTTAGACAACTTCTTTATTTTAATGCCTGCACTGAAGCTTCCGTATTTTGCCTCTTTGTTGGATGAAGCTTTGCTTCTGTGTGTTGATGCTCTAGTTCTGTAAAAGATAGCGTCACTTATGACTTGGCGTCTATAGTTTAAGCTACAGTTTTGTCCTGTAAAAATGTAGACTTTGAATTCATAGGCTGCAGTGCTACAGCCAAGATGTGATGTCTGCTTTCTGTCATTCAGACAGTGTACGGACTTTGTTGTTTTTGTCTCTTTCTCCTGGCCTTATTGATGCTAAACATTGGTAATCAAGTCATTCAAAGTTTTGACTTAACCAACACCAATATTTTCAGAGACATGACATTAACAATAAAAAAACAATATAAGAACTAAATTCTATATAACTCTGTGGGGTGAGGGTCTGCTGCCAAAATGGTGAAAAAGTCTTTCTCATCTCAGGTAACCTAATGAGTCCTGGCCAAAAAACACAGCCACAAAAAGATTTTGTAAAGGTGCCTCACCTAGCAACATAAAGAGTGAAAACACGTGTTTTGGAGATACTGAGCATATGAGTATACTGAGCATTAGGCATGCGCCGGTTACCGGTTTCAAGGTATACCACGGTATGAAAAAGTCAAGGTTTCAAAACCACTAAAATTTTCCGTCATACCATTCCTGCGGTATGAGCGTTTTTTTTTTTTTTTTTTTTTTTAATGTGACGTCTCATCAGAGAGAAAGTAGAGGTCCCTCACGCCGCGTGCAGCTGCAGTGTAAAATGCCCTCCCCCCCGAGCACCTGCGGTTGCTGTGAGTGACAAACAGCATGATGGCTGAAGGAGGCGAGCCCCCCGAACTTTTCCCCCATCTAAAAGGACCAAGTCGGCTGTATGGGAATACTTCGGCTACCGTAAAAAGCCAGACAGCCACGGCTCGGAGGAAGAAGGTCACCCGTGCAAAACGTGCTTGCGGACAGTGGCAGCCTGAGGAGGCAATACATTGAATATGATAGCGCATCTACGGGAGCACCACCTGTCGCTGTATGCTAAATTCAAGGTAAAGTTAATGTTGTCTTGAAATGAACGAGCGTATTAGCGTCTGACATTAGTGAAATGAGCTTGTTACTGAGGCAGATGGTAGTTACCATATCTTATCTTTTCTATATATCTGATAGCAACTTTTTTTTTTTTTTACTGAGGCAGATATGCTAACTAGCATGCTAAGATAGATCCATCTCAGCATGCTAGTTACCATATCTGCCTCAGTAAAAAAAAAAAAGTTATCCATAACTTTTTTTCTTTCATCAATCTTTATTGCTAAGATGGATAACACCAGGTATTTTCTCTAACATTAGTGAAGAAGAGAAGCACATGTGTAATGTTTTTTCCTTTTTTTGTTTTTAAATACAGACATTCAAAATACACATTTTAGAGCTGTAATCATAATACCGTGAAACTTTGATATTTTTGCCTAAGGTTATCATACTGTCAGAATCTCATACCGGCCCATGCCTACTGAGCATACTATGCTTTTCAGTGTTGCCAGGTGGGAAATATAGGATTATCGTACCGGAGACATAAAATTATTGTATTTTGAGGGAAATTATCGTACACCCGTCATAACCAAAATAACAAGTCTATTGATGCGCTATAGTCAAATATGCTGATGCGCCATGGGCGAGCGGTCATAATAAGCTATAAATGCAGTGCATGCCCAAGCCCTTCAATAAAAATAATTGAAAATATTAATCTGGCAGTGTGTTCAATTATACAATACCTTAGTTCTACTGTTTTGGTCTTAAATCCGTGCCTAATCTGTCCCGTTTTGCTTGCGAAAAGCTGGAAAGCTGACAGCTTGTTTCGCGCATGCGCACTGTGACACCGAGTAGTACAGTTACTGATAGAGGCTGTGTTTACTGTAGATGAGCACTTTGAATGGCAAAAAAGCTGTCAGTGAAGCAGCTTATCTGCCAACGCGCATGCTTGTTTGAATTGTTCAGTGGGAAACTGTCAGTGGTTCATTTCATCGTGTAGCCTGGTCAAAATGAGTGAAACTCATACAGCCCGACCCCCCCTCCCGTCAAACGATCCCGTCTGACAGTGACATATTGCCTGTTCATTCATGAAAACCATCTCGAAACACTCTCAGTCAAACAAGGTGGGGAATGAGAAATCTGCAGTGGTACTAGCCTAGTTCGCTCATTTTAAAAACACACCGGCGGCAGCGCCTACTGATCTGAGACGTGTCACGTGAGTTACTGTAAATGCTGTGTGGAAAACCAGCTGTGGTCTGTGATTGAGGTGCAGATGGGTGAGTTTGGAGCTGACGAGAGGATCGCGCTGACGACCGTTTCTTTACATTTTTCTCATTGAAAAACTATACAACTGGCATTTAGATGATGTTCTGCATAAAAAAACAAGTGAAATATTATAGCTGCTGCGCAGCGATGGGTCGGGTCCGGGCTATTTTTGGCAAATTTAGGCAACTCTGAGGCTGAGCAACAAAGTGTAGAACAGGAAGACAGACAGTTGACATCATAATGTTCATTTTGCATTAGTTGAGGCTTGAACTTACAACCTTTGACACCTAAGTCCATTTTCTATCTCACTTAGTTAACTGGCTAGTGACAGATCATGTGAGGCTTCACAAAGTGAGTAAACTTTACACTGTCATGCAGGCATATTTGTAACCACTGTAAAAATAAAAATAAATCTCTGCCTCCACATTTCCTGTCTCTCACTGTATTATCCATATAGGCAAAAATGCCCCCAAAAAGATTGGTTTGAAATACTGCTCTCTTGATTTAATCTTTGTTTTGCTGTGATTTTTTTATATATATGTTTCCCACTCACTGAACTAGATCACTGATCCTGTCTCCTACTCTCAGCTGGATCAACTTTAAGTGATTCTCCTTCTTCAGTTTAAATGGAGGGTGTCAATCAGCATTAAAGCACATTACCGCCACCTATGTTTGGACTGGAATTACATCACCACAAAACAAACACAAAGTAATAAAAAATTCAGTTAGTGGGAAAAAAATCTGAAAATACACTTATTGCATCTAGACAGCATGGAGATGTTGGTAATTTGTTTTTAAAAATGATTGATTTGCTCCATAAGTGAATAACTGGTGTTTAGCTATGTCATTACTGCATTGGCTCCAATTGTTCACATGAAAGAAAAATTTAAAATGCTGTGAAAAATTCAGTTTTTGAGGCTCAATTTTTCATAAATCAAAGGAGGAGAGAGGAAATAGGTTTAAGAAGTTTTACAGTTTTTGAAAAAAAACTGAGTGATGTACTTCATAATTTTTAATAGGTTTAAATGTACAAAAGTTTCTTCAATATTGAGGCTACAGTTTGATGAAAGTTCTGAAGCTGCAGCAAGTATGGTTGATTTGTTATGATTTTTCAAAGTTTTGAACTTTAGACGCTTGCTGTAGCACCACAATCAGGACTATTGGCTTGGGTTTACAGCTGAGGTAATCTGGCATGAGACTGGACCTTTGTGCAAAATTTGGTTAGCTTTCATCCATGGTCCAGTCCAAGCTATTTGTTTTTATTTAATTTAGAGGCTTGCTGTGATGCCACCATCAGGACAATTGTCTTGTGTTTCATGTTGAGGACATCTGATATTTTGATTTGTCATCATCATCCTTGCTGGGTCTTGAACCCACAACCCCTGACACCAAGCACCAGCTCCTAACTCACTGAGCTAATTGGCTGAAAGTGAAACCTGCTGTGTGGCTTCATTTGTCGACTCAGGGAGTCACTGTCTGGGCAGTTGTAAATTCTGTTACCTGAACAAAAATCTGATAATACATAAATTGCATCTTGACAGCATGGAAATGTTGGTGATTTGTTTTTAACTTAAAGTGTTTTGCTTCATAAGAGAAAATCTGATGTTTAAAAATGCCACTCTTCCATTGACCCCAGCTGTTCCCATGAGAGCAGAATTCAAAATGTTCTCAAAAATTCAGTTTTTGAGATAAAATTCTGATATTTGCCAAACTCCATCAACCATGACTGCAAAATATTCTCAATTTTTTTCAGGAAGATTGAAAATGTATTTAGCAAGAATTTGATAGTATATGTTTACAGTACTGTTTACAGTCAAACATTTTGATGCACTGTAGGCTTAATTTTTGATAAATCAAAAATCCGAGAAACAAGTTTTGTGGAGGACGGTCTGAAGATGCTCTCTAGCAAGTTTGGTGACAATTGGGTAAAAATTGTGGGAGGAGATAGGTTTTATAAGTTTTACAAGTTTTGAAAAAAACTGAGTGATGGACTTCATAATTTGTAATGAGTTTAAGTAGACTAAAGTTTCGGCAGTATTGGGGCTACAGTTTGGTGAAAGTTTCAAAACTGTAGCATGTACTGTTGATTTTGTAGGTATTTTTAAAGTTTTCAAATTTAAACGCTTATTGTGCCCCCCCCAGGAGGAATATTGACATGTCCTTGGAATTAAGTAAATCTGGCATGGGGCCGGACATTTCTGTAAAGTTTGGTGAGTTTTCGCCCATGGGAAGTATGACTTCCTCGGAAGAAAGAAGAAGAAGAAAGAAAGAAAGAAAGAATTCCTAGGAATACAATAGTGTCCTGGCAGCTTAGCTGCCCGGACCCTAAATAACAATTCGGTTTTAGTAATCAACCGCTTATAGTGATCAAATGTACTCTGGACCAACGTGATCACTATAAGCGGTTTCCACTGTAGTAGTTAAAAAACATATTATATTTTTTATTAATAAATAAATACCCCCCTTACGGGCGCGCATGGTATTGACACTTCAGCATGACCACAGTAAAAGGTCACCGCTCGCCACTGTGATGCGCTATAGTCACTCTAGTGTTTAATAGCGTCTAACAGGCATTCACGGCTTTGTGGCGTCAGTACGGAATGGATTCACGGCACCACATCAGCACCGGACCCGACTGGAGCATCTCGTGGGGCGAGCGCAGCGGACCATTCAACCAATCATGCTCGTTGTTCTGAGGCAAACGCATGGACGTCTGGCTGGAAAATTGTCACAATGGCAACAGATGCCTTCAGGGTTCACAAAAAAACTCTGGCAGACGGTTGCTGCAGGCTGATTACAACCACACATTCACGGAATGGTCAAATTATCGTATATTTTGCCTTTTTTGGGATTATTGATTGTACATCGTACAGAAGGCAAAATTATCGTACGTGATGCTTTTCACCCTTTATTTGTTCGCATCAATTTTTCCTCATTTACACAATGTATTGAATATTTTCAGTCAGAAATCTGCAGTGTGACTAAAATGAGCTCCATATGTAAACAAACAGCAGCTGTAAAACAATAACAGCAGATTAGCCCCAGAAATACCCAACATGGAATTATGTTGATTCCCTAGCCCTATGGGCTACAGACTACAAATGTGTGCTGTGGAAATTAATTCTTGTTTCCTTTAATATTACTGCAGTGCTTGGTATTCATTCTCAACACGTAAAAGTTTAGATGATTCCCCCCAAACTGCAATTGATTGAATCATCACTTTACTAATGTTAAAGCTGCTGTAAGCATTATTAGTGTGAATGCTCCAAAGCATTCACACTATTGTTCTTCCGGAATTTATTAAAGTTATTATTAGTGTGAATGCTCCAAAGCATTCACACTATTGTTCTTCCGGAATTTATTAAAGTTATTATTATTATTCTTCTTCCGTACGTTTTTCAGCACCTATCTTCTCCTACAAATTTTGAGCTATAGAAACCATTCAACTATCAAAATGTTCAGCTTTTTAAGGACACTCTTGCTTCCATTTTTCTTTTTTCTATCTTTCATACTTTTGGAAATATTCAGCTTTTTCTGCAAAATTTTCCCCATTCATCCTTATGGGGATTTTTTCAAATTTCGCTATGCTACTACTTCAGCATACGTTCAGCTATAGAAACCGTTCAACTATCAAAATGTTCAGCTCTTTATGCTCTTTCAGCCTTGTGCTTTTAAGCTTTTCAGCTTTTCAACTTTTTCAAATATTCAGCTTTTTCAAAACTAAAACCAAAATTTTTTCCCATTCATCCTTATGGGGATTTTTTCAAATTTCATTCTGCTACTACTTCAGCATACGTTCAGCTATAGAAACCGTTCAACTATCAAAATGTTCAGCTTTTTAAGCTCTTTCAGCCTTGTTCTTTTCAGATTTTTAGCTTTTCAACTTTTTCAAATATTCAGCTTTTTCAAAAAAAAATTTAACATGGAAACAAATGGGAAAATCCTCAAATCCTCCTCAAAACTCATCCACTTTCAACCTCTTCTTCTCCCTCATACTTTGAGCTAGAGACACCATTCCAACTTTAAACTATCCACAAGACCTTGAACTATTGAACTTGATTTTCAGTTTTTGAAAATCTTTTACGGTTTTGAAATTATCACAGTTTTAGTTTTAAGGATTTTTAGCTCATCTTCTGGGTTTATAATGGGTGTGTATTGCGTGAGCTAGAGTGCGGAACATCATCGCTAGAGTGGAGAGCAGCTGCAAAAACTTTAGAAAAAACTCTCTTCAGCTTGATTTGGGTCCCACAGCTTTTACTTCACATAGACAATATATACATAGAAATGTAGGAAATCTTGTTGGCTTTCATATGATCATCTTATTTCAGATGTGCGACTTAAACTTTTGGCTGTAGAAGCCCTCGAGCGACAAGCACTCCAGCAACTCCCCCATAAGCCGCAATGTTAACTTTGAGCCTAAATTTCTGGAGTGGAGCAGACGGTACCGGTTTTGTCTCTCGCTCTTGTGCCCTCATTTTTCACTCTTCAGAAATAAAAAATACATCACATGGTTCAGAAATGTCTCCTGTTACTCACTGTATACATATTTTGGCCATAACCATTACACTTTTTCCTAAACCTGTAGCTGTTCGGGAGGTGTTTTCCCATTCATTCTTATGGGGACATTTTCAACTTTGGTTCTGCTACTGCTCCAGCATATGTGCAGCTACAGAAACTGTTTGGCTGTCAGACTGTTCAGCTTTTTAAGCTCTTTCAGACTATTACTTTCAGCTTTTCACCCTTTTCAGCTTTTCAACCTTTTCAGCCTTTTCAACCTTTTCAGCTTTTTCAAATATTCAGCTTTATGTTCAGCTATAGAAACCATTCAACTATCAAAATATTCAGATTTATGTTCAGCTATAGAAACCATTCAACTATCAAAACATTCAGCTTTATGTTCAGCTATAGAAACCGTTCAACTATCAAAACATTCAGCTTTATGTTCAGCTATAGAAACCGTTCAACTATCAAAACATTCAGCTTTATGTTCAGCTATAGAAACCGTTCAACTATCAAAACATTCAGCTTTATGTTCAGCTATAGAAACCGTTCAACTATCAAAACATTCAGCTTTATGTTCAGCTAGAGAAACCGTTCAACTATCAAAACATTCAGCTTTATGTTCAGCTAGAGAAACTGTTCAACTATCAAAACATTCAGCTTTATGTTCAGCTATAGAAACCGTTCAACTATCAAAACATTCAGCTTTATGTTCAGCTATAGAAACCGTTCAACTATCAAAACATTCAGCTTTATGTTCAGCTATAGAAACCATTCAACTATCAAAACATTCAGCTTTATGTTCAGCTATAGAAACCGTTCAACTATCAAAACATTCAGCTTTATGTTCAGCTAGAGAAACTGTTCAACTATCAAAACATTCAGCTTCATGTCAGCTATAGAAACCATTCAACTATCAAAATATTCAGCTTCATGTTCAGCTATAGCTTGCGTTAGGCAAGTGTTTTCTAGCACATTCAGCAGATTTTGCAAAATCACTTCAGCAATCAGCATTCACACTGTATTTTCGCAGGAAATACAATTTTTCTAGTTATTATTATTATTCCAGCTTCCGTACGTTTTTCAGCTCTCTTCTACTCTTTCAAATTTTGAGCTACAGAAACCATTCAACCATCAAAATGTTCAGCTCGTTAAGGACATTACTGCCTCTATTTTTCATTTTTCTATCTTTCATACTTTTGGAAATATTCAGCTTTTTCTGCCAAATTTTTCCCATTCATCCTTATGGGGAATTTCTCAAATTTCATTCTGCTACATCTTCAGCATACGTTCAGCTATAGAAACCGTTCAACTATCAAAATGTTCAGCTATTTATGCTCTTTCAGCCTTGTGCTTTTCAGCTTTTTAGCTTTTCAACTTTTTCAAATATTCAGCTTTTTCAAAACTAAAACCAAAATTTTTTCCCATTTATCCTTATGGGGATTTTTTCAAATTTCATTCTGCTACTACTTCAGCATACGTTCAGCTATAGAAACCGTTCAACTATCAAAATGTTCAGCTTTTTATGCTCTTTCAGCCTTCTTATTTTCAGCTTTTTAGCTTTTCAACTTTTTCAAATATTCAGCTTTTTCAAAAAAAAATTTAATATGGAAGCAAATGGGAAAATCTTCAAATCCTCCTCAAAACTCATCCACTTTCAACCTCTTCTGCTCCCTCATACTTTGAGCTAGAGACACCATTCCAACTTTAAACTATCCACAAAACCTTGAACTATTGAACTTGTTTTTCAGTTTTTGAAAATCTTTTACGGTTTTGAAATTATCACAGTTTTAGTTTGAAGGATTTTTAGCTCCTCTTCTGGGTTTATAATGGGTGTGTATTGCGTGAGCTAGAGTGGGTGACATCATCGCTAGAGTGGAGAGCAGCTGCAAAAACTTTAGAAAAAACTCTCTTCCGCTTGATTTGGGTCCCACAGCTTTTACTTCACATAGACAATATATACATAGAAATGTAGGAAATCTTGTTGGCTTTCATATGATCATCTTATTTCAGATGTGCGACTTAAACTTTTGGCTGTAGAAGCCCTAGAGTGACAAGCACTCCAGCAACTCCCCCATAAGCCGCAGTGTTAACTTTGAGCCTAAATCTCTGGAGTGGAGCAGACGGTACCGGTTTTGTCTCTCGCTCTTGTGCCCTCATTTTTCACTCTACAGAAATAAAAAACACATCACATGGTTCAGCAATGTCTCCTGTTACTCACTGTATACATATTTTGGCCATAACCATTACACTTTTTTCTAAACCTGCAGGTGTTTGGGAGGTGTTTTCCCATTCATTCTTATGGGGACATTTTCAACTTTGGTTCTGCTACTGCTCCAGCATCTGTGCAGCTACAGAAACTGTTTGGCTGTCAGACTGTTCAGCTTTTTAAGCTCTTTCAGCCTATTACTTTCAGCTTTTCAACCTTTTCAGCTTTTTCAAATATTCAGCTTTATGTTCAGCTATAGAAGCCATTCAACTATCAAAATCTTAAGCTTTTTAAGCTCTTTCAACCTTGTACTTTTCAGCTTTTCAACTTTTTAAGCTCTCAAATATTCAGCTTCATGTTCAGCTATAGAAACCGTTCAACTATCAAAATGTTCAGCTTCATGTTCAGCTAGAGAAACCGTTCAACTATCAAAATGTTCAGCTTTTTAAGCTCTTTCAGTCTATTACTTTTCAGCTTTTCAACTTTTTCAGCTCTCAAATATTCAGCTTCATGTTCAGCTATAGAAACCGTTCAACTATCAAAATGTTCAGCTTTTTAAGCTTTTTCAACCTTGTACTTTTCAGCCTTTCTGCCTTTTCAGCTTCTGAAAAAAATCAGCTTTTCCTGCAAATTCTTGACTATTCATTCTCATAGTTTTATGCATGTTTTGTGGATTAGGCAAGTGTTTTCCAGCACATTCAGCAGATTTTGCGAAATCACTTCAGCAATCAGCATTCACACTGTATTTTCGCAGGAAATACAATTTTTCTAGTTTTCTTATTAAGATTTAATTATTTTCTTATACAGTAAGTGTCAAATGACTTTAAATTCACTAACACAGACATTTTCTGGTATCCCTGTCAGCTTTCTCCAATCAGGACAGTGAAGTCCATAAAGAGGCGGTCCTGTCTGCTTGTGAAACGTGCAGAGAGCAGGTTCCTCCTGTTACCTGCAATAGAGTGGTGTTGCAATGATGTATTTTTTTAGGCTGACCCAGAAGTTAGCATCGACAAAAAGCCTATGAGATTTCTGAATCAGATTTTGCAATATTGTCAAAGTTTATGATACTTGCACATTTTGTTCAGTAAGATAATCTTCACAGATGAACACCACTTTTGAGATTTTCACAGCGTTAATTAAATTACTATAAGTAAAAAACTATTCTTAGGCTATTAACGCGCTACATTGCGGTCACATGATTTAAACGTCACCACCACTAAGCATCTTACTACACAATTACTAAAGACGTTTTCTGATAAATCTGCAACTTGGAATAGTTTGTGACTGAAGTCCACCTGTAAACATGGACTAGTAGGTAGACGAGTCTCTGTGTTCGGTGTGATGATGTTTAATGTGCGTGGCAACTTCTATAGTCTCATTTAGCCACTTGTTTGCAATCGTCATTTTTTAATACATGTACGTATGTGCTTTATGATGAAATTGTAGGAAATTTAATGATGTATTTTATGTTGTAGAAAAACATTTGTAAATATGTGAGGCCTGTAGTAACCACAGACCTTTTTTCAGGCATTCAACCAAAAAACAATTAAAAAAAACTCAGACTTTGAGATGGATAGATAGATAGATAGATAGATAGATAGATAGATAGATAGATAGATAGATAGATAGATAGAGATGCATTTATATATAGAGAGAGATAGATCTACATGTATATATCTGTATATATATACATGTATCTCTCTATATATATACTGTATATCTCTCTATATAGAGGGAGATATATAGATAGAGAGAGAGAGAGAGAGGGAGCCATAGATAGATAGATAGATAGATAGATAGATAGATAGGTCTATATCTCTCTATATAGATAGATATCTCTAGAGATATCTATCTATATAGAGAGATATAGACCGATCAGCCACAACATTGAAACCACTGACAGGTGACGTGAATAACATTGATCATCTCATCACAATGCTTTGTTCTGCTGGGAAACCTTGGGTGCTGGCATTCATGTGAATGCCACTTGACACGCACCACCCATCCAAACACTGTTGTGGACCAAGCACACCCCCTCATCACAACAACACTACCCGATGGCAGTGGCCCCCCAGCAGGACAATGTGCCCTGACACACCACAAACACTGCTCAGGAACAGCTCGAGGAACACAATAAAGAGCCCAAGGTGTTGACCGGGCCTCCAAATTCCCCAGATCCCAATCTGATCGAGCATCTGTAAGACATGCTGGAGCAGGTCTGATCCATGGAGGCCCCACCCCTCAACATACAGGACCCAGAGGATCCACTATAAAACACCCTGGTACCACCAGGACACCCTCAGAGGTCTTAAGTCCATGTCTTGACAGGTCAGAGCTGTTTTGGCTGCACAAGGAGAACCTTCACAATATTAGGCAGGTGGTCATAATGTTATGCCTGATCGGAGTATACAGAGAGATATATCTCTAATGTTTTATAACGTAAAGTGTCTTTCACTCCCATTCAGTCTACGGCCCCGCCCCTTCTGTCTGTGTACATGGGCTCTCTCGCACACACACATACACACACTCCAGTCTGAGGATCACAAATTAAGCTGCCTCCCCATCGTATTCAATTCAATTAAAAAAACTTAGATAGATAGATAGATAGATAGATAGATAGATAGATAGATAGATAGAGAGAAAGAGAGTGAGAGAGGGAGGGAGGGAGGGATGGATAGATAGATAGATAGATAGATAGAGAGACATAGATCTATGTATCTCTCTCTATATATATCTCTATATAGAGATATATCTCTATATAAAGAGATATCTGTATATGAAGAGATATATATCTCTATATAAAGAGATAGCTTTATATAGAGATATATCTCTATATAAAGAGATATCTTTATATAGAGATATATCTCTAACGTTTTATGACGTAAAGTGTCTTTCACTCCCATTCAGTCTACGGCCCCGCCCCCTTCTGTCTGCGTACATGGGCTCTCTCTCTCACTCAAACACACACACACACACACACACACACACACACACACACACACACACACTCCAGTCCGAGGGACACAAATTACACTGCCTCCCCATCGTATTCAATTCAATTCAAAAACCTTTATTTGTCCCCGGTGGCAATTCAAGGCAAGGCATGTGAAGCAGTTATAGAACACAACACAGAGCAGTCAGCTAGTTTAAAAAATAAAAAATAAAAATATAAAAAATATAAAAAAATAAAATAAAATAAAAATAAGATAAAAATAAGATTAAAATAGAGAAATATAAAGCTATAAATAGAATAAGAGAGAGAGGGATAGATAGATAGATAGATCGATAGATAGAGAGAGATAGATCTATATATCCCTCTATATATACACCTCTGTATAAAGAGATATATCTCTATATAAAGAGATATATCTTTATTTGAGTGAGAGAGCCCATGTACACAGACAGAAGGGGTCGGGGCCATAGGCTGAATGGGAGTGAAAGACACTTTACGTCATAAAACGTTAGAGATATATCTCTTTAGATATATCTCTTATATATATATATATATATTAAGATATATGTCTTTAGAGATATATCTCTTTATATAGAGATATATCTCTAACGTTTAATGACGTAAAGTGTCTTTCACTCCCATTCAGCCTATGGCCCCGACCCCTTCTGTCTGCGTACACTGGCTCTCTCTCTCACTCAAACACACGTGCGCAGACACACACACTCCAGTCTGAGGATCACCACCATGAGATGTTATATTACATTTTATAATGTTTTGAAAATAGCAATTTTTTCTATACTTTTCACTGACTGTAATATCAGTGGTTTTACTTCATAGGTGGTACAGTATTTGTACTGTGGTGACATCAAGATTTTTGTGTGATACCTATTGTGTCTGTTATTTTTTATTTATCAAAGTCCCATGAATTATTTTAGTCATTAAATTATTTTTTTTTCTTTAGATAAAATCCATGGCATGAACTGCAAGGGGCAGTTATGAGGAGAGTTATTGCTTAACATTTTCCTAAGTTCATCATACTATTTTAGAATGATTTGAAAGCCACAACAATCCAATCAAATTTCAAATGGAATTGCTTTTATTACCTTTTTTAAAAGTTACATTGTTTTCACTTTAAAATAAAAAACACTGTAGTGTTTATTTTTCTCATCCACTTTACATTGACACTACAATGACTGACACTGAGGACCTTTATCCAATAGTATAGAGATAGTTCATAGTGGCACATCATATAAACAGCAGGATATCCTGTGGAGATCATGCTCTAATACAACATTAGAGTCTGACCTTAAAAATGTGTGGCTGAGTCTTGTGTGATGTGTGTCTCTCTGAGGCAATGTGGATTGTTGGTCTAGCCCGATACTGGGACAGACCAACTTTGATATGTGGGGTCATAGATGCAATGACTGAAAACAAGTGCAACGGAAGTTTGAAAAACAGTCAGCACGACTGTAAAGTTAAGAATGTAGTTAGCACCACTCTGGTCCAACTAATTCTGAGCCAGCAGTTCCTGTAAGCTGATGAGTGTCTATACCAGACACAGAAGTTTTATTTGGGCACACAGGAAGAAGCAATGGGAGGCAGGACATTCTTCTCTATCCCAGCCTCACTTTGTGTCCAGCTAACAAGACAGCTGTAGTTGTATGTTGAGAAATCTTGCTGAGTGCAACTTTAATTCTGTAACGCTGGCATATTTTGCCAGTTCAGTGAAAACTTAGAGGGAGTTAAGGGAGTATTTTGGAATCTTCTGTCTCGTTCCATTTTTAAATTGCCTGTTTAAATGACACACTGCACAGCACTGCAATCTTTAGCATTGCATAATTTCAAAGAGAATATTATTACTGTTTTGAGACAGTGTGGATCTCTCCTCCAGCTCAGAGTCTCCAGGGAGTGCCAATTAGCTTGTTTTTCTTGTCTTTGATCATCCGAGCTGAGATGGTGCAACATCATGCCATACTCAGGTGATGATGAGATTATCTCCTTTGTCTGCGTGTGGAAGCAGATACAGAGAACAGATCACATCTGTTCTGTCATTGTTAGTCCAGCTGATACATGGAGCCAGATGAAGATTCCAGCAGTAAAAATAACAAACATGCTTTTCGAGGATATCTTTATCAACCCACTGTGCTTTGAAGTGGATTAAATAGTACAGTGAGTATATGACAAAAGTCTCACGAGACACAATGACTGCAGAGCTGGCTTGAAGCCACAACAGGATCTTTAGGAGGGGGGTTCAGATAATTTGGCCCTGGCACTATGCCCTCTCCAGAGGGCTTCCAGGCCGAGTCGAGCATGGCTGTGTCCTCCTGCAGTGAGTGACATCCATAAAGATGACAGCAGCCCTGCAGGAGCTGCTGCAGAGGGCACAGGAGTAGAGGACTGCCCCAAAATAACCAAACTGATCAGGGTTGATGGCAGTGCCTATGCATAAGAAGTGGCAGGGGGAGCTGTGTTCCTGTTGGCAGGAACCAGGCCCACTTGGCATAACTGCACTTGGTGGTGAGGTGGTGATAACTTTAGATTGCTGAAATCAACAGGCATGAAGCTCTGTAAATGGACATCAACAGGAAAGATAAATGGTTATAAGTAAGCGGGCCAAAGCCAATGTCCTGCCTGCCTGATGGATTCAAACACACCTCTTAAGTAACACAACTCCTCTGAGATGGCCAGCTCACATCAGGCAGGCTATTGGCAAGAAGCTCCATCCCTTAAAGTTTGATCTAACTTCCTCCAGGCTCTATGAATGCTGGTGTGTCACATCCTGAGAGCAAAATTGAGTAAATATGAGAAATAAACAACTTTAGGTTTCAGCTTAAAAGATTAGATTATTTTTCTCCTGTGGAGGAGGACGAGTGAACTCCCTCCATGGTCCCCGCTGAGGTTTTATGACAGTATGTTTAATAAAGCATGAAGAAGTCATTAATAAGTAATGCTCTGCTGTGTTGACAAATAATGTGGAGAGCATCAGCTGGGGGCCTGGAGTAAATCACGTCAACACGAGCAGCCGCACATAAAGGCAGTGAAGTCGAATCGGGAGTTAATTCAGTGAAGAGAGCTCAGCCTGTGTGCTGTGTACAGCCATGCATCATGAGCAGAGAAAAACACACGACCCTCCTGCTGGTTGGAGTGCAGACAGCTTTACTCCACAGAATGTAAATATAATGCCTTAAAGCTGGGGTTGATATGATTGAATAAACAAGCAAGAGCAAGCTACATTTTTAAAATATCCAACTGCCCCCACCTCCGAGTTCACTATGTTCAACAAAATCTCTTAGCTTTTTGATTGTAATAAATACATACATTAAACAACTCTGTTAAATGTCACAAATCATATAAACACCAGCAAAATAGCCGTTACAAATGTACCTCAGTCTGAAAAGACTACCTGCTAACTGCTGCAGGTGTATGCTTTGTGCTAACGTTAACTGCTAAACAAGTCTGTTGCGGCTCTGTGAATGCAGGGCATCACTGTGACTGCTAACCCTATCCAACTAGCTCTACCGGTTTTAACCTCATTATGAAATAGATGGGGCTCATTGTGCGGGCAAAACTAAAACTATTATCGATATGAATGAGAGCTGGCAAAGGCAGTAGCTGGCAATGTATTGTAGGGGGATTGTTCACCTCATTGCATATACAGTAGCTGTTGCCAAAATTGAGCTGAGGTTACATGTACTATTTTTAGGTATGAAAACACCTGTGACCTGAGTGGCCGAAGGTTGGAAACAAGTAAACAGTGATTTGGCCACTGTTGTTTGAGGAACCCATACGTTGCTTCAGCACTGATTACTGCAGAACCTCAGTGGCGTAGGTTGCCAGGTAAAATAAATTTTCCATTGACATCCAATGTGACGAAAATAATCTGGGAAGCAGTGCACATTACTACACCCAGAGAGAGTTCCATCATGTGGCTCCGCCGGAATTGACATTTCTGTTTGTGTACAGACAAAACAAGCAGGATAGGTGAGCTTTAAGAGGTGCTTTACACTTTGGATGGAGCCAGTCTAGCTGTTTCCCTCTGCTTCCAGTGTTTATGCTAAGCCAAGCTAGCCACACACAGTTCCATCCTTAAAACACAGACATTAGTTTGATATCCTTTCATCTTTAAGAAAAACTTCACCCAAAAATGAAAATTCAGACATTATTTAATCACCCCCAAGCCAATGGAAAGTGGGAGGAAGTTTTGTAGTCCACAAAAGATGTCTGAAGCTTCAACAGAGACTTTGACTTTTAATTGGCATGAGGATGAGAAGATAATGACCGAGTTTTTATTTTTCGGTGAACCTTTCATTAATATCAAAAGTGAATAAATAATGTTCTGTTTTATTGTACAGGCCTGTGCCACACACATTGCATTGGAACCCTGTTGCACCCATACCAATGCTAAGCTAGGGCCGTGAACACAATAATGACTCAAGTTGGCTTAATAAAACTTGTCCACTTTTGTCAAAAAAAACATGTGTGGTATTCTGCTATTTGACATACGCTCATCTGCCCATGGCCACCACTTTATTTACAGGAGTGTAAAAATACATTCCAGTGATCACAGAGCTCATATAAGCTCTGCCTCATAACCCAGACCTTGATCGTCACTATTTGCTTTGTGCCACACAAACATTAATATTATAGCCGCATGCTGCATGTGCAGCCCATGTCACATCTCAACACATTTATTCACAACTTCCTGTTGCTCAGTGCCAAGAACTGAAAGGGTGCAGTAAATGGGTTTGTAGCCGGCCCACCCATTACAAATCCCATATCTGTACCAACTACATAGAGAACATACATCAGTAACATGTGTATTACCTGCCTTTAACAAATAAAACAATGAAGCTGCAGCCTACAACATTTTCAACACACTAACCACTACTGGCCCAGACAGCAAGCCATGTTGCTAAGCTACACTGTTAAGAATACTTTTCTCTCAATGTACAAATACCTTTCTGTAAACAGAGATTAGCCAAGAATCATTACAATAATTTCTTAAACAGTAAAACCCATTATTGTGACAAAAAGCAGATGAGCACGCTGCCCTCATCTCTTATCCTCTCATTGTTGTGTAAGTAGGCAGTGTATAATCCTGGGGAAGAGGCTGATTCAGCACCATGGACAGCAGCTATGGCTTAACGAGATTCTTCTTCTACTTTTCTCCATTTTCCTCTGCAGCTCTGCATCCCCTTCAGGACTTAGAAACAGTTTAGAACCAACTTCAGCCATACAATAATTTATTTGTGGCAGTCCGCCACAATATCAACATTGGCCGCAACATATTTTCTACTTTTGGAGCTGTGTATCCCTTCTCACTCACTAAAGACAGCATACCCGTCAGTGAATAGCATGATGTAATATACTCTGATACAGCGGATGGTGGTGTGGTTTTCAGTCCACCGGTAAAACCAACAAAGAAGAGGAGTATTTAATGCTGTTGGCTTGACCGGAACTTCCTCTGCAAAGAAGACTGCTGGCCTCATCAAGATCAAGATTCATAGAGTATGAATAATTTTGCACAAATTGAGACATTCAGTGTAACTCGAGAGGGAGAATGTAGAGTAACATTAGCCACTAAATGGAGTTAAGAGTTTGAAAAAGGAGAAAATGAAGGCGTGTGTGTGTGTGTGTGTGAGTGTGAGAGATAAGTTGGTAGCAGTAGCTCAACACAAGCACAGCTGTTAAGCAATCGTGTAACATCTCTAGATTTGTTTGGTAAGATTTGGGAACATGTTGGCTAAGAGAAAGCCTGGGGGGTATAGAGTGATGTTGGAGCTCTTTTCTGGAAAGACTTTTAGCTCTGAAGGGTATTTGTGTCCAACAGCATGGCCAACCGCCTGTCCATGGTCCGCCGGTCGCAGGCAGATGTTGTACATTGTTTTGATAGGCACACTGGAGGAGGTGCAAATATTAACAAGAGAGCTAATCAAAAACAACGCTGAAAATTTGAGGGAATACTGCCCAATTAATGGAGGTAGCTGGGCAACATGGTATTAAAATAATATTGTGATACACAATATATATCTTGATATTTTGAAATTTGAAAAGCACTTTATAAATACTATAATTGAGTGACAACATCAAATATCACAATATATTTACTAAATACCTCAATATGAATATTGCGACCATATTGTAGGTATGACTATTGGTACTTTAATAAAAAATTAACACAATAAGATTTTTGGTAAATAATCATTAATGTGGATTTAATGACTAAATGGGTAAAGAGGTGGCTGGTATCTTTGAATGAGTACAGTTTGACGCAGATCCTGGATCTGGTGAGTGTAAATTATGGTTAAGGTTACAGTGGTTATGGTGGTTTAACATTTGGAGTGACACAGGGCTATTGAGTTTGATATTGGATTAGGCTTGATTGAACTGTTGGGCCTGGCAAGGTACGTATGTGCTCTTCTGAGCAGCAATTTGGTTTTGCACTAATTAATTATGTAACACTGTTACATGTAACTAGTTACTCTCCAAAACTGCACATGTCTAATAATGTGTCTTACTGAGACAACAATCACAGTCAATAACAAGAGAGTTTCTACTTGTATTACAATGTTGTATGTAAATCTGGAACTTGTGGAGGGCAGCTCACCACTCTTTATAGATCATCTACTGATTCTTGTTTATATTCCTAGCTCTAGCCTCCACATATTTCAGATTTTAGTTTTCTCTAAAGCTGAACCAGATCTCTCTTCTTTTGGCACTATGATAAATATATTTCACAGTGAACGCCTACAGTCCCAGTGGTATGATCATTTTCCACTGCTCTGACTTCTGCTTAATGAGGCTGACACCTTAACGCTCCACATAATGAACCCACCTGTGACTTTGCTAACTTATGCAGTCTCAGTCTTTATATGTAGGTGGGAAATATGTGCCGCTGTGTTGCATCATTTTTCATTGATTGCACCATGGTCGGTATGCATTTGAGAATATACTTACTTTTACAACAGCCATCAGAGGAGAGATGTTTAATTCAAGGAAGATGATGAAAATATAATGTTCATTTGAGTCACATTCAATTACTTTAAATATGTATATAAGAGATTCTGAGTACTTGGGATATGTATGTGTAGGTGTATGTATGTATGTATGTATGTATGTTTGTACATATATCTCTAAATAAGATCATGAGATAAATGAGAGGTAAATAATTTTGTAATTAATAAGGTAGTGGAGAGAGGGTAGGATAATAGGTGTATACTTCTTCCTACTCTTTTTGAACATCTAAACCATGTTGCTTTTTGAGAATTTTTTTATTGATTTTATTTTCTGTTTTTTATTTTTCATTTTCTGAACTTATTTTTTAAGATTTTATTTTACTTTTATTTTTGCTTTACATATTCAAAATGAAATAGCTCAATCAATTTTAAAAAATATTGTTCACTCACAGCAGAAAGGTTAAAGAGTAACTGCCTATCAGACTACATACTTTAAATACTTTATTGTTGAAGGTTGTTAGGACTGTGGGCATCCTGAGAGGAAGACTAAAGGCAGTACTTAGGGCTAAAAAAAAAAGTGGCCCTTTTCAGCATGTTTTTGGATGAAAAAAAGTAATTCCATTTTTATTTAAAGGAATAGTTCACTCTAGAACGAAATTCAGTCATTGCCTGAAACGCCTGGTTTGGAGTCTAGCCTTTACTGCCGTAACTTATGTGCATCACTATATAACAGGTTTTATATAAATATAGATTTTTATATATCTATTATAAAATATATGCACTCCAGTCAGTCAGCAGACAGTTGCAACTCCTTTGGCAGCATTATTTTAGATCACACTACCTCGCTCGGCATGACCAGCCCTACTCTGCCTCTGATTGGCTACATCCTGCCCGTTACATGTGCAACTCTCACCAGATTGAACAGAGGCAAGATGTCTCACTCTGTCGCTAAAACGGAGTGTTAAAGACACAGTGTGAAAAGGGATGCTGCAGCAATGCACCATATGAGAAAAATTGTGTTTTTTTTGAAAATTAAAGTATGTAAACCTATTCTACTAGGACCCCCAAATAAAAGTATGAGCCTGAAATTAGCATAATATGACCTATTTAAAATTAGGGCAGTAAAGAGATTTATGAACCATCTCTATTTGTACATTACATCCATAACCAAACTCACCATACATTATTTGTTAAATGTATTCATATAAATGCTGAAAATAATATCTCTATTGTTCTCTTAATTTTTCTGAACAGCCTTTGACTTCATTTTTTGTCCTGCTCTTGGAACCTACACTCTTGCTCACTAAGTTAATTGCTGAGACCTGCACCTGACCACACAAAATAATTGTTTTCTCGAATCAATTCCAGAGACTTGGATTATGCCAGACGACCTGTATGGCATAAGTCCCTACCTTCTTCAGTTGTAATCTCAAAATGTTGTTTCTGCGAGCACCTTGATCCATACCAAGGTGTATAAAAACCTATATGGATACTCATGGTCCTCAGGTGATAAACCCGTCTTATCCCCTGCCTCCAGAACAAGAACATTTGAACAAAATAATTTTCAAAATCTACCAGTACGTTATTACATTTACTGACCTTAAAATTGCAATATTTTCACTATGTTTATCCTGTCCCACAGTTTTGTATTGTTTGATGTAAGTGGTACTGCTCCTCTAGATGCTTGACACAGGTTGACACATGAATACATGTCAGGCATGCTGTTTCATTACAGTGAAAATAAAATCAAAATCTCTTCACTATCCCAAAATCATGTAACACACTATCAGTAATGTTTTATATCAGATAATGGTTATGAATGCAGCTTTCTCTGGACAAACTCGCTTCTTGTTGGTGGAAAAGTTTTAATGCCCTACTTGCGGGAATTAGATATTCATCGCTACTGCTGCCATACTTTGTGATTGAGCTTGGAAGAACAGCTCGATTTTTACTTAAAAATCTTGCCTAGTACAGCTTTAAGCATATCAAGTCAAAGAGAGCAATGTGTGGATCAGTGGTCTCCATTAAAGATAACCCCTGAAGGTCAAAACTTTCATCCACATATTAGATGAACTGATGCAGGCATTCGCTGGCATTTCATATATGATGGCCCTGCTGCACTCATCTCCAATCCAATCCCTGCTCGACATCCTCCTCCCCACTTTCATCACCCACCACCTCCCTCATCTCCACCGTGCTTGTGAGGAAGAAGCTGTGCCTAATCATTGAAAATGCTGTTGTGTCCTCAGCTCGATGGAGGCAACAGTGGAAATAGGGTACATGCATGACCTGTGAATATCTTTGTTCACTTCAAACACACTGTTTAAAAGAGCTGGCCCTTGTCTGTGCCTGCTTTCACCTCCAAATCCACCCACCATAGACTACCCAATCATTCCTAATTTCCAATTTGGCCACATATTTTAACTCTCCTTTATTCACCAAATGCTTCTTTTTTGGTTTGTCCTTCATTTATCTAGCCAGGCTGACAGCAACGTGTTCTCCCTACCAACTTGTCGAACACAGCTGCTTGTTCAGTTGTCTTAAGCTTCAAACTACAACACTCTACCTACCCCTCTAGCATCAGTTTTGCACTTGAAAGGCTCCGCATTCAAGTTAGCAATAATGCAACGTCCAGTGAGACTTTCAAGCGTCTCCGTTGCAAACAATCTACCGTGGTCTGCCTTTGACGAGGGGGAGGAGGACTCTCTGCATCAGCTGTGTGCTTGGCCAGCAAGTGGTATTTGACACTCGACGTACTCCGGTGGTAACTCAGTCCACAGCGACAGTGAATGTGAATAACTGTGTTCTTGTGGAGAAAACCATCTGGCAGGGCTTTGAAGCTGAACTTGCCATTCAAAAGACCCTTTTCTTTATCCATTTCTGCTCAAGGAGGTTTGTTTCTGCTGCCATCCACGACGTTACTGCTGCATCCCTTCCTGATTTTCCAAACTATGGGGTGGGCCGAGGATTATAACGCAGGTGCATTAATTGTGCGTCGAAAAAATAAAGAGGTTAAGAGGAATTTGCTTAATGCGTTATTAACTTTGACAGCCCTAGTGATAATATATTTTTACTTTTGTATGTACGTTATTAATTTGGTTGTAATTACACACAGAAACTGTTTGGTTACATGTAGGCATAAAATCTACTTGGTTATGCTTACGCACAAAAAAACTGGGATAAAACAACTTTACACGAGTCAGTCACTTTCATTACTTAAGTTACATAATTAACAAAAGTTACTTTATTTACATGACATAACCTATATAAAAAAATCTTGACACAAAAATAAACATCTGATCCATCTGCAGTCTGTGGCTGGAGTGATGATGTCACTGTTAAACCCCCATTACACACGGTAGATCCACTGGTTAAATTTTGGATTTTGTACTTAACCACAGAAAACTCTGTCATACGTTGTCATTATTCTACCAAATTTCTACAGTAAATCAACAGCTGTGTTGAAAACAGCTCAGTTCCATGAAAAATTGACTTAAACTTCTGTCTCATCTCATATCCACTTCGGGACCATCTGTTCCTGCCATACATCATACATATTTAGTACATGGATATCAATATACAGTTGCAATCAAAAGCATTCAACCCCATTGCATTTTAGGTTTATTGGCACAATTTAAAAATTTTCAGGTGTTTGCAATAAACAAATTACACAAGAACAGTTTAAATAGTTAAATAAAAGTAATATTACAAGGATTTTATCCAAATTCAACACTAAATCCTACTTTCAATGACTACTGCAGTCTCAAAAATATTCATCCCCCTGAATAGAATTCCTCATAAGAGCACACATTTGCAAATCAGGTAAGGTCTAAAGCACACCTGATGCAACCAATCAAGGGCTTCATTAGTTGCATCAGGTGTGCTTGAGATAGAACACCTCAAATACCTGGACTGTTGACGGTGACGTTTCATTGCATGTTAGAAATATGGCTAAGTCAAGAGAATTGTCCAAATCATTCAGAGAAGATATCACTGCCATGCACAAACAAGGAAAAGGATACAAAAAGATAGCAAAGGCACTGAATGTTCCTAGAGATACAGTTGGAAGCACAGTTCCAAGTTTAAAGTTAAAGGAACAGTGGCTACACTACCTGGACGTGGCAGAAAGAGGAAGCTATCAACGGCTGCCACCAGAGTCCTGAGGAGGCAGATGGTCAAAAACCCTCGACTGACTGCAAAAGACCTGCAGCAAGACTTGGTGGCAGCATGCACTGAGGTTTCAGTTTCCACAGTAAGGCACATACTAAATGCTGAAGGGCTCCATGCCCGAACTCCAAGACGTACACCACTACTGACCCAAAAGCACAAGAAAAGTCAGCTCCAATTTGCTCAAAACTATATAAATAAGCCAAAGAGGTTTTGGGATTCTGTTCTGTGGAGCGATGAAACAAAACTGGAACTTTTCGGGCCTATGGATCAGCAGTATGTCTGGAGGAGGAAGAATGAAGCATACGCTTCTGTAGGCGAGGACACCCTGCCTACAGTGAAGCATGGCGGTGGCTCAGTGATGCTCTGGGGCTGCTTCGCTTCCTCTGGCACTGGAAACCTGCAGCGTGTGGAGGGCAAGATGGATTCAATCAAGTATCAGGAAATCCTGGGAGAAAATGTCATGCCGTCTGTGAGGAAGCTGAAGCTTCGGCGTCATTGGACCTTCCAACAGGATAATGATCCCAAGCATACCTCAAGGTCCACCAAGGTTTGGTTTCAGAAGAAGTCCTGGAAGATACTAGAGTGGCTATCACAGTCACCTGACTTGAACCCCATTGAAAATCTCTAGTGGGATTTGAAAAAGGCGGTTGCAGCACGCAAACCCAAGAATATTAGTGACTGAAGGCCTTTGCCCATGAGGAATGGGCTAAGATTCCTCAGGAACACTGCCAGAAGCTGGTGTCTGGCTATGCATCACGTTTGCAGCAGGTCATAACAGCAACAGGGTGCTCTACTAAGTACTAAAGATGCTTGTCATGAAGGGGTTGAATAATTTTGAGACTGCAGTAGTCATTGAAAGTGGCATTTTGTGTTGAATTTGGAGAAACCACTTGTAATATTAGTTGTGTTGAGCTATTTAAATTGTTCTTTTTTGATTTGTTTATTGTTGCCAATAAACCTAATTTGTGGTGGGGGTTGAATATTTTTGATTGCAACTGTATATATCAGATATATTTATCGGTAAATTTAAACAAAGTGACGTGTGCTGAAGAAGCAAACCCAAAGGCAAGACTCATTGCTGTACTTTATGCAGGTGACAGGAAAGTAAAAACGGAGACTCGGCAGAACAGCATTGAAGAATGAGAACTCTGGCCCTGTTGTGTTTCCTTCAGCACTTATAACTGCAGCCTCAGAGTTTTTATTATATCTAGCATACAACTACAGCTTCCCCAAGAGGAGCATAGTCCAGGCAGACAATCTCCAGGTGTTGTAGAAAATGTTCCCCCCACATGTGAACAAATACAACCTGGAACAATCTGCTCCAAGCTTACTAGATTTCTTTTTACTGGCTGATATATATCCCATCTTCCTCTGTTCCCCCCAAGGTCAACAGAGCAACAATATTGAGTCAGAGATATGGCAGGCATGGCAGAGAATCTCTGCAGATAAAACATCTAGGTTACATCCCAGTAGATGTTCTGTACCCTGATTTGAAACACATTTTCACCTCATTCTTTCCTGTGACAAAAACTCTTGATGTACTGGATGTGATTCGGAGGAGAAAGTCTTGTCCTGAGGGCACACAGGAACATTTCCCACCTGTTTCTCTACTGTGAATTGTAACAGATTGCATAATGTTGAATCTTTTTTCACTTCTGATGGTTTTATGGCTTGTGGCGGAAACTGACAGCTGAAGACTTTACTGTGTTTATTTGGCTTTGGATTTTTCAGTTAACTGGAATACAGCTAGAGTTGGCTGTGTTTTGAGAGGATTATTTCAGGAGTGTTTTTTCCAAAGGACACTCAGGAAGAGAAGAAATACTGAATTTTAAAATGCACTGCCAGGGCTCATATTTATCAAAGTTGCGTGAATCATACTTCAGACTTCTGTAAAGACTCCGACTTACTGTCGGAGTAAAGAGGAATCTTCTCTGTGGAACTACCTCAGAAGTAGTTTTAAGTATTTTGTCAGGTGGTTCTATTTCTGTCTGTCTGTCTGATGTCCCTCCATCAGTCAGTCTGTGGTAAACCCAATAGCATTACAACCGTGCAAGTCGCAGTAAAGAAACTTAACAAGTGAGCAGGGAGGGATAGACCAATTATCGGCCTGGTTGATTAGCAGGGTCAGTGTTCAGCCTTTTTCCAATTATTGGTTATCCAATGATCAGTATGAACTAGTAACTAGAACTAATAATAAATGTAGTGTAATGGAAGCATAAAGAAGCAGTAATTGAGTCAATTGTACTTTACTCCTTGATGACAAATAACTGGCATTGGTCCTGATAATAAATGGTCAATCCCTAGTTTGATCAAAAAGTGAAGGTCGAGTTTGAATATGGGTGTGGTCTCTTGTAGTAGTGTACTAATGACTACTGTGTAGTCATGGGTGGCTGACTGGCTGGTGTGATCCCAACACAAGATAATATGGATTGACCAATTTTTTACATTTTTTTTCAGGGCTGATACTGAATCCTTTGCAGATTCAGATTATTCAGTAACGAATCAGACATTAATAATCAGACATTAAGTGAGACAACAGACTAGTGACTATAGAAAGACAGAGAATAGTGCAACAAAGCAAGATGTACATTTTTAAATTAATTTATTTTATCGGCAATTGGACGCAAAAAACACAGATACTTGTACTAATCAGAAAAATGCTGAATATCGGCCTTGACAGTTGGCCACGCAAATAATCGGTCTATTTCTACAAGACAGTCTCAAGTCATGTCATTATTTGACCAACAAATTAACATTGTTTGGCTACAGTTGTCAGTGACATTTTAATTTTAATTAATTTTACCTATTACTTCAAGTCCTTGAAGTGTCCTCAAGATGTAAGCTATTGCTGAGTTCTACATCAGGGTTATACTTCCTCATCCAGCAAGGCAGCAGTTTGCTGTATTACTGTACATGTAGCAAAATTCAATTAACTCACTGATGCAACACTGTCCTTTATTTGGATAACAGAAGTTAACATCTCTGAAAACCAAGACCAATCTTTGTTTTGTGGCCTCTACGTCTCCCTGCTAGAGCAGATACCCGTAGGTCTGGATCCTCATTACAGATGACACAGCTAAGTGACAAAAAAGAAAATTGTCTCCACCCAGCTTTGTCACAGTGGAACACATTAAATATTAATATGATTTTTTCTATTTCCACTGCAGAATATTTCCAGTTTTCCAGCCTCTATGGCCTTTGACACATCCTTTATTAAATCCCTTTGAGCATTTAAGCGCTGACCTGAATGTAGAAATGGAGTACTAACCTGAGACTGCAATGAACCTGTGAGGACTGCTGCCTCCTTTTAAAAGACTCCAAGGTTGGAAATGAATCCACAAGGAAATACATGAAATATCTCCTTTCTTCACTAATTGTGCAGCAAGGGCATCTAAAATATAGTTGATTGAGTTGATACTAAAGATGGCTGAACATCTGCAGGATTCAAATGAAAAACTTTCACAGGAAAGAAAACGATGATCTCCTGTCTACACCAACAGCCTCAAACCTCAATGCAAGAAAGACTTGAAGGAATAGTTCACTGATCGCTGTGTCCCAGTTCAATTCTACTTAATTTACTGTATCTAACCATGTTGCCGTACTTTTTGAAGCATGTTCACACTGCAAGGGTGAAAAGTTACTATATAGTAAGTTACCTTAAAAATGCCAGCATGTAGCCACAAAAATAACCACATTTTTGACCAAGCTTTCAATGGATATGGCAGACCCATGATGCAATGTCCAATGCAAATGGAGTTGCTAACAGTTGGAGAAGAGGTGTGGATGGCGCTGCTAAGGCTTAGTGATATTAAACCTCATAAAAAATGTAACTAGTAAAAAGAAATTGAAAATTGAAATTGGTACTAGTGTTCCAAATTGACTGCACTGTGTCTGCAGGTGGGCATCCTGTATTGTTTATTTTTAAAAACAGCACACTAGGAACTTTTATGCATAGTGCACATAGTGTTAGTAAATAATACAGAACTTGAACAAAGTCTATTACTTCTAGAATTGATTTCCTCTCCTCTAGGGTTCTTGTTCTTGCATTTCCACCACAGATGGACTTCAAAATACTATTGTGGTTTGTAGTTAAAGATGTGAGCATAGCATGTTTCAATCAAGGAAACTAAACAGATGTATTGCATTGACAATACGGACATAGTTTCTCTATCAAAACAAACAAAAGACGTTTGCCGAGTGTTTAGTGAGGAGGGTTGCTGCTCAGCTGCTCAGAGTCAGCAAGCTCTTAAGGAGAGAGCCAGACCATCTGGAGGAATAAACACCCAAATTTACATCAGATACGGCTCTCATCTCAAGCCTTTTACCGATGGGAGGAGATCTCAGAGATTGATTTTTTAACCCGGGATTAAAAAGTGGATTTTCTTGTGGATTTCTCTGGGTTTGATCATTGTTGGAAACATTTGGGTTAATGTAAGGACACAACTCAACAAAAATTATAACAAAGGTCTAGTCACTTTTTGACATTTTAATGCAAAATTCTTGCATATTATGAATTTACATATAAGACATATATAAACATTTATGTATATATATTTAAGGAGGACATGTGTTTATATATGTCTTGCATATATATATATATATATATATGCAAGACATATATAAACACATACAAATGAATGAAAATAAACAGCACTCATAGTTGTGTCGTTGTCTGTCTGGTTAAAGAACCCTAAGACTTTTGAAACCAAACCTGCTCCATTGAAATAATTACAGTGTATTGTATTCTACCTGTAACCTTAAAACTATTCAATCTTTCAGATCTCTTGCTAATCTCTCTGTCCCCACTGTAACACAAAAAAACCATATCAAAGCAATCCTTAAAACACATGTGGGTTTTTCCAGGGGGATTATTAACTGTTTACATCAAAAGAGAACACATACTGATAACAACCAGACATTATTAATTCTAATGAAAGGGTTTGATCCCTTTTTATCATGTGAATTATTCAGCTTGGCATTAAATGAAAGTCACTCAGGTACCATCTGAGACAAGCCACATGTGAGCAGCAGAAACAGCTCCATCCTGTGGTTTCATTATCCCCCGTGGCAGCCAATCTAAAGGGATTCACTGACCTCTGACATCGAGCTGATAAAAGTCGAAAAAGATCACTCATCTACTCTACGCATTTTTTAACACGTCTGTCGGCTTAACAACAGGCTGCTAATAGCACAGCGAGCAGCATTTTTATTACACAACACTGTCACATCCTGCTTTGTCACATTACATTATTAATGAGCATAAAAAGCCCTCGGTCTGACCAGAGACCTCTGCATTACGTCTTGCACTACACATTCCCAACAGACTCCATAGGAAAAAGGAAACCAGAATGAATGTAAAATGCTGGTGCTGGATGTTAATTTCAGTAAATGATTATACTGCAGTATTTTATCTCAGCATCAGTTTAAAGAAAACATTACTCTGCTCAGGCTCCTCAACATTTCTTCGTCGATGGCGTGTGTGCGAGGCTATTTTTAATTGAGTTTTGATCCAACCTGCTTCTCCTACTGCATCTACTTGAACCTTAATTACAGGGGTCTGCCTGTTCAAGAAAGCAAGGTAATAGAATACGGCTGCAGGTCATCACATTTAATAGTATGACTCATCATTAACACTCGGCAACAGCGATCGATCGGGCGTAAGTGAAAAGAATACTTGAAAACAAGGATGGGCTGGAGACTAAGTGCTCCATCAGATAAAGGAGAGCCATAACTCACAGTTGGGACAGAAGGAGGCTGCTGGTGTTTTTCTCACTCCAAGAAAGGTTCAGATTACTGCTCATCAGCGTCACTCTCCGCAGACAGCAGCCACACACTAAATGCTTCCTTTTTCTCACAGGATGGTTGAGGTTGGCTACTCTTTATTTGCTGATCCCTGACAGAGCTGCAGCCAGCCACCATAAAAGGGCACATTTTATATTTATATTGTTTTGTTGTTGTTATTATCATCTCTCTAAATGAAAATCTAAATTCTGTTCCAAAGCTCCTCCCCACTGAGATACTAAATCCATTTTTTGTCTTTTACTTTATGGTATGGGTTAAAATAGACCCTTTGACGACATTAAACATGTGTTTGAAAGGATAACTTCTCCCACATGCATATTTTTCCAATTATTTTCAGCGAGTCACAAACTCTGACAGAACAACATGTTTCAAAGCCTTGTTCTCACTGTGAGGAGTAAAATTCTTGTGGGAAATACCGAACCCTTGATTTATTTGTTGCTAGGTAAATTAGGTAAATTCTGATTTATTGAGTCCATAGATAAAGGAACCATCATGTCAAATACCCACCATGTATAAGCTTTAATTGTAAAACTCTAAATTCTGAAAGCAAACACAGGGGACATGACCTCTGCATTTCAATGGCAGTTCTGGCTCTTGACATTTCAATTTAACACTCATGTAAAACTCACCACTAAATCCAAATATTTAAGAAATCCGTTCATGACAGGTCATAAAGTGTGTTATAGAAAAATAGTAAGTTGTTAACTCTGACATTTTCATTTGACAGAATCCCAAAGCAGCTTGTAAAAGTGTGTGAGCAGGTAATTCCAAAGTATATGCTGTATAACTCTGGGCTTGCCTCCAGTAAAATACTACTTGTGCCTGCTAGACACTTTTGCAACTTCCTCAAATTGTCGAAGCTCTCTGTGAACATTCAAAACAGCCTCAGCAACTCATACAAAGCCAAGAAGCTGAGGAGAAGCTGTGTCCATAAACAGCACCAGTCTGCCAACACTGCTAAGTATTTCATGCTTATTGTTTGTGTCCCTGGGCGCTCAAGATTTTGAATCTTTTAAATGTACTGTGTAGTAGTACTTGCAAGCGCTCCATCCACAGCCCTGCGGGGGATGCAACGCACTGCCAAAGACATTTGTTGCCATGGTAACTCTGACAGCCCCTCCCTATAGTAGCTCTAATTGATAACAGCAGATAGTTACATAGAATTAAGCATCATGCCCAAATCACTGGTGCTTCATGCAGACAAAGGCACCGACAGCCAGACAAAACACATGTACAGGCCCAGGTGTGGCCAGGCTTCAGATGTAAGGGTGTAACCACATTTGAAGTCATGTTCATTCCTAAAAAAAAATTATTTCCTGAGCTGAAATTACTTTTTTCATTTATGTCAGAAAACATCATGTCTAATTATTTCATCATTTTCTTGTATTTTTAAGGAGAGAAAAAAAACATTTCAGGCAGAAAAAATAAATTTCCCATTTTCCACCAATTCTGAAATTCTCAAAAAGAATGCACTACCTGCAAAATTTCATCAACCTGCCTCTCATTTAGTTACAGAGACCACTACTCTGTTGAAAAGACTAATGAGTAAATCAGCTCGCTTCTAAAAATATAATTATGAATGATTTTTGCATTGCGTTTGACAGGGTTATGTCTATGCATGTCTATAAAGCTTGAGTGTTAAGTCTTTTCATGGCTGGGTTTCAGCAGCAGCAGCAGCAGGGCTCCTGCTGAGAGGGAAGGTATTGAGCCATGATTCGACAGAAGCCAAAGTTGGGAGGAAAAAATGAACTGTCTGTAGACAGCTGGAGCAGACCGACATCAGCTTTTCTGTCGACACAGTGAGCGGGATTAAAAGCTCATACAGACACAGAGGAGTGCACGGTTTGAGTTTTTGTCTGTGCTTCCTCTCTGTGTGCTTGTTTTTAAATTAGACATCTATTTTGGGCTTATAGCTGACATGACAGAAACACCAACAGAACTGAATGAGTTGAAATGTGAGTCTGACCTATAGTGATGAAATACTTCGGAATACAATGAAGCTAACACATGTCAACTTGAATACACCGGACTTGTTGCAACACTGAGCACAGAGTGAGGAGAAATCCAGAATGAAACCTGTCACTACATACTGATTATAACGCTGTATGACGCTACATTTAAACTTTTATCCAAAGTGACTCACAATATGTGAATTAAACCATGTGCAGAGGACGACCAACACTCGATTTTTGGGCCCGATGGCATTACTGATATGAGGGAGTAAAAAATTATGTTATTGATGTGTTACCTGATTCTCTTTATTTGCTGTATATATACATTATATATACATAGATACATTTTTTGCAATGATCCCTAAAATGTAGTTATCAGATACTTCAGCCCCAGATGAGTGTACATAAACACCACTGGTAATTTAGTAATCATTAATCTAACCAAGCATCTTTTTCTGCATTAAAAAGTGTTTTCATATCAGCGCATTTTAGACAATATAAGCCAAAAACTAAACATCTGTGATAGGCAAATATCAGCAGAAAATATCAGAAAATATCAGGCTCTCCATAAAAAATGTGAAGAATCATGTAAATATCTCAACTTCATCAATGAAGTTCATATGCTGTACTGCTTCAAGTGCCTCAGTAGAGATAGAGTAAGAGTAGGGTTGGGCACTAACGCCTTAAAACAATGTTATGATATGTTAAGGCTATATTGCAATACACAATATACATGGTGATATTTTGCGATCTCCTCAAACGCATGCCATGACTGCTAGGCATGGGCAACAAATCAAATATCACAGTATTTTTAACCAAAAACCTCAATATCAATATTGAGATAATATTGAAGAGAAGACTATTGGTACTTTGATGACGAGCTGTATGGAGCTATTCTGTTAATTCTTTATGTTTTTTTTGTTTTTTGTTTTTTTTAATGTCAAATTGGCTTTAAAGCCTGGCGCTCAACCTTACTGCTTGATCACTGCCGTTGCTCCCACCTTCAGCTCTGGCAAACCAGTCCAGTTGACATTAAGTGCATCACTACCGGTGCACCAGTGCTGGTAAATTGCCTCAAAATCCAGAGTTAAAAACTCTGGTTTACTAAGAAATAAAGAGAGGCTTAGTCAGCATTGTGTCAAATTGTCTGGCAAGGGCTTAAACGTAACAGATCATGTTCATTACTATGCAAAAGTCTTGTTTGTCTGATATCGCTGTGTCGGTGTTATTGCTAGAACAACATAAATGTTATTACGGGACCATCATTGCAACTTATGAAAAAGCCACAAATTCCACTTCAGAGCAAGCTGTTGCGACTGAAATCGGTTCAGCACAGGACATTAAACACAGATTTGAGGATAACTTCTCCCATGTGCGTATTTGTCTGGTCTTGTGACCGGGTTGCAAAGCTATGTCATTACAAAAATATGATAGGTCAATTGCAATGATGTCCCAGGAACAACACAGTCACAGCGGTATCAGATCATGTGTAAGTTGCACAGAGGTGGGCCATGAGGGCCAGCAAAGCCTTCTCTGCTGGCCCAGATTGTCAAAAGCAGAAAATAATATTTTTTTTTATAATTTAACACAGCCTATATTTTCATTAATGTTATATGTATTTTCCAAAATTCCTTCACATCAGTCTATTTACATCATTGCATTGCTCTCTCCCTCAGCTGCACCGCTTCCAGTGCAGCTCATATACATTTGAGCTTTTATCCAATCCGATTTTCCACCTGTGCTGTCTCTGGGTAAAAAAAATCTACCCAGAGGCCTTCAGGATTTCTGGCCTAGCCTCCTACCTCAGCAGGATTTTTTTAGCGTGAAATTTGAAATCGGGCTATAACACTGCTATCAGAGGACCATAAAGTCAGTAAAGTAGCAGATTTCAAAATTTTATTTAGATTTTTATCTAGTCCTGGTTTTTTTAATGCACAATGGCTGAAGGAGGAGCAGAAATGGCTTTGATGGTGGATATACTGGCAAAGCCTTTTAGGAAAAGGACCTTTCAAGAAAAGCAGGAGCAAGTGAGGACGGCTCCACCGACCCCTGTCCCAGCCAGGGAAAGGATTTGTGCAGCACTTACAATCGAGCAACTACAAAAGGTAAACCTGGCTTACAGCATCAGAGGAACATTGCAAATTATATTGTTGGGAATGTCTGTTATTCGCACCGATGTACTGCACAGCTGTGTCTCTTGAACTCTATAAAAAAAGAAAGGAGGATGGACTTTGTCTTCAAATGAGGAGCAGCTTTGGTCATTTGACAGCTATTTATATATCTTTACTAATTTTGTTATCATTATTGCTTGCTCTTCATTGCTGCTGTTGTGAATCATTCACACAATACAACCCATAGGTTATAATAGGCTACACAAATCCATATTATCAAAATACTTGTTTGTTATTCACATAAAAAGCTAAATTAACCCATTTATTTTAATGGCAGACGACAGTGCATATGGCAGGTGCTTGGGTGTGTTCCTCATTAAATGCAGCTAAAGCCTCGATCACTTCATATAGTCTTTCGACCACTATTTGAGCACTTTTTATTAAATAATTGGGTCTTTTCAGTATATGAAGATAATTAGAAAAATGTTTGAAACATTTTTGAGTTGGGTGAATAACTGCTCTGATTTTTCCAAGTGACATGACAAGAAGCTTTTGTACATGAGTTGGAGTCAGTGAGTTGGATTGAAGACGAATTAGGTGGATTTCCTTTGTAAGAGACATGAATAATGTTGTCAATACACTGCTTTGATTATGTGATTATTATGTTTTAATCTGTTTGGTGTGCTGTCATTGAATATGTTTTAATCTGTGGTAAGGTGTTGAGCCTTGTGATAAATCACTTTATTCTATTCAATACTTTGCTGTCACTGTGAGTATGGGGCGGTTATATCAAATGACAAAAGCCTAAAAGCCTTAGGGCCGGATCTACTAAAGGTTTGCGTGTATTAAAACATGTGAAAACTCCTTGCACACACAAAAAAATGTACAAACTGATTTACTAACAGTGCGCAAAAAGGGTTGCGTCTGTCAAAGGTGCAAAATAGCGTGTCTGCATTCAGTTAGTACGTTTGCAGCAATGAATATGCAACATGGGGCGTTTACACGCAATTGTGCGTGTTGTGGGTGGAGAAAATGTAAATATATTAATTTAGCACAAGCAAAGTGATTTATCAAACCGGAAAGCAATTTTGCTCATAGAAACTGCTTCTATATTTACCACGTCTCAAAGGGAGGTGCAAACGTTTTGTATGCGTAATTGCGCACACATGGCTGCCGTTATTGTTGCAAGAAGGAGACGCCGAAACAATGGAAGGAGACGCCGAGAACGCATTTTTCACCCTTGTGTGAACATTTTTGGGATGAATGAGGAAACTATCATTAGAACATATCGCCTATCCAGCCTTGCCATTTTGGAGCTGTTGGAGGAACTCAGAGCGGATTTGGAGCCAGCTACGAGAAGGAGTCACGCAGTACCTGCAATAACAAAACTCCTTGCAAGTTTACTATTATTATTATATTTATATTATTATACGCCAATTTTTCTTTTGTTCTTCTTCTGATGTCTTGGTATCTCCTTTTCACTTCATCCACTGTTCGGCTGTTTTTTCCAACAGCATTAACTTTTTCACAGATTTTCTCCCACACGGCGTTCCTTTGTGCGACCCTCAGATTCCTTTGCTGCAGCTCACTGAAATGTTTATTCGCTTCATCTACCAACACTTCTAATTCCAAAGGGTCGAATTTCACTTTGCGCTTTCGCTCTCAAACTCGCCATGCTGAAAACCATGAAACACGCTAAACCCTCATTCAAATAGGTGTGTCTCCAACACGTTTGCACCTGTTGTCATTAACGCAATCACTCTTAGTAAATCGCCCGCAAACCGCAGTTCAACCCCACATGCAAATTTCTAGATTGCCCACGCAGATTAGTACAAGCAATTTGGGATCTTAGTAGATCCGGCCCTTAGTGTCATAGTGAGGTTATTCAAAGTCGGTTTAATTGCTTAATTGATAGCACTGAAGGCCTAGGTGTAAAATACACGGCCCGCCACTGCCCACAGTGCAGTTTTAAGTTTTAACCAGTACATTTTTCAGCTATAAAAAGAAACAAATCCCATCAGTTGAGAAGAGCATGAGATGTGACTGAAAGCTCTGGAAAAATGTAATGTTCTTTGTCGGGCTGTGGCTGCTGCAAGAGGAGATGGAGGCGACATGGAGGAGAGGATTGACAGGCAATGAGAGATCCAGCTAGCAGCTGACATCATTTATGTGTTTAGAAGTCAATTACACAGCAAACACAGCAGGGGTAATAAATATGGATCCATGCAAAACACCAGCACAACTTCAATCAAAGGCGCTAAAATGTAAGCAATGCAGAGGGAGAGCTGTTGCATTTCATTGTTGGCACGAAGGCAAAAATAAGACAACACAACACGCAATCAATGTTCCATCCCAGTGTTGTCCCCTGTGACTTTAAAATGGCTCAAAAATTACATACATCACCAATACTGGTGGCCGTAACACATTTACAAACAACAATTTGATGCTTACTTTGCTCTAGTTTTTAAAGGTTCAAGAGAAATTGGTTTACTGGAGATTATACAGTATAAAGATATATGGAGGTGTGTTATATTTCTCTGTTCCATGTTATTGTACAACTGTACCACTTTTGGACTGTTGATCAGAAAACTATTTTATCTAATTGACTAAATGATTGATTAAAAAAAAAAAAGGTGGTTATTTTAACCACAGTATAAACATTAAATTGAAACAAGCCTTCTTGTGTGGAAAGCAGAAGTAGCAAAAATCATCTAATTAAATGAATCCCAGGCTTGCACTGTGACTCCGCTGTGGGAGGACACGGAAATTGCATCAAGCAAATCTGGGGAATGGAACCCATATGGCTAATGGATGTGGATTATGATATTGTTTTGGAAGGCTCCGCAACACACCGTCCTTCAGATGTTACAGCATCACAGACCTCCACAAATCATTACTGCGGGATATTAGAACACACTTGATCAGACCCAGGAGGGAGGCATGGCAGCAGAGAGAAGACAAGTCTGTGAATAATGACGACGGTCACCTTAGTCATATATCATCATCCTGAGAGAAGATGACTTGGATAAGGGTCAGCATGGAGGGCTGACAAATTTTTGCACCACCCTCAGATTTCAGTCCCACAGAGCCACCCTCCACCTCTCTGTGTCTGCCTCTATAATTGCTTGCTAAGCCAGAAATTAATCCATGTTGCAGTTACCCAAACGCATCTTTGTAAATTGGACATAGCAGGTTGACCATCATAAATCTGGAGGGATGACACAGCATGCCACAGAACTTCACTTTCACTGCTCACTAAAGTTATCAGGAACTGGTAACCAAGGTTATGTTGGTACAGTAGGTAGGTCTTTGCCTGAATATTGGATGCATTCAATTAGTGCTTCTGCAAAAGTAAATGTGAGTGAAATGTAATAACCGGCTGAGGCGTGAGGGAGCGGCCAGATTGACACATCATAAAGGCAGCAGCAAAATCAGACTGAGACTCTCCTGCTCTCTTTTCTTTTCACAGTTTTACTGGAGTTGACAGCCTCCCGGGCTGCCCCTGGTGGTTTCTTCTGCACTCCATTTGTCACTCAAAGTTGGTGATCAGAGAACGTTTTCAGGCCCTTAATGTCCACTGCCAGTCTGCCCACAGGAGTCACTAAGACTAATAGAACAAATGCTGTACTGGCTGCTGCTAACTAGAGCCCAACCGATATATCGGCTGGCCGATATTAGGCATTTTCCAAACTATCGGTATCGGCATTTATAATGGCCGATAAATGAATATTTAAAAAATAAAATAAAAACGGATGAAACACCCTTCAACCATGTTATGAGTGTTGGCGTTGCAGTTTGTCCACCAGAGGACACTCTACAATGTCCCTGTTGGCAACACTCGTGTTTAGAACGCCACAAACCCTACAACCAGCTGATCCAGCCAGAGTCGGGCAGAGCGAACCAGTTATCCACGACTGAGATCATCGGTGAAGTGTGTTCATGGTAAGTTGGCAACTGTCATGAGAAATACATTGCTTGAATAACAATTAAAAGAACATCCCCATCAGTTCTCTTAACTCAAACAAGCATGACAAAATTTGTGACTACCATGTCCAGTTTTGCTGCTGTTACGTGTAAGCCGAGAGTGAGCGGCCTTAAAAATCCTTTATCGGTCGGGCTCTACTGCTATCTGTATGCCATCATGACCACCTCAGATTAGAACTTCAGCAACACATACGCCATACTGTCATGCATTGTGGGGTAATGTGGAAGTTGCCTTTACTTTGAAGTGACAGTAGGGCTGGGCGATATGGCCTTAAAATAATTTTTAGGCTGTTAGAAATACAGCGCAATTTATATCTTGATATTTTGAAATGTCCTTAAAAACATTCACAACTGTTATAGTTTTTATTTTGACTGAATACCTCAATATTGATACTGTAATAATATTGTATGAATGTGTCACAGGGTTAAACAAAAAAGGACCTAAACACAAGACACACATGCAGGCGGGTAAAGAACTAAAAGCAAGCTTTATTACATAAAGCTGAAAATTCCAAAGTCTGTGAAATCCCAAAACCCAAAAAGAGGCAACAACACAAGGCAGGCAAAGGCAAATAGCAAAACCAGAGAAATCCAGGAAATAAAGCAGGACAATGTACAAACCAAAGTAAAGTTCAAGTAAAACCAGGAAAACATGAGGAATATAAGCCAGAAACAAACCATAGGGAGATGGGAAACCAACACACAGGAACATGCTCAGGGAAAATGAACAGACAAACTGACAAAGAGAGCAGGAGACTATATACACATGGGCAGAGGTGGACAGAGTACACAACTTCACTACTTGAGTAAAAGTACAGATACTCCTTGTCAAATATTACTCCAATACAAGTAAAAGTAGCTTAGTCAAAATATTACTTAAGTAAAAGTACTAAAGTATTTGCTTAAAAATTACTTAAGTAAAAGTATTTAAAAAATATCTCAGGAAATACAGGAAAGGAAAGTAGCTTAATGTCATTATACAATACACTGATGCGATTCTGCTACAGACGTGTTTATAGCTCAAAAATAAGCAAATAAAGGCAAGAAGCCTCAGAACACAGACTCAGCTGCATTCATCAACAAGTGAAATATATACTATACTCACTCTATGCTACTCTCTCTCTCTCTCTCTCACACTCACTCTCTCTCTCTCACACCCACACACACTCTCTCTCTCTCTCTCACACACACACACACACACACACACACTCTCTCTATCTCTCACACCCACACACACTCTCTCTCTCTCACACCCACACACACTCTCTCTCTCACACACATACACACACACACGCACTCTCTCTCTCTCTCTCTCTCTCACACACACACACACACACACCTAACCCCTACCTTGGACTCTTTGATATGAATTGTATAAAAAACATGAACAGAAAGTCAACTCAATCATTCAACTGCACTGCAACAGTTGCCATATTTTTAAACCGTTTAAAAATGGCAACTATGATACTACAAACACATACAATTACGTTCAACATTAAGCTAGCTAACGTTAGTAACAACTTTACATACCGCGACGTGCTTTTTCAGGTTGGAAGATGAGTTTTTGTAGGCCGTGATATAATTTGTTCGCGATAAGCACAACAAACATTTAAACTGAAACGAATCAAACATGGGTTTGAGATAAGGCCACGGGTGCTCGGTGGGAGTTTCCCCCGTGTTTCTCCAGTTTCTTCCTCCATTTCTTCGTATGGCATGACGTAGTACAGGTACGGAAATACGACTAAGACAAACCATACGCAAATCAGCAGAAACAGTTTATTTTCTCTGAATTTTGCACACAAAAAAAAAAAAAAAATCATCAGCTGACGTAAGCTCAAAAGTAGCGAGTAACGAGAGCATCAATAGAAATGTAGTGGAGTAAAAAGTACAATATTTGTCCTTCAAATGTAGTGGAGTGAAAGTAAAAGTATCCCCAAAAAATAATACTTAAGTAAAGTACAGATACTCAAAAACTGTACTTAAGTACAGTACTCAAGTAAATTTACTTCGTTACTGTCCACCACTGCACATGGGCGGTAGGGATACTTGGACACAGGTGAAATGCATCAGGGAGGGGCAGACAGTCACAAAAGCAGGAAACATGGACAAAGAGAGGAAATGAAAAGCAAAACATGACACATGAGGGCAGAACTTCAAAATAAAACAGGAAATGTCAAACCATCGTTCGTCAACCCCCAATGACTCTGTTTTGAGTGCAGCACGGCACAGCACTGCTGGACAGCTGGAGTTGTGTGACTGAAGCGTTCCGGCGATAATTACAAAATCATGTGCGACTACAGTTTTATGTTTGTGTTATAAACACAACAACAAGTGTTCCCAACAACAAGTGTTGTTGGCATCAACACGGAGTCTTTTATTATGGAAATTAACTGGATGCTATGTTGTTGTTTCGGTGTGTGACTTCCTGTCTGCTCTGTGCTGAATTGATGTGCCATGCTCTGGCATCCAGCAGAAACAGAAGCCCTGCGTATCTGCTACGGAAGGATCCGGACTGCTGGAGCTGCAACGCAGTAGATACGCATGGCAGCGGAGCCAGTGGAAGTAAACATAGACTAGAGTGAAACCTTTCAGCTCCGCTGCTGTGACGGAGCGGAGACAGACCGAACACGGATCTGGTGAAATTTAGGGGTTAGGAAATGGGACTAAATATGGATTGTGCAGTTCCTCAAAGCTAAATGACAAAACCAGGTACAACTACACTGGGAACACAACCTCTGAATTTCCCTCTGTGAATTTTGTACTTTTTTAGTTAGCTAGTTGTCTTTTTATTTCTGTGTCATGCCAATATCTGGCTCATCCAAATTTGACACGTGACATTTTTTGTTGATAGAGCTTTTTTCTTTTCTTCCATATCATCCATATGTACAAAGGCAATATCTGTTTTAATGTTACTAAATAAAACAAAATTCTGCACAGCTCAAACTCGTTTTCTGTATCTGCCAAACAGCACATAGAACAAAGCCGCCTTTCTTCTTCCAGATTGACATACTGTCCAATTTAAACCATGAGTGTAAAATACCACTATATGTATGCAGTTTTGGTTTAGTCTATATAACACCAGCCCATTGCTCTTTTCACTGAGTAAGCACAGATTCACCAAACATAAAAATGTTGACCTTTTCATTATTAAGAAATACTTTACCTTATACGTACACCAAGGTCCAGTCATTGTTTATCCCATGAGAAAACCTTTCATGTCAGCCTATTTTCGTCCATATCACGGAACCTGTTCTACAACTGGATCATACATATCTCTAGGGCTGCCACGATTAGTCGACTAGTCACGATTATGTCGACTATTAAGATAGTTGACAACTAATTTAATAGTCGACGCGTCGTTTGTTTTTTTTTAAACTTTGTTTTCTCTCTCAAAACTGCTGCGGCACCTTCCACTGCCGCGTCTGCCTTTCTGTCCTTGACACACATGCGCAGTAGTGGTAATCTGGGCCAGCCGTGGTGTCACCTGAAGTTATACCAGACGGGCTCTCTGGTATCATGGCTACCCAGCGGCAACGGAGCTCAAAAGTGTGGGAGCATTTTAACTTGCCTTTCACGGCAGCACAAGTGTGATGCACGAGCTCCTGAAAAGGAAGCACGTTGTGGCTGACAACGACGATGAAGAGGGGCTGTCGTCTCGTTAAGCTAACTGGCTAGTTAGCTGCTAACATTAGCGTAAACAGAGAGCTAACTTACTACTTACTCATATTGATAGCTGTAAACGTTAACATTAGCCATGACGATTTGATTCATTAGCCTTAGGAACAAGAGCCTTGTGCAGTTTGGGATTATATAGAGTCAGAGTGTAGGAAAGTTGAATACAGTTGTGAGCACTGAGCACAAAATGCACTGTTGTTATATTCAGGGATGCGAAAAGCGCAACTCGCTTTTTTCGTGGCCAATTAGGTGACTTGTGTGAATCGTTCAGATCCGAAGACTTTTTGTTTTGGGGGTGCGTCTCAGCTCGGGTCAGTAAAATTAACAGGCTGACAGTAACAATCACGTGAAACTGAGGCGAACTCATTCATGCTTGCCTCTGATTATACTGATAATAGCCTTCCTATTAGCTTCCAATGTAGACGCGCGACATGCGCGCTCACAACCCAAAGCGGCGCCGTTTTTCCCCCCGTGCATGTCACATCCGCCTCCGCGATGTAGAATGTGGTTTATAGAAGAGAAACACACATTTCAGGACTGCTGACTTGTATCATCAAAACAGACACATGTAGCTGAAGATCACTGGACATGTCTGTTGGGATTATACAAATCAACAGTGTAAAGTAGAGCTGTCAAGATGTATGCAGTAGTTAATTATTGCATATCCTACTGTACCTATCACTCCTATTGTTTCTGATGTACAGGTGCATTAGAATGTCATGGGAGAGTTTATTAAGGCCTATGTCACTAAGTCAATTCAAAAAGTGAAACTAATACATTATATATATATATATATATATATATATGTCCATTACACACAGAATGAAACATCCCATGTCTTTATTCAGTTTATTTTAATAGTAATAATTATGGCTAACATTCAATGAAGACCTAAAATTCAGTATCCCCAAAAATGTAAATATTACAAAGGAACTTTTTTTTTTTTCTTTTTTTTTTAAAGCATTGTTAATATAGAAATGTTGGCCTTCTGAAAACTATGTCCATCTATATGCACTCAATACTTGGTTGGGGTTGAACTACTGGAAATTGACTTTTCCGTGATACTATAATGTAATTATTTGTTAATGGTGAGCACCAGCCCCCCACTTTATGCTACAATTGTTTGTTGCTACAAGCATATTTTATTAAAGGTTTAATGAACTATCATCTTAATTGTCTTCATTTTTAGTAAGTAACACTTCAAGCTGAAAGCTAATGATTGTTATATAAGAGCAGCTGCATGCTGGTGCAATAAACTGTATGTTATACATTCAATTTACGTATGATCCGATAAGTCGACTAATCGAAAAAATAGTCGGTGATTAGTCGACTATCAAAATAATCATTTGTGGCAGCCCTATCTCTCAGTGAGCCTTGCATGGTTCCCAACTCATGTCCCCCACTCCAGCTAACTTTGGTGCATATTTATGCTCATCCAAAAAGTATCTTACATTCACACAAAGGGATATTTCGAAGGCCTCGAACCCCAGCAGAGTAATCGAGCACCAGACACACAAGCTTGAAAAAGTTCAGAGTAGTTGGAAAACTCATATTCTTCAGACATTTATTTTTACAAATGATTCCTACCAAAGCTCCTCCTGAACCAAACAGGTGAAACTATGCAACTATCATAACGTGAAATAAAGTGTGTGCGACTTTGCTTTATTTTAACCTCATCTCACGGCGTATGCTGGGCGCTCTCTACGTCCATGACTTAAGTCTGCCTCAAATACACATGCTTCTCACCAGCTAGCCGGCCGCCTGTCATCAGAGCGAATGATCAGTAAGTCACAGATTATCAATAAATCAAGAACAACATGGCCTTCACAAAGACGCACAAGGTTCAGTTCAAATCTGACTGGACTAATGAGTTTCATTTTATTTTATTGGACCATGCCAATGCTAAACCGACAAGCTTAATATGAATGCAGACTGTAGCTATCAGCAAAGCCGAAAAGTTAAAGCGACAGTTCAACACTATGTAAGCTGCCAGTTTTCTGCCAGCTACCCTACAAAATCAGATCAGCATAAACACTAAATAACAAGCATGCTAACATCATACAGGCAGTTCATTTCTACTATGAAAATATCAACATCGGCAGTAGGTGATTTGTTAATTTTTAACAGGGGGGATGGCTCAATGGGAGCACCACCCTGCCCTGACACACCTATGTACACCTCCCAAAGGACATTGTTGATGCCTTAACCATAACTGTGACATTTCTAATTCTACAATTCCATTTTATCCAGTTGTCTTCCTTCTCTCCCTCCTACAAATGTCTTTTTATAACTGTATTAAAGTAATGAGTAAATACACCTTTAAATTGTAAATTGGACTGAGTTTATTCAGGCAGGGTTTTCTCATGTTTCTCACAATACACTACAAGACACACATTGAACATTGTGCAAAATAGTAGAGCCCTACCGATTTATCGGTAGGCCGATTTTATCGGCCGGTATTAGCCTATCACAGATATATCAGTATCGGTGTATATGTTGTCCGATATGCACTGATATGAAAACCTTATATTTAAAAACTGTAATGCAAAAAAACATCCTCGGGCTAATTTAAAATTGGTGTAATGACATAGTTTGTCCAGCAGAGTGCGCTTCAACGGGGGATAAAACAGCTGGTGTCAGGAAATGTAACAGCTACCTTACTAATGGTTAAACTATAAACCAGCACAAAAATGACAATTACCAACATAACATAAGCCACCATGTTCTGAACAGGCACACTAAAAACACTTACAAAAAGTAACATTTTAGTTTTAGAACAAGCAAACTTGTTGTGCTCCTCCTCTACATGAGAGACGTGCTGGGAATCCACCGGAAGCTACTCTATGACGTCGCGCTTGCTTCAGGTTTTGTTCCGCCCTCCGCACGGCATCATACCATGAATGTATAAAGAGAACCCAGTGGGAACGTTTCAGAAGCGGAGCCTATGGCCTGCCCGATATTGTTGACTTGCTCAGATTTTGTTGATCTGGTCATTTTTCGTTTTTATACACTCAGGAGTCTGCACACGGTGTTTTATTTTGAAAATTGACCGGATGCTCTATGCCGTTCCTGTGACTTCCTGCCGGCGCGATCTGCTCTGTGCAGCTTGTTGCGGCTTCCGTCAAAAATCGACCAGGCAGCCGGAACGCAAAGCAGCCGTGCACGGCTTGACTCCACTGTGCGCCGTCGATCGCGGCCGCTTGTGATTTGTAACACACTTTCTGCTACTAGGTAATGGAGAGTGATGGCAGGTTACCAAGGGGGATGCTTTTTGGTAATTTTGCTAACAAGGGGGACGGCATCCCCCCTCATATCGCCTACTGAACATCGGCACAAGGGAGCACAACAGCTGCATTACTGCAAATTTAATGGATCCTTGCTAAAGCTAACAAGCCATTCCCTGGTCTTGAGATGAAAAAAAAGTGTAATTGATATGGCTGGCGAAGTTTTCAGTCATCATCAGAAATACAAGAAAATGGTTGTGAAGCTATTAAATCAGATGCCTCTGCAGGCTAGCGGCAACCAGAAGAGTGAAAGTTTTTTTCGAATGCTATCAAGAGCCAGGACAGAAACACACTCACCAGCGCAAATTCATATGCTCATCAAAATAAAAACCTAACTATCTGTATGAATCTACCCATGATGATGTTGAAAAACAATGTGTGTAATATTCATTTATTCTTACATATGCTGTGATATCATTGTAGAGGGCCTGTATAGCCATGGATAATCTTCCATTCACCCCATATTGAAGTCTGTAGGCTAAAAGGTCACCATTGATCGTATCAAAGGCTTTCTGAAAGTCAACAAAACATGCGTACGTTGGTTTGAACAGTACAAAGATATACTCGAGACATGTTCCTGATTTACGAGACCCGTTTTACTCTTCAACCAAGAGGCTTTCCTTCTCCAGATACAATATGAGCACTTTGTAGACTGTGCTTATTAGGCTGATGTCTCCACAATTTAGTGGTATCCTTGGGTCCTCATTGTGTTTTTTTAGTATTGGGTTTATAATAGACTTAGACCACATATATGGTATTTTACCAGATTCAAAACATGTTTTAAATAATTCAAACAAAATGTGAAATTATTTGGCTAACTAATATCTCATTGTCATACTTTCAATTCCAGTTGCTTTCCATTGTTTTACTTTATTGATGGCCATTTGAACTTCACTATAAATTAGATCCTTATTTAGGTCATCATTTACACATTATTCCCCTTTTAATATTTGGCTTTCTATTACAGGTTTTCTCAAACATATTTCTTCATGATACCTTACTCAAAATCAGGGATGTCAGTAGAGAACAGACCTCTCTCTTCAACCTATTAACTACGTCAGACAACACAGTCACAGGGTCATCATCAGTCCCCAACACCTCCACTGGTACTTCACACACTCATCTTGGACCTTTATTAATTTCATACTAAAATCTTCAGGATTTGGTGTTTGGATTTTTATCAAGTTTAACACCTGTCCCCCTGGCTGGTCTTATAAGCCTCAAAGAGAGTCTTCTTTTCCATATGATTACTTGAACAGTTAAGGAACGTATTTTCAGCTTTGTGCATAGACTGCCATAAATCTTTTGGCTGTTTATTCCAATAAGGTTTGTTATTAAATAATTTCTTCTTGTATAGTGGTCGTTTCCAGCTTACCGTCAACTTCATCAATTAACAAAACATACTGTAGCAATGATCGAAATTTTCCTGTTTCCTAAAGCAGACTGTTTGTAAAGATGATTGTTTTAAGATAGAAAATAAGAAGTTGGCTGGTAAAGTGCTGTTAACTTTCTTTTTTGTGAATCATGCAGGCTCTCAAATTTACTCTCAAAAGTTTTTGTCCAAAGATACAAACAGTCTTCTGATCTTTTAATCAAGTATCTTCTCCAGGTTATGATTCATTCCAGCAATGCACTCATTTTCACAGCATTTTCTTAATTCCGTTTAGCTCCACGTTTTTGTCCCGGTTGCTTCACAGGTTCTTCCCACTTTTTTCAGTCATTTTTAAGTTTTATTTGTGGATCTCCCAGCAGTCAGGTCAGGCAGAACATATCTTCCTTTTGGCAACAAATTGACCCACATAAATGTTCTTTGTTGTTTATTTTAGCAAAAAAGGAAAAGCTCGGAACAAACAACTCAAAGTTTTTAAATGTGTCCTGAAATTTTGCGTTTCTTTAAGGTCAATTTTCAATTTAAACACCCACCAGGTGTTTCCCACCAGGTGTTTCTCTTAAAATAAATAAATAGGTAATTATGCTCTTTTTAATATGTCAGATCCCTATTTATTAACTATTTTGCATAATCTGATCATGGAGTGACACTTTGCAGGAAGTCAGACAATAAGGTAAACACGGGAATCTAGAACAATTTTGCATCTTAGCAGTACAATACCAAAAAAGGTGCACCATTAAGTTCCGTTTCACCCTCCAAAGAAAAAGGTTTGTCCAGCCCTTACTAAAGGTGTAGGAAAAGATCATGGTTTGGCTCTGTTTTCTTAGTTTTTTTTTGTCACAAACACGGCTGGAGACGTCTCGCTAAAAATATCCAGTTGTGCCACACTTAAAAATGTTGAACATAGTCATAAAAAGTGGTTTGCAGTAATGTTAACCACTGACATTTGATTCTGATGACTGAGCTGTTTTAGCAACCTAGAGGAAGTCTATAATCAGACTGACCCATGCATCTGTAGGTTTAGTATATTCAAATCTGACTACTTCTAGGTCAGAGAAAATGAATAGTTGAGTTTTTTTCTATTCAATTAAAAATAATATATGTTTCTGTCAACTCGCTGTCCGAGAGAAGAGAGACTGAGAAAGTGCAGCTGATACTGCTGTATCAATACTGCAGAAAATGAGTACTGAAACAGTTTCACATTTTCACAATCAATATGTATTGATAAATTGATATTTTGACAACACTAATCTGAATCCCGATACAAATACTAATATTTTTAGGATATAAGGTGACACAGATAAACTTAGTTTGCTTTGGGTTACACCACTAGTCTCAAACTCAATAATAATTGCTGCTGTAATCATCTTCTTATGTAATCATTATTATCTATATCAAGAACACACAAACACACGGACAGATGTAACATTTATGTTACTATTAACTATCATAAATACATCATCCTGTCAGATGCCAGTAGTGGATCAAGTCCTGCTCACATTGTGTCCCTTCTTCCATGGATATTTCAGTTGTTTTTTGGACTATTTAAAGTTAATAAATATGCTGTTTTTTCTGCACCATTACTCCCCATATGGTCTATTATATTTACTCCTATTAAGTGGCTCCCTCATCAAAAGAGAATGCCATAAGCATGTTTGTTTGTTGCATTTACTGTTGTCCACCCTGAAAATTGAACCACAGTAGATGGGCATTAACATGCACAGTGAGCGTTGATGCACTGGTCTGTGAGGATGCAGCCTCCTCAATAAACGTCTTCACACATTGATAGAAATAAAAGGTAAGGTGACCCTTTGATTTACTTTGGTAGTTACTGAGGTTTAGCATTTGTGTCTTATCTCATTTTAAAGACAGGCTTTTACCAAGCTGTGTGGTAGAAAGTAAAGTAAGTATTAAAAAAAAGGGGAAAAAAGTGTTGCTCAGTCTGGCTCCATATGCAGTTTTCTGAAAATTGCATATTTCTCACTTTCTAGGCTAGTCAGTGATCAGCACCTTATTAAAGCCCTTGGTGTGCGTTACCTTTCCATGATATACCAAGCTGTGTGGTCTCATATTTTAAGGGTCAGTATGTCATCATTCTTCATGCACAAAATAAATGCAGCAGACCTTTTTCCACGACGAGGTAATACTGTATATCTAATGTAAAGGTCACTGTGTTGTTCTCTATCAAATGGCAGTGACCTGTATGTTCCCATCAAAGTTTACAGGCAGTGGAAAGGTAACCACGGTGACAGTTTTTAGTACCAGCTTGTCTTCATTTAGCCTGCAAACTCCTCTCCAGTTAGTTAAACTTCCAGTTTAGTCCAGTTTAGTTTTTGGAAAATATTTACATATTTCATCCAAATGGGTTGCCAGACAGGCTACATTTTACAGGCCATGAGAAAGTAATTACAGCTGAAGTTGGTATAACCATGCTCTTATTTATGTTTAAACTACTCATATGTTTCAATGAAACAATGCACACCACACTTTACAGGCATGTGTAACATCGGTTTTGACCAATATGTGCCTCATTGACTGACATTGGCCTATCAGCAAATAAGATGGCATTTGCATCCGCCCTGTTGAACTCATTGAATCCCAGATATAGGGACCGCTCCTTTGATGAGGATGTAAAACAACGCAGACCAGCAGCACTTTATGCGTAACTGATGGGACAGGCCTGCTGCCAGAGCTGGAGATGAGACTGAGATGAAACGCACACTAGAGAGAGAGCTAATCACTCACAAAGCATAAAGGGACAGGGCACAGTCCACCCTGCCTGTTTGAGGATATTCTGGAGGCAAGTATGAGGGCATCACAGCAACTTGATGGTCTCTTTTTTATTTTATTATGTTTATTTTAAATTTACATTTTAATGACATTTATATTTGTCACAAAAACAAAATATTTTTGTTGGGCTGAGTGTCATGAAGGGCTGAATGGCTTTAAAAACAGTTCAGTCATTCCTTTATAAAGGGAGAATAAATCACAACAACATTTTAAAAATGGTATCCGTTATTGACAAAATTGTTGTTTTACACTACACTATTAGCCAGAATGTCCATATCAGTGCATCCCTAGTTAGCTTTGGTGATGGTTAAAATATGACACTTTCTTAACACTACAATAATGGATACAAATGCTAAATACTCAGTAACAACCAAAGTGTTATGTCAGCTTCATCCCTATCATAATTACTGACCAAACTCTTTATTCTGCATTTATTTTACTCTGTAATTACCCAGTACTACAGTAATTAGTAATTCTACTACCACAACCTGTCATTATATTTCAAATAGTTATAGATTTATTTCTGAGCAATTTCTTCAAATGACTACATAGTTAACAGTCTGTAAATAAAAGGATTTCAAACTGTAACATTTTTTCAGAGCCATAATTTCCTAACAATTCGACAGATTAAATGGTTCTTTTCAGTTTGAAAAAAGTATACAAAGTCTACATCTGTCCTGGTAACAGGATCCCTCCTCTGTGGCTCTTCCTGGGGTTTCTTCCAGTTTTTCCCTGTTAAAAAGATTATATTTGAGGAGTTTTTCCTTGCTCAAATCGACGGTCTAAGGACAGAGGATAACATGTGCTGTACAGATCGTAAAGCTTACTGAGGCAAAGTGATTTGTGATGGCTATATGAATAAAATTGACTTGACAAAAATAAATTAATTAACGTGGAATTTTCTGATCTGCTACTTCTGTGAGGAAAAAGATTCCATGTGACCACAAAAACTGCTGTTACTTAAGCCTTTATTCGTTGTTGACCCCTTTTCTTCACAGCCCTCTCACAGCTGTTGGCAGTGTAGAGTCCAGCGGTGCAGACAGGGCATGTTCAAAGCGGACATGTGGTGCAGAACTGAGATAACCAACGTATCTTGTGGAGCTTACATAAGTATAAGTCTCATGCTGTTAGTATCAAACCACAGCACTGTTAAATGCAACACACCTAATTTTGCTCATTACTCTGCACTTCTGTACTCTGTCTTTTCTACCTCATTCTCACAGGCTGCACAGAGCTTCAGGCACTTAACTAATAACAAAAGCCCTATTAGAGAGCTAATGCAGAGTAATGATGACATGCAGCGGCACTGAAAATAGCACCTGTCGCCTAAGACAATAATAAATCTCCTGAGAAAAGACTGATGGTGCACTGACACAAACGCAAGGAAAAAGTCAGAAATGTTGAATGCTGAGGCTCTGAATATGTGGACTGAGCTAATTCTGTCCTCCATCTGAGAGGAACTGTGCCACAGAAAAGTGTTCAAGCAGGAAAAGACTGAAATCAAAATTAAACTGATTGTAAAGAGACAAGGTCAACAGTCTATCAGTTCGCTCTGCTCTGGGAATGCACATTCTTGTGTCATTGAAAAATACATACAATGCACCCGAGCAATCCTGCAAGTAGAAACTCAAGTTTGTTTCATTGTAGCTGCAACTTGATCATTCATGTGAAAGAGTAAGAGTTTTATACATTCACCACGATAAGCCTAAGAGATACCACAGCAGAATTTCGAGTCTCTGCAGGAATATTCTCCAGTGAAAGAGCAGACCATAAAGTGCCGTGAGGTCACTATACAACCGGGACAGAATGTGAATATGATTATCTTTATGTCTAATCATCTGACCTCTGCATGCAGAGACAATTTCCCAGAGGCTTGGGCTAAGCAAAAGTGATAGGGAGCTGGCGGGTGTTCTGTTTACCTGTTCGGCATCCTCCTCGGGACACGGCGCTACCTTTCCAGGAGGAGGCGGGATGCAGCCGAGGTCAGAAAGCCGCTTCACCTCTCCCTCGGAGCCGTGTGGGATCAGGATGAACAGGACTAGTAGCGGCAGGTGTGGAGGTGGAGAGGGCTCCGATTCGGATGATCCGCTCCGCGTGCGCGCCTGGGTAGCCAGGTGCGCAAAGAACATGCAGAAAGAATCAGTCAATAGGCGTCCTGTCGCGACGACATCGTTACATTTTCTCTCAGGAAGCCTTTCTCAAGTCCACCTATACCGGACCGCCCCCGTCCAGCACCCCGCGGATCAGTGTGGCGGTGGGCTCTCGTGGAGCTCGTTGTTGTACTGCTGACTGGAGGAGAAGGGAGCACGGGGAGAGCTGGGGCGTGTTCCTGAAGGAGGAGGGGGAGGAGGGGGAGGAAGGGCGGATGCGCAAAGATGCGCTCTGCGTGAGAGCGCTCAAAAGTTTCAGGAGTCAGGGATAACAGAGCAGTCTCCAGATTTCCTGCGATATATGGGGACATATTTTAAAGTGAGTTGAGCTGCATACGGAACAGACTGCATACCTCCATTCAAGACAAGTCAAGTTAATTATCGATAGCCCATAAATACAACCACTTTGGGCTGATTAATTTCATCTTTAAGTATTAGTTCACCCAAAAATTTAAATATGCATGCGAATGAAAAATTTGGTGTTTCCAGAAACTTCACCTGACTTTCCATCTGCATGGTGGTGAGATGATGATTGAATTTTCATTTCTGGGTGAACTCCTTAAAGTCAATTCCAAACTGAGAGTCTTAGTTTAAAGCCTGGTTTAAAGAGGACTCACACATGAACTTGAAAAGAATAATTCAGCAGGAAATGACAGGCTTTCTTTGCTGGTATGACATGGGACTGGTCTTAGCTATATTAAAGAAGTAAGACAAGTCAAAATTGTACTCTAGTATTGTTGTGAAATATTTTTAAAAGCATGATGAGCTAAAATGATCCAGTGATTCAGAAGTGAATAAAAAGGCAATGATTAGAGGAAAGCTTGTCAAAAATAAACATTTTGGATTTTAAATTGTGAAAAGAAATATTTGAGGATAACAAGCTGCTTTTGTAGCTTGTGTTTGGAATTCATAAAAACACATTTGAGGGTGCCATATTATGCTCATTTTCGGGTGCATTTTGTGTGTCTACTAGAAAATGTGTAGATGCTTTAATTTTCAAAACACACATTATTTTTCTCATAATGTCCATTGCTGCCGCACCTCTTTTCACCCTGCTTCATTTTAGTTCCTGTCTCTTTCAGGCCCCCCTCCCGAAAAGCCCAGTCTGCTCGGCTTCGTCAGCTCTCCCAGGTTTGCGCAGGAGATTCCCACTCTCTCAGGAACCCGAGAAGACTTTTCCCCATTAGTTTATGTTGTGAACAAATTTTTCAGAGTACCGAAACCCCTACAAAATGCCCCTTCCATACATTTGGAAAGTCTAGAAGAGCTGCACAATTTAATCACACATAGCAGAGGGCTAAACCAGTAGTTAGCCAGCTTGGCTGGCGGTAGCACCTAGTGCACATGGTCTATGGGCCGCACAGTGTGGACGATCAGGTTTATTTAATAAGCAGAAAGTCACACTTTTATGGCTTCATGCACAAATAAACAGCTCTCATAGGAATAAACAGGGCTCAGCTTCTGGATACACTGTATCCAGTTCTCAGATGTCAAAGCTGTGTTTCACTTTGCTCTTTTGCAACTGTAACCATGCCCTACAGTGAACAGTGTCACAGGGAACTGACACACCCAGGAGTGCAAGTCTAAACAACTGCAATCTGACAAATTAAACAACTGGAGAGCAGCATAAACAGTTGCTGTTAAAGCTGTATACTTTTTTGGACCACATGAGGGCAGCACATCGACCTGTAAAAACAACATCAACATATAATATGATGGCCAACAGTTGTCAGTTCAAACATTCAGTAAACCCAGTACTCTCTCCTTGTACACTGTAAAAAACGGTAATTTAACAGAATTTCCCTGTATTTAATTAAAAATACACTGAAATGTTGGTAAAGTTAAAAAAAAATACACGTGTGATTTTACATGTATAATGTAAAATAACAGAAAATAAAAATTCCACATAAAAAAAACTGTTAAAATACATTGGCAAACTTATCATATTTTTATAAATATTTATTTTTTATTTAATAGATGAAACTGTTAAATTCAAGTTTAATACTGTAAAAACATTTCTAAACTTTGATAGAATTAGTGAAAGAAGTGTTAGTTATATGAAAATACAAATATTTAACGTCATTTTACAGATACTTTTTTTAGAAAGTTATGCAACACTTAAAATACAGATTTATACTGTACATAACTGATTAAAAGTTGTTAAATTAAATCATCATACAAATTTAAAAAAATACGCTTTCTATTATTTTACATAAGTTTACTGTTCATTATCAGGTAGCCTGTCTAATAATACTTTGCACAACAAAACCTCAAAGATTTGGATGAACTCAAAGAAACCACTTAGCTTCTTAGGGTAGCTCAAATGGTGAGCATAAATAAGGCTAAACAAAATCAGCAGTACATCTGTTCAAGATCTGTGAGACATTAAAACTTGATGGGTGAGTATGATTGACAAGTGGTGAGTTTCAAAGGGCATTCCTGCAGTTACTTGCTTCTCAATGACCACTGCTACCAAAGCTGCTGGACCTTCCTGGCATGCCTCCAAATCATCCTGAGAAGGTAATACATATTCAGTGTGTTAGTGTAATTGTACAAAACATCAAGCTATTAGAAGCTAATGATGAAAAAAATCACACACACACACACACACACACTCACACACACACGCACACACTTTTGCTTCCAAAAAGGTACAAATTGTGACGTCAACCAAAGTCAATCCTGTGGTCAGTAGGTTTCCCTAAATAATGGTATGGTGACCAAATGCTGGAGATAAGTTAGTCCAGGCCCTCTTGACAGAGTAATCCTCTCAGCCATCTGATTGGACAGAATCAAGCTTTTGTGGCAGCCGACCCCAAACTTTTGAGCGGTATTGTATATAACAGTGACATAAACTCTTCAAATGTGCAGTGCAGATTGGACTGTGACCAGTTGAGTGCAGTCTACCATCCACAACCATGATCCTCAACAACTGGGTACCGGTCTATACTGGCTGCAAAGATGTTATCTGACAAGAACAGACATCACGTATCCACTCCCACTCCACCTCACCACCACTACATCATGCAAGTGAAATGTTCTTCACTTGCTTACCGGTCCCTAGATCCAAAAAGGCTGAGAGCACTTGATCTACAATATAACTGCCATTAATAAATAGACACTGAAGACATGAGAAATCCTCAAGAAACACTGCCTTTTCAAGAGTGGATAGCATTAACGCTTTCAACTCGATGGGACTTACCACACCTAAAAACTACAAGTGATTAGTGATATTCCAGTACCTCTGTAATCTGATGTAGTTTTTGACTTTTGTCACAAATGGAGAGAAAATAAAACACCAATGTGATGCATTAAAGCATCCTTACCTGTTCCTCAACTGCCATCAAAACTTCCAGCCTCCTTCTCTTTGTAGATATTTAGTGGCTGGGTTGTATTTTTGCCAGGTGAAACAAAGGAGGACATTGGCAAATTTTGATTGGTGATCGGATGGAATTCACTGTAGAGCTGTGGAAAAAAAAAAGACGGAAAAAAAGCACATATGATGTTATAATGATTATATTAAACTGTAAGCCTTTAAAGATTTCCCAAACACACATACTGTAGACCATTAAAACTTAAACCTGCATTAACTTGTTACTTTTACTCACCTGACTGCTCTGTGTCACAGTGAATGATAAGTAAGGTAAATTCCACTTTGCCTTATTAAATCAATATTTATCATAAAAGTATAGAGCAGTTTACTTAAACAGTAAACACTGAATAGACAAAGCAGAGATTATTTACATTTTCACAATTTGAAAATAAATACAATCTAAATTTAGTCTCCGAGATCAATATGTAGCTAGTTACCGCCAGGGGCCAGTTATTCCTAATGTAGTTAGTTAGCTAACTATTTGTGAACTTTTGTTAGCTTTAGACAGCGCCAGTTAGCTGTCTAAAGCTAACAAAAGTCAGCCATAGTCAGCCATAGCAAATTTCATACCTCAAGGCTAATGACAAGACAGGGAAGATGGAGACCATCTTCAGAGAAATCGAAACATCAAGCAAGAATGTTGTAGATGTCAACGCTGCCAGGTTTCTTCAACTACTACCAATTTTTTTCAACGAGGAACAGGACCTGATGTTCCATACTGTGGATCAAACAACCCTGCCCTCTGAAGTGGACTGTGCTGAACTTCCAAGTACGCCATGCATTGTTGTGTGTGGTACATTTGTATAAATATTTGGACTGTATTTTTTACTGTTATTATACTATTATTATAGTATACTATTGGCCTTTAAAGGAGTAGTTCTTATGCACTGACATGATGGCATGGGTTATTGACTGGTGGCAAAATGAATGTATGGACATTAGCTCAGGCTACAGTCATACAGATATCTTAGTGAGCCAGCAGCTTGTCAGACAGCGGCAAATATTTAAAAACACAACACAGAACTCATAAAACAGTTTTAATTATGTAAAACAAAATGCAGTATCTTTTTAGTGTATTACCAATGCTTGAATTTACTCTCAGTCTCTCTGAATCATAAAGCTATTCAACAATTAAAATAGTTCATGGCAAAGAGAGGTCAGGGTAGAATCAAACATTGGAAATGGTATTTGATTAAAATTGTCTTTTGAGTAGAGTGTTGTGGGTTAAATTTGCCTAGGGTCATTTGCTGCTGCTCTGTGGTGAACAATAACACCTCTTCACAGTATGGCCAGTTAAAAAAGTGAACTTCTGGGCTGGACTGTTGTCTGATTGATTGGTTGAACTTCTGGTTTGATGTCATTGGTGGTTGTAGCTTTTCTCAGTTTAATATTATGGAATTCAGACTATTTATTAATTGCAAATGTGTTTGAATAAATGTAAGCTGGTAAGAGAATTATAATGTTAATTTGATCAATGTGATTAATATGCTGCTCATTTCTGTCTGTCTGACTAGCTACTGTCTCCCTTCGTTTGTACATCGATATTACTAACAATATCTCATACCACCATATGTCAGAAAATCCAAACTACTCCTTAGAAGGGTTAATTGGACTATAATGCTTACATAACCAGTTGGGTGATGGACGATGAGTTTTTTTTTAATATACAGTTCAGTTTCAGTTTGTAAAGTAAAATGATATTTAATAATTGCTGTAGTTTATGGTCTTTGGACTCCCCTCCCCCTCTCTTGTGTATATGTACAACAGGAAGTTCTCCTTTGGCAGCAGAGCACTTCATGTTATCTATGGACTAGACCATTGTGAACAGCCACATCACTGGCTTCAGTGATGCTGTTGTGTTGCTGTTTGCCTCCTACTACTGCCTGAACATCTCTTACCCAGCAGCCCAAGGAGCAACATTGGAGTTCTTGCAAAGGTAAGAAAGCATTAGTCAATTTTACACATCAAAACAGATATAGAATGACCAGAAAAATAATAACCCATCTATAATCTAATGTAATCCAATACAACAGCCTTGCAATAAACCCTACCTACCTATCAGACTATGTCAGAGAGCTGTTGTATGCAAATTTGAAGGCTGCAGTTTGTATTGGTGTTTAATTGGATTGCATTATATTCAAGGGTATTTCTAATGTTGTCCACCTACATTTTAATATGACTGAAAGACTGGGGCTTTACATGGAAGTTACATGTTCTTGCTGTGTTCATAAAGGCTTCCTCCAGGTGCTCGAGTTGGAGTCCTGCACAGGTCCAGTTTTAAAAACCCATTCCCGCCCCAAACCTGCTCATTCTCAAATTCAAGTTCCCACTATTCTGCTACTTTTATTGCTAATAAATGAAAAGAGTATATTAAAGTAGAGTACACGTTTTATTAATAAAGTTGTTTGTTGTATTTCATTCGACAGATGCCTCTACAAGATAAATCCAGACAAGGGATCGAAAGTGGAGAAGAATGCTTCCAGAAAGCAGCTGGCGGTCAGTCCAAAGGTTCTTTCCCTAATAACAAAAATTGCAGACTACAAATGGAGGGAGTAAAAAGAACAGTTATCAGAAGAGAAAACATTGGAGTCCAATTTCCCTCCTTTCAGATGCACAGTAATTCATGTCAGTCTCACATAGACTTATCCTAAACAGTACTCTTGCCCACTGTATTCTTGAGTTTGAGTGTGTGTTAAATGTTGTCAGATAGTACCACTGTGACCCAGATGCATACTATATACACATACTATATACTATTTTCACATTTTACTTTAAGTATATAGTAGGTTCACACTACAGGACAAAGTTAGAACCTAAAGTTACTTCAGTAAGTTAAGTTAATGCTCCTGGTATTGACTGATAGTGTTATGAATGTATGGACAGTAGCTCAGGCTACAGATCCTGTGGACAGAGATATAACTGCTCCTGGATTGACACATAATTCAGTTTTTTGAGTTGTCTGCAGAACTAATTGGACTTTTTAGTTTTATTGCATGATTTTTGACAGTGAAATAGAAACAGTTGCCCATCTTGAAAAAACTAAATCAAAAATCAAGCAGTATAACTAAAAAGTCAACCTGGTGCTGCAGACAACTCAAAAAACTGACCACTTATGGTCAGATAAATTATGTGTCAATCAAGGAGCAGTTAATAAATGCTTGCTTCCATTGTTGCTGCAGTTAGGATTCACAGTGACATGAGAACCGTGAGTTACTCTAAATAAAGCTTTTTCAGCAGTAAAATAATTGGCTACAGTTACCTGTGATTTGAGTTTTTTAGGTATATTTGAACTTCACTTCTCACTGGTAGTATTATGGATGTATGGACACTAGCTCAGGTTACAGATCCTGTGGTCATAGTGATCGCAGTGAGCTAGCAGCTTGCCAGACAGAAATGAATAGTATATTCAAATAGTTTATTCTCCACTGACACCTGCGGTGTTTTTTGTTTTTCAAGATGGGCATCTGTTTCTATTTCACTGTGAACCGTAGTGGCACCTGCTGTAAACTGTACCTGGTTTGAAACACAATTTATCTCTTCACAAGCTGCCAATCGTTGGAGGTCTGCAGCACCAGGTGGCCTTGCCATGTTCGGTGTGGTTTAGGGTACCCTTGGTTTAATTTCTAGATGTTTTTTTGTTTCTTTTGTTTTGTTTGTATGACTGCTTAAAAGCGATTTGGCGCAAAGTAACGTGGCGCAACGTTTTTCTGTTCTGGTCTGTTGGTCAACAGAATTGAGTAAATGTTGAGAACGTGAAGTAAGTGTGTCCTGATTGTTTAAGAGCTGTTATTGTAAGCTAAATCTCATCATTGTATAATTTGTCAAAAAACCACAACGTCGGATCGGAGGCCAAATATTTTCTCTAGATTTAAATAAGTGACATTTTCAAATGGTGTGTGTGTGTGTGAGGTCTTACATTAACAGTAGATTTTTTAAAATTAATTACCTGGTATGAAAGTATATAAAACTAGGTATATTCAATGTTATAGGTCAGTATATCCTTTTTGAGATTACATATCTGTTAAATTTGCAAGATTTTAAGTAAAATTACACACAAACCCCACACACTATACACATGGTCTCAAATTAACAGCAGAATATTGTAAATATAAATGTGGTAATCTGTATTACAGCAGTATTATGACATTTTTTAAAGTTTATAAGTTAAGTTAATTAAATAAGTTTTTAACATTACATATGTATTAAATATACAAGATTTTTATGTAATCTTACATGTAAAAACTCATATTACACAGGATATGATCTTAAATTAACAGTATATTGTTGTAATTATAACCCGATTACCAGTTTTACAACAGTATTTTGACATTTCTAAAAATGTAAAGCAAATGTTTTATGGGTGGTATATATATTTTACTGAATTTTTTTTCGCACCCTAGCTGCCGGAATATTACCGCTTCTTTACGATTTGTTTTTTTACTACAGTGTAGCTCTGTTTTGGTCCTCACCAAGTCCTGAGAAATATGTCTGGCTCTTGTTAAATGCTAACTTTTCTACTGTGTTCACCAGGTTCCCCTTATTTTTATGTTAATTTTTTTTATGTTTTTTGTTGCCATTTAATATCCATATCCATACTCTTTGATGGAAAAAATAATTAAGAATTAACCTATAAAGAAAGACTGAACTGTTTTGAGATTCAACATTTATTGGTCATTACCAATACATTACATTACAAGACTATAAAATGACATTTGTTTTCATAATTCCCTACGCTAAATACACACCAAAACTATACAGTCCAATTAAGAAATAATAACAACATCAGAAAAAGTTGGAGTGTGGAGGAGGAGTTCAGGAGTCTCACAGCCTGAGGAAAGAAGCTGCTCTGTAGTCTGCTGGTATGGCCTCCATCTTTTGTCAGATGGCAACAGGGTGAACAGACTGTGGCTGGGGTGGATGTTGTCTTTAAGTATCCTTTGGGCTCTGTGCAAACATTTGACTTCACCGATATCACTGATGTTTGGTAGATGGGTGCCAATGATTGCACCCATCTACTGGGTGGTTTTGATCACCTGCTATAGAGCCTTTCCGTACTGGGCGGTACATGAACATCATGTTAACAGTCAAAGACTTAATATGACATTTTTGTTACAATAAGTCTGCAAACTCCTGACCAAACAGATGTTTGCCTGTGTGTGTGTGTGTGTGTGTGTGTGTGTGTGTGTGTGTGTGTGTGTGTGTGTGTGTGTGTGTGTGTGTGTGTGAAATTTGGCATCCCAGCTGATATATAGCCTGAGTGTGGAGTGAAATGGACTTTATGTCATATCCACAATATTTTAGCTCCCTCTCTGATTGCCTATATCCTCCTAAATAAGCCATCAGTCTGACACAGCACATTTCAGTTTGCTGGTAAGCAGCTCAATCTGCCTGTTCAGGGGTCCTGCTGCTTCATCCCACACTCACTTTACAAAAGCTATTTGAGGAAGGCTGGTGTCTTGCGCGCCTGCTTTTGGCTGCCAGATGGTCCTGCGTAAGAACTTTGAATTATTCAGCCATCCCACAGCAGATTGAAGCTGTCATGCATAAGACAACTTGGCTGGCCTTGTCCTGTGCTGGGGAACACCAGTGGATGAGCTGCTACTGCAGAGACGCTACCAGGTTATGCAACTCCACATTCAAATTTCACTAATGCACAATTTAGGCCTGGCTCACAATTTACTGCTTGACTTTTTTTTTCCTTTTTCAGATCATACTCAGAGTGTGTTATGCTTTCAGAGAGAGCGATAAGAATCATAAATTATTCACTTGATTCAGCTTTTATGTGTGAATACTGAGCTTACAGTGGTGCTGGCACATCTAGAAACAAGCAGTTAAGCTTTTTAATAGACACAGTATCTGTTTGTGCCGTTCTCTAATGCATCACATTAAGTCAGAGAGTGTCAAACACAATTATGGAAATGACTAAAGTTGGACAAGAACGTGTTAAAAGCTGTAAACCAAAACATTGTCATAAATTTTCTGAAAGACATCATGTGGGTCCTTAGACATTTAATGTGCTACAATTACCATACTAGCCATTAGTGATATTAGAGTGAAGCTTTACCGATGGCAGGGATCATGATTAGAGCCATAATTTAGCAGGATAACTCCTGTCACTTTCCCAGAGCCATTGACACTATGAATACATGCCATTACCAAAAACTGCTGAATAATATATCACCACATTAGGGATGATACATGTTCCATATTTCACTGTCCCCTCATACCTACCTCATTTGCCTTCCGACTCAAACCAGTGTCTCAAGGTTGAGACAATCTGAACTGAACAACATGGATGTGGTCTTGTGCCTATTTTTGTTTGCTGTCAAACTGTGGGTGGGTGGGGGGGCTAATCCCTTCAAAACAAGATGAGGAAATCCACTTCACATGGAGGGTGCTGCTTGTATACTTGAGTGTGTGTGCTGTAATCACCCTGAGAGCGGCCCATTAATCCAGTTGGGAGTTGGCGCTTTGATCTCTGCCTGAGTGGCTCTACAGAGAAGCTCTTGAGCTCACCTCCTCCACTAAGAATCACTCAAAATTAGAAAGGACACTTCTTATGTGAAATGGGTTAATAGTGCGTCTTTAGTCGAGAGGCCTGTCCTGCTTAGACGTGAGGCTCATTTCGAATGAGTGCTCCAATTTGGGCTGAGGGCCTCTTCACAAGAGGGGAGCAAGGTAGTTATGTACTCTACAACCTGTGTGAAAAATCTGGAAATATTTGAAAACACTGTAATTGCATAAGGTTTTTTCTACAACTGTCTGTGCAAGTGCATCTGACTAAATGTATATGTGCACATACAGTATGAGTTGATTTTAAACAATAAATCATACCATAAAACATACCACATTTTCTCCTTCTAAGTTTTATTAACATTACAATGAATCTTTAGATTTTGCTTACTTATTAAGTTAAAAACATTTTATGTTGAAACATCATGAGTTTATTTTCTAGACACTTGGAAAAGCTGTAAACACAACATTGAGATATTATCACTTTAAAGGGGAACAGCAGGGGAATTTTAGACATCAAAGTCTTCATACAGGTGTGAGACAGTTATTACATAGTCTCTGGTGTCAATATTCTGTGCTTTCTACGGCCTCCATCTACCCCAACCATGTCCCTGCTCTGGTGCATTCCATAAAGCCCCACCTTTATTAAAACAAAACATTACATTATCTGTGGGTTCAACACTATGAATGTACATTACACGGTCATTCGATCCATTGTTATAAAAAATTGTTACTATTAGTGCGGCTTGATTGTTCGGTTACTTTTTTTCCCCCATGAAATCAGGCTATTGCTGTTGTCGTATAGCTGCTATAGACTATTGATAAATAGTAAATTTCATTCCCTAATCCCTGTTCACAGAGTGTCAGTTGAAGCTGGGGTTGGTGAAATTGTAGAAAAGTATCCAACCAAAAAAATCCCACGCTTCCCTTCAGGCCTCACCCCAGAGCCATACCTCTAAGACACATGAACGCGCACCACCTTACCACACAGACTGCCCTGCAACTCTGGCTGGCCAGCTGGGAGTTGTGTTAGCAGCTAACTGTGTTCAAACAAGCTCTATTGGCTTTTTTTCCAAATATATAAATTAACAACTCTGACAGTAACTTACTGCTCCTTACTGCTGTAGGTGTTTGCTTTGTGCCAACATAAGCCACTAAAGGAGTGTGTTGCTGCCACTGTGGCTCTGTTCTTCACTAGGGGTTGTGTGCTCTATGCTAACATTAACTGCTTAAAGAGTGCATTGTTGCTGCCACAGTGACTCTTTTATTGTGTTCATGGGCTGTGTGTTTTGTGCTACTTAGTTAGAAAGCTGCTAAACAACAAAGTTCAGCGACTGTGTACTGTAAACCCAGCAGATTGTTATCGCTAACCATATAAATCTAACAATTTTTTGGAAATATAACAAATAATTCTTCTAGAATAACTTACCGAACCTAGCTTTAAGGGAACTTCCCTCAACAAAATTATTCCATTCAGAACACCCTGCAATCATTGAAACCATACAGACATACAAGGTACATGGTAATATTATTTGATAATATGGTCGGCATCTTCACATTAAATGCTCGATATCAGGGAAACACTGTCCATTCACTTTGACTGTGTGGGAGTACCAACAGACCCCACCTCTCCTCGTCCAGCTGTACTCCTGCGCTCTGTCATTGTTGAACATGGTCCGCCTATTGGTTAAGACAGCTTGATCCCAGATGTTGTGGTGGAGACATGTCAATAATTTTTATTCACCAAACAATATCAAAATTAACGCAAACTTCTTACCTCCCTAAACTAAATAGACAACATAACCAAACCAAACAAAGCCATCAAAAAAAGGATTACCAGATTTCCATCCTCATGAGAAAACAAAACACCAATCGAGGAAGGAGACAGAAACAATGATCAGGACTGCTTGGTCTGTGGAGGAAGAGAGCTCCTTCTCCTCCAACCTCTCTTAAATATGGAAATGGACTAATTGCCTGATAAGGACTACCTGAGAGAGGGGGAGGAGAAAAGATGAGGAGAAAACACAAAAAGTGCCTAACAAGGTTGTCTTAAAGTGTAACTCTCACCAAAGTGCAAGCTGAAAAAATTCAAACAAAAAAAGCCTAGGTTGCATTTTGGCGAGAGTTACACTTTAACATGACTAAATACCCTTTGCAGTGTGGACACATTAAATTGTGATATAGTAGAACAAAAACATCCAACAGTGGTGTCATAATGGAACAAAACACAGCCAATTGTAATTTCTCACTGGGTTCTACAGATGCAATTGTGATGTCACAGTGAAACAAGCACATCTTTGTGTTGTCAGATATTAATATACACATTCAATTGTGATGTCACATTGGAACGTACAATAACCAAATTGTGATGTCACACTGGAACAAAAACATCCAATTGTGATGTCACAGTGAAGTAAACATATCTAATTATGTTGTCAAAGTGGACTGACAACATCAATTGTGATAGCAGAGTTCTGACACCTGCATACATAGGAGGCTGTATGTGTCAAACTCGAAGAGGAGAGGGTAGGCTGAGCTCCCGCAGACCCAGAGAAAGACGAGGCTGTAAATATTCATGGTGGAGCTGTCAGTGTGCCATGCCTCTCTGCTGGCTCCTGTCACTCCATTGATCTTTCATACATGACATTCACGTCGAATGACTGCCCTGCCTCACCTCAATCATGTGGGAAGAGGTGCACTATCTCCCACCTGCTTGATGTCCGTTCCTCTAGGAGACAGGAGCGTGCTGCTCATCCCCTACATCCTGGCCTCTTACACCCCCTTCATATGCACATTTGATGATGCAAAAACCTTCTAAAGAGCCTTCCTGCCCAGATATGGCCAGAATTTCTGTTTAAAACATAAACAAGTGAATGTAATCAACAGAATTTGAAGAAACAACACTGTTGATGTTATGTCAAAGACATCTATGTACTGTGTTGCAGAGATATCTTCGGAAGTTAGCATGCTAACCAGCTAGCCCCTGCTCGTCCTGTCACATATGGCCTTATCCACCAGCACCAAGTGAACCCAAGCCGTGCCAATTTGTTTTCCATCACCAGTTTTACAGTCATGCTATGCAGGGTTGAGGGTGAAGTCTGAACAAGTGAGTCTTGAGTCTTTTGCGGAAGATGGCAAGTGACTCTGCTGTCCTAACATTGGTCGGGAGTTCATTCCACCACTGAGGTGCCAGAACAGAGAAGAGTTGTAAGCGACCTTTGTTTGCTCTCAGTGATGGTGATCAGTGCTTGGACCAGGAGTCCAAGGAGGAGGAGATTGCATCCTTTGTGAGGAAAGACCGGATCCTGCGGATGTTGTAGAGGGCAAATCTGCATCTCGACAGTGACTGACAGGTCCATGCAAGGGCAGTCTTTTCCCGGGATGAAGAGGAGTTCAGTTTTATGAAGGTTGAGCTTGAGGTGGTGTGCAGTTGTCCAGGCAGAGATGTCTGCCAGACATTCTGAGATGCGCATTGCAATGTGGGTGTCGGAGGATGGGGGAAAAGAGAGGAACAGTTGGGTGTCGTCTGCATAAGAGTGGTAAGAGAATCCATGTGATGTGATTGCAGAGCCTAGTGATCTAGTGTATAGTGAAAACAGAAGTGTTCCTAGTACTGAGCCTTGAGGGACACCAGTTTCCAGAATGCAGGGTTTGGACAAGGAGCCAGTCCATATGACCTGAAAGGTGCGATTTGTCAGGTATGATGTGAACCAGGTTAGAGCAGAGTCAGCAATGCCAAGTTCAGCCAGAGTGGAGAGGAGGATTTGGTGGTTGACTGTGTCAAACGCAGAAAATAGATTGAGGAGAATGAGGACGGATGAGCAGGACGAGTCTCTGGCAGCATGGAGGGACTCAGTCACTGTGAGGAGGGCCATCTCAGTGGAGTGAGCAGTCCGGAAGCCTGACTGACTGGGGTCAAGGAGGTCATTGTGTGAAAGATATGAGGCGCGTTCCAGGGTTTTAGACAGGAATGAAAGAAGAGACACAGGTCTGTAGTTTCGGATGTCAGCTAAGCCTAGGGTGGGTTTCTTTAGGAGTGGCTTTACTGTAGCTATCTTGAAAGGAGCTGGAATAAGGCCTGAAGTGAGGGAGGAGTTGATCAGGGTGGTGAGGAATGGCAAGATGTTGTGTGAGATGTCTTGGAGAAGGGAGGAGGGAATCGGGTCAAGGGATAGGTGGTAGCATGGTTAGACGTAACTAGTGTGTGAACATCAGCGGTGAGGGTTGGGGGAGGTGTTTTCTGGATGGGCATAGGAGTGAATGAGGAGCTGATGTCTTACTTTCTTAGTAAAGTAAGTTGGAAAGTCATCAGCAGTGAGGGAAGACGGAGGGGGAGGGAAGAGAACATGGAGGTTGGAGGCAGAGGACTTGATCTTTGACAGGTAGAAGGCAGATTTGGCTGCTGATACAGCTGAGGTGAAGTCAGAGAGGAGGCGGTGGTAGTGAGCAAGGTCATCAGCATGACGTGATTTTTTCCATTTTCTCTCTGCTGCTCGTAGCACTGATCTATTGGTTCGCAGAGTTTCAGACAGCCAGGAAGGGGGGGTGGTCGTGCTGGTCGGGAGGTGAGGAGACAGAGAGCGTCTAAAGAGGAGGAGAGGGAGGATAACAGCGTGGAGGAGGCTTCCTCAGTGGACATTAGAGAGAATTGTTCTGTGGATGGTAGTGTGGAAAGAACAGTTGAGGAGGGAGTGGAGGGACAGAGGGATTTCAGGTTGCGGTGGGTGGTGACTGTGTGAGGTGTAGGGGCGAGGGAGGTGGTGGACTTCAAGGGGAGAGAGAAAGACACAAAGTGGTGGTCGGACACAGTGAGCGGGGTAACACAGAGTGCCGAGGTACTACAGGACCTTGTGAAGACCAGGTCAAGTTGGTTCCCGGCCTGGAGTGCAGCTTCTCTGGGTGGATGTTGAAGTCACCCAGGACAATGAGTGGTGTGCCATCATCAGCGGAGCAGCTTAGGAGGGCGTCCATCTCATCAAAGAAGTCCCGGAGAGGACCGGGAGGGCAATAAATCACCGCAATGTTGAGCTTGAAAGGAAGGGTGGCCGAGACAGCGTCAAATTCAAATGCAGATCTGGGTAGGTGCTCCAGGGAAAGGACCTGGTAGGACCACATGGGTGTGATGAGGAGTCCAGTTCCTCCTCCTCGACCTGTTAGTCTTGGGGAGTGTGAGAATGAGTAGGCAGTTGAGAGGGCAGCTGGAGTGGCAGTGTTTTCTGGGGTGATCCAGGTCTCCGTAAGGGCCAGGAAGTGGAGAGTCTGCAGGGAGTCATAGGCAAAAAATGGTGTCTGCCTTCTTGACTGCAGACTGGCAGTTCCATAGCCCCGCTAGTACTTCAAGTTCAGTACCAGTGGAGAATGTTGGATGACAGAGATCAGCTGGGTTACAGCCTTGAGTAATTGGTCTCCGGTGAAATCTTCTCTGGTCTGATGTCCTGACTTGGATTCGGTAGGACTCATGGTTGCGATGGGTGGTGGACAGTGAGTGACTTGGACTCCCTTGATGGACTCCCATAGAAGAGAGACTCCTTAAGTCTTTGTTCGACAGTCTTCATTCGGCTGTCCTGGCGCAGCAGCTGACGCTAGATTTACCTCATGCAGGGTTAGCTCCGCCCAGCAATCAAATCTATCTACCACAGCTGAGTTGGCCAAAACTGGCTAATAACCACTCAGCATCAACAGTTTCACAAGAATTTTACACAAAAGGTATCTAGACAAGATTAAATATGTCAACTAACCCTCCTCACAGAATGCCAAAACACTGGATCTACAGTTACTTTCTGACTTACCAGCAGCAGTTTCACAGCTTCTTTCACTTAGACAAAGTGTACCAGGACCAGTGATGGACCTGTTCTGGAGTAGGGCTGCTGCTATGTCTTGCAACTGCGGCCAACCTGTAACAAGCACTCGTCTACCCCTCAAACAATTGTGTGTTGCAAATTGACACTGAACTCTAAAAATGTCTTTCTCTCAAGTTTTTTGCAGAGACAAAGTCAGTGTGTTTAGCTCTCAGTACTTTTATAGCTTCTTACTGAATCTCTTTAGTTTCTCTCATCTTGTTTATACTTTCAAACATATAACTTCCTGTAATGCTGCTTCATAATAAAAGCTATCAAATGACTAAATAATGGGGTGCTTTTATTGTGAAGAAGTTAAAGGAAATTGAATGTGTTTGTAACTGACTTTGCAGAGCCACTTTCTTTTTTTTGTTCAAGGTATGTTTATTAATTTTTAGATTATTAACAACAAACAAAACATAAGAAACAAACACACCATAAAAAAAAGGGGGGGGGGGGGGACATTGGAATAGATATAAAAATCTAGGTAGCACATTCATTTTAATGGTGTTAATTCTACCTCCTAATGATAGTGATAATAAGTTCCAATGTTCAAAGTCTTGTTTCAGAGACTCTTTAAGTGGGAGGAAGTTGGTTTTATAAAGGTATTCAAAATTTATTTATTTTTACTTACTTTAAAGGGCAGTGAACTAAACACAATATGTAAGGCTGCAGGGTTGATGGGCATCATTTCACTTTTTTGTGTATTTACTTTTATAACCCGATATTCTCCCGAATGTATCTAGTAAGGTAACTGTTCGTGGCACGCTGCTTAGCAGGTCGAATAGGTACATGACCATATCATCCGCATAAAGGGATACTTTACTTCAGAATAATTGCAATGTCGCCACGTAGTGCAATCGCTAGTGGTTCGTTCGCCAAGGCAAATAAAAGTGGTGACAAAGGGCAACCTTGTCTGGAAGAGATAATCCCACTCCACCTGATCAAATGCTTTCTCAGCATCGAGTGATGAAAGTATTTAAGGCATATCGGATGGCGTGGGATTGTAAAGGATATTCATTAGTCTGCGTATATTAGAAAAGGAATGATGACTTTTGATAAATCCTGTTAGATCATCAGCAATGATAGAGGGCAAAACAGTTTCTAAACGACGGGCTAATATTTTCGCTAGTAATTTACTATCAACATTCAATAAGGAAGTGGGTCAAAATGAGCTGCATTCTAACAGGTTTTTATCTTTTTTAGGAGTTAATGAGATGACTGCTTGTCTCATTGTTTTGGGTAGTGAACCGGAGATGAGTGATTCTTCGCAGACCGAAAGCAATATGGGAGCAAGTTCAGTGGCAAATTTTTTAAAGAATACACTCGGATACCCATCCGGTCCAGGGGATTTCCCGTTTTGCATAGACCTGGTTGCTGCATTAAATTCTTCTTTCGAGAAGGGACTATCTAATTCAGTGGCTGTTTCCTCATTGATTATAGGGATTTTAAGGGTGCTAAAAAAATAATTAAATAAAGATTCATCATAACTGCATTCTGAGGCATAAAGCTTTGAATAGAACATATGGAAACACTGATTGATCTCTAACGGGTCTGTAAGTTTAATACCCATCTCATTGTTTATTGCAGCTATGGATTTGTCTGCATTCCTTTGACGTAGCTGGTGGGCCAAAATCTTCCCGGTCTTTTCACCATATTCGTATGTCTTATGTCTTGATTTGTGTATAAGGTTTTCAGCATGTTTTGTTGATAAGAGATTGAATTCAGTTTGAAGAATTAATCTTTGCTTAAATAGATCAGGTGATGGAGAATGGGCCAATGTCTAATTCCAGTTTGTAACATCAAGTTGTAGTATATCTCTGGTTAATTTTTTAAGGTGTTCATTTTGGGTTTTTTTTTGTTTGGGCATTATACGATATAATTTGCCCTCTAAGATATGCTTTCATTGATTCCCAGATTACTGAAGAGGACATCCCTGGAGTTTGATTACATGCTAGATACTCAGTTATCTCAATTGAGATGAATTTGACAAATCCACTATGAGAGTAATATCAATAATGGAGCATGATCCGATAGTACTATTGCCTGATATTCACATTCTCTGATTAATGGAAGTAATTGACTGTCTAAAAAATCATCTATACGCAAATATGTTTTATGGACTGGTGAGTAGAAAGAAAAACTTTTACTTTTAGGGTTCTGGAAGCGCCAAGTATCAGCCATCCCATATGAATTAAGAAACAGTTGAATCGCCAGTGCTGCTTTAGATGGGGCTGTGGTTTTGGGTGAGCTACGATCCAGTGAGGGTGTCAATTCATATCTCCCCCTAGTATGAGGTGATGTGTGTCCATATTGGGTAGACGTGAGAAAAACGTAGTAAAAAATTTACTGTCATCCCAATTTGGTGCATACACATTTGCCAGGATGACAGGGGTGTTGTTTAACCTACCCACAGCTATTATGTAGCAACCACTGGGATCTGCCTCAACCCTTGACATGATGAATGGAACATTTTTATTAATAAGAATTGCGGCTCCCCTAGATTTTGAGTGGAAATTGGAATGATAGGATTGACCCACCCATCCTGCTCTTAGTCTAAAATGGTCAAAGGTGTTAAGGTGGGTTTCTTGAAGGAAAGCAATCGCTACATTAAGTTGATTTAAATGTGAAAACACTTTTTTACGCTTCACTGGATGGTTTAAAGATTTAACATTCCAGCTCACGAAGGTGACCTGACAGCCACCTGGTTTCTTCACATTCACGTGTGGTCTAACCATATTCTGTTATAGGGGACATACATTTAAATGTACAGTAATATATGATGGATCTAATTAGTTATACATATACAAAGATAAACCCCTCTACTAAGACATTAACAGACAAGACAAAAAAGGGAAAAAACAAAAAAAAGTTTGGTGCAGTGTTCTCCCATCTCCAGTCACCAATGGGAACGTGGTGACTACTAAACCCCTCCTAAAAAAAATCCACACATTACGTGCTTGTGAGAGGAAACGCTAGTCTCGCAGGTTGCTCTGCTCTTATCTAAATGTAATTTAAATGAGTAAAGAAAATAGAAAAATGAAAATAAAAAGGTGGCGCCCTTAAAACAGTAAGCCAACACCTCTAGACATTTATTGGCCATTCAATGCTCTTAAATATACTGTAAAACAGAGATGACTGATTGTGTAAATGACTAATACAACAGATTATAGTCTAAACTGTGGTTGTTAGGGCTGTCACTTTTTAAAAAAAATCAAGTTTGAACGAATTTGAAATGACATGCAATTTATTCGAATGAATTCAAGCTAGCAGGTGAGTCCGCAGATTTGTTGTTGTCGTTGTAGAGTAAGACAGCTGCTTTGTACAAAGTTGACAGACAGCTTTATCTTTGTTAGTTACTTTTCCATCTACGTTGTAGACCCCAAAATACTTCCATACACTACTTCTCAGATGCTTTGGTGTCGTGACTGTCCGCTCAGGACGGCTTTGCTCGCTAGTGTCCTCCATTTTCGTAGCAAACAACATAATATTACTAGCTGAATTGATAGGTCAATGGTCAATAGGGCATGCAATAGGTCAAGCTGATAGTGAAGTTTTAGAGCGCCCTCTGCTGGATCACAAGGCGAGCTTCAAACTTCAAACGGTCTGTTGCGCTTCTAGACTGTACATTTTGATTTCGAACAGGTCATTACATTCGAATAAGAACTTTTCCCTCCACTTTCGAACACATTTTTTCAAATTTCGTATAAAAAGTGACAGCCCTAGTGGTTATCAGCAATAACCAGTGATCCTGTTATTCCAGCCTCCCCAGAACAGTCCATACCTTACTTTATTCCACTTGAACAGTGTTCATGTGTTACTCACCAAATGAAGGTCATGGAGAAAATGAATGGAAAAGGTGGGGAGAACAGTTCACTATGCATGCTGTGAGTGTGAGGTCCATAACACAGTGAGACAGATATATAATCTTTAGAGGATGTTTGCCTTCACATAAGCCATAGCCTCAGCCGCGTCGTGAAACTGTCTCTCGGTCCCGTTGTGTGTGATCCTGAGCCGGGCTGGATGAAGTATCCCGTACCGGATGCCGTCCCGTCCTCGAAGCAGTTTCCTGACATCGTTAAACGCCAATCTTGGTGGATAGTCGGGGAAGATGGAGATGGTGGACCCGTTGTGCTGCAGTGGACCAGCCTCCCTGGTCTGGCGGAGGACCTCCACGCAGTCTTGGTAGTAGTGCAGCTTTGCTATTATGGCTCGGGGTTTCCCATCTGGTCTCTTTGGTTGGAGACCTCGGTGAGATCTGTCAATCAGCACTTCTTTATCCATCTTCAGAGTCTCTCTGATCAGCTTTGAGACAGACACTGGAGAGCTTGAGCCGGGCTCCTCTGCCACATTCAGTATACGGATGTTTGATCCCTCCCCTTCCAGGTCCAGCCACTTCTCCTGCAGGTTCTCCACACTCTTCTTGAGCTTGTGCACGGTGCTCTGTAGAGATGTTATATCGTCTGAACCGGCGGTTAGTCTGCGCTCCATGTCAGACATGGTCGTTTTAATTGTTTCCTTGTCGGACCTTAGCACAGCGGTGTTACTTGCAATTTCCATTTTAACCGCTTGCAGTTCCGACTTAATCACACCAAATTCCACAGCCAACGCATCCTTCAGGTCTTTTTGGAAAAGACCAGCTATTTCTGTTTTGAGTGAGGACAGCAGCTTGGCCTTCATGTCCATTAGAGCCGGCTCGAGGCATAAGCGAACTTAGCGGCTGCTTAGTTTGCTTAGCAGCAGTTCGCTTAGCAGCCGCTGAGCAGCCACTTAGTTTTTTTGTCCAATCGAGAAAAAAAAAAGAAAAATGACTTTTGGCCGTCCCTTGAGGTCAATCGTAAATCAGAACATAAATGAAGTATTTACGCCATGCATGTAATTAGGGGTGGAGCCGAACCCGAATACGGTATCCGGAAAGGCACAAATAACGTGTTTTTTACGAATACTTATTTCGAACAAATACTTAAAAAAATATTTGTATTCGGGAACAAGAAAAACATCACATCAAAAAGCTACGTTTCCTCATGAGACCGCAGTACATGCCCAGATGAGTGAGTGAGTGACGTTCAGGAGTCGGGGGTGGGGGCGTCAAAACACCGCTGTTCCGACCCCCCCGCCCCCGCAGCTGTCCATGGTGCTGCTGAACCAGGTGACGTTGTTTGCACTCTGCGTTGTGGCTTGTCTGTGAAACGCGCGCTGCTCAGGGACTGGGCAGATCTGTCCCACTTGCTTTGTCCCTCACTCCGTTGGGAGATCTTCCACAGAGTAAAAGAAATACACATTGTTTCTCTCCCCCGCTCCGCTCGAGCGCGGCTGAACGCGGCTTGAGCCCACTTCACGGGCGCGAGGCTGCTGCAGCCGGCGACCCTGCTGACAGCAGACCGGGGGAGAAAAAAAATTCTTTGCTCTGTGCTTTGGTTGGGTTTTAGGCAATGAAGAGAGGAGTTGGTTAAGTTTAGTAAAAAGACCAGGTAGAGGCCAGAAGCATAATGACCGTTAGCTATAGGCTGTCATATTATTTACAGATCAAGTTTAGTTCTTGGAGCTCTGTGCATTAGAAAGAACAGTTCTTTTAAGTATTATTTGTTTTTATTCTGTCTGTTCAACGTCCTCCAACAAGGACGGGTGGTGGTGGGGTTCATAATGTTCACAATGATATTTTATTAGTTGTTGGTTTAACCATGGATGAGGTAATGGCTGTTATGTTATTTTCTTTTCAATGACATTCCTTGTTACATGTTCATTGCTGGATTTATGGAAAAACATCAACCAATATTGCATATCCATAATTATTATAATGGATAATTAAAGAATACTTACACTATAACGAAAATTAGAAGTGTAACTCAAAAAAAAAAAAATGTACGCCTATTTTGAATTTAACTCGAATACAAATACAAATACTTTCCCCCTCTCAACAAATACAAATACAGATACAAATATCGGCTGCTCTACACACCCCTACATGCAATACAGCTGTGTTGCTTTTATTTTGAAAATGGTGCCTTTGTTTTTTTATTTATGTGCGGATGCGCATGTACGCACAAGCGTGGACAGCTATAGATGATGCTAGCAACTAGCCCTCAAAGTGTCAGCTCACGCCAAAAAAAGAAAGATTGATACCGAATGTCGTATTTTTAACAAGACATGGACTGCTAAATATTTATTTACAGAAGTCAAAGGTAAAGCCGTGTGCTTAATTTGTGGTGCAGAGGTCGCGAAGAGCGAGCAAGGGTTAGGGTTAGTATTTATTTATAAGTATTTGTAAGAATTTACGTAGGTTACTCGCCATTTACATGAGAAAAAAAAGCGGAAAGCGGTTGAAGACTAGTGGTATTGTAGGTGGTTTTCCTGTATATTAATGTTGGTGAAGGGCGGCAAATAAGAAGTTACATCAAGTTTCTTGCAGAGCTCACCCAACACACAACCTACCCCATTTTCTGCTCACTAGCGCCCCCCAGAGCCACTTTCTTAGCGGTGATTCTTCAATAGTACTGTGGGGGACAGTACAAGTGCATCATTGTTGTAAGTCACATCTTGAAGCAGGTTGCCCAGTTGTGGTGGAAATGCAAATCCCTGCCGTGCTGAGTTAAACAGAGTACAGCTGGGATGGCAGATGTAACGGAAAACGGCAATAGTACCACTTTGTACTGCAAGACACATGCTTTCTGAGATTTTGGTGTAGTAAATGAACAAATGAACTCAAAAAAAAGTCAAGAAAGGAAAAACCTTTACACGTACTAAAAATAACAATTCCACCGCACACAGTCTGAATTCAAGTTTCTCCCTTTTACCAAACTAAGATGACCTTAACTGCCTCCTATCTCCTGTCTTCAAACTGATCCTCTGCGGTCTTGGAGGCTGTGTTCAGTCCCATTGTGGTGTCCAGCCATGTTCACTCTCTGGCTGCTTAACCCAGATGAGCTGAGCCCTGTTGCCTGGAGTAACTCCCCCATGATTCAAAGTCTCTAGGGAAGTCACAGTTCTGAATTTTTTCAGCCGGAATTCTGAGTTTCGAGTCAGCATGCTGCATAGAACATCATGTTGAGTGACTCCAAAATGCAAGCCTGCTACAACAGTCAAGTAACCAGTCAAGACATCCCCTTGCTGCACATTGAAGACTAGCCTATCTGACGGCTGTGATAGCCCACAGAGAGCAGCTGTCTTAATCCTTCTCTGAGGTTTTGCAATTTCTTGCAGACCTGCTGTGTCACATAGCGGAGTATTCTTTGGTGACGAGACCACTGTCTTTCCTTGCCTTGCCTCATCAGATACAGATTTTAGTATGTGTATGCACACTTTTATCAGTTTTTCTCACCCACTGAATAAAGGAATATGATAGAGATAATGTGAAACCACCCTTGTCAGCCATTTTTAAGCTAGGTGTAGCAGCATGGTGGTTTGGAAATTAGCACCAATAAAATGTCTCACATGATACTTAAGAGACCAGTCTCTAAGCTAATATAAATTACATCATTCTAACTATGTAAAGGGTCTGTTAAACTTATGTATTGTCCTGGAAGCTACTCTTCAGTTTATGTGAGTGGACTTCATTTCTAAACTAACATTAGCTACTCTTGCTCTCTGTTAGTGGAGAGAGGCACTGAAACGAGGCACTGTCGCGGAATATCTGACGCAAGTCCTTTACAAATCTTCAAAAGAAATCCAGTCAAGCAGTATTAAACAACTTAAACAAATTGTCCACAGGCTTGTATAGGCAACTGAGACAGATGGTGAAGGTCTCATTTCTCACGTCATGTTACAATTCACTAACATTCAACATTCAATCACACATGGTCATGCATGTAATTAATTACATGACTCTCAGGTCATCCCTTCTTGGTGAAAGTAGGGCTGTTACAACCATCCTCAGTCTCCCCTACAATATTAACTGAAAAAAACAAAACCCAAGTTCTATAATAAACCATAGTTTTCCTTTAAATACATTAAAGTTCCCTTCTGTGGTTTTATTGGTCGATTTGGACTGCTTCTCACATTTTACAGAGCCCTGCCTTTATATAATCCTTGATATCAATGTAGGGTAACCTGAGGCAATGAAACCAGCTCTTCTGATTTCTAATTCCAGTTTGTTATGCACTGTTTATATTATCTGTTCAATCGTGTACTGCGAATAGAAAGACAACATGCTGTTCCTGGGGGGAAAAACGTGGAATCTGATCAACATGGATGTCGCTGTTTCATGTCTGTTTTTACAGAGCCTCAAGGTACTGCTGAACATTTCCACTCCTGATAGCTAGGGGAGCAGATCCTCAGTGTTTGCTATGAGTCACATTTGCATATAGATCTTAGTGATATATACTTTAATAAGACACAGCTTATACTGTTATGTCTATACTGTATGTGATTACATTTCAGTGCTTATGATTATTGATTTCCTGTGCACACTGCTGCTTTTCTTAGGTAATAATTACCCATCCAAACTGAAAGGCACCAGGCCAATGTAATTGCTTTCATAAGACCTTTATATGCTCTGTTTCATTGTGTTTTCAGCAGAACAATCAATACATTGATAGAAGACAACCTGTGTTTACTGACACACATTTCTGTAGTTTTCTTTTTGCATTCAGCATGCAGTAGAGCCTGAGACACTTTGTTCGTGTTGATGCTCCTCTTCTGTCCCCTCTGGCCCTTGTTCTGGTCATGCTTCATGAACCCTGGCTGATGTACAGGTGGATCTCAGAGATGGAGGGCCAGGCAGCCAGGGGCCATGGCTTGTTTGCTGAGAGGATGAAAAAATCTGTCATTATCCTCTGCAAACCATTCCTCTCACGCTGCCTGGGACCCGACTGTTAATTGCCCTGAGAATTCCTCCAAACAGAGACACTGAGAAGAAACATCACTCAAATGGCTGTCATGGTCAATCAGCTTTCATGACACTTAGATAGAATTGTTTTTTCTTTATGGAACAAATGTTAAAGCATGATTTCCCACTAGGTGTTGTTATTTCCAAGCAGAAGGTGTTACACTGAGCAACAATTCTATTATTTATCTATCTTTGCAATATCCAGTTGTTGTCTACACTACAGTCTATTGTCTAATTGTCAAAATATGATATTAAACAGGCATGTCTTTTTCATTACAGACATACTGTATGTCATTCAGCATATAATGCTGCATTCATGCAATGCTGGCAGAATGGGAGAAACTGAGAAAGATTCTTGTGGTCTGACTGAGTGTTGGCATGATGTCAAGATGGTTACCTACATTGCTAGTCATACCTTAAACATCTGAATTAGAATTTTTGTGTGACATATTTGATGGAGTGGAGTGGAGTTATCTGAGACAATTTATTGTTTCTTTTTAACTTGTTGAATAGGTTGAATTAAGACTTAAAGGTTAAGATTCAAAATTGTTAAAATTATTTAGATGTAACCAGTCATGGAATGTTACCAAGTACATTAATTTTCTCAAGTTGTGTGCTTAATTAAATTTTGAGGCACCTGTACTTTACTTGAATATTTATATAATATTTCAATATTTTTGTAGGTAAATATTGTACTTTTTACAACACCTCATTTGATAACTTCAGTTGGCCTACTAGCAATTTTTCAAATTGCATGCTGCATCAGAGCCAAAGTATTGCATATTCAAATTAAAAAACACTGATTCCAATAATCAGAAAAAAATTATGAAAATATAAATACTGAAATATGTACAAGATGGAGTGTGAGGAGGTGTCTGAGGTGTTGGAGGCAGGTTGACTGGCGGAGTTGGTCGATCAGCGTTAATCTTGATCTCTGGACACGAGCGGAGAAGGCAGGATTAATATAAGGCAAAACAACAAGTAACACAAAATAATTCTAAACTACAGTTTCTCCAAGCGCCACAAGAACTGGCGAAATCATCTGGCAGCAAGCACAAGGTGAACAGGGCTTTTCAGCAGACGCTGATTGTCAGTTTGCTGCAGGTGAGATTAGACATCAGCCACATCAGAGGAGAGGTAGCCCCGCCCAGCCGCTCACGGCACCTCTGAAACACCAACCACACAGAAAAACACAGCAAAAAGGTTCAAATTACAACAGTTACTCATACAATTGTTTATGCATCCCTAAACAGCCAGAATACTATTGTTGCTGTACAGTACAGCTGTTAACTAGTGAGCAACGGTACACTCCAAGAGTGTGTGTGTCTGTGTGTTTGAATTCAAGTTGTAGGTACACTGGTAGGACAGGTTTGGTTATTAGCAATAAATACTATTGAGAGTATTGAGAGAATGGCCAAATTAATGAAGCTCCATACCATTTTTTCACTGTTACCCCACACCGAATTCTTGTGAGATTTACATGTAGACTGATGCATTATTATGGATCCTACTGATCTTCTTACAAGACCCGCCTAACTCTGCCTTTGATTGGTAAGCCTTGTTGGTTGCATTGTCTATGCTTGACTCTAACTGTTAACTCACACACAGTAGATCTGGTAATCAGTAGTAGGTCTGTTTTCAGCGGGTTAAGCTGTAGTTTTGCGGGTAAACACACGGGTCTCTTCAGCCTCTCCTCCGGTCTTGTGCTGCTCCTCTCTCTGACTTTACTGTTTAATTACACAACAAAAGAGAGAAGAATTAGTTATCAAACATGCTATTTCAAAACTGAATGTTCAGGGACTGTGTCTTTAATGGGTTGACGTTGTGTTTTTATGAGGGGTGGATGTCATAAATAATAATTGAAAACCAATAGTGATCAATTAAATACATTTACTTTTTAATTAAAATGTAATTTGATAGGAATTAAACACAATTTAACTTTTAATATAAAAACTGTTACTCATTAATGAAATATATTTCATGTTAAAATAAAGTTTCAATGCATGGGAAATAAATGCAAATGAACTTTTAATATAAATCTATTACTCATTAATGTATTTAATTTTGACGTGACTAATTTACGGTAATATATTGCAATCATAACTTCATTCTGCGGACATTTCAATTGGAAAGAGCTTTTATTTTACATAGAAATAGCTTATTGTGCGCTTACAAAGCGCCAAAACTAACACTGTGGATCCACATAGTGACAAACCTCAAATCAGGTTGTGACGAGCACAAAGGCAAACAGCAATTATAAATACTTTACAGTATTCAGAAGTAGCACATAAATAGGACACAGTGGTCCACAAAACTCACAATAAATGCAGCTTGCAATACACGCAAGGCTGTAGCCAGGATTTTAGAAATATTGATGTCATGCGTCCCAGCCCTGCTAGGGCATTAAATCGATGCATTTATTGTGAGTTTTGAGAGTTAAAAGCACTTAAGAAATAATGTCACTGCCAGCACATTTAACTAGAATTCAACAGGAGATAAGTGACAAGTGATGGACAATTTTGACAGCCTAATTCATGTTAAATTTAGTGGTTGTCCAGGGAAGAAAGAGGAGCTGGAATTTTTTTTTTCAGCTTAGAAAATTATCATTAGTTTGATTTTGAGGTATTTCTTTGAAAAACAATTACTTGTTCTGTTCTGTAAATTCCAAGTTGTATAAAATAATTGAAAAGATACACAGGCCTAATACACATGTCTTTAAATTAAGTAGATAAAAATTAAATGCCCTTTAAAATGAGAAGATACTATAAATGTAATTTTTATTTGCAATACAATATAAAGAAGATGTATTTTTCATTAGTATTCAATGGAATTGTTAAAATGAGGTCACTGTAACATTTTGGTAATAATCACTGGACACACACCTCTCTGCCTGTGCCTCATTTCCTGTCTGCAGAGATTCTGGTACATGAAGGAGCAGCACAGAGAGCAAAAGGAATTAGAAAATCTTGTCATTACAAAATCTTAAGCAGCACAATGACCCAGAATAGACTAACTTGTGTCACATATACATGTACATGCAAACATATTTATTGCCCTGATGTGATCTTCCATGAACCTTGCCTGAAGCCTGGCTCGGGCCACTTCTGGAGTAGGCGATAACAGACAACGTGACTGCAGTAGGGTACTTGTTCATTCAAAGCTGCTGGTGTGCAGTGTAACTCTTGTTATAATGTATTTTCAACCATGAATAATTTTGTAACTGAAAATGTCAGAGCAGAAACTCCTAACACACTGTTAGATACAGATACTCCCATCTGACTGAAAAATTTGGACACGTCACTTTTTAAATTAATACAGATGAGTAATTATTGAGCTCAGAACTTGAATGCAGTCACTCCTGCTTCTGTTCCTGTGATGTAACTTTTTGCTTATTACTGCCATGACACTAAGCAGTTGATCGCACTTTCGGTGATTAGCGAACCCCTGGTGGCCAGGGGGCCCAAGGCAGCCGCTTAGTTCGCTTATGCCTTGGGCCGGCTCTGATGCTAGTCTTATAATGACAGGTGATTCTGAATGTCAAGTCAGGGTTTTGGAATGGAAAGTTTGGAGAGTCTACCTGTATTCCAGGACACATTTCATTAGGCACTGAAAAGGAAACTTGTAAAACGCATCAATATGCATTAAAGGTATAGTTGGTAATCCTGTTCAGAAACACTTGTTGTTATACTGGGTGAAATGGTCTTTCCACCCTGAGAGTAGTCCATACATAATGTGTTCAGGAAAAGGAAGGAAATAAATCAGACCTCTGTGGCAGCTGCAGGCCTGTAAAAACTCTGACCAATCCCTCCCTCTCGGTCCGAGTTGAAAGAACCAATCAGATGCCTTCATGTCTCGTCCTGCCTGCACCCCCCTCTGTCCCCCCCTCCTCCCTGCGCGCACTCATCACGTGTCACGTGTTGCCGGATATATTCAGCACACTGCATATGGAGTTAGCAGGCGATCCACTCCAGGTCAGAAGGTGGCGGTAATGCACACCTAACAGTTGTTTGCCAACAGCCATAAAACAGCAGAAGAAGAAGAGTTAGCACAGTTAGCAGGAGAGAACGATGTCAGAGGAAATGCAGCCAAAAGTAGCACTTCCAGAAGTGATGCAGAGGTTGCTGTCTTTCTGTTGGACAGGTAACTGACGGACTGTCTGATGCGCGTTCAAGTTTGTGGGGGCGGGGCTTTGGACGGAGCACTGACGGGAGGGGGAGAAGGGGGTGGAGCTTAGACGAGGTGCCACTTTCAAATCTTGCTAGCTCTCCAACATTACCAACTATACCTTTAAATACCAGGTTAATACCAACTTGTCTGTCAGTGGGGTCATTTTGTAAGCTGAGGCAAATTTTAACCGAACACATAGCCGCCATAGCCTATAATTAATTAAACGCCAGTCTTACCGCTGCCACTTGAGGATCATGATGGCCAAACTGTTGGTCGATTTTTTGGTATTTGGAAACCTAAGGCTCTAATGCCTGCTTCCTTCTATCTCCAAGCTCTTCAGCTTCTCCTTTACTTTTTGACATTTTTATCTGATCTCGCTGTTGTTGATGATTGTTAAAGCAACAGGGGGCAAGCAAGGTCATTGGTCAAACACATTTCCCAGCAAGCCTTCCTCTCTACTTTTGCGAAGAAAACAACCAAATTAAATAAATGATGGATTGCCTAGGCCTCCATCATTTTTTTTATTTGTAGTAAAAACAGTTTTCAGACATTCCCATGGCCTAAGGCAAAATATTATTTATATAATATAATATTATATATTCAGTACAATAAGGGAAAGTGGTATATATAGTGGCTAGCTTGACATATCTGCTAGAGGTTGATACATTTGTAACTTTTCACCCAGTTGATTGAAGATAATGATCAAAAGAAAGGTAGGGTTAGTGGAGAGGAAAGTAGGGCCAGTCTAAGCGAAAGCCTCTGACTGGCCCAACAATGCAGCAGCCCACTGGGATTTGTCCCGGTGTGCCAGATGGCCAGCACACCACCGTCCCTCTCTCTTGACCAGTAGACTAGGGCCATGAAAATCTCTGTCAGCATATGCTATTCTGTGCATTTTGAGAAAAATTGACTAAAAAAGAGAGTGAAAGTGTGAGTTGGTTTTCATGGTATTTGTAAACAGAAGCAATATTTTCAGCCTAATCAGCAGAAAAACAGACTGCTGTAATTTTTAGCCTTTATGTCGATCTCAGTTTAACATTATGACAAAAAACTACAGCTGGATTTCATCTATCAGCTGAGTGCCTGATCTAGGCTTTCCTCCCTTGTACCCTGGGTGCTTATAGTTCGGCTGTACAAACAGAGGGAGGGACATAATCCTGGGTCTTGATAAATTACTGTTTAATCATACCACTAAAGAGACACAAATTAACTAGCGTGCTATTTCCTAACGTTATGTCAAGTACACAGACTTCAGTTGCAAATTCTTCTAACTCTTTAAACTGTACAACTTGTGGATTGATCAATTTACAGATAATGCATATAGTAATTGTGTAGCGAGACGCTTAGTGATGGTGACATATAGTTACGTGACTGCAATGTAGTCATGTTTATAGCCTAACAAGAGCAATTTACTTACAGCAACTTAACTGACACTTCGAAAATCACAAAAGTGGTGTTCATCTATGAAAATGATCATGCTGAACAAAATGTACAAGTATCATAAGCCTGTGTTTGCCACAGAGCTTATTTTCAGCGATATTCCAAAATCTAGTTCAAATTTCACAGTTCAGACTGTGTGTAAAAAAACAAATATAAAGAGTGTTGCATGTTACAGTGTCCTTAAATCTGATAAATCCAGTTTAGATGTCCCAAGTCCCAGTGTGATTCCCCCACATCCAGCTCTTTCCAATATCACATTAAGATTAAGTTTAGAGATTTGGCCAAATCATTATCTTTCTGAAAATGTTTCATATCAGTTGACTCATTTCACTTCATGTCTTCACTTTTACCTGAAGATCTTCCGTGGTTGAATCATTACGGTAATTACAGTAGTTTGTCTTTATTCATGTGCATAATTTGGTCTGTGCTTTTCTCTTCATCAGGCTACACCAATGACCATGACTAATTAAAATGCACACATTAGCTTGAATATTTAGCTACATTACGGCTGAATGAGGGATTAATAGTTGTTTTGAAGCATATATGGTGTGTATATATTAAACTTGTAAGTTTTAACACAACAGACACACTTACTCCTCATTGTCAGCCCTGTGCTCTGGTGACTTCACAGCTGCAGCCTACTGCACTGTGCATTAGTAATTTGACTGTTTAAATAAGCGGTAAGTGCAATTTGAAAGCCAAACTCTTACTGCAGCTTCGGCCATTATGCTGCTTTGAACAGTCATGTGGAGATATGGCTGTAGTCGAGTGTCAGCAGACCTGGTATCAGCTGAGCAACAGCCGCTTAAGTTAATGTGCGCAAATTTTATAAAATAATAGATTAATGAAAGTGCTGCCACACAGTCAAGGGACTGACGAGACGCTTTAACTCTTGATTATACAGTTGTATAGCGCTGATTTTTTAAATTCTAATGTTATGTATGAAAATAAATATAGGCCTATATTTTTAGGAGATAATTACCGAGGTGTGGACCTTGGTAACCTCACAGCTTGCTACAGCGATGACTGTATGTATCAATCTCCATAAACTGAGCAAACAGATAAGGACACTGCTTGTCCTTTACACTGTAGACAGTTACTCTTCCTGTGTGTTTAGTCAGCATGTATACTGAGTCTGTCCCAAGGACAATACACCTGGCAACATCACCTGCTGAAGAAGCGCCTGTACAAGCAAACCATCTGAAATCAATTTGTCAGCTGACACAAAGTTAAGGCCATCGGGCAGGTTCATCCCTGCAGGGGAAAGGACTTAAAGGCAGACACGTTGTAGAGCAGTGATGGCTGAGACAGGTTGTAGATTTGAGAACAAGTCTACGGTTATATGGTTATACTATATGGTTTGATATGTTCCTCATCAAACATAAATTATTTCACCCACCCATACCCTACTCCAGTTCTTATGACCTGTCCAATCAGAGGACTGAGATCTGCGCACCACATTATGCACACACAGACGCACTGCAGTGCTCCTTCTGCTCCAGTTAAATAGAGCATTTCTTACAATGTGAACTGTTTCGAGATTTCAAGGTAATTTATAATTCACAACATGTAAAAATAGAATAAGAATCAAAGATATGATACACAAGTAAGACTAAAACTAAGAATTCCTTGAGCTTGTGAAATGTAGTAAGTAGGGAGAAAGTTTTCCCCTCGATCCATTTCCTAGGACAGGGACACAGTCAAATAAAATGACATGTTTTATTTCTTCACATTCTGTGTGTGTGGAGTAGACAGCAGCAGCAGGGCTGGGCCAGCAGGGCTACTGTGATTACATACCTAATTAGCATTACAGTGGACCTTTTTGTTCACTTAATGGACTTTTGTCCAACAGATCTCCCAGCCCCCACAAGGTGCATTGTCACACTAAGGGCAAGAGCTTTTGTAACACTACAAATCTGGTGTTTTGCTATTCTTTTTTTTAAAAATACGATTCCTCTGTGGTGGACTTGAATAGCAGGTACAGTAGAGACGTGAAAATACAGACAAAAACAGCCTAGCTGATATTTTGTCTCTCGACCTGAATTAATCATCCTTGTCCTTCCCAGTGTTGGCATCTCCACGCTCTCCAGCATCTCCACCTACCAGCCTCCTGCCTACACACCTCTGCCACCAGCCACACTCCTTCCATGACCCCCCTGAGATGAAACTACTCCAGGACCTCTACCTACTGGTAACCCTGCACCACCACCACCCAACCTGCCACTATGCTTCTCTGCATTCTCTGGAGTTTCCTGACCTCGAGTAACCCCTCTCCTCACAGAGCCTTCTTCATCCTGCTTCAACTAGCTACCCCTGAACTGCACTTTGACTCATCTTTGTTAAATAAATCCCCTTTAAACCTTCTCCAGTATGGTTGTCTGCTTTTGGATCCATCTACGAACATTCAAACGGTCACATATTGATGGATAACATCATCCCATAACTCATAAAATTGCATTTACAAAACATGTAGAGCCTAAGAAATTGACAATAAATATATTTTGGCGATTTTGATAGCAGGTCTGAACAGCCTTTTGTAGTTATGTTGCTCTGCTACAATGTTGTGCTGCAAAGCCCACTGTCCTTATAAAAGATTATTATTGTTATCTTGTGAATTTGTTAATGTGGATAAAATGGAAATAACAAAAACTGTGTAGCACTGAAATGACTAAAATGATTGTAAGGCAATCACCAAGAAAAGAAAACAAGGTCTTTTGGCCATAATGAAACCTCAGTGAAATGGAAAAGCACAGCTTGTGACTAGAGGGATATTTGCTCTAGATCACAAATAAGGATTTTAGCAGGGTATCATTTTGATTTATGGATGTCAAATACACGTTAATAAGTTACAGCTTTGGTGGGTTCGGGTTGCCAAGATCCCATCTTTCATATCCCTTGTCTTTCGAGGGAGGGAATTCAGCTCAATGGCTTTAATAACATGCATGAATAGATAGCCTTTTTTTCTTTAAAGATACCAGATTGTTGCAGCAATTTTTTTCTTCCTCTCCTTTTTCTGCTATTAGCAAGCAATCAATGGCCAATTGCCTTTTTAATGCTTTCTCCAGGATCTTGGTGAAAGTCAGACACACTTCAAGGTATCCGCCTTAACTTCCTCCACGTCTGCCCCTTCATTTCTGCTCAGAAGTGGGTACAAATAATAGAGATAATGTTCGCTGAGTAATGATTTCCCATTTTCTCCTTACTTGTACCCAGTTATTAGTTAGATCAGTATGGCAGAGAAAATTAATTTTCTCTTCACTTAGAGGGGACATTACCATGATTAATTTCAGCATGGAGTGGAGGAAACTGGAGGATTGCTGCAATATGAGGAGTGAAATCAATTTAGTCTGATGTGGAAGAGACGTGGAATGTGGGGCATAAACAAGTTTGAAATTACCCTCTCTGTCTTCTCCTCTAATAGGAAGAGAGCATCATTTGGCAAGGTGCTTTTGTGCCAAAATTGTGACCCTCTTTGGCTTTCATTGGGATGAAAGGAACTTGGAAATGAAATTCTCTCTATCTATTGGCCATTATTTCAATATCACACACATCACTTGTGGTGCTGGCAACTGGAAAATCTATTTTCTTCTTAAAGAAAAAAAACAACTATTGAGTGCTATTTCTGTTTGGTGGTACATTGTTAATTCTCTGCATTTGTTGGCGGCAAACAAATTGAAGTTTCATTCCTTTCACCATTTCATCTGCTACTGGTGCCATGTGAGTTAAGCACAATCACCAGGTTTTACCAGAAAGTGGTAGGCCTACACATAGCCAAAAGACACCACAGCATTACACCACTACAAGTATCAAATTGCAATATGCAATGTTTGCAATACAAATCAAACGCCAGAAAAATGGCAATGTACTTCACAGATATGTTGAAACTTTAGATGTCTTTATGTTGCAGCTTTACATTACTTTAGGCTCAATTTTCAGTCTGATGTTGTGGCAATGTTGTGCATATGCTCTGGCAAGGTTTAGGCACAAAAAACCCCACTTCTTTAGGGTCTTACTTAACTGTGGTCAGTGGCTGGGCAGCTTTCTTGCTTATTACAAATAAGGAAAATATAAATACATTTGCAGGCTACAGCTACCATTGTATGTATATTTTCTTGAAATATTGAGCTCAATCAATCCAGTCTTTCCAAGTTTTCAAGATTTCTCCAAGTGGAATCTTGTAATCAGTATATCAAGGTACAGATCAGTCATATAGTTTGTGCACCCTCATGTCATAACATTTTTTTTCCTGCATTCTTAGCAGCACAGCAACTCGCAGATCAAATATTCATAGTGGTTTGAGAAGGCGTAGCTTCCATAAAGGAGCCACAAGACATATTAAAGTAGTAAACCTCAATGCCGAGTTGGAGTCCGGAGACTGGACATCAAGGCTGGTCTAAGAGATTGAACTGAACCCAGTGGTGTCATCCCTCACCCTTGCTCTGAGAGGCATGAAGGCCACAGAGGAAGCTCTGTCCTTGGTTACCAGCTGTTACAGCAGGACACTCAAAGTCATCTCGAGAGAGAGATCACGATGGATGGCTGAAATCGTTTTCTTATGTTGGCGTGCTGAGGATCTCTATGGCAAGTCCAATGAAGACAGATGAGCACCAATGCTGGCTGATTTGGGGGACACTCTGTGCCATACCTCAAGTGGATGGAGGCCAGAGGGTGGACAGGCTGAAGTCCTTGGCCAATGGGGCAATTCGAGCTCTGTGTTTTCAGAGATGAGGAGGAAGGATGAGATGGACCTCCAGTGTTTTTCATCAGCTGTACTGAGGTGGAGCATTGATGTATGATGGGAGCTTTCCTCTAACATTTGGTCCGTTGGATCAATAGTATGAGAGTTGGCAGAGCTGAGGAGGGAACCAGAAGCTGCTCGCACTGAGAGTGATGATGGGTCTTCCTCCCAGGCCCTCAGACACCTCGAAGCAACTGAGGCTGTGATTACATATGGAACACAGCCTCTGAAACTCATCACTCCTCAGTGAGCTGAGCTACTTTCTACAGAATTTAAAAACACTTGAGAGCAGCCCCTCTATTTTCTGAATTCTTCTATGTTGCTGTCAGCTAATTAAATTGTTCTTTTCTTACAAAGTTTGTTTTTTGATTTTGACCTCAAACCCCTTGATGAATTCTGTAACATAGGCTGATAATACAGAAAGAAAAATATAGCTGTAACCAGAATAAATGAAAAAGCAGAGGTGAGGCAAGATGATGAAATAGGATCCAGGACAGATCCAAGATTTTATTTAATTGTCATAATGCAACTCACACACATAACAAAACAAAAAGTATACAAAGTCATTAATAATTAACAATCATTTCAGAAAAAATATTCAAACTATTCACAGTCTAGTCTTAAGGAGGAGTTCAGGAGACTCACAGCCTGAGGAAAGAAGCTGCTCTGTAGTCTGGTGGTATGCCAGCAGATACTTCTGTATCTTTTGCCAGATGGCAGCAGGGTGAACAGACTGAGGCTGGGGTGGGTGTCGTCTTTTACTATTCATTGGGCTTTGTGCACATACCTCACCTCACAGATATCCCTGATGCCTTGATTTTAACCTCCCACCGTAGAGCCTCCCTGTCCTGGGCTGTGCACTAACCATGTATTTATGTATACAATAAAAGAACATTTTTACTAGTTTCTTTGGAATTATAGAACCTATTTTTAGTTATCTTCCTTGCAACCAGGGTGTCACGGTGCTACTGTGGCAGTCTGGTTGTTTTTCTGTGTTCTATTCTCCCTACCTGCTTCCCCCTCTCCTTTCTCCCTCACCTGCTCCTTCCCCTGTGTGTGTGTGTGTGTGTGTGTGTGTGTGTGTGTGTGTGTGTGTGTGTGTCAGCAGCAGCAGAGTGGCACACCTGTCTCAGATCAACTCATCACCCTCTGGCTTTATTATCCTGGTCTCTCCACCACTTCGGTGCTAGATTATTGTATCCCATACAGTGACTTCAGAGTGCTGCTATTTAGTATTTTCTATACACTCAGAGTGTTTCGTGTTTTCAGTATTTTTGCCTTTGCGCTGATGCCCTTGTCTTTGGCTCCTGCAGAAATCTCCAGTGCCGTTCTGCTTGGCTTCCAGCTTGCTTGCTCTGTTCCTCCATGCCCGCTCCAGCCAACCCTGCTTGCCTGCCTGCCTTCCTGCAAGCCTGGTCTTCTCGTCTATGTTTCCCTTAAGGAGAACTAGGTTGTACAAATAAATCCTTTACTCACTATCTTCCTGTCTCCGATCTCTGCATTTGGGTCCAAACAAAAAACCTCACCTTAACAGAATAATCTAGCCATAAATATGGACCCAGCAGTTAACAGCCTGGAGATGATATACTGGTTTCAGGACATGTTGGCGAATCCCACTTGTGTGGCTCATCACATGCCTGCTAGCCACCCCCTACTAGCCTCCTGTCAGCTACAGGGGCTGCCAGTCCCCAGGTATCTCCTTTCTTGGGAACCCAGCTGGCGTACAAGGTACCCCTCCAAGAAAGCAAAGTTCCCGGCCACGTCCTGGCTCCCTGAGGTCTGGCTCCCTGTTCTGCTGTTCCTCGCCGCTGCCCAGGACTTCGTCTTCGCTGTCGGCCTCCAGAGGGTCCCAGCCTTCATTGCCGGCCTCCAGAAGGTCCCAGCCTTCGTGGTGGTGTACTGTGGCAGTCTGGTTGTTTTTCTGTGTTCAGTTCTCCCCATCTGCTCCCCCCCCCTCCTTTCTCCCTCACCTGCTCCTTTCCCTGTGTGTGTGTGTCTGGGCGTGGCGGCGGCAGCAGCAGCAGCGTGGCGCACCTGTGTCAGATCAACTCATCACCCTCTGGCTTTATTACCCTGGTATGACAGTGGCTGTGTCCCAATTCAGGGGCTGCAGCCTTCAAGGACGCGGCCTTTGCGGCCCACGGAGGCCAGGTCCTTCGAGGAGACCTTGAAGGCCTCGTCCACCGTTGTTAAATGGGACGGTCTAGCCTTCGGAGTATTTCATGGTTGCGTCACCAGGTGGTCATGCATTAAAGCTTGGTTCAAATCTATCAAACGTGTACATTTATTTGTGTGTGTACAATGTGTCAAATCTAAATTGAATTATCAACATTACAAAATAAACATTAACCCTTTGGTGAATAACAACTATATTTACCACAGCATTACCAGCGTCACATATTTTAACTGAAAGCTAAAATTTGGAGGTTTTATAGTCCCTTGAAGTTTAACATATCTGGAGTTGGATGTTCAAATGAGTAAAAACCGAGTATAAACCCAAGACTCACATTTGAATGTCATGTTTGCGCCACTTGATGTCGCCATTTTCGCTTTCTTTCCCTCTTCTGTTTCGGGACTGAGCAGCGCGCAGAGGATCTTGGGGTATGGGAGGCCGCGAAGGATAGTAGTGGTGCGTCCTCCAAAAAGGGGAAATGAAGACTGCATTTGTGGGCTGCATTTGAAGGAGCCTTCGCGCGGTGGGCTGCAGCCCCTGAATTGAGACACTGCCACTGGCTGTGTCCCAATTCAGGGTCTGCAGCCTTCGAAGGGCGCATTTGAAGGCCAATAACGTCACAATACCGCGCGAAGGCTCCTTCAAATGCAGCCCACAAATGCAGTCTTCATTTGTGGTTCTACTCGGTTTTTAGTCATTTAAATATCCAACACCAGATATGTTAAACTTCAAGGGATGATAAAACCTCCAAATTTTAACTTGTAGCTGGTAATGCTATGGTAAATATAGTTGTTATTCACCAATGGCTTAATGTTTATTTTGTAATGTTGATAATTCAATTTAGATTTTGTCGTTTATTTTTGTACACACACAAATAAATGTACATGTTTGATAGATTTGAACCAAAATAGACTTTAATGCATCTCTTCATTCATAATTGTGACGTAAGGGTAATATAAGGGCAGGAGCATCTGGTGGCCAACCAGGAGATGCTCCTACGGCTAGACGGTCCCATTTGACGACGGTTGAGGCGGCCTTCAAGGTTTGTCCGACGGACCCGGCCTTCGTGGGCCGCAAAGGCCATGTCCTTGTAGGTTGCAGCCCTTGAATTGAGACACTGGCTGTGTCTCAATTCAGGGGCTGCAGCCTTCGAAGGGCGCATTTGAAGGCCAATTACGTCACAACGCCGCGTGGAGGCTGTCCCAATTCGAAGTCTCCTTCAAACGCAGCCCACAAATGCAGCCTGTCCTTCCCTCTTTTCGGAAAACGCACCGCAACTATCCTTCGCGGCCTCCCATATCCCAAGATTCTTTGCGCACCGCTGCTCAGTCCCGAAACAGAAGAGGAAGCAAGAGAAAATGGCGACATCAAGTGGCGCAGACATGACATTCAAATTTAAGTAATGGGTTTATACTCGGTTTTTAGTCATTTGAACATCCGACGCCAGATATGTTAAACTTCAAGGGACTATAAAACCTCCAAGTTTTAACTTTCAGTTAAAATACGTGATGCTGGTAATGCTATGGTAAATATAGTTGTTATTCACCAATGGGTTAATGTTTATTTTGTAATGTTGATAATTCAGTTTAGATTTTGTCGGTAATTTTTGTACACACACAAATAGATGTACATGTTTGATAGATTTGAACCAAAATAGAGTTTAATGCATCTCTTCATTCATAATCGTGACGTAAGGGGAAGGGCAGGAACATCTGGTGGCCAACCAGGAAATGTTCCGACGGCTAGACCGTCCCATTTAACAACGGTGGTCGAGGCCTTCAAGGTCTCTCCGAAGGACCCGGCCTTCGCGGGCCGCAAAGGCCGCGTCCTTGAAGGCTGCAGCCCCTGAATTGAGACACAGCCACAGCCACTAGGCTCGTTCGAGATGAACTGCGCCTCGCCTGGAAGGTTGACGAGACCAGGCGGCAGCAGCAGGGGGCAGTGGCAAAAAGCTGCAGTCAAGTCAGACAGTTTCCAGCCGCCGTCAAAGAATATACAGGAAGTCACAGAAATATTTACATCCTGTCAGATCCATCTGTAGGCTACCTGTAGTTTGCAGGACACGTTCGGACAGCTATGGCTGAAGAAACTGCGCATGCGTTCTTGATCGCTGATGAAATTGAAGCAGAAGAGATCCCCCTACTTTTCCACTTTGCACATAAATTACACTGTGTTAATCCTCTTAATGGGCAGATGGGATGTGGTGTGATTTTTAATATTTAATCTCACAAATGTAACAAATAGAAATACAAACTTTGAGGTCATACAAAGTGGATTTTTCTAAAATGATAACTACTTTTCACTGTGGTCTAAATTTGTCAATCAAAACTTTTTATTTGTTTAACGATGCCACTGTTATGACTGAGGTGAGAGTCAGAACGACTGGGCAGATTTCAGCCCTTTGAAGTAATTTATTGAACAAGAATTGCCTACAAAGTAGATTTATATAAAGACACTGTCATTTATAAATCATACAATCCCTAAATTAAAGAAATTGAACTGCTGAATTAACAGTCCAAACGTTCTCACAGCTACTGTACATATATAGGCTACACATGGGGAGGACAAGCAGCAAAGGTTTCTTATAATCTTTATTCACTGATGTATTTATATTTGTAATTATATACAGTATATCAACCACACAAAATATGTCTGTTAACAGATTAAACCTTCATTGCACATGAGATTCATATAATCTAGTATTTGTCGTCCTAACCTTGAGCCAATCAGCTCTTTGATCAGGCGACAGCCAGGCGTTTCCCATCATGCCCTGAGGTCTTGCAGTCGGTGGAGAGCAACTGCGGTGCCTGGCTCTAAAGACTGCGGCCGCCTTGATCTCGCGAGGTTATCGTTGCAGGCGCGTCAATGACGTCAGAGCAAGTCGGGATCAAGTCGGACACAAATCTAACCGGCATGCATTGTGCGGTGGTCGTCGTCGATCGATTCTGCGCAGGCCTGGCTCATCTCGAACGAGCCTACTGTCACTAAAAGGACAGCTTTTTCTGACCTATAACTCCTGACGAGGGTGCACATTTGTGAGGAGTACATGAGCAACATCAAGGTCGCAAAGATGTCCTTAAAATCAATCCACCTGCTTCCCAGTCACCACACAGGGGTAAGGAGACACACCTGAGACTGGTTGTGACTGATTGAATGGATGCCACCATCTCTACTTTTACTTTTGTTAAGGAAGTACAAAAGACGTCAAGAAAACACTACACAAGACATTAAGAGAAGTTTATATGTTATATTATGTGTATTTAAAGTCATGCTGTTGTTATGGTGTTTGCACAACAATTATTTAAAGACAGGGATTGTTTGCAATTCCCTTTTCCCCCCTGTCAGTGATCTGGCCCATTTAGTGGGAGGGGCCAAGTGTTTAAAAGGGGGTGAGCTGAGGCTCGGTCCTCTCTATGCTGCTGGTCTGTTGAGGTGCTCAGGAGTAGGCCTACAACTGTCTCTGAGGAGGTAAAGTTTGTTTGTTTGTTTATTAAGTCATGACTGTAAAGTTAATTCGCTTATTTTTGCCGGAGTTAATTGATTTGAGTTTGTTAATTCTAACTCCTTATTTCAATTAATACATTCAATGTGTTTAATTGTGATTACTTAGTTTTCTCTCTTTTTACAGAATGTGTTGGTCTCTTTTGTCATTTTTCACTTTAAACCACTTGGGTGAATAAACTTTGTGAAACTTCAGCTTCACTGTCTTGCCATCTATTTCATGTCAACCTGGGGCAGAGACCGTACACTACCATACCTGAGGCAGAGGTGTGACACCTGGTCTCTCCACCACTTTGGTGCTAGCTTATTTCATCCTATATGGTGACTTCAGAGTGCTGCTATTTAGTGTTTTCTATACAGAGAGTTTCATATTTTCAGTATTTTTGCCTTTGCGCTGATGCCCTTGTCTTTGGCTCCTGTAGAAATCTCCAGCGCCGTTCTGCTCAGCTTCCTGCTTGCCTGTTCTCCTGTGTTCCTCCATGCTGGCTCCAGCCAACCCTGCTTGCCTGTTTCCGATCTCTGCATTTGGGTCCAAACAAATCCCCACCTTAACTTTATTTGTGAATATTGGGTCCAATTGTGTACTTGAGGTTTTTGAAATCCTTGTTGCGCCCTATATCAACTGATCGAAATGATATGCGTCTGTTATACTTTTGTCTTTTTCCTCTTCAACTTTTCTCCCCAAGTAAAATTGAAGTCATCCATGATAATTCTATATATAACCCTTTTTTTGTGATTGCAGTCTTTCAGGATTTTAGTGAGCTGATAATAAAATGTGGCATTTGCAGAAGGGGGTCTGTATAGCCCTGCCATAGTAAATGACATTTGTTGGGACAAAAATATTTTTAACCCCACGTACTCAAGAGTGTTCACAGCTTTGACCACATTTACATTTAATGCAATTTTCTTTACATTAAAAGGCACTGATCTGATCTGGAGCCGTTTATCAATGGGAGGAGAGTTCAGATTACTTTTGAATTTTTGGGATTAAAAATTACATTATCCATCCTGTTTATCAACCTGCTGTAGCAGCAATCTGCAAAGAGGACCTCCATTGTTGAGCGTTTATGTACTGTAAAGTTGACCTGAGCTGGAGAGGGAATGTGCTTTACTTGATGTATGTAATGTTACAGCAAGAAGAGGGGGGGAAAAAAGTGCTGAATTCACTGAAAATTGAAACTGAATAGAACCATTGTTCAATGGCATCACTTTAAAGCTAATGCACATTAAAGCAAGGTGGCTGTATGGGGCAGATAAACACTGCGTGAGTAATCTGAATTAACGCAAATATTCCCACGGTCAAATTTGCATCGCTGATTGTGAACACACCATTAAACATCCATTATTGCTAACAAAAATCAATCTGATGTGACTGATTGTGTCCCAATTCGGGGGCTGCATCCTTCGAAGGACCCGGCTTTTGCGGCCTTTGAAGGCGAGTCCTTCAGAGAGATCTTCGAAGGCCGCATCAACCGTTGTTAAATGGGACGGTCTAGCCTTCGGCGCATTTCCTGGTTGGCAGATGTTCCCACCCCTTACCCTTGCATCACAATTTCTGCTGCCCAGGCCCGCGAAAGTGACAATCTACACCACTTGATGTTGCCATTAGGCTTGTTCGAGATGAGCCAGGCCTGCGCAGAATCGATCAGCGGCGACCACCGCACAATGCATGCCGGTTAGATTTGTGTTCGACTTGATCCCGACTTCCTCTGACGTCATGGACGCGCCTGCAACGATAACCTCACGAGATCAAGGCGGCCGCAGTCTTTAGAGCCAGGTGCCGCAGTTGCTCTCCACCGACTGCAAGACCTCAGGGCATGATGGGAAACGCCTGGCTGTCGTCTGATCAAAGAGCTGATTGGCTCTTAGTTAGGACTACAAACACTACGTTTTGTCGACAATCCTTATTTTCTGTGTAATGGTTATATTTAATGCTAGATTATATGAATCTCATGTGCAATGAAGGTTTAATCTGTTAACAAACATTTTGTGTGGTTGATATACTGTATATAATTCCAAATATAAATACATCATTAAATAAAGATCATAAGAAACCTTTGCTGCTTGTCCTCCCTATGTGTAGCCTATATATGTAGCTGTGAGAACGTTTGGACTGTTAATTCAGTAGCCTAGTTCAATTTCTGGGGATTTAGGGATTGTATGATTCATAAATGACAGTGCCTTTACATAAATCTACTTTGTAGGCAATTCTTATTCAATAAATGACTTCCAAGGGCTGAAATCTGCCCAGTCGTTCTGACTCTCACTTCAATCATAACAGTGTCATCGTTAAACAAAAGATATGATTGACAAATTTAGACCACAGTGAAAAGTAGTTATCATTTTAGAAAAATCCACTTTGTATGACCTCAAAACCGTGAACCTAAGAAGTATGATCAATTCATTGGTACGTTTGTATTTCTATTTGTTACATTTGTGAGATTAAATAGTAAAAATCACACCACATCCCATTTGCCCATTAAGAGGATTAACACAGTGTAATTCATGTGCAAAGTGGAAAAGTAGGGGGATCTCTTCTGCTTCAATTTCACCAGTGATCAAGAACGCATGCGCAATTTCTTCAGCCATAGCTGTCCGAACGTGTCCTGCAAACTACAGGTAGCCTACAGACGGCTCTAACAGGATGTAAATATTTCTGTGACTTCCTGTATATTCTTTGACGGCGGCTGGAAACTGTCCGACTTGACTGCAGCTTTTTGTCACTGCCCCCTGCTGCTGCCGCCTGGTCTCGTCCACCTTCCAGGCGAGGCGCAGTTCATCTCGAACAAGCCTATTTTCTTTATCTTTCTTCTTTTTTGGGCGTGCAAAGGATCTTGGGGTATGGGAGGCGTTGTGATGTAATTGGCCTTCAAATGCGTCCTTCGAAGGATGTAGCTCCTGAATTGGGACACAGCCTCAGGCACAAATGTTCACAGATAAGGTAATGTTTTAAAGTTTTATTTGTGTTAAGTTTGGTCCCATTCACCGACAACTCTGTCCCATAAATAGCAACAGGCAACCAAATGAAATGCACCATTACCCTGAATAAACTCGTGGATTTCTGAGTTTGAACATTGTTGGAAACATTATGGATAACGTAAATACACATTTCAACAAAATATAAAGGTCTAGGTGTTTGACATTTTAAAACAGAATTCCTAGGCTACATATATTTAAATCAATTTGGGATCTTGGGACTTTATATATATTTTTTTATTGTTTTTTTTTCCCTATCTACTCCAGTTGTTTAGGAGAATGGTGCAACACTGTTTTGCTGTGAAACTCCAGAAATGTTTTGTGGACTACAAAATTTCACCCAACTCTCTATCAGCATGGGGTGAGTAGATAATGACTGAATTTTCATGTTTGGATGAACTATTCCTTTAAGTGCTCTGACATCCTTCTACCTAACCATAACAATTCTAATGAATGGGCTGACATTTTCCCCTGTGACTGTCACCACACAATAACCTCAGTATGACCAATAGGAGCAGAGGGACAGTGTTCAATGGGTCATCATGTCTGATGGTGCAGTGCTGCTCACTTGCTGCTGGATAGTGAGCTGCTAACCTGGCAGAGCACACTTGAACCTTGACACAGACGCAGTGAAAACAGTGCAGCTTTGAGGAGCAGCAAGCCATTTCAACTTGCTGACTTGTATCATTTTTACTGGAATGTCGTGAAAGGCCTTAATAAATCAATTAGATTAAAAGAAACATATCTGTCATGTTCATTTAATAGCATATTGGACAGTGTTAGTGTTCGACGAAGGTGTCATAACATGGATTGATAGAGCTAAAACACATTCATAGGGATTGATGGGGTTTCATTTGATTTCATTACTCTGGATCAGCGTTCAAAGGGCCAAATGATGTGCAAGCGCAAGTCACAAGTCATCTCTCAAGTGGGCTGACTTAATACCAGCTCATCGTCTTTCTGTGGTGTGTAAGCATGATGGACAATTAACTTGATAGATTCTGAGACTACAGGAGGATTCCTCTGATAGAGTTTAAGTGTTCTTCTGTAAAGATCAAAGCTCGTACAGAGTGCATACAGATGGGACCGCCAATTTAAAATTACATCACTGAAATGTTTTAATACCTTTTCTACTCTTCTGCATGAGTTTTTCTCTGAGGGCAAAGAGATGGCTCTGAGCTGATCAGTGTGTCTTACACAAGTAGAAATAATGTAGAATCGATGTTGCATGCATTGGTTTTCTGGCACTTTTAAGTTGTGTTCAGACTTAACACAAAGCAAAATTTAGGATTATTACATACTAAGTCAACATACATAAGACAGGTGGTTAAACACAACCCAGTTGTCAGAATAAATGTTTGGCCACAGATATGTTGGAACATTACATTTATTGATGTTCAGTTTTGAATTTCATGTTCTGACAACACTGTGCACATAGTTCGTAGAAGTGGTAGAAGTGCACCATTGACGCCCAAAGTTAAACTAGTCCAGTAGTGAAGTTGGTATCGCTCCTTTAATATCAGTGCAGACCGGCAGGGTAGGAGCATGGGTTGCTAATATTAGCCTATTAAGCACCGCTAGTGGCCAGCAAATAAAGCAGTTTTCCTTTGATTTGATGATGTGAATAAATTGCAATCGTCCATGCCTCTCAATCTCAATCAGATAAATGGCAAATGGCATTGTGATAATACCAGGATTGCCACAGTAAAGCAAGAGAAATCACCACAGCTGAAGACAGCATATTGGAAATGTCCTGTTGCGTCAACGACTTCTGATGTACAAGGGTCTTGAAGGCTGGTCCCATTTCATAGTGGGAGATTTTAAACACTACCCCTTTAAACTTTATTCTGAGGGGTAGGAGGCATTTGAAAACGAGGGAGGAGGGGGAAACTTGGAAATGGGATTGAGCCCAAGTTGTTTTGTTCACCAGATTGTACATTTTGGCATCTGTTAGTGTGCTATTGTAACTGATAATGTGTGAAATGAATCTAAAACTTTTGGCAGGTTTTGGAAGATGGTCAGCAATATTGTAAAGTAAGCCATGAAAATCAAAAGTCTGGGTCTTCAAGTCTACAGGACAATCAAAACTGCCCATTCCTGAAAAAGCGCATGTGCATTAATGTATAAATCTGCACATTTCTATTAATTTGGGAACACAGAACACAATGAATACAGGATAACCCAGGACACAGTCTGCATAACTGAATGCAGGCTGCTCCATTTGTTGGTCACTGTTCACTGCAATACTAAGTATGTAATTAATCTGATAATTATCTACAGAGAAATTAAGGGTAGAAATTAATTACAGGCATGAGTTGCTTCAGTATCGTGTGCTGTCATGTTTGGTACATCATGTTCCACACCAGCAGGCGCTGTCACTCGCCACTCAAGAGTTATTGGTGTTTAACAATATTAGAGAGAAATACGACTCAGGAAATTGGTAGTGGGTCAACAGAGCATGACAATCAAGATCCATTTCCCTTTACTCTGGCCTTGTATACCAAGCAGCCACACCAACGCCTGGGCCCAGTCATGACCTTGTGAAAAATGACAACAGGAGCCTTGTGTGGTCCATCCCTCTGCCTCTCCAACACTCAAAGTGATGTATACTCATCCATTCAGAGAAGCAGTCCAAAGAAGCATCACACTGATTCATAACGGATGACTCATAGGCTGTCTGACCTTTGAAATTAGTTTACATGCCAACAACTGACAACATGGGCGATATTGCTCGTAGGCACAAAGTTAAGAGTTGAGGGATACACAAATGGCCGTTATACTGAAGGTAACTGTAAACTGTAACTGTAAAAGTTACAATATAAAAAAAAAATCACCAATGAAATTAAGAAAAACAGTGGTTTTCATTTAAAGTATTCAAAAATAGGAACCATTCACACTGTGAAATTATAATGCAAACATCTCGAAGCAATGGTTGATTGTGAAATTTAGAATTTCTTTATCAATAGGAATGATTATTAAATCAAAGAGTCGATCCCCGAGTGCGACTTCTCGACTGGCAGGATGGCGACGAGCTTAAAATCGATCTTAAAAGTGGCTGTTTCATCGTAATTATGCTTTTACAGGAAGGTTTGACTCGGGTTCCTTCACAAAAACAGCCTAGGTTGCATTTTGGCGAGAGTTTCACTTTAAGACACAGGGGCTTCAACAGTCAGTGTGGGTCATTGTCATAACTGGCTGTTTATTAAACAATTAGCTAAAATAAGAAAAAAAAGGTCAGAAGACAGTCATACCACAGCTGGATAGCTAACCAGCCATTGATGGAGTGCTGGGAGTAATCTACTTGTGAAAAATATAACATAAACCAAAACATACTTCAAATAAAACATCACACTAATAAAAATGTGCAACTACAAACCATATCACCATCAAAAGTGAGTGAACTCCCACCACCCACATCTACTTTAATTACTAATTGCTTTGCAGATTACATACTGCATCAAAGCTAAAGCAGAGCATTTCTTTTTGTTAATTTTTTTTTTATCAGCTGTCAGATTAAAAAGAACAATAACTGGCCAGGAGGGTAATTGGTCGAACTGTAGTATACAGTGTATACATACATGTAAATCCTTTACTTTGCTTGTGCTTTTTATTGTTAATTATATTTATTACCAGGAAATTACTTACTTTTGATACTTAAGTATAATTAATATCAGATACTTTAGTTTCAGTTTCTGAAACAAGTCCAGTTGCCTATGTTATATCATTTAGAATTACCATGACGTGGATGACTGAGAACCTAGCATTACACATCTTTAGTTTATTTAACTTCCTTCACAGAAGAGCTGTTAAAGTTAAATATCAGCCGAAGTCGATTAACATTGTGTTAGACTACATACATCCGCTTCCTGTGGACTCAACCAGCTGAATTATGGACAGCACCACTCTGCCATTGCTGAGCACATTACACAAGTAAAAGCCTACCATCAGGATTTTTTCTGTCATCATCAGGATCCAAGCATCCACTGCGGTAATGCAGCAGCAAACAGGTCAAATGAAAGGAAACACATCTGTATTGGTATACGTGTGTGCCACACACAGGAGATCTTAAATTTAAAATTCAGCTTTACGCCACATCTGAATGAGGTGAGATATAATCGGGCCAAAGCGAAGCTTTAATTGCTTATTGAATATATTAGAAAAAGGAACATCTTGCAGTTACCAAGGTCTTACAATATTTTCTTCTAGATTACACCAGGAAACAGAAGCATGGGGATCGCACATCACAAGCAGGGGGCGGAGCACAAATGACCCAAAGGCCACCATCCCCTCTCTCCCTCTGTATAGTTGACATCTTTTAACATGGAGCTTCTTGTCCAATTGAGTTGTGAGATATTTGAATGGGTCTTGTTCCAATAGTCAACAGGAAGTGAGAGGGGGATCATGGAGCTTATGAAATTAATCCATGGTAGTACATTTATTTTGATTTATAGAAATACAGGCTTGAAGAGAATTAGGAACACCACTCCACTGGTCCAGTTCTGCCTTGATCTTGTTCCACATACCCATATAGTAAGGGTGTGCATCTCTCCCTTATAAGACAATCCGATATGTATCTAGATACACGGGCTACGATACGATTCGGGGAAGATGCATTTTATGGAACGATTCCATACGATTCGATTTTGATGCGGTATGATTCGATCCGGTTTCAATACGACACGATACAATCGGATACAATTCTTTGTTTCATGTAGACACTCATTTTCTATTAGAATAAGTGGCATTGCTTACCTTCAAATAGATATTTCATAAAAGACCAGGGAAAACCAGGGAATCCTATGTATTTTTCTTACTATTATGTATATCTTTATCTTAAACTGCTTATACCTCCGTGTATAAAAAACACACCTGTTGTCTCATACTGGATCTGAGGAACAACTATCCTGTTGTCTGGATCTCCATGAGCAGGGTCTCTCTGAGCTGGATCTGTCTGCACTGGAGCCTGTGGAGTGGATGTCCCTGACTGTTTGTATCCTCTGCTTCCTAGAAATAATCAGTGTATAAAATCACACCTATGATTAACGATCAGACAAATGTTTACTACTGATAACAATCTCAGAAGTTGGATTAACTTACAACTGTGCAGCAACTGTCAGTAAACAGTAAAAAGTGTGCAGTATGGTTCAATTCAGTACATCATTTTAGTAGACAATGACAGTTAACAGTGTGCAGTACGACCAGCTGTCACAGAGTACAGCAATGATAGAAATACATTCAAAGCAGAAAGGTAGTAAGTTCTTAGCAATAAAACCAGCTATAGATGCCAAGACAACATTAGACCTGGCTGAATTGTGGCTGAGTTGTTGCTGGAAAAAGTGTTTCATCTAGGTGTTTTGGACTTGTGTGTCCTTGCTAGTGCTAGCTTTACTAGCATCCTTGTTGTCTGCACAGGTTTCACCATACTGTCTCACCAGGTGAACGCTAATTTGTTGTGCTACCACTGTACATAAATGCCGTTCTACAGAGCTTACCAACGGCCTGCTTTTTGTCCAACTTACCGCCCTCCTTATAAAATTAAAATATCTTCCAAACTTTTGATTTTAGATTTGATGGTGCATTTTAAGTTTTACTGGCATTGTCGGAAATGTTGCTTTTGTTTTTACCTGGCAGGCAACTCTAACATTACTGCGATGCATCATTTACAAGTGTTTGAAAATGCTGTGAGGAAGTAGCAGCATAGCAGCTACACTCAACCGATTCATACCTTTAAAATCAGGCCATCAACCACTTCACAGGACATTTATATCAATCCAGAAGTCTGCATATCGGTATAGTCGTATCTTTAACTAAAACAATTTCTGATTCATATCGTTGAATTGTTACACCGCTGCCATATAGTTATGCGTTACAGTGCGATTTAGGGATGGGAAGATTTCTATTCTTCTGTACTTAAAGGTGTTGGGCAACTGGGATATTGACCGGAAAATGCAAACTTTTAGTGGCTTCATTTAGAGGTAAAAGAGCAGACTTTGACCAGTTTATCCTAAAACCAGAAAGACTGCCAAATTCCTCACATATGGACACTAAGCTAGGTATGGACTGCAACGGCTCTTCCATTAACACCAAGGTCATCAGCATCAGCATTTGGGGCGGCAATAGCTCAGTCCGTAGGGACTTGGCTTGGGGACTCCAAGATGGCCGGTTCAAGTCCCCCCTCGGACCAAAAAAGTATGATGTGGACTAGTAATGGAGAATACTGGTTCAGTCCTGGGCATTGCCAGTGCCCTTGAGCAAGGCACCGATTCGTTGGGCACCGTTGCATGTGGCAGCCCTTTCACTCATTCTCCTCTGTACACTGTGCATGTGAGCGATAAAATAACAAAAAGAATTTCCCCTTGTGGGATGAAAATAGTATAATAAAATATATATATAATGCCAGATCATGGTGGGTATCATAAATTCAAATGGGTCATGTGTATCAAGTTTTTTACCACAGCCCATAAGAAGGACCATTCCATCAAAGGCTTTCATAGCATTGAGAGATAGTGCTTTTTTTGTCTGCTGCGGCATCTATTATAGGGAGAAGGCAACTAACATTATCAGCAGCTAGCCTAGATTTTATAAAGCCTGTTCAGTTAACTAAAGATGACGTGATTATGAATACGTCTGGCAAGCACCTTTGCATATATCTTAAGGTCTGAGTTAGACAACCTGAGTGGTCTGTAATTAGCACAGTCAGTTGGATCTTTATCTATTGAAGCTGTGATCATGTCTAATAGGGTTGGGCCAATACCATGTCTGATGGCTGACAGTCCTGTCAGTCCTGACAGGCTACTAATCCCTGACTATCGTAACATTGTGATTTAAAAGGCTCTCAGAGTTGCCGTAGGGCCAGAGTTGTTGTTTGTGATATGTGGGGAGAGGAAATGAAAAGAAGTATGTTGCTGCTCAGTGCATGAACGTGCTTGTCCATGTCCAGTTTATTATGTTCTTATTAAACCAGCTGGCTAATGCAGAGTGCCTAATGAATGTTAATGCCTGGAAAAGTGTTTGTTGGTGAGGTGGAGGTAACAAAGCACATATTGTCACTCATTCATGTAGTCCTCTAGCAGTGCGAGGACAGTGACACTGCGTGCAGCATAACACACGAGTGGCAAAGCAGTATTTATATGTATACAGTAATCAGACTGACTGTTCCACTTGCCAAAATGATTGCGGCGGTCAGTATTCTAACTACAAGCAGCTACCTCACGTCTCATTTGCCTGTAAGTAAACACCTCATATTATCATATTGAACGTAAACAACCAACATAGCCATTGCTAGTACTGATAGCTGTCAAGCTAGCTTTGTTAGCATTCAGACATTGTTTTGAAAATGTATTTTGATGTTGTAACTTATTGCTGGTTAGCTAGCAGCAGCTGGCTATGGTAGCATTAGATATGGCAAAGCTAAATCAACAAAATTAGTGGTGGGCCTGCTAAATCTTTTTTTTCTGTTACCCTCAGTGAATTTTTTTGCAGTTTTGCATGTTAGAGCTTCCACAAAGAGAACATTGTTGACTCTAATGATGAGGACATGCCAGAGTGAATCAGCACGAAGTGGATGTGCCTCCACTTCCTCAGACACTGCTGGTTGCCCTGTGCCATGGACGTGGGAGGGCGACAGGTCAAGGAGCAGATGTTCTCAGAAAAGATGACGCACGTCGAGTAGAAGATCTTCAAGCTCAAAGGATTGCACATGAGCAGGTCAGCATCTAAAGTAGAACATTACTTGTGCTTTTTTTCCCTGATAAACACAACTTACAACTATTCAGACACACAAGAGCCCTAATCAGAAACAATTCACAATTTGAATTTGTGTTTTGGTGCATTATTAACACAGTAAGTAGAAAAATGTAAAGAAAGATAAAGGGCTGGTGCTTCAAGTCAAAGCATGAATAGATTGTCACGGTGCTACTGTGGCAGTCCTGTTGTTTTTCTGTTTTTCTGTGCTCGGTTCTGCCTACCTGCTTTTCCCCCCTCCTTTTCTCCCTCACCTGCTCCTTTCCCTGTGTGTCTCTGTGGGCGTGGCAGCAGCAGCAGCAGCAGAGTGGCACACCTGTCCCAGATCATCTCATCACCCTCTGGCTTTATCTACCTGGTCTCTGCACCACTTCGGCACTAGATTATTACACCCCATACGGTGACTGTAGTGCTGTGATTTAGTGTTCTCCATACACTCAGAGTGTTTTGTGTTTTTGCCGTTGCGCTAATGCACTTGTTCTTTGGCTGCAGAAATCTCCAGGGCCATTCTACACCGCTTCCAGTTTGCCCTCCTGTGTTCCTCCATGCCGGCTCCAGCCAAGCCTGCCTTCCTTCCTGCCTGCCTGCAAGCCTGGTCTTCTCCTTCCCATTACCCTCCGGAAGTCACAGTTTGTGAAATAAAGTCCATTAATCACTGACCTCCTGTCTCTGATATTCTGCATTTGGGTCCTAAGAAAAAAACCCACTGTAACATGAATAAAATGGAAAGAATGTAATATAAACTGGGACATCTGTGTAGTTTTGTCCAGGAATGTCTAAAGTATTCACCACTGAAAGTTTATATGTTCACGATATGCTGAGGACAGTCAAGCTCTGTTCCTTAAAAATATCTAATCATGTTGCTCATCTATTGCTTTACAGGCCAGAATTCAAGGACTACGTTTTGGAGCAATCACATGCCTCATTTGCCTCAGTGTGTTGGTAGGTTTAAAGTGAACCGGGATATGTTTATTGAAGATCCTCCTGAGTTTCTCAGATGTTCCCGCGACATAGGGGTGACGATGTCACGTTTCTTGTCTTCTCCTCTCTGTCTGCTCTGGATCTTTTAGCTGTTTTGACAAAGGTCCAGTTTGGGTAGCCACAGGTTTTAAGTGCTCCCCTGATGTGCTTCTGTTCTTTCTCCTTCCCCTCTTTCTTTGTGGGCACGGTTTGTCTGATGGTTTAGAGTTCTGATGACCACTAGCTTGTGCTCCAGTGGGTGATGAGAGTCGAACAGCAGGTATTGATCTGTGTGTAGGTTTGTGTTGAGGCTTCTGTCCTCTTCAATGTGTACTACACAGTCCAAGAAGTGCAGACTGTCTCCTCTGACATCTTGCCATGTGAACTTGATGTTATTGTCCACAGCATTTATGTTCTGTGAAGGCTTCCACTTCCCTTGCTCTGATTTTGACCCAGGTGTCGTCCATTTAGCTGGACTAGTGGCTAGGAGCAGTTCCTGTGAAGGTAATCAAGGCATCTTCACCATCTTAACCGCTTCTTGAGTGGGAATGCATGTGTGACAGGTCGTCTCCCTCCCTGCCACTATATGGCACTGTGCCAACTATTTGGGCACCCCGATTGAGGGGCGGCACAATGCGCCTTTACATATAGAGGTGCGGACACACCTGTCTCTTCCTTTTCCTCCGCTCCTCTCCGGTGGCTGTGGCTGGTCTGGCGCGGTAGTTCGGCGTGGCCGTTGCGAGGGTACAATCCTCTTCATTCAGGTAATGCTCTCTGCTAGTCTTCCATTGTTCATGGGTGCGTAACATGGGCACTTTGGTGATGCAATCTCCGCTCTTTGTAGAACAATCAGCTGTGGGGAGACGCAGCGCACCGCCAGAAGCGCTTCCTGGATGTGCTTGCCTGTCCCTTTCAGTAAGTCCGAAATTGTCTGCCGTCCCGCGGCTCTGTCACTCAGTTCCCAGCTGATTATTTCTTTGTGTCTGTAGCTGGGTGATTGACCAGTGGCGCAGGCCGTTGTTCCGCCGCCTCTCTTGGCCTTCACTGTAGCTTGGCAGAGTGGTATGTATGAGTTACTACTTCCAAAAATGTTGGTTTTAATATTTGGTTGTACACTAAATTATAGTTTGTGTGCCTTTCTTGTAGAGACCGGGATAACTGGTCAGCCGGTATTAGCAGTCTTTCCCGGGATCCACGCTGCTGTTTTGGCTCCACGTTAAATATTGGATGTCTTTGGCTCTCCGTGACGACGCTGTTCAATTACACTCCGCCGTTGTGGCTCCCTCATGAACGTGTCTTGTCTGGGCGTATTGTCGATCGAGCAGCTTTTGGCTTGAGCTGCCTGGCGTTGCAGCGCGTTTTCAGTTTGGGGGATTATTAGTTTCTATTTTGTTATTTAGTGTTTTGTATTTCGTTTTCATTGTTTTGTCACACCCGTTCTGTGTAGCACCCTATGGCATGTTTTTAACTTGTTTTTCTGTGTTTTGGGTTAGGTGCTGTGGGCCCGAGGCGGCAGTTTAATCCATGGAGGTGGTGGTCCCCTTCACAAGTGTGCAGTGTCACAGGTGTTTTAAGTTACCGACTTTCCTACTTTTGATTTGTCCCTGCCGCCTTGTAAACACTGGCCCAGCCCTTTAATCTCTGCTCCTGCAGGGTGCTAATTTTTGTGTGTGTGTACTTTTGATGAATTTCGCTGAGTCACTTATGTGTTAAATAAAGTGTTACCTTTCATTTGAAAACCGTCTCTTGCCCGGTGATATCATCGAACCCGTGACCTTCATTAAAATTTAGCTGTAGAATTTCCTGGGGGTTGAAATTACCCCAGGTGGCGTTGTCACAACCCCGTAGCTCCCCTCTATATCACGCCACACATGTAAAGAGTGATGTGACATCATAAGAAACCATTGTTTCGTCTGGGTCCAGTGTCATTTCTCTCACCTTGTTGGCGTAATCCTATAAGTTTTTGATGTGGTGTTGAGTGTTACTGACCAAAGGAGCTAGGATACTGGCTAAGTCATTGGATATGTTATAGGTAACTGAGTTAATGCTGCTGATGATGGGTCTGAGTAGTGCTCCTTCCTTGTATATCTTGAGGTGTCCATTGATACATGGGATGGCTTTCCCGGGGTACAGTCTGTAATATAATGGCCTGTCAATGGCTTTGTCCTTTTCCAGTTTTTGCAGATATTCTATAACCTTCTTTTTGAGGATACTGGTAGGATGTCATAGGTGTTAGTATCTCAAAGGTGTTAGTATCACTAAGCAGATCAGTGACTTTGGTGTGGTAGTCTGCTGTGTTTAGCGCTACAGTGCATCTCCCTTTGTCTGATGGCAAGATGGTGATGTTCCTGTCTCTTGAGTGATGCCAGGGCCTTCCTTTCCTCAGTAGTGAGGTTGGTGGGGGATGCTTTTGCATTAGCAAGAGTGGCTGATACCTTCAACTGTAGCTGTTCTGCCTCTGTGTCAGCCATCAGAAACAAGCTGGCAGACTGTTGCTGGGATGAGATCTACTTCAGTATCTGTTCTGGAGCTACTGCAAAGTTCAGTCCTTTGGCAAGGACATCCTTCTCTGGTTGGGTGAGCTCTCTGTTGGACAGGTTTTTCACCCACTTCTCTTGTATGTCCGGATGTGCTGTGTTGTTGGTGTCCTTATTTCTCCAAGTGAGAGCTTCTGTTCTATGCGAGTTGCTTTGAAATCCCTGTAAAGTTGGAATTTTCGTGTCTGCTGTCCCTTACTCTTGTGTGTTGTGATGCTTGTGCCTTCTCAACAAATTTTGAGACATTTTCCATTTTTGCTTGGTGGTAGTAGTGATGTTAGTTCCTCAAATGTCTGGTCAGTCTTGGTAGTGAGTGCATCAATGGTGAAATTAATCTGTACTCTTTCATTGAGTAGCTTGTTTTGAGGATCCTCTGAAGGATCCTTGTGGCCCTGTGTCCTTTCACCCTGGAACCCAGGCGTAAGCTCTTAGGAATTATCCTGTGTTGCCTTCATCTGAAGTTGAAGCACAGGTGGTTCCTGTAATCAGCATGCTTCCTGGATGTTCTTTCAAGTCCAGTTGCCTACGATACAGCACTTAGATTTACCATGACCTGGATGAATGAGAAACTTCATCAACATAATGGCCATGGTATTTAAATCTATAGAAAGATGGATGCCTTTATCTATTTCTCTGATAGGGAGAATAAACATATTAAAGATGAACATATTGCCTAAATGTATATACTTATTGTATTTCAAAATATCCCTTTGGCACCTGAAGACAAATTTTATATGGAATGAGAAGTTACATAGAGTACGACTGTCTGTTATATCTTCCATTTGATACAGGGGGATGAATTGTCCAAACTTTCCCTGGTACATTTGGCAGCACAGTTGAGAAATTTACTGTTCTATTTTTCTACTGGGGATCCTCCATCATGGATGGATATAGAGCCCACCCTATAGTGCTTAATATGGTTAATGCATGGTATGCGGTAAAGAAGTACATGAATATATCTAACTCCTTGTAACAATTTAGTCCAATCTGGGGTCATGTTTTGTTCAAACCAGGAAAGCTGTGGGCAAATGCTTGCAACTAAGGAGTTTTATTTCATCTATGCCTCAGTCATTGGTAATTCCTGCACTTTCATCCTTAGAGTAATTAATTACCAAGAATTGCAATAGTACTGGTTTGATTTCATTAATATACAACGTGCTTACATCTGGTTCTAATGAAACCTCATTATCCAAAGCTGAGGCATGGAGTCCAGACTTGGAATAGGACATTTCAAATAATGGTTGTACCTCAGCCTGTGAGGAGGCTCAGACACAAACAGCCAACACTAGTTTAAAGCTACTTCAATATAATGGGTTTATGCGGACTTTTGTAACCCGTATCAAATTTAAGTATAACAGCAATATACCTGACACTTGTTTTAAATGAAATGAGGCTCAAGGAGCATTTATACATTTTATTTGGGAGTGTGACAAAATTAAGAAATTCTGGAGGGAGGTGATCAATTAAATCATAATTTTGTCCATGAATATTCCACTAGACTCCAAGATGATATTGCTACATCTACTGTATATCCAACAGATCTCAATTTGAGAACCGGAGAATAGAAAATTTGCTATACTGCAGGCAAAATGAATATTGTGTTTTTACTGGAATAAAACTGTCGCGCCTACAACTAGTGCCTAGATGAAGAATGTGGGGCAATGTATGTCAATGGAGAGAATAACTTATACCCTGAAAAACAAACTGGGTGTATACGAGGACATCTGCAAACCATTCAATGATTTTATAAAACGTAGTGATATAGGAGAGCTTCTACAGGAGGAAAACCCAGGACAGAGCAATTAAAGATTGGTTAAAGATTATCGGTAGACACCATAAGGGGATGGAGGCATGTACTGGGAATTTGTTGCAATGGTGTAACTTTTTGTCTATGTATATTATTACTTTATCAGAGGTACCATTGAAATGATTGATACGGAAAGATGTTGAGAGAGAGAATAAGTGTGTGTTTGTGTTGTTAAAGTAAACATTTGCAGTGTAATGTATTGCATAATAGTGCTGACATTTTTACTATGAAAAATCAATAAACATTATTAAAAAACAAAAAAAGAATAATGAAGAAGGAGGATACTCTCCAAACTTTTCAGGAAAACCTAAACTCATCAGCCACAGGATTGGGTGTTGGGTGTTCCAACAGGAAAATGATCCCAAACACACATCAAAAGTGTTTAGGTTTTTAGGAATATAGGTTTTGGAATGGCCTTCCCAAAGTTCTGACTACCACACCCCCTGCACCTCCACTTCCAATGTCTATGGCCAGAGCCAATGTTTCCTAAATCTTTCCAAATGCTTAGCAAAATGTTGTCTTGACCAATAGTCATAATAGACAATAATGTTAGAATACACCCCTTGCCCCTACCACTTAACTTGATGTCTCTCTTTTGCACATTAACGTCGAGGGGTAGGATGTCCTGATTCTTGTTGGGATAGAGGGGTAGGGTGAAGTGTATGGGCTACATGGCACACTTCAAATTGAGGGTTGTGAGGACTCTCTTTTATTTCAATGTGTTATGGTCCTTTTCTTTATAACAAGCAGTTAGTACTAGTTTGATGATGTCTCAGTAGCTAACTAGCTGACATCACATTGTTAATGCTTATTTGTTCAAAATAGTCCTGCTTTGTGACGTGTTTGATGGCATATGACATCGGATATTCAGTCCAGCAGTGAGGTTGCTGCACTTGGTAACAGTCCTCAGTGCTATGCTATGCAGGCCATAAGGGTGTGGAGCATGGTTGTTAATGTTAGCCTATAAAACACTGCTAGTGGCCAAATAATTAAGCAATGTTCTTTTTTATTTGATGACTTAATTGGTAGTGGGAAGTTGGAAATGAATTGGGAGCATCCATGCTTTTCCATCAGATAAATGGTAAATGGCATTGTGATAACACCAGGATGCCACTATAACACCAATGAATTCACCACAGCTGATGTATGAGGGTCTTGAACGGTTGTACCATTTCATAGTGGGACACCCTTGTAAGTCTGTTCTGAGGAACAAGGAGGCACCCAAATCAAGGGGCAGGGGTAAAAATACCAATACCCTATTTCCTTTAATGGTTCCAATAATTCCAAATTTTGATAGAAATAAAATACTCTGAACTACATTTATACAGTGACACACATGCACAAAAAAACACACATCAAATTTTTCAGAAATTGGTTATACAGCCAAACCCACCCAACAGTGCTGCAGACACTATTTCGACATTAGCATAACAGTCACTTTCCAAGTAGCACTGCATCTGCTCAACATTTCTTTCAAGTTTTTTCCAGTTAACCCATTTCCATAATTCATAAGTTTATATGCATGCTAATTAGCAAATACACTGAGATATGTCAGGCTTTAATACTAATGGGGCTGAAAGGTCAGTTCAGTTAAGAGCTTATGACAATGTGTGACAGCCAATGAGCAAACATGGCAAAGAAACAAAACAAAATGAAACAAAAAAGAAACGTGCGTGAAAATAAGTGTGGGTCTGAATGGTCTCACATTGAGCTGCTGTCATCCGGAGAAACCTTTACCAGGACTGAGCAGAGAGGTGTGTTATTAGGGTAAAAATTATCCTCGTTTTGTTTGTTTTTGCATTATGTACACAGAAAAAATGAAATTATGAAATTAAATTCATAAAAGTTTGAATTTATTTTTATATTTTTTTCTGTTGAGTGATTAGTATTCATGTAGATGTATCACAGTCAACAGAATCAGCAAAATCAATGAAATTTCTAAAAACAGAAGATTGAACACACAATCTTAAGAAGAACATATTGGTGAATTTGCATCCACCAAATTTTCAATATGAGCATAAAATTGTTTTTTTAAAAAAACCTTTAAAGCTTGGATGAGGATAATGACAACAGTTTTACTGTGTGATTGTAGAGATATTTAGAGAGGTTATCAGTGATCATCAGTGCAGATGAATGATTGCAATGGTGTTAAAAGAAACCAATGCTGACTGTATTGAACAGTCTCCTATGTTTATGTGTCAAAAAATTGATTCAGGTAACTGAAATTATACAGTGTAGTTACAAGTGTCAAGAAACATGATGGCCAAAGTGAAACAACAAGAAAAGGACTATTTATGTGTGATAGCCTGCATATTCACAAAAAGAAACCAAACAAAAGTGATCACTGGATTGTCACATCTTGACCCAAACTCTTCACATGATACTGCACTGCATGGCAGTACCGTGGAATGTCCTTCTCCCACAGGCTGTAAAGCACTGTGAGGGCTGTCAAGGACACAAACGCTCTCTTCGGCCTTGTTATGTCGCAGTCAGAAAATGGCTGTGATCCGATGGCTAGATGAGAGCTGGAATATCCACTTAAGGCTAAGCCAATCTCTTCCTTTTGCATATCGCTGAAACATCACTTAACATTTCACCTCAACACTTCAACTTCACAGTGTTATAAAAGTGACACATATTACCTACTAAAGGAAATGGGAGCATGAAATGGCCCATAAATCCTAACAAGCACCGCTCTCTCCAGAAACATGCTGATGAGTTCTCCAACTTGGGTCTAAATATTATGACTCTGAGGATATGTGTGAGCTGCCGGCAATCAACCAAAGTGCAGATTGTCAACTTTTTTACCAACCAGATAATGTCATGTTGTGATCAGGGAACCTTTAATTTTTATTTTCTTGAAAACGGTTATGCCTCATTTCCACATACGTATGTGTAGGGAGGCGAGGCAACTGTAAGTCCATTCATTCCTACGGGAATCTCCATGATATCCAATGTTCCTGCAAAAGGACACCCCTCCATAATATTTTGTTCCAGAATTTGCTTTGAGTACGTTTAACATATTGAACTTTTGTGGTGGGTTTCGTAGAGACCTTATGACAGTGTGCTAGCTTAGTGAATCTGAGGAATGTTATTCTGCTAAAATACGGTCAGACATTATACACAGTCAGATCATCTTTACCAGTTTGATATAAAATTGTCAGGTTTATCAGTCTGATATGAAATACAGTCAGATTGTCTTGACAGTTTGATGTGAAGTTTCTTTGGGTTGCAATGAGGGTTAAGTGTTAAGGTCAAAGGTTTTTGAAGACTTCAGCCAGAGAGCCCTTTGGCATAGCAGTTTCAGTGAGGAGTCAGTCAAAATCTTCAAACCAATGGACCCACCATCATCATTTAAGAGAGGAGAGAAAGACAGAGAAAAGAGGGGCAGAAGAGAGAGGCAAGGTGATGAAAGGAGATATGAAGAGGAGAGAAAGACCACAAAGTATAGGAAAAGGATGTGTGAGACAGCCAAGGTGAAACAGGCTGGGTTTGAGCACCTGAGTCAGGGTGGTTGGGTTTGGGGGTTACTGCTGGTCAAGTGATTAAGAACCCAGTGCAAGAAAAGACAGAAAGCAACAGCAGTCCAGTAGAGATGGTGTTGGAGTATGACACACCGGACAGCCCCTGAGAGGCCCACGTCTGCTGCATAGAGAGACCCCAAGTCCTTACCCACCCCAGAACCTGACTGCCTCCAAAAACAGCCATTGTCAAGATATGTAAGCCATGAAACTGGACAATGTAATAAAACACAAAGCTAGACAAGACATCCATGGGCAGGCAGCAAGTTAGTCTACTAGTTAAAGGAGCCATGAAACAGGACAGATTAAAGTTGTAGGATACAGCAGAAGAAGTATACCTCTGCAGGTCAAAACATAACCTATCTAGAATCAACATTTGAGAATACAATGTTCCACCATCGATTTTTCTAATTCTGAATGGAGTGTTCTAATTTGGAATGAATGGTAATTTCTAAGAGCAGTTTATATTCTAGAGTATAAAAATAGATCATTTTTCAAATTAGAATGTTCTAGTAGTTCGAAATATAATAGAATGTCGAAAACACAACATTCTAGAATAGAATGTCCTGCAGTGGAATGGTCTACTTCCGAATGGCAGTAACATATTCTAGAATGACTGTAATTTTCTATGAGAGCATTCTATTATAGATTATTGAAATATAAAAGAGTGTCTCTGCACTATTTTAAAAATGTTCAACAATAGATTTTTCTAATTCAGAAAGGAATAATAAGGACTAATCTAGAATGGTTTATTTTCAAATAGATTCTATTCAAGAACAAGAAATACAATAGAACATAAATACTGTATAGATTCAAATCAGAATGTGCTAGAATGAGTGTTACTTTCTGATAAATTATTCTGTTTATCTTTATTCTGTAGATCCTATTCCAAAATACAAAAATTAAATCCTCAAATTGAAGGATCTATTTGTAAAGTGTTGTAAATCAGAATCAGAATCAGAAATACTTTACTTACTGTATGTTGAGATAATTTATAAAACATGGCCATGGAGGAGCAAAATAACAGCACGTCTGTCTGCACAGAGTGATGCCATGATAATCCTAACAAGTCTTCCCAAATGCTCAAATTAAACAGCTTCAGGAAGCATCCCTCCCATACATGGTTATCTGTTTAACAACATAGCAAGGGAGGTGAATGCAGAGTTCTCACCTGTAGCCAGAGGAGTAGGAGGTAAATGGGTCACAGACACTAAGTCTGCTAACATAGATAGATCGAAGGCCTTCTTACGAGTTTTACGCAAACGGTCAGCTTTGCCTTGGCTTGGTTCATCAGACATCTGTTCTGTAGACATATCCACAGTAGCTTTGACTGACCAGGTTGCAGAGACCATGAGATATAAACTCATAGAGCAGTCTTCACTATCCTTATCCAGACTTTAACGTCTGTACAGGATACATCGGACCTCCTATCCTATGAGGACAGAATGACCTGGGACAATCATATTTTTCTCCCACAGGTACTATTCCAAAATATTAAATTCTAGAACAGAATGATCTATTTTACAAAGGAATATAGTATTCTGATTAAGACCACTATAGACTGTGTCTGCAAAGAAACAATTAATTAATTAATTAATTAAAAATACACTTGATTTGTAAGACATTATCTTTTTGGGGAAATTAATTTTTGCCTACTACAGGCGACAAATCTTGAGGCATGTTGTTTTCTAGTGGTTCCATTCTAGAATATTAAAGAATAGAATGTTTTGCAATGGAATGTTCTATTATAGAAAGGAATGTTACAATTATAGTGATTATCAATGATTTTATTGTTGAACATAGAAATAGAATATCTAGATTAAACCTCAAAAATACAAGATTCTAGAATGGATTTTTCTGCATTTGAATGTTCTAGTTTGGAATGGAATGTTCTAATCTAGGATGATGTATTTCAGTCATAGAAGATTAAATTCTATTCTATTTTATTCTATTTGACCATAGAAATAGAAAAGAATATCTCCAGAATTGAGATACTTCACTCTAGCTGCCTGTTGCACCAGCTATGCGTAAGTTCTGTGTGAAGTCCACAATAAACGATATGTTGAAACTAATTAGTGTGATACTAAATGTGTTGTTTGGTTAAGGCACCAAACAAACAACAAAAGGTACGTGAAATAGGACAAAGTATTATGATATATGTGTTTAGGGGAAACGACTGATGCTGTTGTTCTTATGGAGAGGTCAGTCTCCATTTGTAGTAAACCTGAGGATGGGTGTTAGGGTTTATATAAATATATATATATATATATACATATACATATGTATATATTTATCTTCCAGAAAATTCAGACCCAAAATAAAAAAACTCTCCAATACAGAGAAATATAGACAAAGCACAGTTTGAAGTCTTCATCTTTGAAACACACATCCACCTGCAAACCAATTCTCCGTATCTTTCCTTACTTAGTGCATTACAGTTATCAACGAATGAATGGATGCAAGAGAATGAAAGAATGGATTAGCTAGAAAATGAGAATCAATGATAACGATGGAACAGAAGAGGTTAATTGAGTCCAATCTACCACAGGCTGGATTAATTAAAGGGCAGAGGAGAAGACTTCCAGATTCAGGTCCTAAAGATTGTTCTAATTGGACAACAACATTGGTAATGATCAGAGTATTGAGTCTAATGTTTGTGTCCCTTTACAGAAATACATTAAAACAAGAATAGTACACAGACACTTTTGGAAAGGTTTCATGAATTTTAGATAGTTTTTAGTTAGCTGGAACTCATGAATAAGGGAAAAGTTGAAGTCATACTTCCACAGTGTGTGCCCATTGAAATCAGTTTGAAAGGTGGAATCTCTTTCAGGCAGATACATAAAAGCCTACAGTTCCTTCCGTGCGTAGCTTTGCTTTTACACAGAATGAAGGACAGTGACTACTGTAAATTATATGGCAGTTTGTAATTCAAAGCAAGACTTTGTGTTTGCTTTCAAGATAAGTGAATATTGTTTTTATGGTTTTGCATTCTTAAAAATATAGCATTTTTATGCTGTTCTGTATTATCAGCTGATGTAGCACAACTTTTATGTAATTAACCAATACAAATTACAAGCATCTGTAGGCAAGCAACATGGCAACCATTAGGAGCATGCTGTTATATGTTTGAATGGCAGATAGCGCAGATGAATCATGGCTGAGTGTGGGACTCACAACATGGGCGTGCAGGTAAACAGCTGGTGCAGAGAGTGAAACGGGGACAAATAAGCCAAATGTCTTCAGGGTTTGAGACACCACCAAGTATCAGTGCTTGTGCAAAGAGCAATAACACATGGAAGCAGAATTCTTCTGGTCGGATGTATCTGCATGAAAAATAAGAATATGCCTTTGCCATCACATAAACTTTTTTGTAGAGACAGAAGGTGCAGTGAGAATGTGCACACCTTACATGTACGGTTTGGCTTTCTAGAGCCAGGCACAGGTGAAATCACAGTCAGTTTTCATTCTCGAATGCATCAAATAAAGAAGCCTGGTCAAGTTTGGTGCTGTTGTGACCCCGGTAACAACAGCGCCCCTCCAGTGCAGTAGTGTAAAGATACACAACATACTGCACATTTTTCTTCAATTTTACCCACGTCAGTGACTGCGTATTGGGCTCTGAGCATATCTGCCAACACACAATTTTCCCAGGAGTCTACCCATTTAACCCTTTCTCCTGCTGGGCTCCAGGTTGGCAATTTATCCTGTTAATCTCCTGGTTTCATAGTGATACGTTTCTAAGTTTCTGTGGGATATGTGTCATATTACCTGGCAACCTAACTGAGAAGTGGAAGTGAGCACATGCAAACAACCCAGCCTGACGTGTGTTACTCATCACTGCACTTGCTCAAGCCCCCTGCTCTGCTTGGTTTGCCTCTTAAAATTGATGAAAAATGTCCCAAGTAGAATAAATACAATTCCAAATGCGGGGCATTGAGGGTAGGCCAATAACCCAGAAAATCTTTTTTTTTCACAGCCTAGTGTTGGTAAGTATGGCTCTGAGTGCTGACAAAACATCTGTGACCTACGCTAAAATACTGTGCCTCAATGCATCCTGTGCAGATACAGACAGGGCACTGAAGCTGCTGCTCTGCTCTGCTTCCGCTAATGCTATGCCTCCTGTGTGGACACCGTTTGGAAAAGATTATGGTTTGGATTGATATTAGTACTGTGTTAATGTTAGTGGATCAACCATCACTTTGTCATCTCTTGATCATCTCTAATTGCATGATCCGGACACTTGAAATTTCTAAAGATGCAGATTGAAGGGATGAGCAATACCCACAATTATACAGACATAAACACATAATTTTAATAGCAAATCTTTTATGTTTCCAACAGCAATAGTTCTTTATTAAGACCATGTAAGATCACTGGCTATACCAATATGACTGTGGCTAGCTAGACAGACAAGGAAAACCCCGTACACACTCTTAAACTTCATCAACAGATAAGTCAAAGGAGTAAGATGTTCCAGCAATGAACCCTGTTTGACTGCTGGCTAATCTTGGGAGGTTGAGTGCAGAAACACCACAGTGGGTGCTTCAGAACAAGAAGAATATGAAGATTTCAACTTCTGCTCTTTTCAGATACAGCTAGTGTATTATCACTATTATTTAAGTCTGATGTATAGATGTAATATTGTGCAGCTTCTTAAAATGTCAGCGTTAAACAAAGAGGTGACTCTGATGGCATGATATAAACCTCTGGGGTCAGTGGCTCACCACAGAGACAGCCGCTCTGTCTGCCCTGCTGCTGTGTAAACTTCAGTGGCTGCAAGAAGAGATGGATCCACACGGCTGCAGTCTCTGAGGAAGCCCTCATTGCCATGGAGCTCAGCCTCTCTGAGACACCTGATCTGAATCCAATCACGGCAGCCGTCTGTGTGTGCTCCATGCAAACACCAGCTGCCCAGGAGACTGACTGCTGCTGGCTTCTCTGTCCACATGAATGTAATGCGGATCCATCCCAGCCTTCTGCTGCCAGCCTCCTCCCAAAGCTGACACAAAGTGACACACTGCACTCATCATGGTAAACCTCATAGTGTTGGTGCATGTGGTTCTGAGCATTACAAGGATTTTAATTCTGTTCCTTTTATTATAAGCAATATTAAATTGTATTTTATAATATCTACCTCTACAGCAGAATGAGCTCAGTCACTGTTGTTCAAGTATGTGTTCTCTTTGTGACATGTGAAAACAAGTTGCAGTGGGTGCTCTTCAAGAGTGCTCTGCCAGTTGACCTACAACATTGTCGGACTCACGGTAGACAGTTAAAGTAAAAGGATCAAAATTATAAATAAAATGAAAAACTTACTTGTTTGAGGCCTTAAAAAATAGCTAACCTACCCCCAGCCTAACCAATTTTCCATAAATGCAGCACCAGAGATATTATCTTTTATTTCCATCCTTATTCCTTGTCAAAACAAAATTGCCCACATTATCTTCAATGCAACTCAACTTCCAACAGTTTGGTCAGAGATTCAGGCATGTTATGCTAGTAGTGGCTAATGTAGCCTCTATCCTATAACCTCAAGCTGAGATGATCACAGTCTACAGGGGTCTGGTAAGCTGACTTCTTTCTACTAAAACTAAAAAAAGTTTGTCTAAGTTATTGAAAAAAACAGAAGACAACAGGAAATAATTACTTAAACTGTCCATCGTAAATGTCATCACTGTTTATAGACAAACTTCCTGGTTCAACTTGAACCTGCTCTAGGACTACTTTCTATGTGTATATCCTTGCTTGTCCTATGAAAGGAGGGACTGTTGAATTAGCCTACTTTTTCTGGTACCTCCTGTCATAGTTTGAGTTTTTGGTTTGGTTATTTCCTGTTTTATTTTGAAGTTCTTTCCTCATTTGCTTTTCATTTCCTCCTTTTTCACTCCTCACCTGTGTTAGTTAATCACCCCTTATGTATTTAAGTCCTTGTCTTCCCTTCTCTCTTTGTCAGTACTTCTGTTCTGCTTTTTCTTCTGTTCCTGTGTCTGTGTCTGTGTCTCATCTTCCCGTTGTGTGTTTCTGGCATTTGGTTCCTGATTCCAAGCATATTCCTGGTTTGTACTCTGCCCTTTGGTTTGTTCTTTTCTTTTGGAAGAAGAATGGAAGAATCTTAATTTGATCATTTATCATAGAATGTACAACACATTGAAACTGGTACTCTGCATTTAACCTATCTCGAGGGGAGTATGTGTGTACGCTCCCAGGGACCAACTCCAGATCTTAGCCAGTGCCTTCGGTCAAGGGAACACACAACAGTGGCCGGAGAAACAACTGTAATGTACATGTTTTGGTGGGGGCATGGTGAGGGAGACCAGAGTACCCGGAGGAAACCCACTGGGTTTGTCTCACATTGTATCAAAATTTCTATACCATCATGTGGGAGGTTGCTTCGAATGCTTCATGCTTGACACAGAAAAGCAACAACAGTAGAAGGTACATAGTATTCATTTCCTGAGCATTATCTTTGATTTCTTGGGGATAGGTTTAAATTCTGTCAGTCGTAAAGATAATAATCCTAAACAATACAGTGATATCTGCTCATTTATTCTGCTGCTGTGTGTTTATTTGCGTGTTATCTCCAGGTCTGTGTATGGCATGTTTAACATTTGTACAAAGCAATTGCTGGGCTTTTTAATCTTGCTGTATTTGTTGTCACTGTGAATGTGCTGTTATTGCCTCTATTAAGGAGATGAATGAAAAGGGAAAACAGGCCTGAGGGAAACTTATTGGGCCTCAGTTGTTCATATCTCTGTCAGAGACTAGATGAGATGCACCAAATGAGGACTGAGCCCAATATTTCTCTTTGATCTGTGGATGCCTCGGGTGCATTTGCATCCAACAATTGAGAGACTAATATGTCTGTCATCATTATCATTAACTGTGTTAGAGGGAATGGGATTGCTGGTTGTGGCCTGGTTCATCTTTTTCTGCACATTAGGTTGAGTTTTCTTTTTTTTTCTTTTCTCAAGACGATGATAAAACAAATAGCGCAAGTCTGACGTGCTAACAGCAGGGAATTCGAAGCAGTGATAGTGACGTTTGCAAAGATGACAATAAATACCATTTGTCTCTGTAGCTGCATGTAAAAAAATGTTCAGCTAAAAGGCAATGGGGCTCATCAGCACATACACACACACACACACACACTAAGCATTTTTCCCAGAACATAAACACTTCTTACTGAACCATTTTTCAACCCAAATGTCATATAGATTTATGTTATGCTGCAAATATGAAGAAACCTGATCATTATGTAGTACTGTGTCTATTTCTGTGTACACCACAGGAGAAAGTGGTTAGGGCGATTAATGCAGTCTCTGACTCCTTCCTGCTTATACTGGAGCAGGGGGATAAAATCAACTTTCTGAATCCAGTTTGTCTTGGGCCAGGCAGACACAGTGATGGATTGCTCTGCTGTTTGAATGCAAGGTGGCACACATTAACATTTGTACTGTTTCTAAAAACATACAGTGTTATTTCCATAAAGGCAATCACACCACAGGCTGCTGGAGTCAGCAGTCTGTTGGTCTCACACGCCATCACATTCTGGTGTCTTTCACACTCGGTCTGGAGGAAAGGCTGTAATATCTGGTGGTGTGTTTGCAAAAGTGAGCATAGTGGCTACCACTGTTGTCTTAGTGAACAAAGCCAACACTGACAATAGGTATGTTCTTTATGCTCTTAGTTAAAGCAGTGTTGCAATCACCTAGGGTTGGTAAGTTATTATCAAAGCATCTTTGTTATATTTGTAGAAAAGCTCTTAAAATGCCATCAACAATCAATAAATTAAGTAAAAGAAATAAAATTCAGTATTGGTGGCTGTTGCAAGCCTCTAATAAGCCCATCCAATCATTTCATTTGGCCTGTGAAAAGGTTGGACAGGCTACCTGTCTGTCTGTCTACCTACAATCCTGCCTGCCGGCACACATTCTGCCTGTGCACTCATTCTGCATGACTGGAGTCTTCCACAAAGCCAAAGAGCAGAGCTGCCATGGCAGCAACATATTTGTTCAGCTAACCAAGTTAGCACACACCTACAGCAGTAAGAAGTAACTACCGTGCAGAGTAGCCTTTTCAGACTGAGGTATGTAAGATTATAATTATAGCTCAAAAAGAGAGAGAGAGAGAGAGAGAGAGTGATACAGTTGCAATCAAAATTATTCAACCCCCATTGCATTTTAAACAATATTTTTATTAGAGATTGTTCTTATGCATACACATATACAACAACAACAAAACAAATAGCACAATGAAACTATCTCCTGTACATAGACAAATCAGTAAAGCAAGTTAATAATGGGAAGAGAAAAAATAAAAATCAATAAATAAAAGAAGAAAAATAAAAGATAAATAATAATGACAAAACAAAAAGACAAAAAACACAAAAACAGCCACATAACTCATCAGATCAGTTGATCAGTCCATCCATCACTTCATATGTTTTCCTTTTCCAGGAAATCATATCAATTCAAATAACCCAAAACTTGTCAAGCTTGTTTTTTGTGAAATAACTTATCTTTTCCAGTGCCAGATGGGTCATTCCGTCCAGCCATTCAGAAACGCCACAGACCGCCAGCTTTTTCCATGACCTAGCAATACACCTTTTAGCCTCCAAAAGGCAAACACTAAGTAGAGATGTTTTATCATTTGAGAGCGCAAAATTGACAGGGTAAATATTTAGGATACACAACTTAGGATCCAGAGGCACCACCTTGCCAAAAATACAGCCAATAAGGTTCAGTACCTCCCTCCAGAAGTGAACAACCAGCGGACAGTCCCACATACAATGAAACAGTGACCCCCTTTGATGATTACATTTAATGCATGTATCGGGAGTATTGGGGTTAAAGTGGTGCAGCCTGACTGGAGTAATGTACGGTCTACTCAGCCATTTATATTGTAACAATTTGGAATGTGTATTTACAGATTGGGTTTTTACCACAGAGCAGGCCTCCGACCATTCTTCCTCAGATACATTTTCCTCCAGATCCATTCAATGCCCGTAAAATATTATTTGAAGACTCTTTGGATCCACTAACAAACAAATTATAAAGAATGGACACCTGTCCCTTAGCTCCCAGATACTGTAAAGTGATGTCTTCTAAAACTGACAAGGGGGGAAGCACCAGGCTGATACCCTGTTTGGACATAACATAACTTCTGATCTGAAGATATTTAAAAAAGTGTTTTGCAGGAATACCATATTTGGTTTTTACATCTTCAAATGACATAAATATCTTCTCATTGTATATATCAGACACCTTAGCTAGACGTTTGGAGGACTAAATTCTAAAGCCCGGGTCTGCTCTGCCCGGGTGAAATCTTCATTACCAGAAATTGGCGATAATTGAGACAATTGTTTCGCCTCACCCATATAAGCAGTGGCATTATGACAAATCATTATCATATTTTTCAAGAAGGGATTTTTGGTATGTTTAAGTAGCTTTTTCATATCCGCTGAATATATGTAAAGATTTAATGGCACTGCAATATTCTGGGATTCCATTGTAACCCAAGTGGGGGGGTGGTCACTCTTAAAATAAAACATACCTTCCCTAATTTGTGCCGCCCAGAAGTACCATAAGAGATTCGGAAAATGCAGCCCACCTCTGTCATATGGTAAATACAACAAGGATAGTCTGAGTCTAGGACGTTTGTTATTCCAAATTAAGTTTGTAAACGTTTTGTTAAGAAATTTAAAGAAGGAAGGAGCTGGAGAGAGTGGAATTGATTGGATGAGGTATAAAATAGGGGAGAGAGGGGGCAGCCCTGCCTCGTACCTCGGTTAAAGCTCTGGTCTACGATCTGAGAAAGGTTTTAAAAAAGCATCCCCCCCCCCCCACACACACACCCCTCTGTGCTCCTTAATCCCTCCCCTCCGAGCTCGTATCGCTCTCCCCTCGGAGCCTCCCGCGACACACCCCCTCCCGCAACAAGCACCAAGAGCAACAAGCCGGCAGAAACCAAATACAGGCCAGCTTTGAATGCGGAGTAACGATGTCGGATTCACAGGTAAAGTTATTACAATGCACGTTGAAACTCACGTAAATCTTGTAAGTCATTACAATGTCCACAGCTAAGCTCCACAGCCAAGCTAGCGTAACGTCATTAGCATGCTACAGCTACGTTACCTTACAGCTACGTAATAAGTTACTATTTATCAACAGTTAGCCACTTCTAAAAGTTATTGAGGGCCAAGAGACTAACAGATGCTGCCGCCAGCTTTCATCACAACGATTGCTTCCACATTGTGGCTGAAAAATAAACCTGTGTGAGTCTCGGACCAGCTGTGTGTGTCCCAGCTGTTGTCTGAGTAGCACCAGACCGCGACACAAACGTGCCCGTAAACCGTAATCTCTTGTTCATGACAGATAAGACACACAAATACACACATCGTAACGCCTATATGATAATCCATCATATTGATTTAGCAAAGGCTTCGTTGAAAACAAACGGACAAGACCTGGAGGAGGGTTAGCAAAACAGTTGAGTAGTGACCGGGCGAGAGGTTGTTATGGAGAAATAAATCCGGACAAATAAAATAAAAATCTGTAAATAAATCCGAAATAAGGACGAAAGGTTACCTGCTCAACAGAAACGCCGCTGTATCAGCATCGGGTCCATATCTTCACGGACCTTTCTCCACTGTTCAAATGACGATGTTTATTCGGGTTTGAGACCTTTTTTATTTCACATCTCGCTTTGTGTCTTTTCAGTGACAGACTTTCTTTCTTTGACTCTGTCAGTGGGGCAAGCAGAGGCCGCTGAACTGCTCAGGGCAAAAAAAACCTCTTGTCCGCTTGTAGTTTCAAATGCGGAAGTGGGTCGGGACCAGACGTGAGCAGGAGCAGGAGAGTGAGCGAGGGTTGGATCGGAAAATCGATCCAATAGGAGCCATCAGGACCGGATGTCGATTGTTTTTTTGCCCTGTACAGTATTTGTGCTGTTTGAAATTCTACAAGATCAGTGAATTGTAATGTTTTTGACTTTAAGAATGATGAGTTAGTGTGATCCCGATATCCAACATTATGAACTAACATTATGGCTCTTTTCTGGAGTATAGAGATCGATTCCAGTGAGCTTTTATATGTGTTGCCACAAACCTCCACACAATAATGTAATACGTTAATACTAACCCAATACGGTAAAACCAGTGAACAGAAGAGAATATGGAGAGATTTGTGATCCAGAACATGCTTGGCTTTACTCAGTACTGAAATGCTTCTTGACAGTTTGGACTGTACATGATTTACGTGATCTTTCCAACTGATTCTGTCATCTATTGTCACCCCAAGGAGTTTGTACTCATTAACTCTTTCAATGTTGACACCATCTACTTGTATCTGTACTTGAGTATTTGCTTTATGATTACTGAAAAAGATGATTTTTGTTTTTATCAAATTTAATGATTAATTTATTTCTATCAAACCACTTTTTTAATGTTTCCATTTCTGCAGTGATCACCTCTAATAACTGTTGTAGATTCTTTCATGATTGATTGTGTCAAATGCTTTATTGAGATCCAGAAATACCCCAATAGGATGTTTTTTATGATCTATGGAGTTTTTGATATCCTCAATTGATTCCATTAATGCCAATGATATTGAATTGTTTGGTCTGAATCCGTTTTGACTGTCGGTAAGTAATTTGCGTTTATCAATAAATTTGTCCAGTCTGTCATTAAAAACTATTTTCCAGAATTTTGGATAAATGTGGAAGTAAAGAAACAGGTCTGTAATTTGTGAAGTGGTGTCTCCCCAGTTTTGTACAGTGGTATGACTTTAGCTATTTTCATTTTGTTTGGAAATGTACCGGTTTGGAGTGACAAGCTGCAGATGTATGTTAGTGGTTTTGAAATCCCATCAATAAGCCTTTTCATTACTGTCATGTCTATTTCATTCAAGTCAGTGGACGTCTTGTTTTTACATTTGTTAACAATATCTATCATTTCTTTCTCATCCACTGCAAACAGAGATCTCAGGTTCCTTTCTATATAATTGTCATTCATTTCTTCAGATGTCACCGGTGGATCATGAATTTTTCCCGCCAAGTTTGGTCCAACACTTACCGCATCATCCATATTATTATTTTCATTGTCATTATCAATAAAGTATAAATAAATAACTTATTTGTCTAGAACCATATTTAATATATACCATATTCCTTTAACATTATAGAACTTCCAACTTAGCTTTTTCTAGCATTAGCTGAGTTTCCCCTTGAGCATAGGAAAGTCATGCTTTTGCCACTTCTGCTCTAGCCCTTGCCTTGGCTGCAGCTGACCCAGCTGAAGATGCACTTGATGGTCCTGAAGAGCTTGAAGTGTAGGAGCGTGTCTTTAATGAGGATGCTTCTGTTGCCATGGCAAAGTCTGGTGGTGTATCTCTCTTTATATGCTGTGGACTATCATCCACTGGCTGCGTGTGATGACATTATTATTATCTGCCAGCTTGCACTGTTATCTCGCCTGCTAGAAAGCCGTGGTTTCACTGTGCTGTCCTCGGTATATGTGCTGTATATAACTTGACAGCCAGATAAACTCCTTCCTAACATCAGAGACTCTGAAGACGCTGTTGCTTCGTCCACAGGTTTATTGATGGTTTGAAACTGAAACATACAAAAGGCATACTTCACTATGCTTGCTTATAACATGGACAGCTATCCACAATGTAAATATATTGACTCAAATGTGAATACAATTCCCTTATTTTACTGTTATTGTTTGTAATCTATGTTTTTATTAACTAAATGTAATACATGGCCTCGTATTTTAACATGTCTGTTCATCATTTATGTCTTTCTATGAACTTTAGACAGTAGTAACTTAAGTAGGAGATTTCAATTGTCAAACTTCACAGAATGTAATATTGCTCTGAAATAATGATCTTAGCTAGCCGTGAAAACAGTCAAGAAATAACAATGATGCTACCGAAGGGTCAAGATGTATGCAGATGTGCTGTGGATTGTTTAATTGCAATAGTGACAGCTTTTAGAGCCATGCTCACCTACTTCCTGCTTACTGTTCACATTACAACGTTCTGTTCCAGCTCACAGGTCATATCTGTGACTAGTCCCGGTTACTCATAAAGTGACCACAAGGTAATATAAAAAACAGTTAAGAATTACTTAAAAAATAATAATAATAATGCTTTTATCATATCTTATTTGAAACAGAACAAACAGTGAAACCTCTTCCTGATCAGGTAAGAGTGGGTCTATTAACACACATTAATTGGGGGAATAATGAAATATAATTTCTGTAAAGCATTAGCAAAATCGGAATGTGTTCAGTGACCAAACTAAAATATAAAGAAACCACAAACAACGACTTTATAGTCAAACAATTATTATACTACAAGCCTATGGCAACAACACATTACACAAAGACAAAGAGGTCTGGGGGTTGGACCAGGTGTAAATGGAGCTGTTCTCAGCAACACAATAGAACGTGAATATTGGAACTTTAAAACAGATGCGCTTTTTATGGTTAGATACAGTACCGTTTTGTCAAGGAAGCAGATGAACAAAAATAACACAACCACCCCTCCCCATCCTAAGAATGACAACCATCCCCAGCTTAACATCCCCGACTCTAATCCACATATAGTGTATGTGGATTAGAATAAGATAGCTTTACTTGCTAAAATTGTCATATTCAATGGAATATTTTCTACTAATAGACAGAAGAAGGAAACAAGCATACACATGAAGCCACAGTCCACAAACCAGTCCACATCTGCATGATAACACACACTAACCATTACATGCATCCAGACATCTGAGGCCACCAGTGGGACACATTATTGAATTTTCTCATGTGACACCTTTGCACCCATCTTAATGAGATTCCTTTAATCTAACAATTACCTTCTCTGCGTGGACCTGTTAATACATCATCATTGTATTTTAAGGTAAATGTCCTGCTGTGGCTTATTAAAACCTCCATTACCTGCCTCACTGTAGGCTACAGCGGGCTGAGCAGCCATCTGATGCCTGCCTGGTCTGCTCCCTGAGCTCTGCGGCTAATCTGGACTGAAGCAGCTACAGAGAGGGATTAGTAAACAGGGAAAAGAGAGGAGATGGGAAAGAGGGAGGAGAGCTGCTAATGTTCAGTGGTGTGACTTTCCTGTAGTGCAGAGTCTGCTTTCTTAGGCCTACTGACATTATCAAATGGATTGACATTTCAAATATTTGCAGTGCTCAGCGGCTCCAAATGTGGTATAAGTGAACCATGGTCCTCCTCCTCACCACCCAGCAAGCCATGCATGGCCATTTCATCACAAGCACCGAAATGAGATCCAACAGCCTCTGCTTCCCAGACCTTTACAGTGCAGACAATGCAATCTGAAGCGCAGGTACTTTCCTCTAAACGGCCCATTGCCGCACACTAGCAATAGCTTAAGTGCAAGAGGTGCATTTTGAAGCACAGGCACTGAATGATTAATTTAGGTCAGAGTGCTAAAATGGCGTGCACGCTATCTCCTTTAAGCTACAGCAGATATTCCTCATGTGCGCCGGAACATCTGCACCCTCTTTGAGGTGACAATGTAGCACTAATCCACATCTTAGAATGAGGCTGCAGTAATGACAGCAAATCCTGTGGTGTGTTTCCCATATTAAAACTCATACCGCAGCTAAAAAAAAAAGACAAACGCTGTAAGAACCACCTTAGAAAATGTGAGCGCTGTGAAACTAATCTTGCCAAAACAGATTAAGCGCCATGAGTAAATATGTCCCAATTCATCTGCATGAAAAGACATCTTGGTGTGGCAAAGATATTAAAAGAAATCGAGAAATCCAGATAAGAGCAAGACAACTGACTTATCTCACTTGTGTACCACTCAAACAGACCACAAGCGTGCTACTGATTGAGGCGTCGAAAATGTTTTTGTTCTAAAGTTAGCTCAATGCTGCGTCTGCTGTCAGATAATATGAGAATAAAACATCGCCGTGGCTGCTGCTGTCACTCTGATGAGATTTACATGCTGTTTTCATTCCGTGACTTCACTTTTCAATTTGTCCCAGAGGCTTTAACAGACCATGTCATTATCGTTCTGTTCTATTCTATAGTCGCTCACATTCCTTACTTTTTACAGGCTGAAAAAAAGAACTTTTCAACCTTTGAAAGAAGAGTGTACTGCTGATTCCTCACCTGTCAACTAGGTACCTCTGTGACAAAAAGATGATTGGGTGCATGTTTTTATGTTTATTCACCAAAGCATGTCATCAAATGGCCTTCATCAGGGTTTAACGGACAGGTTTCACATTTTTAAGTTGATTGAAATACAACACTCAAATACCATGTGTAAATTGACAAACGTATTGGTAGCTGTATTAATTTCTCCTCTCTGGCTTTGAAGTATTTGATAGGTTGGTTGGCAAAAATAGTGGCTAAAGATAGTTAGAATTGCTTTAAAGCATTAATATATCACTGTTCCCAAAACAAAAAGATTGTTGCAGCATACCAAAACTCTTGTAGTGTACAGTGGGTTTATGCGTTTTGCCCTTGTCATCATAAATTGCGGTGTGGGCAGACTCAGCTAATAGAGCCACAAAGATCCATAGCTAACTGAGCTACTTGCTCACGGCAGCAACAGCAAACAGTATATTGAGCAGCAGTGAGAGGCTATGCTGTCTCCTATAGTTTTTGGCCTACCTTCGAATTTTGGCCATTTCTTACAAATGATATCTAAATGTTAATATAAAAATGTTGATCAGTGCAGCTTTAAATAATGGTTACAACTGCATTATCTGTTTCATTTATTAGAAGGTTACTTGTGTTCATACATTATTTGAACTTTAACGGTATATACATTCTGTACAGTTATCAAGACTATGACCACAGAGCAGTCATTGCAGAGAGATGACCACAGAGCAGTCATTGCAAAGAGATCAAACAGATACCACCACTGTGTGCGTGATTAATTCCTATTCATTTGAGTTAAGAGGGGCCACTTTGCTTGCCATGATTTCATCTTGCCTCCACCTTTTGCTGTTTGGCCTTGTAGTTGATTTAATGCACCTGTAATCCTCACTGGAGTGCAGACTGAAGAAGAGAGAGGATGACTGAAACAGAGAAGGAAAGTGTGTGTGAGTGAATGTAAGTGAAATAGCACTCCAGTCATTGGGAAAGTGACTCACACACATTGTTACACTATGTTCCAATGAATAAATCAAGACATAGCTTGGTCCAAAAACAACAGAGTGCAGAGAAATCCCTCTTAATTTGTCCTTCACATCAGCCTTCACTCTTTCAGCTCTGTGAGAACCAGTCTTACACAATTAATGCAATAATGTGAAATTAAACACCTTTACCCTGAGTGCTCATCTTTGACTAATGCATAAATTGGCATTTTGGTGCTGAATGAGACCCGGAGGTGTAATGGGTTGGATGGGGTTGATGATAGAGATTAGTCTTAACAGCAGGCAAGCATGGTCGGATCAGGCCTGGTCAAGGAGAAGCTCATCGTTAAATGCCGCCTCCGGTTTTCAAATGTCCTGCATTGTACATTTAAATGCTCCTAATGAGCATCCTTAAAGAGTGAGATGGCATTATCTCCTCCCTCAGAGGCACCACTGTCTCATTGTTCACATTGCCTGGCATGAGAGAAATCCATCAAATCTGTAGGCCCCAGACTGTGGTGTACAATTAAAATACTTCAAGAATGTGTGTGTGATTTATTCAGGAAATAAATGAGCCGTGCAGAGCAACACCTGAAAACAATTACAGCCAAGACTCAGAGCGTAGTGATATGGATATCTGTACAGTGGGAAGGTGGAGCTCCCAGTTCACCCTGGAGCATTCTTTCTTTTATTAATTTTCCCTTTTATTTAACTGCTTTTGGGTCTTATGAAACATGATTAATATATCACAGAAGGCAGCAAACTGGAAGGAAGCCAGGCTGCTACTTCTGCCTGCATACATCTTTAAACAAAAAGAGGAGAGTGCAAGGAGAGGATGCCATGCCAGTTTCCCTGTTTGAATGTTGTGGAGAGATTTCTTCACAGTAATGCAGAAAGCATATTATAGTTAAAAGGTTCGTGAGAGAAATCAAGAAAAAAAGGCCAGAGGTCAGTACACACTTGAAGGAGAGAATAAGATCCCAAGTTCTGTTAAAATTATCGGAGCAACCACTAATACTGTACTTAATTTTGTATTGAGAAGACATCAAGTCTAGAAGATAGAGGCTTTTGATCCTTTCAATGAAGTAAAATACAGCTGTGAGCTACAAGAGGCAAAAGCAATTCTAATGCTCTCCTTGGAAATAAATGACGTCACTTCAATAAAACAGGATTTAAATGGACGTAATACCTTTAGACAATTACTTTCACCAAATTTGAATTGTACTATAATAGAAACATCATACAACTTCAGAAACCCTGTATAAACCCCCAAAAGGATGCCAGTTGTCATCAAGTTTTGTCATTTTGATGCTGACATTTTAATTAACCTTTATTTATATAGGTAAATCTCATAATATACTATCAGTATAACGGTATGTCAGCTGACCACTATGCCACTTGACATAGAGTAAGATGTCCATTTGACATCGAAAGTGATTTAATAACCATTTACAAGTGGATAAGTATGGCTATGTTTATGTCAGGTGTCATGTAATGTGTATGCAGGTGTTACAGTATGAATGCTTATGTATACCCTCTTCAAATGAAGTGTTACTGAAAGTTGTTTTGTCGGTTTGTGGTTGTTTTCATGAGGTAGTGATTTGTTGGAAATCTGGGAAGTGAAGAGGTACATCTAGGGAAGCAGTAGTCATTCTGTTGTTTCTAATCCAGTGTATATAACATTCTTAGATTCTCAAAACACAAAATGTAGAACTCTGGACTAAAAATGAACATATATATTACATTATCTGTCAAGTATTACATTATCAGTGTTGAAGAAAAAAAAAACTCCTGAAAATGTAATAAATTCCCAATAATGTAATAAGGTATTACATTATCGGTAAAAATGTTATTACAATATCAGTCAGATTATTTTATTACATTATTGGTGAAGTTATTACATTATTGGGTTTTATTACATCTTCAATCGAGTTAAGTGCAAATTGTATTACATTTTCAGGCGTTATTACATTATCAGGAAATTATTACATTATAGGGTGCTACAGGGCTGTTCACACCCAATCCCCGTGCAACCTGACAGAGTTTGAGCAGTTTTGCAATGAATTGTGTGAAATTGCAGTGCCCAGATGAGCAAGCCTGACTGAGACCTATCCACACAGAAATACTGACTTGAAGGGGGTGAATACTTATGCAGTCAGTTATTTATATATATTTTTAGTTAATTGACATTACTTTGTAGACTGTACTTTTGGGGTAAATTTGTTTTGTATATTCTTTGTATATTGACCATATTTCCATTTATAAAAGCAATAAAAGGGGAAAACATCTGAGGGGGTGATTCCTTTTTATAGGCACGGTATATAACAAATTATAGTGTACTCAGAACAACCATCTCTCCAACGACTTCTCTTCTTCCTGGTCAAGAGCATAATTTCCTCACATAGTGTCAACCACAGCCCAGTCACCAGAACACATGCTGGCAATGTATGTTTGCGCAACCCACGGATTTGTTGAAACTTCTTTTCTTCTGCTTTTCTTTATGTTGCCATTGTCTTGGGGAAATTTTAGGGGATCTTAGGGAACCTGCTTATCTGCTTTGGTCGCCAGCTGTTCTAAGCTCTTGAGCCACATCTCGGGACCTTCATCAGTGGATGGAGTTTTCTGAGTTTTTGCCAAACTACCATTTTAAAGATTAAGAATGATCATATAAACTGGTGTTAATTAACTATCCATACATTAAGACTTTAAACACATAGAAACCACAAAGATGACTAATTCAGCCCCATGAACCTCTCACTGATCTCTGTCAACCATTTCTACTGTAAATTTGGGCCGATACCTCACAAGTGTGCAGCAGCAGGCCTGGCAGTGGCACTTGTGTAATCACAGAGGGTCCAGCAGGCAAATCTTCAGACACCCATTTGTTAGCTGACTCAGCTGCTGCTTGGACAGGAAGCTGGCAGATTGGCTGGTTGATCTGGGGGTAAGCGATGAGGCGGCTGAAGAAAAAGTAGGAGAGTGTCTCCTCTGTGATTAAAGGCTGGAGCTCCTGGCATGCATGATAGCCCCGTGACTCCTGTGACCCAGGCCCAGGAGAGATAAAGTGATGGCTCTCCTTCTTCTCTGCCACATTCTCGGCTGCAGTCGTAATTCAACGACCTCTGGTGAAAGCTTTTAACAACTCCCCTACAGCCTCTGCACCCCATCCCAACTGCATCAGTCACAGGGCTGGAGAGGTGTGCAGGATGCAACGTGGAATGAAAAAGAGAGAAACAATAGACACAGAGCTTTTCTATTGATTGCAGTAGATACTGTAGACCTGCAGCAAAGATAATAAAAGATAAAGTTCTGCTGATGAAATGGATTCCTACAGTGGTGATACACTAAAGGAACAGAAAAATTACCCATGCTCAGATGATGATTTAGTATCATTTGTCAGACTACAGGATGCGTGACAGGTTTATACCCTCAAATCTGTTGCACTGGAGGATTTACTGTGCATGTAGTAATACTGCATGTATATCTGTCAATATTTGTCATTAATTCAGAAGCAGTTTTGGAAATTAACTTTACTGTAAATGTTGATCAACACAGGGAGGCCAGTAAGCCATTTATCATCTGTTCCTCTGCTGCGGTGTCCAGTAATCAGACCAACACATCATACATACTCTGCAACTGGACTTAAGAGCGGACTTACTGTAGTCTGCTATATGATACAGTATATATATGATGTCATGTAGCATATGATATGTAAGAAATATACAACCATATAAGATACCTACTGGTATATGAGGTTTGATATGACTGGGAAAGCCCCTGAGACATTTTGGAGGAGACATAATTGCTGCTGCAATTATCTTCACTGATAAGGATTTTTTTTCCAGCAAGTGTGATACCTCAAGAGAAAATGCTGTAGTGATGGTCATCAAGAAATAGTTCAGAATGCAACTATCTGTAAATCCACAATTTTTATTGTAACATTTCTGTTTTGTATGGATTAACAAAAAGGATGGAACATGTTAATTGTTGAGCTGTACAGGTGCTGGTCTTTGTATCTTTTATGATAAGATAATAAAGGTAAGAAGTACTTTTTATTGATCCCCTGCAGGAGAAATTCAATTTGGCACAGAGCCAAAGAGGAACAGTGTGCAAACAATACCAAAAAGTAGCAGTGCAAGATAAAAATATACTCAAATAAATAGATAAAGTAGAAATACTATATACACTAGATGGATCTGTGTATATATTACTGTGTTTTATCTTTCACTTAGCTAGGCTAACTAGTTTCTATACAGACATGAGACTGACTTTGCTCTTTTAATCTAGGAAAGCATATTTCCCTACTGATACTATAATAATTACTGATTTTGAAAAAAAAAAATGTGTATATATATATATATATATATATATATATATATTGAAAGATTTTGTCTTTCAAGTCAGCTTTATCAGTATCTAGCCAAGACTACAATCTTTCCTGAACCTTAAAACATAAGTACACCCAAAAATAAAACTACTACTGCTACTACATTATCTGCTCACCCTCATGCCGATTTAAATCCTGTTATTTAAACCCTTTTTTAAAGCCAAAATACTTACTGTAGGTGCTAAGCTAAAAGTAAGAGCTTTGCCCCACATCTGAAGTTGGTGCAAGAGCTCAACCGTGCATAGAGAGTGTAAATAATGTTTTTTCATGTCGATTTGGGATGTTGGGGCTTCCAGAGACTTGGATTACACCCGGCAAGCTGTATGGAGCCATTGTTACGTCCCCATTTACTTCAGTTGTTTAAGAAAATGCTGCAACATTGTTTTGCTGTGAAGCTCCAGAAATATTTTGTGGTCTACAGAACGTTTCTTCATCTGATTTTCCATGGGGGTTGAGCAGATGACTGCATTTAAATTTTTGGTTGAATTGTTCCTTTAATATGGTGAACATGTCAGCAAACAATTGTTTTCACATCCAGCAGACACAGAGCAAAATTAGCCTTCATTTAAGGCCGTGTTCCGGCTCCTTCTAGCTCTCTTTTGTTCTCCACCAACTCCAAAAATATATGTGTCTTTAGCAGCTAAATGCTCCACATTGTTCATCAGCGAGTCTCTAACTGTCTGCTGGTTGCTGGGCAGGTAGTGTACAGTGTGTTTATCAGGGCATTTGCAACAACAACAGCTGCCTGCTGCAACTGGAAACATGAGTGATGAGAGCAGTGAGATTGAACCAAAACAGTATAGACAAACAGGTCACTGTGGAAAACCAAAATCATGCCAATGTCTGTTTGATGACAAACATGCAGTTAGCATAAAAAAACCCTTCTGACTCTCTTCTCTATTATCTAGTAGCAGAAAAAGTGCAGGGACAGAGGGGGCTGTTTAGTTGAATATGTTAGTCTAGTCTGACTCATTGATGATCCTTTATCTGACTAAGGTTTCTGCAAGCTACACTCTCTAGCCCCAAAAGATGGCTGGACCAAAAGAACCAAAAGAGTCAGTTTACTTGTTGCAGGTAAATGAAACAAATGGGTCATTCCTCTTCTGAAAAATGTACCTACTGCAAATGTGCAAGTGTTTACAGTTTGTGTTCTGTGTGTTCCTAGCATTACGTAAAGTATTCCTAAAAAGCAGCTAATGAGGGGTCTACGGACTAGCTCAGAATATAAATTCATTTTCTAACCTGATAGCCCTGTCAAGTTTTACATTTTTTACCATAGTCCCAGTAGGATGAAGAGTTGGTGAGGTCAAACACACAAAATAAATTCCTCCTCCATTTTGTTTCTGTGCTAACTATCCTTTTTTGTCAGTGCCACAATGTTAAATGCATGAAAAATAAGTTAAATCTTGTAAAATATAGAAAGAAAGGGCAGATGAAAGCTTCCTGCTGTCACTGTATCAGTGCTGTACCTTGATGGAATACTTGTGGCTGTAATATTGCAATGCACTTCTAGATGATGGAATAATGCTTTATATTTTGGAGAGAGGAGTGGACAGGTCTGCATACACTGACAGGTAGAATGTATGAAGAGGTACATTAGAGGAGAGTGAGAGTGGAATACAGAGGAAGCTGAAGCTTTAGTTTCAGTTCACACTCTCCCCAGGGTCCTACCAAGGCCCATAATTCCCCTGGAAATCAAGGCCGGGGCTTGTGGAAATGGACCACATCACTGTTGTTTGCTCATTACACTGAGGGGAATTCAGTACAATGTTAACAACCAAATCACCTTGCTCCTGTGTTTTTTTAAAGATTTGTTTATGCAGCAGACATTTATTTTGGGGGGCATAGTGAAGGGAGGATGATCCATCACAGGCTGCAGTTAATAAAATTACAGCTCACACTGGTCTGTACATCCCCTTGATTCATCACCTGCTGCCAGCAGCCTCCTGCCACACCCTATCAGTCTTGGCTACTGAAAACATCCAGCCTGAGAGAGACTTTGGGGAAATCAAAGGCAAAAAACAGTAATGGGATTTTGATTAGCAAACGCTTTGCAGTGGTGATGCTTCCCCATGATGTGTGACTGTTGTAAATGAGCATGTGTCTCCTGCCCGAGGCAAGGGGTGGATGTGGGAGCAACTGACCGGGAGGGCCTAGCTTGTTTGGCTGGCGTTCAGTGCCACCATCGTGGGCTGACAGGGGAAGGTGGGTGAGGTGCAGACGGAGGCAGCTGCTGCAGCCTAGGGGTGACCTACAGGAGAGAGCAGCACATCTGTAACAGCTGACAGGCCAATAAGGACCCAACGTCCCATTATCATCAGCAGCAGGACGCATCACGACAGGACTTCTGCACAGAATCACACTCAGGCTGAATTGAGTTTCATCTGCCAGAAGCAGCGGGGCAACTGCCATGCAGCTGGTAATTATTTCACCCCCTGATTCTCCCAAAACTTCCTTTAGCTGCACAAATAAATATACCATGAACATTATCATATCTGGCCAATTTTATTTGTCAGTGGAATAGGGAGCAAAGAGCAGCAATTAGAACAAAATACAGCAGCATAACATTGCTATTAGTTTCTCTCTGAATGATAATGTATCATTAACAGTTTGATCATAATGGGCAGGGATAGGGGAGGTTAAAAGCACTATAATGACAACAGCAGCATTTGTTATGAGCCATAATGGCAACAAATGTCTAATACAAAAATTAAACATGTAAATCAAGAATAAACAACTACAAACAAATTATTGAAAGGAAAGAAATTATGCAGCTCCACTGAACATAGTGATCAGCACTTCTCTGATCTTATCTGTAAACATCTCATAACCTCTTTTCTGTGATTACTTTAAGAACTGAATCTCGTATACTGTCTTTCCAACCCTTGTTCCAAAAAAGGTGTGACACTCCATGAAACATTAATAGGACAGAATGTGATAACTTGCTTATCCTTTTGGACGTACTACTGAATTGAAAACAGTACAAAGCCAATGTATTTATTCAACTTCATCATTTTTTGTAAATATATGCTTATTGTGAATTTGATGGCAGCAACACTTTTTCAAACAAGTCAGGATAGGGGTGACAAGAGACTGGGAAAGTTGTGGAATGATCCAAAAACACCTGTTTGGAACCTTCCACTGGTGAACAGGTTTATTGGTAACTGGTGCTAGTATTGTGATTGGGTATGAAAGGGGCATCCTTGAAAGGCTCTGTCATTCACAAGCAAGAAGGTTCACCACCTTGTCAAACACATGATTGTATGAAGTATATTACTCCAAGGGCTCAGGAATACTTCATAAAACTGTTGCCAGTAAACACAGTTCATTTGTAAGTTGTAACTCAGGTGAGGGGGTTTGATCTCCCACAGGAAGTGCATAATGCTTCATGTCACTATGTAACATTTATGACACGAGGTTACACACCACCAACTATGCTTTATTATGGATCCCACTGCTTTTCTTGCAAGACCTTCCCTACTCTCTGTACTAAATACATCCATCAAGATGGAAGAAGGCGAATAAAGTATTGAAGTTCAACTGATAGGCACATTCTTATAATAAAAAAAAAACATTGACGGAGATTTTCGTAGCCCTGGTAGTCTACTGGACAAGAGGGTGGGAGGCTGGTGGGGCCTGTGCCCATGTCTGTGTTCCTGTTCTTGGCTTTCCTCCTGTGTCCACACCTCCTGGGTGCTCTGGAAGTCTGATGGACAACCAGAGGAAGGGAGGAAGGTCAGTGGGCTCCAATGAATGTATTGTTTAATCACACCACAAATGATACAAGTATGTGATGTAGTGTGTTATTTCCTTAGTGGTTATCTGGTGTCATCACCCTATGTGGCTCACCTGTGGACTCTGTGGAGTCCTTCCGCTTCCTGGGCATCATCATAACCCAGGACCTCAAGTGGGAGCTGAACACCAGCGCCCTCCTCAAAAAGGCACAGCAGAGGATGTACTTCTTGCGACAGCTGAAGAAGTTCAACCTGCCAAAAAACAATGATGGTGCTCTTCTACACCTCCATCATTGAGTCCATCCCCACCTCCTCCATCACCATCTGGTACACTGCTGCCAAGGACAAGAGCAGGCTGCAGCGTATCATTCGCTCCGCTGAGAGGGTGATTGGCTGCTGTCTGCCATCCCTCCACGACCTGCATGCTTCCAGGGCCCTGGGGCGGGCAGGTAGGATTGTAGCCGACCCCTCCCACCCTGGATATAAGCTCTTCGAACCACTCCCCTCCGGCAGAACCAAAACCTCAAGGCACAAACTCAGTTTCTTCCCGACTGCAGTTGGCCTCACAAACAATGCCCGGGTCCCCCACTGAACACTGACACTGAAAAAGATGACTCCTACCTCTTACACCATACAGTCACGTTGCACTAATGAGAGACATGGAACTACATATCTCTCTCACGTTGTTGTCATTTATGGTTCTGTCCGTCTCACCTGTCTCTATTTGTTGTCTATTTATTGTTTATTGTTCATTGTTTACTGTATGGCACACGCACCATCGAGACCAAAACAAATTCCTTGTATGTGAAAACCTACTTGGCAATAAAACTCTTTTTGATTCTGATTCTGATTCTGAATAATGGATTGTGTCTCTGATTTTCTTGCAGTTGGTTTGTAAAACAAACAGCCAGTGGAGGAGCTGAAACAGCAGATTGTTAGCTGTAGTTCCCCCATTATCCACATCAACCTCTTCAGCAGCCCGTAAATCTGTTTTCTGCTTTATGTGATTGAGCTGCCAGCAAAAAATGTACTGTCTAACTTTGCATAGCTTCCAACCTGTAGTCTACAGAGTTACTGAGGATTTCGTATGATGAAGGGGTTAATCTATCTAAGTTTTATAAGCGATATAAATAATAACCAATATTGTTGGGTAAGACAATGTCATGTGATGGTACCTTACCTATCAGTAAACACATCAGGTCAAAAAGCAGCAGTGTTTTCACTGCATCGGCCCCTGATAGAGCCTTTAATACTGTACAGCTGGTAGACAGCAGAGTGCTACTATCATCATCCCTAGATATTACAGAAGAACTGTGTTTAAGAGGAGGTGAATGCAGTGGGGAAGAGAGGCAAGGCAGCCCCATTTATAGTCTCATTACTGAGAGTGAGTCTCAGTTACGCTCCCAGAGATGGCTGAAAATGGCTCCCAGTCTCTGTACACTCACTGTGCACTGAAGCGTGGTGGAGCAGCCGACTGCCAGCACCGAGATGTGTTGACGCAGACGAATGACATTGCTTTGTTCACTCCCTGTGTGAAGTTTTGTCGCCACACAAGTGGAGAAATAAAGGCAGTTTATGAGAGTTAAAGGGGCTTACAAAGCACTGTTGAGGCATGCCAGGTTACATCCTGTACTGTTACTGATCAGTAACTATTCTTCTGCTGAAAGAGAAGATGAGTAGACAGCCACTACAGATCAATATGAGAAAAGCAGATGAATAGATTTCCAATTCAAACACTCCCACAGTAGCTCTGCTAATGACCCAGAGTTCTGTAATCCAAGGTGTTGGACAAGGGAATGCACTCACAGTGCTAGGTGCCACGGTCAGATCATAGCCCAGATGTCCTCCTCTCTCACTCCACTCACATTCTTTAGAAACAGCCATTAATTTTCATCTCTTCGACTGACATACCACGTCTTCTTTACTCCCGCTGTGGGAGGTGATAGTAGACTGCAATAACTGCCTTTGTTTTACTGGGAAAACGACATGGGTTTATTCTCTCCATGCAGCCAGAAGTCAAAGTAGCTGACTCTGCCTAACCAGTAGCTCAACGTGAGCACAGGTGATTAAGCAAAAACGGACTCAATAAACAAAGCTCGAGCGGCCCATACACAGCAGCCAAGGCCGATGGATGCCAGTTGGACAACAGGGAACAGTATCAAGGTGGTTTGAGCTATAGAACCCCTCATGGTCAAATCAACCATATACTGTATGTTAGCTGCATGGCTAAACAAGCAATCTGTAACTGTCTAAAAGCAGCTAAACTCTGTTAACAAACTTGGAACTGGATTCTCTGTTGTCAAACTGGACGCAGAGTTTGTGTTCTGTCCCAACACCGTTCACCGAGGCCAGTACAGTGCATATATACACTGCATGAAAAGTGGGATTTATGTCAGTAAGCGGCACTGTAGATTGTCGTGGAAGTTCAGGTTTACGACTGCACACGGCAATTTGCAGGCAACACCGAAAACTGCCGTGAATTGTTGGAAATTGACGTGGGCCTTGCTTGGCAGTTGTCCCCCCATGACCCCCCTCCCCCTATCTTTATTTTTTATCTTTAATCCTATCTTTTTCAAGAGCATAGATTTTCAGTTTGAGAGCATGATTTCATTCCTTTTCAGTGACACAGCTCCTTCTCGTGCTCAGATTTATTCTCCTCATGCTCACATTTTGTGCTCGCACTGAGATGTCTGCTGCTTTCTTTCAAAATGTGTGCTTGAACTCAAAAATCACATGCTTGTGCTCACATTTCTTCTTCTTGCACACAAAAATTTCCCTCGCATTCAAATATGTCCTGTGCTCGCTCAGATCTAAAGTCCACACGCTCAGATCTAAAGTCTACAGTGCAGCAGAGAGGCTGCTCCCACTGCTGGACACAGCAGAACACACCCGCTTATTTTATTATCTAAGTGCACACATGCATGCTTTCAAATTCATTCATTCATTCACTGACTTGACTTGAATTATATCTACTCAATTTTATATGGCGTGATACAAAACTTTATTTTTACTCTTGTTAACTCAATTCATTCATTTTTAAAGTGTATAGAACCATGGGTTTTATTTATATAGTTTTACCATCATTGTTATGAGTAACAATAACATTGCAGTCACCAAGTTAATTGCTGAGGTCTGAGAACACTGTACGACTGTGAACAAAACCCCAGGTTAACCAAGTGTATTTGGAAGAGGAAAAAAAGGTGAATGGTAAAATTATAACCTAGACTGTCCACTTTTAACATGCATCACACTTAGATCAATTTCCTAGTACATGCTTGACATCATAATATAACTGATATAAATGATGGCCTGATTTATGAAAATAGGACCCAAATTGTTATAAACTGGAATTATCCTTTTCGTTTCACAGCCTCCTAAAGCTGCCATCGTCACTGCAGGTTGCTAGTCTATCTACAGTCTATAGATACACTGTGGTGAATGGTGTTGTGTGTACTGTATACTTTACCATCAGCTTAAATATTGTCAAGATTGCCTGTGTTGTTACAGATTCTAGGTGACTGTAACAGAGTGAACTCTGGTTTCTTTCCTATGTGAAACAACCATTGTTTGTATCTCCACTGTGGGTGTAGACGGCTCTCTGTTCACAATAGCTTTTGTAAAAGTAGAATGAGAGCCACTTGAATTTCCACTCTGCTGAGCCACCTATTCAGAGAAAAGATGTTGAGGAGAAGAAAGCTATGGCAGCCACTTTCTCTGTCTCACAACATGATACCATCAAGGCGAGATTTCCTCTTTCCTTTTCTCTACCCCTTCTTCCTTCCCTCATCATATCCTCTCCTGACGTTTTGCCATCTGTCTGCTTCGCTCCTGGCCAGACTTCTACACTTGACTCTGCTACCTGTTTATCAGCCCTCTGCTCTCCATACCATTGGATTGTGCAAAAACAAGCAGGGAGAAAGAAGCTCCAGATGTGTGTGATGTGAGAGACTGATCAAGAGTCTGTCATCTCTGCATGCAGCATATAGTTTATTAATGACGATGAAACACACAAAGAAGGCTGTTATTGGCAAAATTAGCTTTGCTGGTGAGATTTTGTTGACTTTGAAATAACTTCTCCTTCTGAGCAGTTTTTTTTCACATGGTTTACTGTAAATGCTTGGTGTTAATTAGTTTGACTTGTAAAATATATTATATTTTCTGTCTCTACCCTTGGATTTGACTTACACAATTTGGTGCATTTAATTAAACATGCTAAATGGTTAAAAGAGAAATTTCTCAAACATAGAATTCAAAGGTAGCTCCAAAACAATAAGAGGCAGCATAACCTCTAACTACTGGCCACTATACTCTTTGCTGTAGCTATCTTTGGCTATAGTGACTTGCTGCTGACAGCAATTTTAGCTCAGCTATCAGTGGAGTGAAGTGGGCCATAGATTTAGAATGTAACCAAATAATGATGAATAAGAAAAATAATAAACTAAATCACAGATTTATGAAGTAGCACTAATAGTGGCCACAGACCGCGACTTCTGATCATGAGGTGAGTGTCCGCGGGCAACGGAGCTCAGCTCAACCAGGCTCATATATTGTGAACAATGCCCCTGAAAGACGGTATCTGTCCAGCCTTTATAGCAAATGGCAGAATAAAAGTTGTCAGTTAATGTTTCACACTGCATAAATATTGGAGTGGAGTTAGTGACAAGGCTGCCTAGCCAGTGACCTCAGTACAAGATTGCATTTCAACATTTGTAAGTATGAAACCACTGGATCAATTCCAGCCATGTTTTTGGCAACAAAAAATGGATATTTTTGATGAGAAGCAAGGACATCTGCCTTGACCACAGGACATATCCTGCCATTTTTGTGATGACCAAAACAGTTATTTTAAGCTGAATCATGGTACAGTATTTTACTAAGTGTTTATTGTGCCTGAACCTAACCAGACCATATACACAGTGTTGACACAACATACAATTGTAAACTTATCCTAAGGAAATGCAAATTTGCATCAGAAAAAAATGTAAAGTTTCAACATATCTCTGGTTTGCAGGAATGTACATTGTCAACATTTATTCTGGTGATTGTGTTGTAAACAGTAACTCCTACAGGCTTTTCCCTGGATTTTTTTGAGACAAAGGTGGCAAAGGCTTGAGAACATGTGTGGCATGTGCGGTATACAGTTTGTGCATGCACCTTTAGGAGTGCCATGCGCTTAAGTGAAAAATCACACTTTGACCAATGGGAAAGTGTCCATAGGGATATAAATGTTATACCATGATGGAACAAAAAGCTGAAAAATAAAGGTTGTGACAAATGTTTATTTTAATTAAGCCTTTTGGCTAACACTGGCACATTTACAGTGATATTGTGTATATTACATTGTCTTTGAAAATAAATAAAACTGAAACTGGTTTTGCCACAGGAATCAACATAAAACGCAAAAAACTCAGTTGCAGACTGTGAAATCTTCCTGTGCACATTTCACTCTATTTTTCTGATTGAAACGTCTAACAAGGTCCTTCTAGTCAAGTGTGTCTTGGGGTAGTCCATCTACAGCCACCCTGCAGCGCACATCTAGGTGGACATTTTTCAGTTTGTTTGTTTTCTTCCAGGGCCTGAGACTTTACTTGGTCTTGAGAAGCTGCAGCCTTTATTACTGACACACTGTAACCTATAGATGCCTTGCAGTCACGTGACTTCTGACAATGGCCGCGTTTCCCAGATTTGATCGTTCTTAAGGACTTAAGAAGGCTCTTAAGAAGGGTTCGGCTAAGAAGGAGCGCTAAGATGCGGGTGTTTCCCAGACGCGTTCTTAACTGCCTTCTTAGGAGAACCTTAAGATCAAGCCAAAGAAGCTTCTTAAGAAGCTCTTAGTGGGAGCTGTCCACCCCGCTGCTGCTGTGCTGAATCAATCGATGCCAGGCAAATCGATCACCCACCTCTTTATCAGCGCATAAGTGTGTGTGTGTGTGTGTGTGTGTGTGTGTGTGTGTGTGTGTGTGTGCGCGCTGTCAGACCGGGCTGTCCAGGCAAAGAGATCCAACGGCCGTTGGATCTCCGCACGGGGCAGCCGGTACTTTGCCTGGACAGCCCGGTCTGACAGCACGTCCAGTGGGGAGAAGTGCTGACGCACGTATGCATTTATGTAAACCGTCTGGCTTCGCGCACGGCGACGCTGTTGGTTCGCAGGGAGAATGTGCTGTATTGCAGCCATGGTTTATCACACGCGCGGACTTTGGCAACGCAGAGTAGCAGGTGAAGCCTCTCTGGATGAGGTTCAGCTGAGTTTAATACATCTGTTCCCTTGATATCTGTGAAATGCCACAGGGTTGTTGTTTTTTTTATGCGTAGTACTATAAACTCATATATGCAGATGTTGCGGAAAACTTAAACGTGTAATTCAATAAAAAGGTTTTTTTTCATCTACCATTTTCTTATTTTCTTTTCTTGCGCCAGTGGTCCGCAGCTATGAGCGCATTTCAACACTGAGCATTGTTTTATTATTTCGAAAAGTGGAGGATATAAATTTCCCTGACGCGCTTGATCACTGAGCATTTGGTCGCTAAGAAGGCTGTTAAGAGTGGGTCAGCTCGATCTTACATTTCCTTCTTAGTGAAAGATCTTCTTAAGCTAAGAGCGACTCTGGGAAACACATCCTTCTTTCACAGCGTTCTTAAGAGCGCTCCTAAGAAGATCTTAGCACTTAAGAGCTTCTTAACGAATCTGGGAAACGCGGCCAATGTCTGTTGTTGTCACCACCATGATGGGTACCATACAGTAGCTACATAATGCTAGCACTCTTCACTAGTAACTGAGTAACTGACTTTTTTTTGAGCAGCAAACCACTTAACGTTAGCTAGCCATCTATCTACTAAATGGAAAACTTTGGTATATTTAGACCTTAGCCCTATGTTTACATATTTTGGTTTTGAACTGACATACAAACAGTTTTGGAATTGGTTCAGTTACTCACCACAGACAGTCGCCGCAGAACAGGCTGCAATGGCTGCAACGTCCTTTTGGGCAACTGCACCCGTCAGAGTAAGTTACGTCCACTCAGTGCTTGTTTTTGCCACTGACAGGCTCAGATTATTATTTTAAGTGTCTGACAGCATTACAGAAGGATCCCCACAGAGATAGACCTTTGTGTTGAAGAGTAAGATCCTTTTTATTTAACAAGAAACCATCATTCTGCTGTACCCTACTATGTACTTTTTGGTGGATTCAGCCTGTTTTGCAGCTGCCGGCTGGACCAAAACGTTTTATAACTAGACCACAATATGGTATATCATGTCATTCCCCCATTGCCTCCAGCTCCTCACTTGAGTGCCATGTGTAACATGTGCGTGGCACAATAGTTTTGGCGTTAAAAAAAAAAAATTAAAAAAGGCAACCTGCCTTTGAGTTAGATAGGCAGGGAAAACCCTGTCCAATACTGAAGATTGAACACCACCTCAACAAGACTTGAGCACATGTGACATACAGAATGAAAGTTGTATTATTATGTCCAATCATGAGATCCAAGTAAAATTAGGATCTAATATTTTCATTTGATCATGTAAAGTCATTTTATATATTGATACTGTGATATTTAATTTACTAAGTCAAAGACAACTGATAATTAGAAGTCCATAGTAGTGAGAAACTATATTAATATTTACTATATGATAAATGACAAAGTCTGGCAGTTGAAATAACAGTTAAGGACCTAAATTTGACAAAATGAATAATTATTTATAGTCCAAACTTGATGATGCACAGGTAATGCTAATCATTGAGCTACAGCTTTTAATCTTGATGGGTTAGTGTGTCCTATTCCTGGCAAGCAAAGGTTTACTGTTGATTTAGCACACTTGTATATAGTGTGACATTTACTATTTATGCAGAACACAATCACTGCTTGCCAAGATGCAGTCCCTTGAGTATTATTAAATAGGACCTGGGTAGCATGGCATATTTATTCCCTCGCATATTGTGAAGGCTGTCACAGGAAGGGTTATTTAGGTTATGATTTAAAGGCATTCCAGGCATCTTTGACAGCACTGAATGTGTGAGGTCCTACCACTAAAGGAAAAGCTTGAGGAAAACAAAGCATCAGAAAAGGTGAACGTCCTGCTTCATTTTAGTGAGGATGAACACCAGAGCAAAAGCAACCTTGGCCTTTCAGTCGACATCCTCTAATTTGGCCTGAGAGGTAATTAGGTGGATGATGGATGTCTTGATCTTTTATTATGTTGATTCACCCACCGGATCTGAAACTGTCTGTCAAGGTTTCTTTTTATAATGCTCCATCATGGACAATTTGATTACTAATGATCAGCTGGAATTATTAACCACAGGTGTTCCTCCTATGGTAAAGGTAAAGAAGTGAACATACCTGTATTTATTTATGATAAAATGACAAGCCATTACCTCCTGATTAGATAACCTACCACATACAGACCAGGACAATGTTCCCAGTCTGTGTCTCTCAAGTGTGGTCGCAAAACATAATAGAGATTTTTTTTAATTACATTCTTTGCTTGTTGTCCCCTATATTATATCATGACTTGGCAAATAAATCAGCAAATCATGTGCATTATAGACCATGTCCCTTTGTGTCAAAAAATAAAAATAGAGAGTGTCAACGTGTTACAGTAGAGGTGGGCAAAAAGAAAAGATTCACATAAGAATTACGATTCTTGTCTCCCACTATTCAGAATCTGTTCACAAATGGCAAAAAACGATTTTCTAAATGTTAATTGGGGTGTGGAACGAAAAAGGCGGAACTGAACTGTGAGGGTTGTGCAGCTCCCAGACAGTTTAAAGCACGCACATGCTAAAGTTATGTTGAAGTTCATCTTCAGACAAAGCGGATGCAACTGTCTCTTTATTTAATGAGTGGATAATTACTTTTGCAAGACGAACATTAAGCAGTCCACAATACTTTTTATGCAGTCAAGAGATGTGACAACGTAATGTTAATGGAGCAGGGCGGGGGTTAGCAGCATCAAACAAGACCAGCTGACCACCCATTCTAAGCTAACAAACACACACTGCAGCATTCAACACGTTAAACTAATGCTGTGGTAACAGCCTCAGTAGCAGTGCAGCAGAGAGGCTGCTCTCACTGCTGGACACAGCAGAACACACCCGCTTATTTTATTATCTAAGTGCACACATGCATGCTCTCAAATTCATTCATTCATTCATTAATGCTTTTGTTTCAAACTTTTCAAATAAACTGGCACAAAGACTGAAAATAGTGCCTCTTTTCTATTCATTCAATCAGTGATTGATCACTGGCAAATGAATGGGGCCATTTGAAGCCAGATTTAGAGTAATATCTCAGTTTAAATCAACATTAGGATTAGACTGTTGTGATGTCATTATTTGGTCTTAACCATCAATATTTGCTCATCTTCTCACTCACCTCCATGCCAGCTACTGTCCCTGACCTGCTGGCCTCTTCGTGTTCCCTCCCTTTACTCTGAATATACCGGTGAACATGCAAGAAATATTATCATTAAATTAGTGACTAGAAAGAATGTTCATACACATTCAACAAGATTAAACTGTTAGCATATTGTTCATAATGGACCAACATAAGTAGAAATTATTAAGAATAATTGTAAAGTATGATAAAACAAGAAAGATTCAGACAAATTAAGTTAATTGCCCTATCAAATTCACAGTCTCCTCCTCTGTTTCCTCTGACTCCTCTGACCTGGCCAGTTTTTTGGCAGGGAGTAGCTGACCCTCTTTGAAACAGATAAAAAAAAAAGGAAGTAAGTCTAGTGTGTTGTGAAGGAATGACCCACACAGTCTCAAACACTAGCTGCTATCCTATAAATCCCCTTAGCTCATAGTATCATTTAGCTAAGAAGCAATTGAGTGATTTCTGTTTTTAAATCCAATCTGACACTAAAATGAAAAATACCTGAAAAAAAAAAACCTTTTAGTCACGGCTGTTTGTTAAACCCACCACATTTAGCAACCTGTTCGCTGTTCAACGCTGTTCACCAGCCTGTGTAATGTTTCTCCTGCTTATTGACTATTTCAGAATGCATTTTATTAATCTAGAAAATAACATAATTAATATCAACATGAGGTGGTTACCTACTGTTTGGCCTTCACTTCAGTTGAAAGACAGTCAGGGCATTATTCAGCTCACAATATTTTTTGCAAGCCTGTCGTGTCGTGAGTTATTGAATGTAGCACCCATAGGTGGCGCCTCCTTTTGTTTAGTGGGGAATGTAACTTGTACCAAGAAGAAGAGCAGGTGCACTTCTGCTCCACCACGAGCAACAATACCGTCCGCGTCGTGAAGGCTCCCCTTTATGTTATTTTATTTTATTTTGTAATGTGTTTGGTGTAGGATCCTCGGCCTGTGTTCGTCTGTGCATGTATAGAGAGACTTGGCGTGGCATGGTCAGTATACTGTAATAAAAGTGCCGTGTGGAAAACCCCACGTTGCCTACTGTGTCCTCGAGCTAACCGGAGCTACCGGCACTAAAGCCGACCACAACCTTCCCCTTCACCAGCCCACGTTACAGTGCCAAAGTTTGTTTTCTTCTCCTGAGATGGTGATGGCATGACCCATCCTACTCTGCCTTTGATTGGTTGGTACTCGTTTTACTTCCTTTCTCCCTTGACCATGCTACAAGAAGGATAACTAGTTAACATGCAAATTGCTTGCAAATCGTTACCTTTAATATTTATATTAAGGCAAAAAGCAGGAGCAGTAGCAGCTTTGAAGCATGAAATACTGTGTGTGCGTATGAAACTTATTGTTATTGCCACAACAGACACTGTGCTCTGTCAACTCATAATCAGCTTGCTTCTCATACAGTTGCACTGCGCGTGTTCATTCATTTGTAAATATTAGCACTATTTAAGAAGCCATACTCCTGCCGTTATCATGCAGAGGCATGGTTGTGATAGGATAAGAGCACCAGCAGACCTGGGACCAATTCACCACCTCTCTCTTAAAGAAAGTAGAAGTAAAAGTAAGAAACTAATGATTTTTCTCAAAAAAATCTCCTCAAGTTAAAGTAAAAGTATTCTGTGTAATGTAGAAAAAGTAACTTGTTACTATCCACCTCTGCCCACAAGACAATGAGCCCAATAAAATGTTGGACATTAAGCTGAATGGCAGAACAATATATTTTTTTATAAAACAACAATTCAATTTTTGTAGTAGTCCAGAACCCTGTCCAATAGCTAATTTGAGACTGGACTTGAAGAGACTGTTTTCCCACAAGCCATATTCAACCTGAAAGAGCTGTAGCAGTTCTGCAGAGAAGAATGGGTTATTGAGTGAACTGTCCACATAGGCTCAAGGCTATAACTGCTGCCAAAGGTACACTTACTCAATACTGAATCTGAGGGGGCAATACTAAATACAATTATTTAATATTTGTAATTAATGTTGATAGCATTTTAGGGATGCGTAACATATAAACATGAACATTTCCAAGGCAGTGGAATCAGTTTTTATATGAACTGTAGACCTTTGTAGACTGCTTTCCCCTCCAACAACACAGGGAATAGAAAAGGATAGATGAGGGCTTTCATTTGCTAACAGCCCATCCTCAGGTGTGACTCACTGGCCCATCACAGACCACTGTAATCCTGCTCATAACAGAAAGCACTGCATTCAATTTCCCATACAGAGATAGGCTCTGCAGCCCAGAAACTCAATAACAGATGACAGTGTCCACTTTCCACTAGTGTGGAAAATGAAGGCTGCCTGTGGAAGTGAGAAAAATACTCTGGCTGTCCCCTGAGCGCACTGAGCCGGGCAGGGCGGGAAGTGTCACTGTGGCGCCTGATCGCTGCATTAGCATAGCGACAGGTTCCTCTGTGGGTCTGCCTCTCTGTCTGTCTCCTCTGTGTCTGTCAGTCTGTGTCTGCCCTTTGGGACAGTAGGTCAAGGCCTCCCCCAAGGTTGGACATGAGAAAGATGGAGCTGACAGACATGACCCCGTGGCTCTGGGAGGGACAATGGTTTTTTTCACATATTTCTGAAATGTCGGTGAGATGCATGGTCCTGCCAGCTGCTATGATTGAGAGTAGAACCTATCTATGCCTTTCTGTGTAAATGAGCTGAATTTATTTCTTCCCCGGCCTGACTTATGTGTCATTTCAAAGCATAAACTGAATAAACTCAGAATAGGAGGGCAAACAGTTTCCCTGAGGGGACTGGGGGGCACTGTCACAATCAAATGATCTCCACCATATTGTCTGGCAGAGTTCATAATATGTCAGCATTGTGTCCTTTTTGCATGGTGGGCTCAAAAACTCTCATGTGAGCATGGGGAGGACTAATAGGTGACTGTTAAGTACAGTGACATACTGTAACTCGCCATACAATTCTCCTCCTTCCCTGACATTTAACTCATCAGGACGTACAGACCAAAGGTTGGCTGATAGGATGAAATAATCATGGATGGATTACTGAAAGGGCCTACTGGGCACAGGCCCAGGGGCCCAGAGGGCAGGGGAATCCTGGGCCAGAGCTTCTGTTTGGAGTGACTTAACATTTCATTTCAAGTCAGAGAGCTCAGTTAAAAGTAAGGATTGCCTGATCACAAAAAGAAGAAAAACAACCACAAAACATGCAAGAGAACTACAAAGACATAAAATGACCACAAAGAGACACAATATTACAGCAGAGGAAAAAATTGAGTACAGAGATACAAGGAGGCAAAAACAGACTCAAATGAGATGCAAAATTACTGCGAAGAGAAGATTCAACCACAGTCAAAAAACAGAGAGAGATGGAAAATAATGACAAGTAAACAACCACAAAGAAATGCAAAATTGCTACAAAGAGAATATGAAGCAGTCGAAAACTTACTGCAAAGAACCAAAACAACCACAGAGATGCTTAAATGACTACATAAAAACTCAAACTTAAGTCAATCAACACAACTACAAGGGACAACAATGGCCACAAAAGTATCCATAATTACCACAAACAGACAAAATAACCACAAATTACTACAAATTGCTGCAAAATTACTACAGAGAGACCAAACAACCACAAAGACATGCTACTCTAGGGGTCTTGTAGAAGGGTTTGGGGCCTTACATGTCTGTGTCCAGCAGTCCATTGTCTCACAGTCAGACCATGGGATTAATTAGTTCAGGAAGAATCCTCATCATGGTCTAAGCATGGGCGATTGAGTTCCCTTTCCCAGCATGGGGTACATGGGAAAAGAAAAAGATATGATTAGGCTGCTTAGTCACGTCTGGAATGTTTTATAATCAGGTGACAATGAACTGAACAGGAACATACCAGTGGATGCACTCTCTACCCATCTGCTACTTCCACTTGCCCAGCTCAGCAGTACCTCCCTACTGGTTCCAGTGTGTCAATCAAACCCAAATATTAAGGCAGAAAACCTTGCTTTCAGTATACTTAGAATCCCACCCTGCCCCCCAGTGGCCTAATTACAGCAGTTACCATTAACATATGGCTCTGTCAGGATGGATTTTCCACACATCTGTTCTCCACATGTAGTAGATTAGTGTTTCTCTACCAGATAAGCAGTCCAGAGAAGAAACACCTGTGCCCTTTATTGGCTGGAAACTCTCTCAATCAAGCCTGAGCACTGTAAGGTGAAAGCTAGGTCAGATGTGTCACTTACTCAGGAGCTGGCATGTACAAGATGTTGTCAATATGGTGGTAGCTCTGATCCTCATCAAGTACCAAATATGTTTTAGAAACCAAAATGCCAGTGTTCTTCCCTGACATTACATAGATATCAGTGTGAACATAACAAGGCACAAACTGAGGCTACAGTGTGCTAATATTTAATGTTACACATGGAGGTATTTCTTTTCAGTGAGACTAATGCACTGCTAACAAACATTGTACATTATCTAGGTTTTGCATCATTAGCAGTGGGGGTAAATATACAGTATATTATGGTCAGTTGTAATCTTTAACGTTACTCTAACCTGTCAAGCAGAATGCAGGACACTTCAGTGTCAGTCTGCAAACATTTCTCTTTCATCAGAGATTTCCATCTGGGAAAAGACAACTACAATTTTTATTCTTGTTTCAATGCATCATGTCACATGCACAGTAGGTTTGTACAGTAACATTGCTTGGAGTAAAGCAAATCCTCCTGATAGATCCTGAGCTTCAATAGAGCTGTCTAAAAATATTTATTTCATAAGCTAAAAGATCAATTCTGTTTCCTCTGGAAAGTTTTCTCTGTCCTTTCAAGTTTATAACTACAGCTTTTAGTTTTGCTGCTTAAATGTTCCACGATATTTGCCTCAGTGACATTACTGCACACATGGAAACTTTCAAATGAAAGTAGCCTCTCTAAGCAGAGTGTACGTGTCTTAAACATGCCTATGTAGGCCCATCTTACAATCTGAATAACATGACATTTCTTTAGGCCTTTCATTGCTTATTTGATAGGACAGCTGAGAGATGACAGAAAACAGGATGAGGGATGATGGCCATGGGTCGGACTCAAGGCCTGGGCCGCTGTGGCTAGGGTACAGCCTCTGTACATGGGCCATATGCTCTACCAACTGAGCTACTGTGGCGCCCCAGACTAGGTTCTTGTTGGTCTATGGCACCTACAGATACACAATGTGAGCACTAAGCTTAATACGGTTTTGAAATTGGAAAAAAGAGGCCTAACTCTTATCTCTTGTATTGAGGAATAGCAAACAACGCATTGTACAACTTATAAAAGGAGTCAATAGGGGAAGGGGATTTTTGCACCCTGGGCCAGAACTACATGACATAACACTAACTTAGACATCTGACTAACTATATAATATTTAACTTGCTTATATATTTAAAATATATATCAAGTCATTTCTTCAATAGACTCTTTGGACTATGAGTGTCTGTACAAAATTAATTCATCCAATCCTTTGACCACATGTTGGCAATGTATGTTTCTGCAAACCATGGATATGTTGAAACTATGCATTGATTCTTGTTGCAACTTTACATTTCTTTAGTTTCAGTTTGCAGGTATATCAGGGATTTGCAATAACCAATGCTGACTTGAACCACAAGATTTACTCAAAATCCTGCTCTCCCACCCCCACACTTCAACCAAGTGTACAGTCCCTTTTCATGGCAGACATTTTGACGTGTCAAAGCATTAAAGCACATAATACTAATGATGGCTTTATTCCCTTTGGGTGATTAAGTTGCTGAGCTCTGGTTTTTAGCATGCTCTCTCACTGACATGTCTCAGCTTGTCCAGAGAACCCACCACTTCCATGTAGAATTTAACAAAGGAGACAATCTAATTATATGCAATTCTTATATCAATCTTACCTAATTACATTCAATTCTTTCTGTGCTTTGCAAATACACTTTTGAGTGGAAAATCCACTTACCACACCACCCACAGTACTATTCCGGGACAGAGAGAAAGAACATGTGAAGCAATGGCGTGATGAGACCAGTGGGAAAAATTCAGAAAGGGGATTAGTCCATCTTCTCTGTCTGAGCATGTCCATCCCAACATGCACTAGGGGAATGCTGATCTGTACAAGAGGGCCAAGTTCAAAATCAACCTAATAAAGGACAAGAAACACCACAATAGATACATAACAAAATAATAAATGACATATTTATACATACAGTATGTCTGAGCTTTTCAGACAGCCGAATGACAGATGTACAAACTTTGTTTGGCATGAGAGTTTCAGAATGAATGGGACGCTGTACTCTTCACACTGTCAATTCAGCCTCATAATATATTTAAAGTGGGATTAGCACTCATGTATGCAATCACGCTGCCATCAGTTTTTGACCATATGAAAAATTCCTCCTGGCATTTACATCAGAATATGAAGAAGTGAAGTCAGCATGCCTTATCGACTCTCCAGGCCTGTGCCAAATGGACCAGTAGCAGTGGCAGCAGCCCAGTACTCTCAGACACTCCAGCCTGTTCACTGTCCACACACGCCTCCTGGTCAAGATATTGCACACCTCAGCTGGCTGACTAACGAGAGAGCACTTTGACTAGCTTGCCAGCAGAGATGTGCAGAGTATGAGACAGGAGGTGGTCTGATATTTGAGGGGTTTTTTTAGCCAAAGATTATGGGCCTCCAAAAAAATTGCTAAGAATGTGCTGCATTCACCAGTTTTCTCATATTTAAATTTCCACTTAAAGCTTTGTTGGTAAGTTATTCTTGAAGCATTTTTCTTATATTTGTAGAAAATCTCTAAACATCCTAACAACAGTCAATAAATTAAATGCTCTGACAAATCAAAGAAAACAAACAGTATCTGTGGCGAGAACACGCTGATATTTTTGGCAAACGGTGAACTGAACTTAACTGTTTGCAACTAATGAACATGAACATAAGCATTTTTAACTCCAGTGCTAGTTAACTACAAGTTTGACTAGGCATTATAAGAATGGAAGATGTTAATGTTTCATATTGAAAAGCAATAAAGCTCAAGCTCAATGCAGTTCATTACAAATGCAGCAGTAGGCGCTCAAAAGCAGAGTCTCTGACTGGTCACCAAGGCATCATGGCAAGAAGTCAGTAACATACAGCTTTCCAGAGATGTTGTATATGACATTGTCAACAAGGAGAGTGGTAGTTACACATTTCTTGAAATAGTAAATGTTGTCATTTCCCTGAAATCCATTCAGTAATGCGTAATTATTAGGCTACTTTTTCTCACTGTTTAAAGTGATACATTGTTGTAATGTGTTTTGTGATAGTGCAGATTGGTAGGAGGTTTATTTCTATCTAAAAAGAATAGCTAGGAGAAACTAATTTACAAGGGAAAAATAAGAGAAGAAATAAATGTGAATTAGTTCATTTTAATCTGTGTGAACTGAACTTCAAACTAGTCCCTTGTGAAGTGTGAACATGAACAATACCGTATGGCCGTTGCAGGGCTCAAATGATCAATCGGTCCAAATGAAGTTATTGGTGACACTTCCTGTCTGTGTACCTAAAAACCAGTCAGTGTAGTCAGGTGGTGTAGTCAAATGGTGCACGATGTGATTTTGAAACTAGACAACAAAAATAACCAATAGAATTTAAATCAATTCTTTGCTCATATATATGTAGGTGACATTCATCAGGGTTGAAAAAGGAAATTTATAGCAAATTTAAGTGGGTTTGCATAATTTTGTTTGAACACTCATGACCAAACACAATGGGAAAAAAGTAAGAGAGGTTCAGGTTCTGTACACCTGGCTAATTTCTGTGCAAAGTGGGTGAAGTTGTTGGATTGTCGGTTTCAGAAATGCATAAAACATGGTCTGAGGCAGCCCTCCTCAGACCATCAGTCAGTCCTCTGACGTCAGAAAGATGTGGGGAGAGGGGGTTTCAGACACTTTTTGACGTCCAGATTACCTTATTTCTCCATGAAGATGCATTGTAGCCAGGCATCTACATTCTATTGTCTCTCTCAGCTGAAGTGTTGTCTTGGCATGAACACTGCAGAAACACTTGTAAAGAATTGAAATCTTCATATCTGGATTCCTTTCCCTCTGCCTCTCCTTAGACATGGTATCAGTGTCTGTGATGCCTCCCCCTCCTCCTCCCATGCACTAGTGGCATTAACTACAGGGTGTCCGCTGCCACTTGGACAGTCTTATTCCTCAGACAATCAACACTTGACCAGATGGACATGAGGAGTGGCCACTCTGCTCCATCACTACAGATTAGATACATAATGGACCATGATAAAGGGTAGAATTTTAAGGAGGACATTGTCACCCTATGTTGGTATTAGTATTCAGACATGGTAGCTGCTTTTTATACAATTTCTGTGATTTAGCTTTCTATGACACATACAGATCTGAGACATCTTGTGCGGCTTGTGATCATTACTCTTACTGATGTGTAAAGAAGGACAAAGGTGGAAAGAATCCAGCTTGCCGGCACTTACTTTGCACTTCACTGTATTGAAGTAAATAAGAGTACCTTGCAGACAATCTGCATTCCGCTCTTCCAGTAATAAATCATACCCTGAAAGACTCTCTTTTTTTATTGTCAGCAGCCGATGAGATATGACTATGGGGTGTGAGAATGTTATTTATTCCTGTGGCATTGTCAGTGTCTTTCCCCTCCACCAATCTCCAGCTGAAAAAGCTTTTCTTACAAGCCCCATTCAGGCAGAACAAAGCGGGGCACTAATCATTCAGAAACGGCTCACGCTGTCCTCGGGGATCTGGTGAGGTTCAATGCAAAATCTGTTAAAAGAAATAGTTTTGGAGACTCCGCCAAAGGTCAAGTAGATGGATTAAGTGATAAAAGTCTGATGAGATAGAAGTCATCTACACAAAGTAATATACCTGGGATGGAGGCCTTGTCTCCTTGCAACCTTTTCGGAATCTCTCAAGAGGACAGACAGGTGCACAAATAGGCGCAATCCAGTGTGACCTTATATTCTGCTACTCTGAGTTTATCTGTGGCCAAACTATATAATCTCATAGGTCAGCTGATAACACTTTTGATTCTATGAGGGGCTTGAGAGTGCCAATTAGAGCACGTTTTTACATGAAGGTTTGCCGTACCGAAATGCAGCACAAACTGTTCAGCACATCAGCTTATCTTTATTTGTAATGTGAAGATCATCCTGGTTGGGTTAGAAACATTCACTTTGCACCAAACAGCTTACCAACAACAAGGTCTGACTGCAGGTCCACTAGATGACTGTCCAGCTGTACCAACTAATGAAACAGAGTGAAATAAATCCATTATTTCACTCTATTTTATCCAAGTATAAGTTTTTATTACTTTGCTGTCAAACTATCACAACAAGAAAAAAAAGCGATAACAAGGGGCGAATGTCACTTATTACAGTGCCTACAAAAAGGAGTCACCCCCTTGGATGTTTTCCCCTGTTATTGCTTTTATTGCTTGTTTAATCTTTTGGCCTCAGTTGCTACGTACTACGGTAAGCGTGTTGCGTCATTGCGTCATTTCCTGTTGTTGTGTTACTGACTGATAGCGTAACTGTGCTGCTCCGGCTCGTCCGAGCAGATTATTGTTGTATTCCTTCTGCAGCGACCGAGATCCCGCTTGTGATCGGGCACTTGCTGGTCCACTAAGGCATTCAACAATACTCTGTGTTTATAGCTTGGTCGCCGGGCTTGCTGCTGTTTGTAGCTCTCTTAGCTCTGCTGGCTAATCTATCGTGTCCTAGCTTAGCCACTATCAGCTAGCGATGGCTTCTCTCTCTCCCTCTCGCTCTCCTCTTTTCTCTTGCTCAGTGTGCCAGATGTTCAGTTACACCTCTGCCTCCCTTAGTGATACTGGTACATGTATTAAGTGTAGTTTGTTTGTAGCGTTGGAGGCGAGGCTCAGTGAGTTGGAGGCTCGGCTCCGCAGCATGGAAACTCCGACTGTAACTGCTGCAGCTAGCCACTTAGCTAGTGCGGACCGAGCGACCGTAGCTTCAGCTAGCCGTCCCTCGGCAACTCCCGAGCAGCCGGGACAGCAGGGCGGCTGGGTGACTGAACGAAGGAAGCATAATACCAAATCAAAGCCCACGTTACACCACCTGCCGCTTCACGTTTCAAACAGATTTTCCCCACTCAGCGACACACCCGCTGAGAAACCTACTCTGGTCATTGGCAGCTCCATAGTACGAAACGTGAAGTTAGCGGCACCAGCGACCATAGTGAAATGCATCCCAGGGGCCAGAGCGGGCGACATCGAATCAAACCTGAAACTGCTGGCTAAAGCTAAACGTAAATATAGTAAGATCATAATACATGTCGGCGGTAATGACTCCCGGCTACGCCAGTCGGAAGTCACTAAGATTAATGTTGAGTCGGTGTGTAACTATGCCAAAACAATGTCGGACTCCGTAGTTTTCTCTGGGCCCCTGCCAAACCTAACCAGTGATGACATGTTCAGCCGCATGTCATCATTCAACCGCTGGCTGTCGAGGTGGTGTCCAGCAAACGATGTGGGCTTTGTTGATAATTGGCGGACTTTCTGGGGAAAACCTGGTCTCATTAGGAGAGACGGCATCCATCCCACTTTGGACGGAGCGGCTCTCATCTCTAGAAATTTAACCCATTTCATTAGCCAACAACCAGCCTGACAACCCAGAGTTGAGACCAGGAGGCAGAGCTGCAGTCTTACACGCCTCTCTGAGCTTCCATTAGATCAGTTGCACACCCAAAACTTCATTGAGACTGTGTCTGCCCCCCGACCACCTAAATTAATTAAATTAATCAAATCAAAAGTCCACAGAAGAGGAGTTGTGCATGAAAATCTAATAAAAATTAACAGCAACTCTGCAATCTCAAAACAAGACAAGAGAATTAAATGCGGACTCCTAAATATCAGATCCCTGTCATCGAAAGCTGTACTAGTAAATGACTTAATTTCAGACTGTAATATTGATTTATTCTGTCTTACTGAAACTTGGCTGCATCCTGAAGAATATGTCAGCCTGAATGAATCCACTCCCCCTAGTCATATTAATACTCACATTCCTCGAGGCTCCGGCCGAGGAGGTGTTGTTGCAGCTATTTATGACTTAAGTCTGTCAATCATTCCTAAACCTAAATTAAATTATAACTCATTTGAAAGCCTTGTTCTGAGTCTTTCACATCCAACGTGGAAAACTTTACAGCCAGTTCTATTTGTTGTAGTGTATCGAGCACCTGGTCCTTACTCAGAATTTTTATCTGAATTCTCTGAGTTTTTATCAAGTCTAGTCCTCAAATCAGATAAAGTAATTATTGTAGGTGATTTTAATATTCATGTGGATGTCGTTAATGATAGCCTTAGTACTGCATTTATCTCATTATTAGAGTCTATTGGCTTCTCTCAGTGTGTACATAAACCAACTCACTGTTTTGACCACACCCTTGACCTTGTTCTAGCTTATGGTATCGAGATTGAAAATCTAACAGTTTCTCCACAGAATCCTCTTTTATCAGACCATCACTTAATAACTTTTGAAGTTCTATTACTGGACTACACACCATTAGGCAAAAACTCCTTCACTAGATGTCTATCTGATAGTGCTGTAGCTAAATTTAAGGAAATTATACCGCTGGCACTAAACTCAATGCCATGTCTTAATATAATAGAGGACTCCTCCGCTAACCTCAGTTCCTCACAAATCGATCATCTTGTTGATAGCACTGCAGGCTCATTGCGAACAACACTGGACTCTATTGCCCCCCTGAAAAGGAAACCTATAAAGCACAGGAGGTTAGCACCCTGGTATAACTCGGATACCCACAAATTGAAGCAAACATCACGGAAATTTGAAAGGAAATGGCGTTCCACCAACTTGGAAGAATCCCGCTTAGCCTGGAAAGATAGCCTTAAAATATATAGGAAGGCCCTCCGCAATGCCAGAGCAAGCTATTACTCGTCATTAATAGAGGAAAACAAAAACAACACCAGGTTTCTTTTCAGCACTGTAGCCAGGCTGACAGAAAGTCACAGCTCTACTGAACCATGTATTCCTACAACGCTCAGTAGTAATGACTTCATGAGCTTCTTTAATGATAAAATTTTAACTATTAGAGACAAAATCCATCATCGCTTGCCCTCAACTGGCACTATTGTATCTTTAAACACAGGAACCTCAGAAACAGTTGTAAATTCTGACTTATATTTAGACTGCTTCTCTCCCACCGACCTCCACCAACTAACTTCGATGGTGTCTTTATCTAGACCAACAACTTGTCTCCTAGACCCCATCCCAACTAGGTTGCTGAAAGAAACTTTACCTTTAATTAGCACATCTTTACTAGAAATGATCAACCTGTCTCTATTAACAGGATACGTACCACAATCCTTTAAACTAGCTGTAATTAGACCGCTCCTTAAAAAGCCTAATCTTGATCCAGAAGCTTTAGCCAACTATAGACCTATATCCAACCTCCCTTTCCTCTCCAAGATCCTTGAGAAAGCAGTCGCCAACCAGCTATGTGACTTCCTTCATAAAAATAGTTTATATGAGGATTTTCAATCAGGTTTTAGAGCACATCATAGCACAGAAACGGCACTGGTGAAAGTTACAAATGACCTCCTAATCGCTTCTGACAAAGGACTTGTCTCTGTCCTGGTCTTACTAGATCTTAGTGCTGCATTTGATACCATTGATCATCACATTCTACTACAGAGACTGGAACACTTAATTGGCATTAAAGGACCCGCATTAAACTGGTTTGAGTCCTATTTATCGGATCGATTTCAGTTTGTACATGTTAACGATGAGTCATCCCTGTATACCAAGGTTAGTCATGGTGTTCCTCAAGGCTCCGTGCTTGGACCCATACTATTCACCTTATATATGCTCCCTCTAGGAAATATAATTCGGAAACACTCCATAAACTTTCATTGTTATGCAGATGATACACAGTTATACCTATCAATAAAGCCAAATGAAACTAATCAGCTTACTAAACTCCATGCATGTCTCAAGGACATTAAGACCTGGATGACCTGCAATTTTCTGCTGTTAAACTCAGATAAAACCGAAGTTATAGTACTTGGTCCTAAACACCTTAGAGATGCATTATCTAATGATATAGCGAGTTTGGATGGCATTAACTTGGCCTCCAGCACCACCGTCAGGAATCTGGGAGTTATCTTTGATCAAGATATGTCCTTCAACTCCCACATAAAACAAATTTCAAGGTCTGCATTTTTTCATCTACGTAACATTGCAAAAATCAGGCCCATCCTGTCTCAAAAAGACGCAGAAAAGCTAGTCCATGCATTTGTTACTTCCAGACTGGACTACTGTAATTCTCTATTATCAGGCTGCCCTAACAAGTCTCTAAAGAGTCTCCAGCTGGTCCAGAATGCTGCAGCACGTGTACTGACAGGAACTAAGAAAAGAGATCATATTACTCCTGTATTGGCCTCTCTGCACTGGCTCCCTGTAAAATCAAGAATAGAGTTTAAAATCCTTCTCCTCACTTACAAAGCTGTTAATGGTCAGGCACCATCATATCTCCAGGAGCTCATATTACCCTATCACCCAACTAGAGCATTACGCTCCCAGAACGCAGGATTACTTGTAGTTCCTAAAGTCTCCAAAAGTAGAATGGGAGCCAGAGCCTTCAGCTATCAAGCTCCTCTTCTGTGGAACCATCTCCCTGTTTTGGTCCGGGAGGCGGACACCCTCTCTACCTTTAAGAGTAGACTTAAGACCTTCCTCTTCGATAGAGCTTATAGTTAGGGCTGGTCCTGGACCAGCTCTTAGTTATGCTGCTATAGGCCTAGTCCGGGGGACAATGACACACTGAGCTTCTCTCTCCTCCCCTCTCCTCTCCTCTCCATCTGTATACATTATGCCTGTATACATGCCCCATCTCTGCATGTCACTGACTTACTTCTTCCCCGGAGTCCTTGTGCTTTCTAGTCCTACAGGCTCCCTTGGATCCTGGCCGCGCCCGGGTCGTGGATCGTGGATGCGCCCACTGCTATGGCCCTGCCTGATCGTGGATGCGCCCACTGCTATGGCCCTGCCTGATCGTGGATGCGCCTACTGCTATGGCCCTGCCTGATCGTGGATGCGCCTACTGCCATGACCCTGCCTAACACCCACCACTACTGTCGCTAATATTAGTCACATCTCTGTTACATACGTTACACTACTATTATCGTACTGCATTACTACATACCATCCTTACCATTAATCACTACTACTGTTATCACTAGTAATCACATTTCCATGTGCATTTCATCATTATTGCTGTAATACATCTTTATGTACTTTCACTCCTGTCAACCATCACTTATAATCGAATACATTGTGATCTCGTTGATCTGCTCTGTACATGCGACATCTATTGCACGTCTGTCCGTCCTGGGAGAGGGATCCCTCCTCTGTGGCTCTCCCTGAGGTTTCTTCCGCATTTTTTTTCCCTGTTAAAAGGGCCTTTTTTTTTGGGGCAAGTTTTTCCTCACTCGAATCGAGGGTCGAAGGACAGAGGGTGTCGTCTCTGTACAGATTGTAAAGCCCTCTGAGGCAAACTGTGATTTGTGAATTTGGGCTATACAAATAAAATTTGATTTGATTTGATTTGATTTGAATGTAATCATGGCCAATATACAAAAAATATGCAAAACAAAAAAATTACAAAAAAAATCTTTAATGTCAAAGAGAAAAAAGATTTCTATAAATTCACCCCCCTATTCACCCCCTTTAAAGCTATAGTTGGTAATCCTGTTCAGAAACACCTTTTGTTATACTGGGTGAAATGGCCTTTCCATCCTGAGAGTAGTCCATACATAATGTGTTCAGAAAAAGGAACGAAATAAATCAGACCTCTGTGGCAGCTGCAGGCCTGTAAAAACTCTGACCAATCCCTGCCATTCTGTCCGAGTGGAAAGAACCAATCAAATGCCTTCATGTCTTGCCCTGCCCACACCCCCCTCTGTCCCTCCCTCCTCCCTGTGTGCACTCATCACGTGTCACTGTTGAAATATTCAGCACACTGCATATGGAGTTAGCAGGAGAGAACAATGGCAGAGAAAATGCAGCCAAAAGTAGCACTGCCAGCGTTACTTGTAACGGCTCGCCCTGCTAAACGGGCTAAGAAAAGAAAGCTGGAGGCAGAAAAGGCTGCAACGAAGAAGGCTTTGGATAAAACCAGAGGGAAAAGCAGGGTCAACACCTGTTCAGCTTTTGAACGGTGGAGACAACTGAGGGAGCTGAAGGGCCTAAGAAGTGATGCAGAGGTTGCAGTCTTTCTGTTGCACAGGTAATTATTTGTTTTGCTTCGGGGGGATTTGTTATTTTCATGAAATATGTAATGTTAGCCAACTTAGCTACTTTTGTAGCTCGTATTAGCCCAATGCTAACATTAGCTTCTCTGTCAGTGTAAGCCAGTAACGTTACAGGTCGTCGGTACATACTGCTTATCTAACTTATAGGATCTGTGCTTCCTGCACGGAGCATTGAGCGTTTGTACTCGACACGTCTAATGCTGGACACTCGGCACTCCTCTGCCCTGCTGACGGACTGTCAGATGCGCGTTCAAGTTTGTGGGGGCGGGGCTTTGGATGGAGCACTGACGGGAGGGGGAGAAGGGGGTGGAGCTTAGAGGAGGTGCCACTTTCAAATCTTTATAGCTCGCCAACATTACCAACTATAGCTTTAAAATAATAATTCAACAGAGGTCATGCCAATTGGTGCTAGTAGTCTCACAATTAACGAAATGGAGATCACCTAAAGACACCTGTGTCTGGAAGGTCCAGTCACTGGTTGATCACTACTCCTGGCTACAATTACACCATGAAGACAAAGGAACACTCCAAGCAACTCTGTGAAAAGGTTGTTAAAAAGTATAAGTCGGGGGATGGATACAAAAACATTTCCAAGTCACTGAACATCATAGGCGGCGCCAGGGGGGGGCTTGCAGGTGCTATAGCTCCCCCTAGTGGTGGCATAGCACCCCCACAGCACCCCCATGAAATCAAATAAAAATTAATTAAATACAATATATTTTTAAGACATTTTATCCCATGTGCTTTGTATCTAATTTCTGCCTGAAAACTAATAAAATAAAAATACATTATATTTCTTGATATTAACGCGAGGTCAAAGGTAAAGTGTCAGGAGTCACGTATTTGCGTCAGCGCCATTTTATGACAATGATGAGTAATGTAGGCTAGTAGCTATAGCTTGATGTATCCGCTGAAAAATGAAGCGTTTCCTGATCCCACATAAAAGAATCCGGGCGAGTTCGCCAAAAAGTGGCTGCAGAGAAATTAATAATAACATACCGGACCAGCCTCTGGACAGCAACAACTTTGTGGAATCCGACGGCACCACGATATCAGATGGCCCTACTGCTCGTCTGCTTAGCTTGGAGGATCCAGTTACCGCGGCCGCGGTTACTGATGTGGAGAAAGACACCGTTATGGATTTGAGCGGCAGCAGTACAGAGTCGGAGGGGGAGTCTACTGCGATCGCCTCAAGAGTTGGTCCCAGCTCGACGCCCGGGTTGCTACCGCCGGGGGCCGGGAAGCTACCGCCGGGGGACGGGAAGCTACCACCGGGGGCCGGGGAGCTAACGCCGGGGGACGGGGAGCTAACGCCGGGGGACGGGAAGCTACCGCCGAGGGCCGGGAAGCTAACGCCCGCTGATGCTGACAGCACACCAAGCACGGCTTGTGGACTGCATGATCTCAGCCAAAATCCGGATGAAGGACCGCGACGCCCTGTACGCAAGTTCCCAAAACAGACATTTGGTACTCAGCGAAGGAGTTTTAATCATGCATGGTATGAACAATATAGCTGGATTGAATATTCAGTTACTAAGGACGCAGCGTTCTGCTTCTTCATCTGTTAGCATGGTATTGATAGTGCAAGAGATATAGGGTGAACATGTCTCTAGACTACACACACACCTGACCTTATCTGGCAGGACATAGTTCTTCCTCCAATACAAGCCACCCAACAGCAAATTGATCGTTTTGAAGTTTCATTCTTAAAAGTTAAACATTGTTTTATATTGCTGCAATATGGATGATATCAGATCAAATAAGATATAAATCGACACTACTCTAATATTCAATTGATATATGTTTTTTCCCAGGGTGGATGGTTAATTATTTTCATACTGATGCAGCCAGAAAATAGGACATACACAACCCATGTGAATAGATAAAGGATGGATGGATGGAGTGATATATTTCTTATGAATAGATGATAATGCTTCAGTTCATATCAACACACATTTGCTGCATTCCTCCTTGTGGATTGAAGCAAGTCACACTTCACGGAACACCTCCTACAGTGATGATTATTTGATGGACCCATATGGCTGTGTTCCCACTGTCCTGCAGTTGTGTTTTAAGATAGTGGTCTCATTAGGTCAATACTTCATTCTGCGTGTTCTGTTACATGTATAAAAAATACGAGTTATTTTTTCATGTGCATGTCAAATGCCTTTCTCATCTGATGGTGGCTGACTAAATAGTTTTTTTTCTGGTTGTGCTAACCTATAGCCTTTGAATCCAATCTGACAGTGCAATGAACAGCAATATTTTTTTTCAATAAAAATAATGTAATTGAAATCCCGTTGTTTCTCGATCTGTGCATAAAAAGTTTGGCTTTTGTATTGAGTGAATGTCAGACAGTGGCATAGCAATACAGTTCTGGAACACACAATTTTAACGTTGCATATCCACTACTGTTTATGTGTGTGCAAAAACTGTATTTCTAGGAGCACCCCCAGTCAATATTGGAGCACACCCATAGCACCTGCAGTCAAATTTTTCTGGTGCCGCACCTGCTGAACATCCCCCAGAGTTCAGTTAAATCCATCATTAAGAAATGGGAGGAATATGGCACATGTGTATATCTGCTTAGAGCATGGCTGTCCTCACAAACTGAGTGACCATGCAACTAGTAGACTAGTGAGAGAGGCAGCCAAGACACCTATGACTACTGAAGGAGTTAAAAACTTCAGCAGCTGAGATGGGAGAGACTCTGCATACAACAACTGTTGTGTGAGAGAAAGCCACTGTTGAAGAAAGCTCATTAAATAAAACTTAAACTAGAGTTCACCAAAATCCTTCTATATGGGATAATAATTGGATGGAGCAATAATACATGTTGTATTTTGAGCACATGTCACTTTTCTTGATTTAAAACTCCTGTTCTACTTCTGCTAGTGTAAAACGACGTGGGTGCGGGTGTGTTAATGAAGGAGTCCAACAACGTACTGGGTTCTTATTCCGATCTTTAGTGAGTCTCAACACAACAGGTTAACAGACCGCCATCCGGTTTCCCTCTCCCCCACAATTCCTCTCTCCTCTCTTCTTCTCCTTCTCCATCCCTCTTCCCCACTAGCGCCGCCTCGCGGCTGACCTCAATAACACCATAATGAACAATTCTCCAAAACAATACATTAAACCCATTATGTAACCTTAACTTTTGCACCTAAAACATAACTTTCATCTTACATATCTTCCCCCCTTACAAAAAGAAGCGTCCTCGCTTCAAATGGAGTCATGAAGACAATTACTACTGTATCAACACAGCAAGTAGAACAGCGCATAACAGTTACAGCAAAACAGGGTACTTGTTATTTTGTTTGTCTGTTTTTTTTTTTTTTTTTTTGAATACAGGTCCATGTCGATCCAACATCCGACGTGAGAAACAGTTCAGTTATCGTGCATGTAGCGAACTGGGGGACGCACACAACGACCAGACTTGGTCCTCACCCCCATGAGAGGCTGCACCACTGGAGACAGTTCACTATGACATCCTGTCGCCATATTGTCCCCTGCCTGTGGCGTCTCAGTAACAGGCCTTGGCGGTGATGAGGAAACATTTGTCTGAGATGGAGTACCAGGGCATGTGTGTGTGTCAGGGTGCCTGTACACATATGGTCTGGAGCCTGACAGTGCAGTTAAAAGTGGGGGACTTGGAGTGTTCACGGGTACTGCCTGCCCGGACGGTGACGGTGGCGTATCACCAGCTGACCAGGCAGAGCGATAAGGTTTCAGACGGTTGTAGTGAATTACTTTAGGCTTAGCTCTGGGGTCCCGTTGATCCAACAGTTCATAGTCCACTCCAATGTCATTCGCGACTGAGCTGAGCCGTCTTAAGACCCTGAACGGACCAGACCACTTTGGTGACAGTTTTTGTCTAGCTAGGGCAGGGAGGTCAACCCACACTAAATCACCTGGCTCATAGGCTGTATGTTTCATCCGACGATCATAGTAGTGCTTTTGTTGCGCGCCAGCTACCTCAATGTTATGTGCAACAGAGTGAAAAGCAGTACAAAGTCTCTGTAATACTGAACTGGCATAGTCACTTGGAGTGCCGGGAGTGGCATTTGAAGCTCTCGGGGGGTCTCCAAGGAGAAGATCAGCTGGTAGACGAGCTGCTCGACCATGGACCAAGAAGAAGGGAGTGTATTTGGTGGAGGAGTGAACAGTTGTGTTATATGCAAACTCGACCTGTCGCAGATGGTCATCCCATTCACCTCCTCTGGTGTACAGGAATTTTGCCAACTGGTCCTTTATAGTCCTGTTTGCTCGCTCCACCATGCCATCTGACATAGCGTGATAGGGCGATGTCCGTGTTTTGTGTATTCCCAGCCGGGAACACAATTCTTTGACAAGATCTGATTCAAATTGACGGCCTTGGTCTGTGTGCAAACTTTGTGGCACCCCGTGGTGGCTGATGTAATCTTCAAACAGACATTTAGCCACCGTAGTTGCTCGTTGATCAGGGAGAGCATATAGGTTGAGGTACTTAGTAAAATAGTCCATTACAACAAGTACATACCGATTACCACGGCGTGTGAGTGGCAGTTCAGTCAGGTCTGCTGCAATCTTCTCAAAAGGCCTGGATGTGACTATGTTTTGCATAGGGGCCTGTTGGTGTGGTGTCTGTGGTCGTCGTGCTTCACAGGCTGAACATTTGAGACACCAATCAGTTATGTCGCGTGACATGTGAGGCCAGAAGCATCTGACCTGTGCCCCTTGTAACGTCTTTTGTGTACTGAAATGTCCAGAGAGTGAATGTCCGTGTAAGGCCTGGAACACCTCCTTCTGCAGGCTGCTGGGTACAACAGTCTGCAAAACAAGGTCACCTGGTGGGGGTCTGACTCTGCGACACAAAAGATCATCAATAAGAGTGAGTTTCGGAAACTCCCTCCAGTACTGTCTAATCTCAGGTGACACTGCTTTCACGTCTGAGAATGGTGGCCTACAGTCAGTCAACACCCAATTCCGGACTATTTTCAACTCAGGGTCAGCTTTTTGAGTCTGGATGAGAAACTGTCTGTCAATGTTCAGGGGCAAAGTGTCCATAGTCACAACTGCAACATGTGGTGTGGCAGACTGCGCAGGTAATGTTACATTCGCAGTGACTGAAAAAGTGGGGGCAGCCTCCGGGTAAATTTCCAGCCCTGTGGCTGAGGCGCGTATAGATGGTTCTACTGGGTCCGTTTGCGTGTGACTTGAAACACATCCCACCTGATTGGTTGCCACGACTGGGGTGACATCTTCAGCTGTCTCAGGACGACGAGACATGGAGTCAGCATTTGCATGTTTTGTGCCTTGCCTATATTCAATTGTCCAGTCATAGGGATCAATTTCCAGAGCCCACCGGGCTCTGCGACCTGTGGGATCACAATCCAGAGCCATCGTCCTTAAGGAGAGAAGAGGTTTGTGGTCTGTGATGATGCGAAAAGGGTAACCTGTCAAATATTGACGAAAGTGCCTGATTGCCCATACAATAGCCCATAGTTCCCGGTCATATGTGGGCCACCGGGTCTCTGTTTTTGTCAACTTGCGGCTGCCATACGCAATGACATTTTCCATGTTCTCAGCATTCATCTGTGCTAGAACACATCCAACTGATGTGCTGGATGCATCAGTGAAGAGCAGAAATTCACATGAGAAATCGGGATAGGACAAGATGGGTGTGTTACAGAGAGCATGACGGAGGCCTTCAAATGCACTCTGCTCCACCTCTGTCCAAAGAAATGTCTTTCCTTTCTGTGTGAGAGCATGTAGGGACTCTGATTTTTTTGAGAACTGGTAAATGAAGCGCCGGTAGTAAGAACATAGGCCAAGAAATGCTCTCACTTCTGTGGGGTTCTTAGGCACAGGCCAGTCTCTCACTTTCTCAATGTTTTTCGGGTCCGGTTGTAGTCCTGCTGCTGAGACCACATGTCCCAAGAATGTCACCTCCTTTTGAGCAAAGCAGCATTTTGAGGGCTTGAGTTTCAGGTTTGCAGCTCTCAAGCGATCCAACACTTCCCTCAAATGCTGAAGATGGACTGAAAAAGTCGGGCTATAGACAATTATGTCATCTAAGTACACAAGGCACGTTGTCCATGAGAGGCCTTGTAACACCAGCTGCATGAGATGTTGAAAAGTGGGCGGGGCGTTTACCAAGCCCATGGGCATCACCCGAAACTGATAAAGTCCTCTGCCTGTGGTAAAAGCTGTCTTTGCTTTGTCTTGCTCCTCTAGCTGCACCTGCCAGTATCCTGAGGAGAGATCCATTGTGCTGAACACTGCTGAGCCCCTGAGTGCATCCAGTGTGTCGTCTGTTCTAGGCAAAGGGTGTGCATCTTTCACTGTGACTGCATTCAAGCCTCTGTAATCGACACAGAAGCGCCAGGTGCCATCTTTTTTTTTAACCATCACCACAGGTGCTGCCCAGGGGCTGTGGCTGACCTCCACTATTCCTTTTTCCAACATCTCTTCCACGTGTGACTGAATCACTGTTTGCATCTTTGGGGAAGTGCGGTATGCACGCTTCCTAACTGGAGGGGTTTGGTGTGTAAAGATTTTGTGTTTGACGATGTCTGTGTTACCAACGTCTGTACTGGTTTTACTGAATACATCCTGGTAAGATGAGAGCAGGTTATGCAGGTCAGACCTCTCCACATCTGTCAGATTTCCACATTTAACATTAAAAGGTGGTTTGGTTGGCTGTGTAACATTAGGTGGGATGCCAGGTGGTGATGTTGGACAGGTGGATACCTTACATACAGGGGCTGAATCCTGACTTATCTCGGTGTCAGATAAAGGGGCAAACTGTCCCAGCTGCATACCTGAATACAGCACCATAGGTCCAAGTGTGGGGTTAATAATGCGTGCAACAGTACAGCCATTTACAGCAGTAGACAGTGTGCGGGCTACTGAAATACCATCCATCTCCAGCTGCCTGGGTTCCAAATAGCCGCTGTAGCTGGGTGGTATGCCTAAACCGGCTATAGGGGGGATTAGTGCAACTTTGCAGATGATTTCACAGCGGGGAGGGATGGTGGTGTTCTCTATTACTTGGGCAGTACAACTAGCAGGTGCTAATTCACTTTTACTCAGTAGGGGCAAGATATCATCACCCAAATAACATAGCCCTCTCCCCATGTCCAGAATAACACCCTGAGGAATGAGGAAGTCAAGACCTAATATGAAGCCTTGGGTAACATTTCTGATCACTTGCACTTCATGTTGCAGAGTTTGAGACCCCAGCCTAAACGTGATGTCTACCATACCCAGTGTGTCCAGACCTTGGCCAGTTACAGCCTGGGACATGATGTACTTCTTGTTAAGAGGTCTTTTTGCTAATGAGGGGATTGACATTTTGGTGTGCTCACTGATGAATGAAATAGTGGCACCTGAATCTAGCATGATGTGCATATCTGTGCCCTCAACAATGCCATTCACATAGGAGGTTAAGTCTGTTCTGACAGTGGCCTCGGTGTTCTCTGATTCAATTAGGGGGATTGACATATCTGTACTACCACTAGGGGTCTGCGGTGCATTGATGTTGTCTGGTGTGTCAGTGAGGCTGACACCTGGGGCTTTCAGAGAAGTAGCTGGTGAACTCCCCGCATCACCAGCTAGTGGCCGTTTCCCTGTTGAAAACTGCTACGCTCTTTGAAACCACTCCCCGAGGGATGCTGCTGGTCCCAGTCATTAAGTCGTCGTGCTTGGCCTTTGTCCTCCTGCTCTTGGAATGAAACATGTCTGGCATAGGGGCTTGGGCTTCGACGGTGAGAGTCATAGTATGGTCTGCTGGGAGAGGGTTTTCTCCCTCTGTGTTCTTCATAAGGGCTAGAGGCCTGGTCTGAGTAACGGGGCTCTCTATAAGGCTGTCGATACCTGTCAGATTCCCTGTGGGTGTACTCCTGATGGTGGCGAGCCCTCTGAGGGGAATAGCGTTCTGGAGAGGAGTGATGGGCATATGAATACCTGGATTGGGAGCGTCCATAGCCTGAGCTCCTTGCATTTGTGGATCTCTCAGGGCTCCTCCCATATGGGGAGGGAGATCTTGGAGTGTGCATGTGCCTTTCATATTGATGGATGTCATTGCGCCCCTCCAGCTTCAATTTCAGTGCAGCAAGATCCTGGCTTAAGTCTTTGACAGTAGCAGTGAGGTTTTGGACTGTTTTTCTTAGTTCAATGTTGGTTTCACTTACAGAGTTTACTGACTGTACAATGCCCATGTCTCTGACGGCTACATTAGCTGAAGATGCTGGCATCATTAATTTAGCTGCTTGGCGGGCCCGTTCAGCTTGGGAGGCAACCTCAAACGCCTCAGTGAAAGTTTTCACCCCTCTTTCATGGCACTTGACCTGAAGCTCCTGATCCAAACCAGCGATGAAACGAGACATTTTCATGTATTCTGAAGCATTATGTTCAAAATCAGGGAAAGCTTCTTTTACAAGCCTACATACATCTGCAGCATACACTTCCATAGCTTCATTGGGCAGTCTGTGACGAGCATTGGGGAAAGTCTGGAAAGATGCAATCACATCCTTTTGACCAAAAGCATTCTGCAAGTGCTTCTTTGTTTCCGTATAACAGACCTGGGTTTCCTGCGGCAGGTTATCCCATACAATGAACAGCTCCGGTGGTAGCCTAGTGGGTAGCTCAGCTGCTAACACAGTGTCCAGGTCCACACCACTGTCTTTATAGCGTGCAGCTTGGATTACTTCGTAGCGGCGAGCCCATAACTGGAACGACTCACGGCCATCGTTGAGAAAAGGTGGCGGCAGCGGAATGCCCCGCGGTGCTCCCTGTGTACTGCTGAATGGCTGCACAATCTGCGCTGAAACTCCCGTGGAGCTGGAGCTGGTGCTGGCACTCTGATGTACACCTGCGGCCGCCTCCTCGACAGACATGATGGATTACTCTTCCTTTCTTTGGTGTGTTTACTGCAGCTTCCCGACAGAATCAGAGGACCGAAACGCGGTTTCTAATTTCACTGAAGCTATCAAAACAAAGAAAACGCGGTGGTAGTGACTAAGCTAACTCACTGCTCTTCCGGCTAATATACGCTAGCAACGTTAGCCTATAGTTTCGGAGACTCACAAAACTTGAGTAGAATCCCAACGGCCGATTCTCCGGAGATTAATCCCACCGCTGCCACCAGTGTAAAACGACGTGGGTGCGGGTGTGTTAATGAAGGAGTCCAACAACGTACTGGGTTCTTATTCCGATCTTTAGTGAGTCTCAACACAACAGGTTAACAGACCGCCATCCGGTTTCCCTCTCCCCCACAATTCCTCTCTCCTCTCTTCTTCTCCTTCTCCATCCCTCTTCCCCACTAGCGCCGCCTCGCGGCTGACCTCAATAACACCATAATGAACAATTCTCCAAAACAATACATTAAACCCATTATGTAACCTTAACTTTTGCACCTAAAACATAACTTTCATCTTACACTAGCACCATTTCACCCTTGACCTAACAGATCTAATCCACAACTGAATGCAACAAGTTGGGGCACATTATCCATGAAAAATATAGTAGCACTATGAACCAACCGGTTACCTGCACAGCATGTTTCCCTGCCTGTCATCTATTGTATGCTGGCATAGCCTCTACAAATATCTTATAGGAATCCTTATGTAACATTGACACGTCTGTTATAAAACTTCTACAACGCCTGTGTTTCTTCTGTCTCCATCTCTGATTATAATGGCAGAACACTGATTTGAATTCCACACTACGTTCCAAGCCACATTTTAGAGTATGTGTGTGTGTGTGCGTGTGTGCGCGCATGTGCGTGTGGGCGTGGATGCATGCACGTTGTCTCCCTCTGCGTCTCCTGTTTCCCACTCTTGTCTGTTAATGAATACTGGTGGAATGAGAAGCTTTAATGGAATTACACTTTAATGATGTTTGCTGTTTTTATGATGGTAATTAATTAGATCAGTGTAATCTCCTTCTCCCAAAAATGTTTCCACACAAAAACCATAAGCAGTGAACAGCGTGGCCCCCGGCCCCCCAGCACATCATAAACAGCGGTAATGGCGTACTCCCTGGACAAAGCTCTCTCCCTAAATGAAGGCAGAGCAGACAGAGTATTCTCAACTGCTGGAGATGTGCACAGACCAATTATCTGATGTCTCCATATGCATTTTAATTTAAATTCTCTACTCAGACCTCCAGACTCAGTCTGCTTACTGCATCCCAAAGCACCCTCTTGAGTTTGAGTACTGCACACAAATCCATGTACAAATGAGATCTCAGCAAGCTTTAATGTAGCTTTATGTTCTACATTATTAACTATCAAAACATCATATGAAAAACAGGCATTGATAGCAAGGAGAAAGGAACCGATTGTCGAATTAGTGGAGATTTGCAGTTAAAAAGAAGGGGAGATGACAGGCAAAAAGGTTTGTGAGGCTGGGCCCATATTTATCAAGTGTCTCAGGATAGATATCAGTCCTAACTGAACGAAAATTCTCAGTGACACATATTTTTTCCTATTTTTTTAACCAATAGGCCATGTACTTCCAGCTTTTTTGACAGAAAATGCAGCTTTCTGAAAATGATCATTTCAGATTTTCAGAATTTTGTAAGAAATAATCTCCTCTCCTCAGTGTGAAGTTATCAAAAACAAAAAGCTGCTTTCTCACAGATCACCATTTTGTTTTTATCCTTGCTAGTGGCATGGCTCAAGGGATGGTGATATTGGTCTGTTATTGGTTGGTACATCCAATTTGGTCCAGACTGAAATATTTCTGATGGGTGGATTGCCATTAAATTTGGTACAGACTGGTTCCCTAAGAATAAACCCTGAGGATTTGAATAATTCCTGACTTTTTCGAAGGCCCGCATTTTAATTTGCCCAATACTTTGGTTTATAACCAAGTGCCTGCAAAAATAATGGCATTCCCATACTCAGCTGTACTTTGTGTTTGGTGCTATAGTGGGGCAGCTTAGCTGAAAAATTGTGCACTTTGTGATAAAAGCATGAAATTTGGTACAGTTAAGGCCATGCAGGTAACTTTACTGTCAAGAAGAGTAAGCGGGTGTTTTCCTCCATAGCCATTGACCTGGCCCATGAACAAATAAAAGCATTCATCAAAGGAGATGGTGGTGCTGTGGGCCTGACAGACAACCCCTCTGCATTGCTTCGATGGATGGTAGCAGGACCAGAAGTTGCCTAATTTGTTCAAGAGTTTGAGGCTTATTCTTACAGAAGACTTGATGACACGTTATGACCAAACAACAAGTGTTCAGGTCTTGTTCATCAAGGATGTCTGCTCTCTGGTCAATGTGATGGAAGAGCTTGGAAACCTCTTTGAAGAGGAGAGTAAGGACCTAATTGTACTCCACTCAAAAGAAATCGCTGGTCCTTCAGCAATTGAAGCAGTCAGGAAGGTGAAGTAGACAGGAGAGAAACAATTTGAAGCTTTCAGTATAGAATACCAAAGCCAGTGGATAGTCCAATTGCACGGAACAAAGTGATTGTATTTGGTAATGCAACTGTGAGGAGAGTATCAGAAACCAAGCAGCAATTGGTCTCTCTGAAACAAGATATGCAGCTCTTTTCAAGGTTGTACATTGCTTGCCAGAGCAGAGATGGGAATCTTGATGAGTTTTTACGACATGAGAACAAGGGTTGGTCTCCGCCAGGGTGCGAAGAGTGATCTTCTCTCATGTCTTGAAGATGTTTGTAGTGCATACTCTGACAATCCCAAGGTTACCTGCACAATTATAGATGGGGCAGCCACCGCCCAGAGGCTAAAGCCAAGTGCTGTAAAGACCTTCAGTGAATATGCCGATGACATCTTCATTCCACATCTGTCCAGAAAACTAAAATATGTGACCAGGCTTGATCTGGTGTGGGACTGCTACTTGTCTGACTCTTTGAAGGCAGCAACAAGAACAAAGCATGGGAAGGGGATACAGAGACATGTTTTAGGCACTGCAGCCATTCCCAGGAATTGGCAAAACTTTCTCAGAGTAGACAGCAATAAGACTGAGTTGTTCACCTTCCTCTCAGAGGCTCTGCTCAGATGGTTTGAGTTTGTGCACGAGGATAAACAGCTTGTCATCACTAATGGTGTGGAAGTCCTCAGCAAGCCACCCCTTGCTGATCTGTCCTCAATTTCTCCATGCACACATGAGGAAGCTGATACTTGCATGTTATTACATGTGGCCCATGCAGTACAAAATGGTCACCAGAAAATTATGATCCAAACTGTTGATACCGATGTTGTGGTTCTAGCTGTGGCAGCAGCTCAAGGTCTAAAGGCAGGGGATGAGCTTTGGTTGGCATTTGGTACTGGAAAAAGTTTTCGATACCTAGCAGCCCACGAAATCTCAGCTGCACTTGGGCCTGAGAAGGCACGTGCTCTTCCAGTGTTTCATGCTTTGACTGGCTGTGACACAGTATCAAGCTTTGCTGGGCATGGGAAAAAGACTGCATGGGCTGTGTGGGCTGTCTTTCCAGAGCTTACAAATGCCCTATTAGAATTGTCTCCTGCCCCACATGACATTCTACCGGAGGTAATGGCAACTATTGAAAGGTTTATAATCCTGCTCTATGATCGAACCAGCACATCTACAGACATAGACCAAGCTAGGAGGAAGTTATTTGCAAAGTGCAAAATGTGCAGTCAATCCCTCCAACAAAGGCTGCCCTAAAGGAGCATGTTAAGAGGGCAGTCTATCAAGGAGGCAATGTATGGGGTCAGATGCTGGTGTCAACACCAGAGCTTCCTTCTCCTTATAGATGGGGCTGGTCAAAGGCTTCTGAGGGTCATTATGAACCATTTTGCATTTTGGACATGCCTGCCTGATGCAGGCCAGTCCAGCTATGAACTTATCTCCTGTAAATGTAAAAAGGGTTGTGTTAAGCAGTGTAAGTGCAAAAAAGCTGCCTTAGACTGTACAGCTCTCTGTTACTGTGAAGGGGATTGCTGAGTCTTACAGGATTGACCCCATGTTTGGACAGTTACTCTTGTCAGTTAGGCCTATCTTGCATTGTGAGCTCCCAAATAGGCTAAATACTAAAGTTGCCGCCTGAATTCCTAATCATAAAAATGTGTGATTTGACCCCAATATCATCCATATCCATACAACTTTGAGGCAGTAACGATTTTCAAACCAGTCATGGCTGCTATCTTGAAAAATAACAGCCATCTTGAAATGTATTTGTACAAACTCCAAAGAGGTAAATAAATTTAGCTAACTATATGATCAATATCATATTATAATCAACACACAAAAGAAAATTCACATGGAAATGGTAGTCAATGGCGGCCATTTTGAAAAATGGCCGCCAAGCTCTTCTTCTAATCCTTTGGTCGGGAACACTTTGTGTTGTGTTTATAACACATACCTATAACTGCGTTCGCGGGTGAATATGTAATTATCGCGGGAACTTCTTGGTCTCGTAACTCCAGCTGTTTGGCGGAGCTGTGCTGTGGCGGACTCAAAACGCAGCTGGTGGGAGGTTTGCCAGACGACGGAGCAAAACTGTACCAGAGGCGTAACGCAGTGGACATGCATCCAGTGGAATCTTAGCGTAAGCCTTAGGTCATCTTAATAGCGCATGAAATTCAACCAGCTAATGACATCAGGGCAGCCAGGTTTTACACTCTGTGCCAAGGAAGAAATAAATCGCTCTACACAGGGGTTCTCCATTGTTAAGCAAGTTGTCTAAACAACAGTCAGTGTGGTTGGTTATGGTGTTGCTTTGACAGCCACTCTTTAGTGTAGCTTGTGGAGTACTCAGCCTAACTAAACAGTGTGCTGGCCTACACTATACAGGGTAGCTTCCTGTGGAGGAGGGGTAGCCACGGCACAATTAAGTGGCTCTTGTGGGCATACAGATCGGGGCCAGTAAAGGTTTACAAGTGTAATTTTGCCTACCAAACTTTCAACATGCCCTAACTGGAATGAAGGATAGGAACAGTTGACTCAGGCTGAAATATGTGGTAGTAACAGCTAAGTACAAAACTTCTGTTTCATAGGGCTGGTAGCATGCTGTGGCTCTATCTCCAGCTCTATTTCTCACTCAGGCTGAAATGCAAGGCAGTAACAGACAGGTATAAAACTTATTTTGTTTCACAGGGTCATTGGCACACTTTGATTAAAAAGAGGAGCACTTAAATTATCATCAGATTCTGACAGCTGTACTAGAATGCATTGAATATGGGGTTTTCAAATGCTGAACTTAAGTTCTTACGATTTCTACAGAGCACTTTAAACTTGAAACGAGAGCAACAGCAAAGGGCTCAAAGTGGTAGTTAATAACCTAAAAGATTTTGGTTAATCAAATGGTTTATAAATTTGATAGATAAATCAGTTCTCACCACAATGCAACTGTTTGTAAGTATGACTAGTGGGGTTATGTGTAAAGACTTTTGGCTAAAATGTTCAAGATGTGAATCTCAAATTATAGCACTGGCCAAATTATGCTGAAATAGTATTGCACAATTATGAATGATTGCCAACAGTACACTGCCTCACAAGGGGCACCATTTACACTGTGGTTTTATGCAATATTACATGTGGGTTGAATTTAGCTATCAATAATAATCAATGATTATCAGGGATAATTATTAATTATGATAAATAATAAGATCTAATTTAAATAAGACCACTCAGTAACATCACAGCCAATTCAATAATTCAGTCTCATAAAAGGTACTAAACTGTCAATTTGTAACTCTGATTGATAATTAACTTAAAAACCACAACCAAAATTACTATACCAGCTAGTAATGGTCAAAGGATTTCATAGTCCTTGAGTCTCTTGTACAACATTAAATAGACAGCATGTAGGTTCAAAAGTCTTTTTTTTTAACACAAACACGAACACTTTCAATCAATATGGTACATATGACACGTACAAATGGGAATGTATGAGTGGTTTGTAGAAAGATAGATGGACAAACAAAGTTGTGTATTCCAAGCTACAACCTTTAGTTACAAACACAAACTTTGATCCTATTTTTACACCTGAGTTGACTACTGATTTGCCCACTGACCAATTTCATTAGAGAAAGCATTCTGCTTTTGTGTATTTCTTTCCAACTTTCTTGAGAGGAAACCACGTCTACTTCTGTATGAAAGCCTCAACAGAATATAACATCTACAGTAGCTTGGAAGATATCTAAATCGTTCATAGTACTAATATTAGTAAGCATATGGATAAAAATGACAAGGACAATGGCTTCACTGTCAGACAACAGCTGGGATGTCTTATCTAGGAAAATAAGAACAAATAATGCAAGTGGATAAAAATTAAAAATTTGACTTGTTTGAATGGTTTGGTCATCAGATAGCACAGAATAAATGTGATAAAAGGATTGACATGGCAGCTTTCTTGGCACTGAAGCAGATAGTGACTGCAGCCATCCATACAGCATGAATATATATGCATACTGATTCATGCTCTCCTGTTTTCAATTTGCATTTACAATGCAGCCGTCAAGTAGATGGTCACCCTGGAAAGTGAAATATCTGGCCCTCGTTCATGCAATTGACATTGTGAGCACCGCGCCAAGGCAAGTGGAAACAAACACTGCAAATGAGTCAGTCACATGGTAGGAACGACCTTGCTTTATGACTTAAGTGCTTCCCGCCTTCTCCTGTCTGATCTGCCACTTCCATCTATCAATCTAATGATGTGGCAAAAGGCCAGGTTAATCAGGCTCAATTACTTTTGCTCTCATTTGAGACTGACAGTGATGCAGCATTGTCCCTGCTGCAGCTGGTGTAGGACTGGACAGCCTTCAGTGTCAGGATATTGGGCAACTGAAAGATAAACAATTTTAATGATTTCATGGTTTCATCATATCTACAAGGAACTTATTTTGCCCCAGCAAACAAATGACTAATGTACCTACAGATAAAAGAAAAGATTGAAAAGATTGTGTCTGGCTTTTGGAAGTATTTAAAGGGGAACTACCGTTTTTTACAACCTGGACCTTATTTCTAGCATAAAATACGATCATTTACTCACCCAGATAACTTTGGTGTCATTTGGAGTCGTTCGGACGAAATTAGATCCGGTGGAGCGCCGCGTATATCCATATAATGCGAGTGATCCGGGCACCGAAGCACAGCCTCTATGAGCATTATCTGCCGCGAAACTAGTTCATTTCACCAATATTTTGTTATGATACGCTAGTGCTATTCCCCTCTGAGTTGCCTGTTATCAACATCCGGGGTCTGTAGGTTGACCTAGCCGTTTAGCCTAGCCGCAGCCATTTGTTGTTCTAAACAGTAGTTCAAAACGGTAGTTTGCCTTTAGGATAAAATATGACTGGCAAACACCACAATGCATTTTTTTTTTTAGGGCTGCAGCTAATTCTTTTCATTATGCTTGGAATTAATTTCTTAGCTATTTGTTAATCTAGTCTATAAAATGTCAGAAACAAGTGAACATGCTCAGAATTTCCCACAGACCAGAGTGAACCCAATTTGCCTTTTTTGTCTGACCAAATGATGTTGAATTTACAATCATCTAACAAATCATTGCATTCAACAAGCTGGAGCAGGATTGCTCTGCGTTTTTCATTTATAATAACTTTGAAGGCAACTCCACTGCCCGCTTTCATTCGACCCTCACACAAACTCCACACCATGTATTGTTTCCCCTTGAAAATCTGAAGTCTTGAGACTAATCCGAGATGACCCTGATTACATCATCATGGTTATTATCACTCGTGATCAGTTGCACTTGCATGCAGTACACATCAACACTACGTCCAGTCAATGCATGGAGTGTGGCTGGCTGCAGTGAGGTGAAGAAAGACATATATGACAGAAAGAGAAACGGTAAAGAGCTCAGAGGGAGTGTATTAAAAAGGATAGAAGCCTGGAAGGAAAGTGCCGCTAAATAGTGAAATTATAAACATCACAAGCAGGGGACATGTTTGGGGTTTAAAAAGAAAAAAAAAAGATCTAGCAAATCTGCCCTTAGCATGTCATATCACAACAGCCTACCTTCCCTGAGTTGATTTTATGGTTTAAAAGAAATATATATAATGCTCTGTAGGAAAGCAAAAGATGCATATGCATGGAAATAATCTAGAAAATAAAGACCTGTATACTCTGTCTGTCAGTTAGTCAAAGCTACCAGAGCTTCATAAAATGTCAGCTCTGGAGAAATGCCAGCAGCAAAACAACCACTGCAGGTATTTATTTTGCAAATGGCAAATATGGTTACTCTGATCTGTTTTTGTGAAGGTTAACTAGTAGTTAAAAACAAGGGTTAATTGTTTTGGGTTATTTGATTGTGATGGGATGGAAACTTTGATCTCCAGCATGAAATGTATGCGTTACATACTGGAGCATCACCCTGGTTTCCACACTTCACTTAGCTATAAGAGGCACACTACTTGAAGTATTAACACTGAATGTTGCCAATCTATGAAAGTTCCACTGTGAATGAAATTCCTTGGAATACTGTTCTGCCTCTATTACATCAACAAAACCACACCCCTTCGTGTGGACAAAACACCATTATGCAAGAAGCACAATACATTTTTCGCAAAAGGTCTCATGATGGTTGGTGCACATTTCTTTCTACATGAGAACTTAATAGGTCTCAGTAGAGAAAAGTTTAGCATAAAGCTCATGTCTGATCTGCTGTTTCTTCAACAAAGTAAAAACAGAGGTGTGGCATTTTCTGTATTGGACACAAAAACATAGTTTATTCAGAATAAAGGTGTCAATACCATCACTGTGGCCAAAGCAATGTGAATTGAAGGAGTAGCAGCAGTTCTTACTGCACTGTTTGAAATGTCACTACTACAGAAATTCATTGCACCAAAGAAATCATCCCAAAAAGCTTGAGGGTTTACTCTAAATATGACTTTTGCAGTAGAAATAAAGCATCTTAACACAAACAAATCAATTGCATTTTTTTCTTGTTTCCTGTGTCTGAAGTACAGCTTTAAAGATGTACTAACATCTGTTAACCACCACGGGTGCTCCAATGTGTTTCTGTTTCAAGGTAGGCCTACAGTGCAATGCAATATTTATTGAACCTTATGTTCCCCTTGTCTCGCCTTCCTCAAGGACAAAGGCGGAGATGTTTTGATATGTACGGGCAGGAAGGCAGGAGCTTCACACTAATGATCTGGCCAGCTGCAAGGGGCCTCAGGGTGCTCTTTGCTTGCAGACTGTAGCAGCACAACACAAATTAGGAGGGTCACCAGTTAACTAATGAGGCCATATTGTCCAGGGACAATGGAAGGAGAACAAAAGAGAGACTACGGATTAAGAGGTGAAGGTAGAAGATTTTTGAGTGTTGGGTGGTTTAGAAAGTTAGACTAGACAACCAAGGCAACCAATCAATCATATTTTCCCTTCTGTTTTAAAATGCAGCTGAAACACAGCTGCAAATTATTTTAATTCTGTAAAATGTCTCTAATATTTAAAGCACGTATGTGTGAGCGTTGGACATTTTGACAACAGCAACTCCAGTACATTATAATAACACAATTGGTAACACAAGCAAAAACTCAGGTCAAAATCATTTTTAGGATAACATAAAACATAGGGCTTTAAATGTAACATCAGTGTTACCACAATATTAAAGAATGAAAAGGGCACAATCACCAGTTAACATGCAAGAATAAGCCAGATTACAACATGTGAGCCTGTTAATGCCTTAAAGGAATAGTTGGACATTTTGGGAAATCCAAGCACTGTTAATAGGGAAAACGAGAGCCAGGGGCCAGTTGCCAGGCAACAAGAGGAGACTTGAAGAACTTAGGCCAATAAACAGAAATATTAACATGGCATCCATTTTATAAGGCTAAAGTGACCAGAATTCTGAGAACAGGGGACATTTCCAGTTCGGCAGCCAATATATCATAAAAATGTCTTCTGAAGCCTCTTAAAACTTCACGTTCCTCTGTGACGGGGCCCTAACCGGTCAGTGACAGGTCCGTGCTCAGCAGGGAAGAGTCTGTAACTGGAATGAGATCCCCTGCCGTGATGTAGTGAACGCAGGGCCAAATGGTAATTCCCCTACGCCCCATGTGTGGAAACAAGTTGCAATGGTTTATCAATCCACCAGTGACGATGGAAGCTGAAGCATTACTGCTGAAATCAGCTGTTCTTACTGTATCATGAGCATACAGTATTTGACGTGTGAGAGTGTCAGAGCACATTTATTGATTATTAGGCTACCATATCATGAGGTGATCAACATTATGCTTCTGCTTTTTGTTTTTCAACAGTACTGCATGAAAGTGAAAGTAACATGGCTGGGGAATGATTTAACAGGAAGGAAATAACTGCGTGTGCAGCACTCGTCTGAGCAGTTGACTGTGCTAACAGTGTCTGCAGTGGTACCGGGAAAAACTATTATACTGTAAGAGCCATTTTCTTGTTTGTTGTAGTTATATAAATGTAATTTTTCATGCTGTTAGATTACTGTTAAACCACGCCGTCAGGTGTGTGCGAAAATCCAAGAGCAAACATTTTTTTGCCAGAGTGAAAATGTTTGAAAGGCTTTGTTTTTGAAAGGCTAAATGCCAACAAATATGGATTGAAACAGAATATTTTGTTCGGTAAAAACATGTTGTGGATTTTGGGAATTATTATTACATTCGATCTTTTTTCAATATATTTTGAATTTTTGACTTTTCAAGTGCTCTGAAATTTTTAGAAATGTTCGGATTACACGAGTCAGAAGCAATCCTACGCAAAACAAAACAAAATCAAAAACATTTGCTCATTTTTTCCGTATTTCTGCAAATGTGGCAGGCACATTAGAGCAATTTTTGGTGAAGCGATGATATCTAGTCCCTGTTGAGGCTACCTTGAATGCTCCAGAGATCGTGGGATTTCCATAACTGAATAAGTACTGCACATATAAAAATGGAAATGCTTAGCTATTTCAAGGTTGTTTTAACTGAAATACCTGCTGAAGAATAATATTTTCCAGGGACGGATTTAGGTAGGCTCCTACATATCTATATAATGTTACTATTTCATGTGAAGTAGTGTTAACAATTCCAAAAGCTGAAATGTATGGAAAACATATCGATGTAATCTTTTCCAAAATGTTTTTACCTTATGAAATACTCTGTTTCAATATGTGTTTAATCCCAAAAATACTGTTTCATTGTGGCAATAAAAAAGTTTGCTCTCAGATTTCCACATGCACCTGACGGCGTGGTCTAAGAGTAATCAAACAGCATGAGAAATTACATTTATATGACTACAATAACAAACACTTGTACTATAATAGTCTGTCCCGTTGTTGTTAAATCATCAATTCCCCGGCCATATAACTTTTACTTCCATGCAGTACTGTTGAAAAACAAAAGCTGAAGCATAATATTGATGACCTCATGATATGGTAGATCATTGTTAAATAAGCTCGGTCTGTGATCATATTTTTATTTACATTTTTTTGTATTTGGTTTGAATATTTCACTGGTGGTTACAAGATGCATGAACTATTGTGCTTAGGTGACACAGAAATGATTGTCATTGTACTGTATAATTTTTCTAATATTTTTATCAGAAGTTCCTCACGCAGTGGCGGATGATAAAAGAGATGCAATCAGTTTATAAAAGTGTGTTCACAAACATCCTCTGCGTATCTTGGGAGGTGACAGAGACCAAACACATCATTAGCATTAGAGTGCATCTCTTTGTTCTCATTCAGTGGCCATCCCAACAGGTCTCCCAGCCCCCCACACTCATCTGGCGGCTGCAGGGCTGTTGAATCAACCACGTTTTGTCCCGCATTTTGTCAGCGATCATCCACAGACACAAAGAGCACAGCAGCTCTCTGCTGCTCTGCTGCCCCCCACAGGTCGGGCTTGAAACCTGGGCCTTTGCAGGGTCTCTGTAAATGTTCACAAGCTCTACGAACTGAGGTATTGGGGTGCCCCGGGGGCAAGACATTCTAATCGGAAGAGAAAGATCTTCATTGACTGATTTCATGATTCATGATCTAAACAAACTAAATAAACACACAGTCTTTGTGTTCATGACACAAACAAATAAAACAAACAGTCCGTTTCAGAATAATATATGTATAGTATATTCTCAAATTATAACTCTTGATGCATTAATGTGTTCATAACTTTAGGGCTGCAGCAGGTACAGGATGAACTAATTTTAATAACTGTATATACTGCTGGGTGGCTTAAAAGAAATGATTGAAATGGTGGAACAAATAATGTTTGACAAATATATTTCTGACTCCACATTCCATCTCTGGTCTCCTCCACTACAATGCAAATAAATGGGTAGTTTCTTACACAGACACTAGCTAGCTAGCTAGTGCTATTTTCCAGCTAGTGGTTGCTAGCTAGATAGATAAAGTTGGTTGCTTGTTAGCACTAGCCCTAATACTTATACAGAGATATTAGAGAGAAGAGTTATACAGACACAGGATCTCTTCTTCCAGGGAGTCCTGGAAAATGACAGATGAAAACAAACAAGGAATGATTTTATATAGATTTATGTAAATAAATCAGATTTTGTTGGGTCAACTTGTGTTGTGATTATTGTGCTCTTAGAACTGTGGGTTTTTTTAGAACTGTTTACCAGCACAACTGGCATTGTAAAAACATGATCAGTTAGTTTACACAACTTGGTTAGTGCTTTATATTTTGATTTCATCCATATCAATTAATCATGCATAAAGTAGTCCGAGAAAAGGAAGATGGTGAGAAGAATTGGGGATCTGGGAGGGTTGGAGGGAGGCGAAAGATAAGAACATGGGTAGACATAACATGCCCGAGACCCTTAAAATTATGATTTACTAATATAACAAGAAAGGTAAGCACAATAAATGATTCCCTGTGCAGTCCTTTTTGAATGATATGGCGAGCCTTTACGAAGTTGTGATTTATGGTGGCATGGTATGTGTTGCATACAGGCAAAAAAAAAATCACTTTTGTGTCCCCCCCCCAATCCTGACATCGGATCTGCACCCCTGGGTACAAACACCAGATATACTATAGATATAGTCCTAAAAACAAGCACAGGGTGCAACAAAAAAAGGTACATTCAAAGAGTGTCAGTAAGGTCTCAATGAGCAGGAGTACTAAATTAATTAATCACGAAGCAGAGGTTAGATAATACTTGCTTCCAAAGGATCAGCTTTGGTAATGAGTGTCCCTTCCACTCTACTCTATTGTTACATATTTCTGATAATTAAAGTATTAATTAGATAACCCACAGACCCACCACCTGCACCACTTGACACATACCACCATTAAAATAGGGGTGGATTTGAGAGTTGTTGTTTTTTTTTTCAAATACATTTTGTGCGAAGGGGAGCAAAAAGTGTGGGAAAAGAGCTATTGCTTTTACTTGCAGTTTAGTTAGTCACTGGGAGTTCTGGTTGTAATATCTCTCATTCCACACTTCCTGCACTTGTTCTCATGTAGCTTGGGTCATCACTTAATTAAAATCCAATCATGGAGAAGTTGAACATATCTGTCAATATGGTTCAAACAGGTTCAGATGGTATTGAAAAGACAGGTGTAAAGATGGCCATAGAGACAGACATTAGAATGTACAAAGAATTCAGCTGGGCAATGTCTTCATTTCATACTTGTCTGCCTCTGAATCCACTCGCTGCCTCATTTCTAGACGGGGTAAGGAATGATTTCATGCTTATTTTGGCTGAGCCCCTTTTCCATCAATTATTTGAAATACATCACGTTGAGCCCTGTCCAATGGGCAAGAAAAAAAATCCCTGTTGAAATGTTTAAATGGTTGTAACAAAAATAAATTAAGTTCATTAAAAATGGAGATCTTGCAGAGGTTTAGTCAGGGAGAGCTGATTGGCACTAGTGGGACTTCTCTATGAAAACCCTGCTGCTCAGGATCAACACACAAAATGGTGTCAATGCTGTTAATTGCCCCAAAGTCCCTGTCCCGCAGTGTGGCGCTCAGCTCTGTCTGACTAATCTACACATGGTGTTAATCCATGCCACTGCGATTACCATAACAAGGCAAAGTCTGTAACTATGTTTGCAAAGAGGATTTTACATACACTCCATTCCTTCATTCACAAGCTGAATGTCAGCGGATACATATTTGCTGTAGCCAAAGGAACACTTGTTAAATTTAGTCAGTGAGAAACCTAAATTAGGAACATCCAGTGTTGTTTTGGAACAACAAGCAGCGGTTCTATATTTTGGGAAATGTACTTGCTTCTAATTCTTAATCAGAGGCAGATTGGAAGATCTACATCAATTTCATCTTTGTGCATCTAGTAGGCCACTTATGTCCTGGCCAAGATTAGTTAGTAAAAACTATACCTAAAAATGTATAAATGGCCCAATATAATGTACAACCGAGCAGAAGTGCATTCAAATGTTCAAGTTTAAAGTTGCGCATGTAACTGGAGTTTAAAACAAATTAAATTAATTGGTTTGCACCTTTTGGTTTTCTTGTTTTTTTTATTTTGTTTTTTTATTATTTCAGCTTTAGTTAATAAGCTCAGCTTTTTTTTTTTAATCCTGCCTGCCTCCTGTTTGTTTCTATGTTTGGGTCCTCACCTTTTCACAGAACAGAACTAACCAATAATGGACCCAGCAGACAAATTACTAGAGTTTATTCAGAATATAGTATGGTTTCAGGACAAGTGGGTGAGTCCCACTTATACAGGTATTAAAGAGTCTGTCAGCCTGAAGCCTCAGCCATCAGCTCCAGTGTTTGCTAGCGGTCAGCTGGATAGCCTCCCATCAGCTCCAGGGCCTGCTAGTCCCCAGCCAAAGAATGTTAACACCTTCGACAGGCCCCAAGCGTCTTCTTTCTGGGGAACCCCACTAGCCCACAAGGTGCCACTCGAGAAAGTAACCACAACCACACCCAGACACCCCAAACAAGCCCCCAGTGTCTCCTTTCTGGGGAACCCACCTAGCCTACAAGGTGCCTCCCCCAAGAAACCTTCACCGCTGCCCAGGTGCTCGTCTTTGCTGCTGCCCAGTGCCCCAGCTCTGGCGGTCCGGTCGACATCTACCAGCATTTCTCCGTCGGCATCCCAGCCATATCTGCAGATGGTTCTCCGTCAGTGGCCCGGCCAATATCTGCCAGTGGTTCTCAGCTTCCCACTAAGCCTCAAGAGGGTTTCCGCTTTTGCCACCATCCTCCTGCTAGGCCTCCAGGGGGCCGAGTTAGCTGTAACTTTTACATAGAGTGAATGACAGGATGATACTGTACGTGCCCAGGTCTCCCCAAGTTGCGCACACTGAGCTGTTCAGCTTTGCTGACGAGAAGATGCCAACCTTTGTTGTTTTAGCAATTCATCACTTTAATATTTTAACATTCAACTGGATTATGCAAACTGTATGACCCGAGCGGCGCTCTGGTGCGCACCGGCAGCACGACACCTATGCATGTTACTCAAAGCATTACTTAATGTCATGAATCAATCAGCACACCTCATGACCATTCCATCGTTGATCTTTTTGCTCTCTTGCATGAAAGTTACTTTAGTGATGATTGGCTCTTCAAGTACTTAACATGATTTTCAACCAGATTATGCAAAATGTGAACATTTAATTCTGTCACTTAGACACAAAAGAGGTGGCGGAGTGGCGCCCGGTGCACTCCAACAGCACTAGATGTATGGTCACCGATATATAAAACCTGGATTTTGTACAATTACAATGTTGCAATTTGCAAACAACTATTAGCCAGGCTAACTGCTGATAATAACACAATGTCTCATTCTACAAGTATTTATCAAAAAAACAAGGTGTTCTTTAGTTTGGAGATCTTGGAAGGCATATTGTTTCACTTTTAATGGAGTTATGCAAACAGTGCACCTGCTTTATTCTGTCTGCTAAGAGTTTTTTTAACACCTACAGCATTTAAAACCTAAAATGTTATGCTATCCTAGCAGTTCAATTTGCACAAATGTTAGACAAGGCTACCCATAGGGTGATGCTTTGTTCTAAGACATTACAAATGGCAGTAAATACCCCGCTCATTAATAAAGCATTTAAATGTAGGAAGTTGGTTGCAGCTGGCTAAATGAGACTACAGAGGTTGTCCATGACAGTAAACGTCAACACGGCAAACGCAGAAACTCATACTCACTAGTCCATCCTTACAGGCGGACCCTAGCTGAAAACTATTCTTCACTTTGCAACTAACTTTACAACTTGTACATTGATCAGTTCATAAAGTGTGGACACAGTATAGTGTAGAAGGAAGTTTACTGGTGGTGATGAAGTCATATGACCGCATTGTATTTCCTTTATAGCCTAACACTAGCTTTTTATTTCTGCTGATTGCATTTATGCTTCAGATAAGAACTCAAGTGGTGTTTGTTTAACTTGTGAAGATTATCTCTTATTTATTTCCTGCAATAATCCAAATCCAATTTATAATCTCTCTATTTATAATACAATCAATCTATCAATAAAAGGCAGCATTTATTATCCAGGGAGTGTCCCAAGAAGTTTACATTAGCACTTCTCCAGGACATGTTAAATCTGCCTGTGGGTGTACTCATCATTTGCTCCAGCTAGGTGATATGGACCAGAGAAAAACAGGTGTGCTTGTCACCATATTATGAAGCAGGAGAAAAGGCATGAAGAGGCCACTCTTCTGAAAGAAAGAAGCTACAATATTCCGAAAGTCAAATAATTCATCCAATCCAGTCCGAGCCATTTGTCTGTGTCAGAGTTTATGCAATGCTCCCAAACACTTTGCCTAGCCCCCCAACTTTCCTGTCACCCATCCTTGAAAACCAAATCAATCAAGCTTTCCCATGCAGGAAAGTGCCGAAATAAAGAGACAATGAAGTGGAATGAGCAAAAGCAGGATTGATAGCATTAAGAGGATTTGGGACAGCTTGAGAGGAATTTTCTGGGCTGTAGTTTTTTTTGGGGTGGAGTAGCACACTCCAGTCCACACTACTGAATAGGAGGTATGCAGATAAAATAAATCAAAGCAATGTAATCATATATTCAGGCCCTGGGAAGCAGTCACTGGTGCTGGTCTGATGGACGATTGCTGATCTTCATTCTTAGGAGCTAGAAAGACAAAGGTCCGCTGCATAAGGTAATCGATCATTTTTCTCTCTGCACTCTGGGAGAGGTGGCGGCTCTGAAAAACAGGTACAGATTGTTGAATGCTTTTTTTTAACACACTTGGGGCGAGGATTACTTGAACTGACTTGTTCAATCTTTTCATATGCAGACAGACAAATATAAGAGGGTTTGTTGTCATAAACAAGCTTTCAGCTTGGAAATACTGTGTTATATCTCACTCAAAATCCAAACAAGTTATAAAGCTGCAATATTTGATTTGATTTTATCTTTGATCATGTGAGCTTTTGTCCCTGCAGTGCATGCTGATGCAAAAATCTCCACTCTCTCTGACAAACAGACTGCCACTGGTTTATTAATTTTACATCATAGCACAACCGGATGATATGAAACAGTAGCAGGTCTGTCAAAAGTATCCACCCCTGCTTCTGACAATGTCATGTTCTAAAGAAAAAGAAGAAGAGAACATACTAGTTGAAGGGCAAGCTCTATAAATTCAAAGTCACAAAGACCCGTGGCAGATTAGAAAATCCGAGTGCTTTCTTGGCCAGCTTTGCCGATGGTTGTGGCAGTCCTCAAACACCATTTGATAGACTTGGACATCTGGACCAATGTCAAAGAGTACTTGGCAAGGCAGATACTTTATTGTCCAGGGGTGAGAAGGGACATTTCTGGCTGTTGTTCAGGCATTTAATTTCTCGGAGAAACACAAGCATCTGTTGTCAAGCTCATTTTTCAAATCGGTAGAATGAGCTTCTACCGATTAGCACTTTATAGAGAGCTGGAGCCATCGAAGCTCCATGGGGATGCAGGGATGCTCTGTCAAGATTTAGGCCAAGATTTGTTTCAGTAATGTTAATAATTACTTTGATGTTAATCAGACAGAAGAGAGAGAATGCTGACTTTGAAGTAGAAGGTGGGTAGGAAATAGAATTGTTTCACATAATTTTCTCCACTTCTGGGCTTCTGACAAAACAAAGCGCAGACATCATCTGTCTCTTTCTCTACACTAATCGACTTTTATCTGCAGGACTTTTGCCTTTGATCTCAGACAGTTAGCAGCAGACTTCTCAACATGAGCCTCTGACAAAATGGTTGAAGCATATGGTAACACTGTTGAATTCTGGGTAATTTAGCCCCTTTCATAACGACTGCTCTGCATGAGAATGAAGCCTTGACAGAAGAGGTTAGGAAGCTGGGCTTGACTCAAATATGGGCAATGAACATGGCCATCATTGATGGACATTGTCACCTCTAAACCAGCTGAGACTGACAATCCGGTGGACATCTGTAAACACACCTGCATGTTTCTCATGACCCTATGCCAAGATCAATACTTCTCTTGTGAGTACCACTTAATAAATGGTTTGTATTTAAATATAATTACAAACCATTTATTTACACTTATAAAGCTCACCCCATGAACTCTTTAATAATGCTTTACTGTGTTAAATTGTTTATTAAGACTTGATAATTAGTCATAAACAATAAATAAGAACAAATCTTTGGTTGCCAGGTTGTGAGAAATCCCATTGGATGGTATTTTTTCATTTAAGGCACTAATTATTGAATGGTAATTATCTAGTTATGAATGTTGGTTAAATGCCCAAGTATGTATAAGTTGTAAATACATTGCTGAAAAACATTAAGGGAATACTTTAATCGCACATTAGACCTTGATGAACAAATTATTCAAGTTGAATTTTTTTACTGATGTACATTGTATAATTGAATCATTTGTTGAGAACAAAATTACATAACAACGTCATTCCTCCATTTGGGCAGCCAAACTCATCAACCCATTGAGGGCTGGATTCAAAATCACACTGAAAATCAAAGTAAAAAATTGTTGGCTGATCCAACTTGCGTGAATTTTATCATAATGTGACTCTACTGAGCCATACACACTACTGTGTGTATGGCCCCCACTTGCCTGAATGCACTCCTGACAATGTCTGGTCATCCAGGAACTGCCAACGTCTGGTCATGCTCCTGATGAGACCGCAGATGGTGTCCTAGGGGATCTCCTCCCAGACCTGGATCAGGGGTTCAGTGAGCTCTTGGACAGTCTGCGGTGGTACTTGGCGCTCTTGGATGCACTGATACATAACGTTCCATATTGGTGCTCAATAGAGGGCCAGTCAATGGCATCAATGCCTTCGTCATCCAGGAACTGCCTACGCACTCTGGCCACAAGAGGCCGGACATTGTCCTGCAGCTGGAGGAACCCAGGGCCTCCCCAAATGATCACTGACCCACCACCAAACTGGTCATGCTGGATGATGTTACAGGCACCATAACGTTCACCACAGCGTCTCCAGACTCTTTCACGCCTGTCACATGTGCTCAGTGTGAACCTGCTCTCATCTGTGCCAATCAAGCTGCACTGTGCTGGGCTGTGAGCACAGGTCCCATTTGAGGATGTCGGGCCCTCATGACACCCTCATGGAGTCTGTTTCTGACAGTTTGGTCAGAAACATTCAAGGTCATTTTGTAGGGCTCTGGCATAACCTCCTGTTCCTCCTCGCACAAAGGAACAGATACTGGTCCTGCTGCTGGGTTGATGCCCTCCTCCGGCCCTGTCCAGCTCTCCTTGTGTAACGGCTAGTCTCCTGGTATCTCCTCCATGATCTTGAGACTGTGCTGGGAGACACAGCAAACCTTCTTGTGCCCACACTTATGGATGTGCCACCCTGGAGGAGCTGGTCTACCTGTGCAACCTGATTGAGCTACAGGTACAGGCTCATGCTCAGTGGTGACAAAGACACTAGCAGAACACACAACTAGAGAAGAATCAGTCAGGAAGATTCAGGAGAGAGCAATTGTCTGTGGCCACCACATACAAAACCATTCCCTTTTGGGGATTGTCTTGCTTTTGCCTCTCCATTACACCTGTTGTCACTTTCATTTGCACCAAAGCAGGTGAAATTAATTCAAAATCACTTGTGCTTCCTAAATGGACAGATTGATATCCAGAAGTTTAACTGACTTGGTGTTATACTGTGACGATTAAATGTTGCCTTAATTTTTTTGAGCTGTATAAATTGATTTTGAATCCTTTGTGGTCCTTTTGCACAAGGTTAGTATGATCTTACTGCCCGATCAGTGGATTCTAAATACATCAGTTATAAACTATTAACAATGTGGGTTTTGTTACAAATGTTTGCAGTCCAATAATAAAGGCATAATAAGCTGTTAATGAACAAATTTAGCATCAGATTCCTCCCTTTTCTCTCTCTCTCCCTTTACTTGAAGGTAAATACTTACAAGAACAGGTAGGTATTTTTTAGGAATTTTTTTCTAAATTTTTTTCTACCAAACCAGAGGTAACTGTGGAAAGAAACCAAGACTGTCATGGTGCGTTTATTTAGTTTATGTTGAGTTTGAATGAGGTGTGTTTCACGATTTGTAAAAGAGAGAACCTTGAATTCAGAGGGTGTACGGTTGTATTTCTCTGTTTGGGAAAGAAAATAGATCAATTTCTTGACATTTCTGGGCTAGCTGGTTAGCATGCTAACTTCAGTAGATATCTCTGCAACACAATACATAGACTTCAACACCATTTCTTCACGTTCTTTTAATTTTTTTCAATGCTTTTGACAAACATTCTGGCCATATTTCACAGACTGCCCCAGGCACAGATTAACAATACAGAGGCACATATTCTTGGAGATCCCCTGGCCCACCACAGGTGTGCATGCACATACACACACTGTTTTTTGCGAAGACCGTCAACCGTCACAAAATTGTAGACATCTCACAATTTAAGAGGCTTTATTGTGAAACTACTACATTTTGCCCTGTGGACCAACGTAGCTATTATACATTTTCATGTGAGACTGGGTTGAAATTAAATCCTAAATTCACCATGTTAGATGTGTGAATATCATGAGAGAAACAAAATATTGTTACCCGCTCTGTAAATGGAGCCTGCTGGCAATTTGGCAGCTGTTTCTGGTTAAACAAAAAGCAATCACTTAGTCCTGGCGCCTGGCCTGAATGGCTGAAATAGTTACCTAAAAAGTGTGTTTGAAATAGATAGGTAAAAAGTAAAAGATACATTGTGGGGCTGTCATACTGGCTGTCTGCCATCTGCTTCGGTGTCGGGCTGTTCCTCACCTTTGGTGTTGGGCTCAAGGGATGTATTTTCTTCGTCATCCAGCTTTGGCTCTTTACCAGAGAGCCCTCTCTGCTATCCTTTTCTCTTTTAACTCTCTGTTTTGCTGTTTAACTGCTTTTTGTTTCTTTGTTATGTGTTTGTATGTTTCTGCAGTCTACAACCGGTCTTGGCACTTTCCAATTCCCATGGTCAGCTGACTCATCATTATCATCAAGATACAGACACAGCCAGCAAACCAATTATGATTAAAATAAAGTTGCTTTTCATGAATTTATTGATTAAAAACCAAAAGCAGAGACAGGATGAAGTCACGATTCTCGAAACGTATGAAGTTCAGTGGTCCTTGGATGGAGCAGGTGGCCACTCTCCCACACTGAGGCTCTCAGGACCTGGGTCAGTGTCACCAGGTCTGGACAAATTACACTTCACTACTCAACCCCCATGGTCATTAACGCCATTTAACCATTTAAATGAGTGTCATCTTGAGACATTTTCACAAAAAAGAATCCTATTTTGAATTGATTAAACTTCAATGACACAAGGGATTAAATGGGTTAATATAATTCCAATTAAAATGCAAAGATTTTGATCTTTAATTGAGGACATGATTGAAAGGAACAGATGTTCTAAATGTTTAAATAGAGAAGGAACATGTAAGGGGGAGGAATTGTGAGGAAAAAAATAAAATTAGGCTTTAGGCCTATTACTTCTGTACAAGGCCGTAGCCAGGAAGTACTGAGATCATGCCCCCCTGCCCCACCCAATCATTAGGAAATAAAATCAGTGCCAATAGATGAAAATTTGACTCAAATTCAAACAGAAGAAGAAGACGAGTAATAATATAAGGCCAATTTTTTACTTAAATTTATTAAACCTATTTCTAAGTTTAAAATAAATTTATAACATGGGTAACATTTTATAATAATCATCATTGATAGATTTATATAATTATATTTAGTTAGGTAATTGTTAAGGTTAAAAAGCTGCAACTCTCTAATGGCCATCCAAATAATGTTTGTAAATGAAGTACACAGTATTTAGTAACCATTTACAAAGTATTATGAACATCAGTCACAACTTTCTGATAAACGATTGCTAATAAGTAGTTTATAAAGCATTTCATTGCTTGTTAACAGTAAAATAGCTGTTTAATAAAGTTTAATTAACTATAAATATGCTGTTATTAATCATATAAAATTGTTTATTTTAATGATATAACAGATATTATAAATTCTTACCAAATATATATATATATATATATGTATCAAATATCGGATATTATAGGATATCAAAGATCCAGAAAAAATACCGAGGACATGACCTCAGTGTCCTCAATGGTAGCTACGGCCCTGCTTCTATATCTACATTTATGGAGCATGAATCTTTAGAGCTGTGCTTAAATTACAAAGCATGGCAGAGGGAGAAAGTGTCACAGTGTTCAGAAGTGGAAAGTAATTACACAAGTGCATTTACTTAGTTCTGTATGTGTATACAATTTTCACATCAGACATCAGAGGTCAGCAACAGGCGAGCAGAAAGCAGCTAGGCAAAGAAATCCAAAAGAGCAGCAGGCACACAGGCAAAAACAAACACTGGCAGGCAGGCAAACAATAACAGCTGTTGCACTGCTGTGGCTATGACAGGCATATACTGTACTTGCAGTGGCTGATGTGAAGTGGAATAAGTTGCAGGTGAGCAGACAGGTTACTGTTTTTTTATTATTTATTTGAATTTGTACACATAGCGCTTCCATGCATGAATTATTAAATCAAATTTTTTTTTTTTAATGTTTGGTATTACTTTTAAACGAGGGAAAAATCATGCCAATAACTTCTATTCAGTATGTTACTTTGAAGGGAAAGTGTCCACTGCAGTGGACACAGTATCAAAAATAATTCACGAATAACAGTTAAATCCTGTCATTATTAGAGAACCAGATTGGGAAAACGCATTTTTTGCAACTAAAAGCAATATTAGAAATACTTTTATCCAAATTTTAACATTTTCTCTTTTTTTCTGACTGAAAAAAAATAATCTGAAGACTATTTAATATTGCTGTTTAATTAAACTATTCAAGTATGAATTATATCATCATTTTAAATAAAAGATATACAGTTAGAAAGAATCTAAATAGGTACAATATACCTTTTGGTGCAATAACAGGATTTAGCTGTTATTCCTGACATATTTGGTGCATCTCCTCTTCCCTCCGCCATTTTGAATTTATGATACCATGTCTGAAGATACACAAAAAATACAATATATTAATAATCCACTGCAATTGTGGACAATATCAAATGCTGCTATTGGTGCTTGAACGCATCAGTAATAATAATACAATATTTGCATACACATATGATATAGTATTCATAAAGGAGCCATTCTGCATGATGATAAAGCTAAAGTTTAGTTCTTCCTCCACCACTGAGTGTTCAGTCCAGGACATCAGAACACAGACAAGCAGCAGTCTTAATTTGTACCTTTTGATCATAACAGGCTCTGGCTGGTCCTGTGTTTCTGGTTTTACAATAACAAAATGCAGCACATAATTTAGCCAATTCTGCACCCCAACAAAGTGGAGATAATTAAATAAAGAGATACATATGCAAGGGCAGAACTCCTGTGGCTTTGCTAATGAATTCCAGGTTCATGCTGCTAGAAAGGAGCCTGCTCTGTTGTCCATGCTCATCAGCCAGCCGCCGCACCACGCCATTTATTGCCACTGCCAATCGATACATGATGAAGATAGGATAGTCCAGGCCTGGAAAGAGAGGGCTCAGGACTCCAGGTACAGGTCATTCATCTCTGAGAAGATGCTCCCATACTGGTCTCTCTCTCTGGGCCATTAGAGTTTGAGGGATCAATGTGAGCAGCCAGGGAGGAGTCCATCCATCATGTCACCCACACAGCACCATGCTCCAACCCCAACAGAGCTTGCTTCCTGAACCTCACCTAACCCCACACCACAAATATAATTACAGTCTGTTTCAGCCTCCTTACACTAAACTGACCCTAAGGACATCCTCATCTCCCAGCCAGCAGGGCTTAGAGCATGCTCACGGGTTCAGTCCACAAGGACAAAAGAAGGAGAACTAAAGACTTGAATTGTTCTGCATACAGTTGGCTGTACTCAATGGCCATCTTCAATGTTTGAAAAGTTCTGTCAGATCAGTGGTTCCTCAACTTCTCTATCTGATTTATTATACTATTACTATTTTAATCCCACAAGGGGAGATTCTTTTTATCACTCACATGCATGCACACACACACACACACACACAGTGTATAGAGGAGAATGAGTGAAGGGGTCTGTGCCTTGCTCAGGGGCACCTTGGCAATGCCCAGGATGTGAACTAGTATTCTCCATTACTAGTCCACATGATGTAGAAGCTGGATGGCTCAATCGTGTACCCATTGCTTTAAGATATCATCTACATACCTAAACAACTGAATAGGTGGATTGCCAGTGACTCCCAAATCAACATACATCACTGTTTCAAAAACAACATGACTGTTACAGTGTATGGCGTACCAGACCTTCATCATACACTCACAGTTTGGGCGGGTTTAGTCATGAAAACTACATGATAAGGTTTTGGAAAATAACAGTTTTAGTTAAAATATGTACGTTACTTATGTAATTTCAGTTACAAACATACCTAGGTATCAAACATAACTTCAGTATGTTATGTGCGTGACATCACTTTATTTGGTAAGTAAGTTAAAATAACTCATTGATGACTTTTGACTTTACACCGGACATGAACAGCAGTCTCCTGGGTGAAAGTCCTGTCAACCATCCAACCTCCATCTACCTCATGTCGACTTGGTCTCTCGTTTTACTACTTAGCCTGACTTCCTCCTTTGCTGTTGTAATAATTCCAAGAGACAAGAAACAAGAAGTGTAATATGGGTCGTAATAAGCTGGTTTCACTATTGACCTCTATGGTTGCTTTTCTGATGAGGACAGGCTGATCTTTATGAACCATTCATCCAATAAGCTACTTTTTGCTCTCTTTATTAACCATTTACCTGCTACTTTTTTTTGTTTGTTTGTTTGTTTGTTTAATATTTTTATTAAAGAATTTGGCTAAAGGAAGACAAAACATTCAGCACTGAGAACACCAGTTAAATGAGAGAATAATATTGTAATCAGAGCACTGTATGTCTCAATGGCTCAAGAAGAAATGGCCATACATTTTAAGTGAATTACATAATCAAAAAATGAAGAAGAAGAAGTAATAGCACATTACCGCAGCCACAGAAAAGTTCTGTTATGGGTAGTTAGGTAACTTTCATCTTTGCAGTGTCTGGATAAACTCAGGTTGCAGCATAGTTACTGAAAGGCTGCATGTTGTGTTCGCGGTCAGAAATGAAATAAGAAGTCAATGTTCATGAAATGTTACTATGCGGTGTCTTCCTGCATTCTTCACAGGGGGGGTTGTCCAGAATGTGAAAATCTAGTTACTAGCTACAAGCCAGGCTAAAGTAAATTAAAATAGCCTAAAATAAGAGCTACAGGGCAAAGCTGCACCAAACGTTGGTTGGAGCATGCAGAGTCTCCTCACAACATGACATCATCTAACATTACCTATATTTCTTTGCCCCCTTCAATGTTTAACCCAAGTTGGTGCCAATGTTACCTTTACTTATACATTAGCAATATATATCAGCTAATAATCTGTCAGTTCTAGCTAGCTATTTCAACCAATGTAAGTTTTACATTTCATGTGTTTAACTTTTTTTTTTTCCTCGCTACAGTATGCATTTGTTTTATTTAAAGAAGAGTCCAGAGACCAGAGTCTATCATGTAAATGTGCCAGATTTAGTTAATTTTCAACTGCAGTCCCTGGCAGATTGATGGTATTTAAAAAAAACAAAAAAAAACCACAACACATAAGCACAAACAACTAAAATACCACAACCACTACTCCAGACCATGACAGCTGTCCCTGGCAGGTTGATGGCATATGAAAACATAACACATACGAGAGCAATTTTTCATGTAGCATATAGGCATTGACAAAAGCCATAAGCATATAAGCACAAACTAAGCACATTAAAACACATAAGCATTTGAACACAGACAAAAAAGCATAAGTGCAGACATAAGCACGTGGACACAGGACATTAGTAAAGACAAAGACATAATCACATTATCCCAGATAATGACAGCATATTTAATTTTTTAATAACCACTTTTTTATAAATTTGGAGAAAGAGTTGAAGATGTGATATTCCTTAGTTCTGTGAATTTGACTTTTTATCCAATGTTTTCAGGGCTTGTTTATAAAGTGTCTCTACTGATCGTAATGTGTCCAGCTGGTAAGACAATAGTTCACGTGTGAAAGAATCATGGCATTGATGTATAACTTTGAAGCCTCTGTAGTTGAATTATTCCTGATGTGTCTGAAAATTGTCAAATTGAATTTGATTCTGATTATTGAACTTGTGTTTTGAATGTGAATTGCGAATATATTATTATTCCTAAATATTTAAACCCATGCACCACTGAGAGTCTTCTCCCTTCTACTTTAACATCTGGGTCTGGATCTCTATTTGCAGACTTGGAGAAACTGTATGTCAGCACCACCTGTGATTTCCAACAGAATGCTAGAAATGATGGAATGATAAGAGAACACAAGACACATACAAACGCATGTCCTTCCTGTGAGTCAGTAGGCTGTCACATCACTCAAAGTGCAGTAGAGCTGTAGTGAACAACGTCATAGAGAGACTATTACATTACTTGTCACATCACTTCCTTTTAATATGCTACAGTTGCTTTCAGGTGTGCATTGTTGACAAAGAGCATGAAGAAACAGCCTTTTAGTTGCAGAATGATTGTTTCTCTTCCTGTGGCTGATTGATCGAGTGATTTGAAAGATTATGTTGGCTGACAACTATACTTAGAGTGCTCTGCATGCTCAGGTTTTGCTCAATTAAGCTTGGTCTACAGCAATGATTGTGATTTTTATGTACAAATTCTGCTTTACAGTTGAGTGGTAGAGGAATAGAGTTCTGCAACCTAAATCCGACAGGTCATAACTAAGTATTGTATTTCAGGATGCGTTTGAGTCATTTAATAATAATAATAATAATAATAATAATAATAATAATAATAAACTTAAAATTTATAAAGCACCTTTCAAAACCAGATTTACAAGGTGCTTCACAGGCAGACATTAAAACACACAGGGTAAACAGGCAGATAAAAGACAGGTATATTAAGATGTTAAATAACCACAATAAAAACAAAAGTAAAATAAATAGATTAAAAAAAAATGATACTAGAATGAGAAGCCATGGATGCAGGGAGGGGCCCATAGAGAATGCCTAATGTATGTACAGCGTTCACAATTTGCACTATGTAATAATATATGGAGAGGTAATTAAAGAATGTCAATTGGCTATTGAAAAAATAGCTGAAAAAATCTGTCTATAAATAGTATAAAACATATGCCATTAAAGGGAATCTTGACTTCAGTGCAGCTATATTGTCTTTGAAATAGCTTGTGTGGTATAAAGGTGTCATAATGCTCACCCACAACATGTAAATCACACTGTTTGAATTAAACAGTGTATTCAACAGGGATCCAAACACACTCTACATTCTCCATATACACTGGAATTTAGTCACAGTCAATCACACATAGATGCCTGCAGACATGAGAGAGGAGGAGAAGCACATCCAGAGTTTTGACATGTCTCTGTGAATAAGGGAATTAACTCTGTGCTCATAAATATGTTGGCTGCAGAAAGAATTACCCATCCCATTCCAGACAGCCCATCTTTTCAAAATCCCCCTTTCTCTATGCAAACAAGAGCAATTCATTTGAATAATTCTCACTAAACCTGTCTCATCCACTTGTTTCCCTTTGAGAGGCAATCACCCGTTGTCTGCTTGTAATTTATGACCACGTCAAATCTGCTGTGGTTTTACTGGGTTGCATTAGAGCACATTCATGTTATTGTGAAACATTACGGTAAATAGGGAGAAATATGCTTTTTAATAGAAAAAGACAGGTGCATTCCAAGGTAGATCCTTGGCCTTATGTGTTCCTGAAACACTAAGCGGAAGATGAATTATTTTGCACTTCTACTTATTCATTATCCAAATTATGCAAATAGTTTATCATTGTGAAATGTTTTTAAAAAGCTTTTGAACATTCCAGCAGAGCCTCTCCAATGAATTAAGCATGAAGGATCAGGTTTGTTATACCATGGCTCTCTGAACAACTTAATTATCGAGTTAGTGAGCTTACAGTGCTGCCTGTGCTTAGCCTTGCAAAATAATAAGGCCTATAACAATCACTTTTCACATGTTTGAGTGAGAGCTTGTTCTTTATTTTAGTTGTAGTTATCTGCTCTCTCAGCCAGTGACTGGAGACACTTGTAAGTGCTCAATAATAATAAAGTCCCTTTTATCTCAGGGGAACATTTTCTTACAGCTTTGTTTGCTTGTTTTTCTTTAACAGGTGATCATTGAAAGCTCTCAGAAATGAATGCGATTTTCAGACATCTAGGTGAAGAATTCACCATTTATTTTTGCTGCTGAAAAAACTATTTCAACCTTAAAGAACACATACAAGATCCTTAGATCTTAGCCAAGTCAACAATATCAAAACCTTAGCAAGAAGATGAAGTTGGGGATAGTGGAGGGAGTTGGCATGAACATATCAGTAGAGATGTCATAACTGACATGCAGAAGTCATTTCTCCATTTCTCTGGTTTAAACATTGTTGGCAAAATGTGGGATAATGTAAGTACACAATTCAATATAATATAGCAAAGGTCTGATCATTTTTTACATATTATATCTAAATTCATAAGGCCTTGCTGTCTGACTTACTGACAATTCGTCATACCACCTACCAAGTGGGGAAAATGGATTTCTATATGATGATGATAATGATACGGTATGTGAAACATTGTGCACCTCAGAATTCATGGCAAATTCAAGTATAGTATTCCAGTAAGTAAGGGAAATCATCCCTCCATCCATTATCGAGGGCTGTGTCTTGGTTGCAGCAGGCCAAGCAAGTTAGGGTAGTCCAGACGTTCTCTCTTAGCAACGTGTTCCAGTTCCTTCTGGGGGGATCCAAAAGCATCCCCAAGCACGATGAGATATACGTCTCTCAAGCACGTTCTGGGCCTACCCCAGGGTCTCATGCCAAATCAAATCATCTGGCTCCTTTGACATGAAGGAGTAGTGGCTCTGCTACTAGCTGCCTCTGGATTTCCAAGCTCCTTTCTCTATCTCTAAGGCTGAGCCCGGGTAACCTACAGAGGAAGCTCATTTCAGCTGCTAGTATACACAGTCTCATTCAAGGGTCTGGTAAAACGCCTGCAAAAAACGCCTGTTGATCTCACATTCCATTAGACCCTAACTCTTGAACAAGACCCCAAGGTACTAGAATATTACTTGACCTAACACAAACTCCTTCACTTGGTGCAGCAACTCAATCCCAGAGAGAGCAGTCCAACATTTTCTGGCTGGCAACCATGGCCTCAGACTTGGAGGTGCCAAAACAGACACTCTACCCCCAGCTCTGCCTTGAGGTCCTGTCTGTGAATATCAGGATCTGTGACAACCCTGGCTAAGCCCAGTATGCAGAAGTTATATAAGGACAGGATGACTAGCATCGAACTCGGTCCCCCATATTCCCAAAGTACCCATCAAAAGGACTTCAAAGTTGTGCTTGTAGATAATCATAATAATACGGGGGAATGTTTTAATTGGTGTGTGTAAGTGTGGTGACTGCTTTGTGTGACTGATTGTCTTGTTCGGATGTACATGCTTTTTTCCCCCAAATCTTTCTTGTAAAGTGAGATCTTGATTTAATTGAGGTCTTCTGAATAAATTAAACTTAAATAACTGACTAATAGTAAAGTGCTTTAAACCAAGTCTTGCCACTCAACAGCCATATTGGCCCCCAGGCAGTTATTTTGGTCTGACAAGACCAGGCCCCTATCAAATGAACGGGGAGAGAGCCAGAACTTCACTTTCAATGGTCACCGGGACATCAAATCTGCCAAATCTAAAAAAGAGCTTAAAAAGCGTTGTGCCTTTGTCCCAAAATAAGGTTTAAAACTGTTTTTTTTTCTACAGGTTATACTACTACTGCGCATGCTTGATCCAGACTGTGACGTGATGCCGTCAGCTCATCCCACCAGAGCACCTGAACAAATGCAAGTTTAATGTGTAATGCTTGAACCCCCTCCCCTTTCTTTGTAATCCTGTGTATAAGTGTGATATCCACCTCTTCCACACCTATTATTTTGCCTATAATTGTTTTTTCTCTTCATATTACAGGCAGCGATGGCCTAATAAAGTCTCTCTCTTTCTCCCTCCCCTGTCAGAAGTGTCCAGGGTTTTGAAAGGTTTAAAATGTTGGATGTATGACAGTATAAGATACTGATCTGACCGTGTGACAAGTAACCTTCGACCTTTATTTAAATGGACATAATACATAACCAGGATATTCCAAAAACTTGATCATAACCATGATATTAGTGAGCATATATTAATGCACAAACTGGGCTATGGAGAAGCATTAAGAAAGCAGCTGATCTCAGTCTAATGCAAGTGCAATTCCAGTGATCGACCTGAAGCAATGGAATTAGCTATTTCTTGCACACAGATATCAGCTACACACACATTTAAAATTGACTCTTACAATACCTTATTTTGGTTTGAATAAATGAACCTGCTTACTTGCTATTAACAAATTAATAATCTGCATAGCAGATTAATGCTTTGTATTGGTCATAATTTTGATATCAGGACAGCAATATTATTCTCATATGGACACTTTTTTAAAGTGTTATTAATAAACAGATGAACCTCTTGATCGTCTACAGGTCTGTTATGATACTGAGGGTTTGCCATTATAATACTGATGTAGCATTCCCTTTAACTCATAGTTATTTTAGACGATTAGAGGCAAAAAATCTGTATACATTCAGTACATACATACATACATACATAGTACATAGTATGTATGTAATATACATATGAACTTGTATGAGCAGGATGGATTTTTGGTAGTATAGAATTTACAATTTGATAAAAAGCCTGAATTTTCCAGGTTTTAGATTGGATAAAACACTCTGAACACTATGAAGAAAAATACAGTAACTCTTTCGCTGACCTTCTGTTGACCTCTCTCCTCCATCACCATCAGGACAAACAAAGATTTCTAGCCCGACTGCTGGCAAATCCCTTACATATTGTTTGTCCAAACTCTTCCAGCAGTTTTCCAGTTTTCTGAGGATTCCACTCAAATATTACCATGATGTTGGCTGTGGCACTCTTTGTGTGTAATCTGAACAGTCTGTTGACAAATGCATTGAACATTAGCATTTTGAGACATTTACATTTGCATTTTTGCATGTTAATGTTTAGGAATAAGGTCAGTGTACAACAGAGGATGACAAGGACAGCTGTGCTGACACTGTACAAACGATGTGCTACATGTTTGCATGTTATCCCCATTCATACTAAACATAATACATACATTTATTTAATCGAACCACGTCCCTCTCTATGACAGCAGGCTTTTCCCTTCACTTCACTTTAAAGGAACTTGGGGCAGGATTTGTGAAAAAATAAACATGCATTTTAAGTTTTTTAATACTAATGGGCGATGAAGCGTTCAAAACCAAAAAAGAATGAGCCCACCCACGTATCTCTCCATTGCCTTGAACAGGCTGTGTGCTGCATAATGTGCTGCAATTCGTGGTCCGAATTTTCTGCGCAGTCTTGTGGATGTGACGTCAGATGACGCTGAATGCGCATCCTCGATGGCTTTCGACTTGGATACGGGAAGAAGACAAGCACCCACCACCCACCACCACACAAAGTCCACTAAAAAGTCATACTAAGAAGAAAACAAAGGTTTTATCAGCAGCATGTCGTGAGTCGAAACGAAATTACAACCCAAGGCCGGGCTGGCACCTGAATAAACATCGGACACGCGTTCGACTCATGGAGGCAGCTTCAACTTGAATTGGGGCTGAAAACAGATGCTGACATGGCTCATTTCCTAGTAACCAGGTAAGAAAACATTACAGGTCATGTTTAGAGCTTGATTTGAAAATCATATGAGATCACCAAGGACTCGGAGTGACCTAACGTGCAAAGTAGCGTTAGCTGCAAACATGTGACTGAGTCCACCGCTGTGTAACACTGAATAGTTACAGACTGCGCATTTTCCACGGTCCTTTAGTCTGAAACCGAATAGTTAGAAATATGTCCCTTTATATATGGAACCGAAAGCCCAACCTGTTATCCAGGAGGTGACGTTAGCAGCTGGATGTAGCCACAGGCTAACGGTTTGTTTGTGTCTGTGTAGTAACATTAGCCGCTTACACACAGCAATCCCATATCAGAGACGATATTTCTGTCCCCCAATATGCCGTCTTTGCTTTCGCCTGTGCCTTTCAGACTGCATCAACCATAACGGTTGAGCCGGCGTCCCTGCACTGCTGTGAAGAGTTCATGCGCGCTCCCGCACCAGCTTGGCTGATGGCTTCAGTTACCCTAACGGCCGCAACGGCCATCGTGTCACTATTGAGTCTTATTTCTTGATCCTGCCCCAAGTTCCTTTAAGTGTGGCCATTTAGAACAGGTATAATAACTTTAGCCTTGTTTGGACAACACCTGAAACTACCTCACATAAAGCTCACCCCTATAGCTCAATTGGTAAAGAGGTCGAATCTTCACTGCAATGGACCAGGGTTCAAATCTGACCTGTGGCCCTTTGCTGCATGTCATACCCACTCTCTCATCCTGTCACTCTACAAGCTGTTATATCTAATAAAGGTCAGAAAATAATGATAATTAAAGAATAGTATTTTTTTAATTTGCACAACAGTTTTTTTTTTTGGTGTGTAGGCTTTTAGGTGTTCGAGCCTTGTGGTGAATGACTACAGTATACACAAAATAATACTTTGTGTGAGTCAACTCTATTTTTATCTCATAAACGTATTGAGATTGAAAAGGACTTCTGTTTTTTTATTTCCATGTTTTGTGTAAAGTGAAAAAGGCCCTGACATTTTTTGTGCAAAATCCTGGGAATAAAATGCTGGTCTGTGCACTATGAGTGACTTTTGCTCCTTCACTAAACTGCTTAAATTTCAGACAGCCCACGTCCATCAGCCCAGTCACCAGAAAAGAATGTTGTAATTTTCTATTACTGAAAACCCCATATATGTTTATATTTGTATGTGTCATACAAATATAAACATATATGGGGTTTTCAGTGCATTCACTGTAAGTTTTATATCAACATTTCTACAAAACGTCTCATATCACGTTCGCATTACATGTGTAGGACCTGAATTTCATCTTCTGAGGTAGAAGAGATCGCAGTATTATATGTGATGTTGGCTCCGGTTTCTTGATGGAAGTCTAGCAATTCTGTCAAGATGGTATCTCAATTTAGACAACCAATCTGGAAAACAGCCCCAGTAAATATTGTATGCATCTGCCAAAGGGACTCAAAAATATTTAAAGCCTGAATAAAAGCTGATGTAAATGTTGGCACTTCAGTCTTGCACCTAAAAGGTCCAATTTGTAAGATAGTTGGTTATTGAGTCTAATTCCAATAATTTCTTACAAATTGGACCTTTAAATGTCTTAATCTGTGTGAATAAAAATAGGTACACTGTCACTATTTCTATTTAAATAGCATATCATATGTCTTAACTCTCAATATAATCTGAAATTACATGCTAACTCAAGATCCAAATATGTCAAATGTACAAAAGATGCCCGTTCAGACCTGTCTACAGATGGGTTAGGCTCCCGCTGAAAGTTATCAACTATGGTATTATTTTGTGTATACTGTAGTCATTCACCACAAGGCTCGAACACCTAAAAGCCTACACACCAAAAACAAAACTGTTGTTCAAATTAAAAAAATACTATTCTTTTTTAAAAATTATCATTACTTTCTGACCTTTATTAGATATAACAGCTTGTAGAGTGACAGGATGAGAGAGAGGGGTATGACATGCAGCAAAGGGCCACAGGTCAGATTTGAACCCTGGTCCATTGCAGTGAAGATACGACCTCTTTACCAATGCCCTAAATGTAAATGTAACCAGGATATTCATATGAAATATCCCTAAGGTCACCAGAGTCACAGCCTTCTGTAATTTGTGAACTAATTTAATTCGGCTCACACTCTCCTCTCTGACAGAGATGGGCAGAAGGAAACATATCTTTAGCGCAGACACTAAAAATACAATATTTAGGCTGTCACAAAAGATAGGAGGTTAAAGTGTCACACATGACTGATTTGCTTTAAGGAAAGCTAACTGCATGTGTTGGCTACAGTGAGATTTTAGAGGACGTCAAGCATGAGTGTAAGCAGGAGGATGTCAGCACCACCGTGTGGTCAAATCAGGACATTACATGAAAACTGTTTGACAGTCAGACTACAGGTACAGTAGCGTGTTATTTTATTTTTTCAAGAAAGCCAGCATATTTAAATACAACTAATGGTATCTTATATGAAATTCGTGAAGTCAAACATAAAAAAGGAAACAAATTAAAACTTTGAATCATAAAATAAAACACCTCTAGGCTGCACTGAAATTTGGTGCATTTGAAATGGGGTTGAAATAAAAAAGAAATGAAATTAAAGTTAAGCTTTTTAGAATATTTCAATGAAAACTGTTCCATAGAAACCTTGCTTGTGTTTTTATTTATCATAAGAAAACATATCCTGCAATGTTGATCACTTATTTTAGAGTCATTCCATATCAACTCACCTAGGCCCTCCTAGTTCATGTCATGGATTTTCTTGAAATGTTTATTGAAAAGAACTTAATTTCATCATTTTGCAACAACCACTTACATGAATACCTTCGGGTTTCTTGGACGTTTAAGTCAGATTTCAACCCAATCTAGTGAAAAATAAGAAATTGGTGAGACTTAGAATACACATACACTGAATCACAAAAATCAGTACATTAAGCTCAGAAGGCCAAATCCTGAGAAAGTATTTGGTGTACAGCTTTAGGATTTTGCAAGGTTAGATGAATTTAATAGAGGTTTTTACGTGTTTTTCTATGACACAAACTAGGAGGGCCAAGGTGAGTTGGTATGGAATGACCCTGAGGCCTTAGACATTGAGAGTGACACCAGTCCAACTAAAGGGTAATGGTAAATTATGAGTATGATGTTTAAATAACTCATCAGAGAGCTATCAGCAGTGAGACAGTGCCATATAAAGGGAATATAATATGAGAAAGCTCTGCAGCCTGCTGACTTATTTTACATATTGGAATTAATTTACGTGCATTTATATTTGAATATAATTTATATCCTCTTCATCTCTTCTAATGTATTAACCCTGTACAGTCACTAGCTTTCTCTGTCTTCTGATTGATCTTGATGTCGATCTGTTGATCTTAATTCAAACTATTTTAAATTACAACCAATAACCCAACCAACATCATAGTAAATATAAGGTGTTTAATTAATTATTCATGAATGAATTTACATTAAAATACAGTATGATTACATATATAAACACTGCCATGGCTATAATGTACAATTAATAAGGATTTGTTCATGACAATAAAAACAATTACAAAAATCATCAGAGCATGAGATGATCCAACAGGGTTAACCACGCTGTATTTGTGTCGAGCGTCCGATTAGGCGTGTGGTGTCTTCAATATTGTGGCTACTCATGGTCACAAAGAATGTGGCCATAGATCTGAGAGCAGCTCTGCATTAAAAAGGAGGAAGTAAGTCCAGTGTCACATTTTTCAGTCATTGAACCATTATACTCTAAGTCCCGCATGACAGCTTTCACCACTGGCTACAAAGTGTGTGCAACCAAAGCTATCAATAGGCTAATGCTAAAATGACACACAATGTAATATCAAAATAAAATATTGAGAGCACAAGGAGACACGTATTGAACATGATAACCTAACAATGTTAATATGAAGGAATTAATTTGGTTTTTGTAGGCAACTGCTAACATGTTGGTACCCCTGCTGCCTGTGCTGCTCCCTATCCGACTAGAGAAGACGTCTGTCTGATATTGCCGTGTTGGTGTTGTTTCTATAACATCATAATTAATGTTGCGCCAGGACCATCATTTCAACTTACAAGAAAGTGACAAACTCTTTGGTGCAAGCCATCATGGCTGAATATGGTAAGTATAGGACTCTCAGTCAGGAGACTGGGGTGTCCTTTGTAACATTATTATGCAGTTCACCTTTTCCATTCTTATTAGCTTTCTGTTTGATTAGGTTTGGGAACAAAAATATTTGTTTAGGTTTAGGGAACAAAAACATTTGGTTAGTTTTAGGCAAAAAAAGCAATTGGTTAGGTTTACCAATCCAAAAGCTTTGGTTACATGTAAGGATCAAAAATACTGGATTCAATAACACTCTTTCACAGTATTATGCACCGGGTTGAAATAAAAATTCTACCGTGTGCATATTTTTTTTACAGAAGGCACAAAGCTATGACATTATAAAAACATGATTGGTCAGTTTCTATGATGGTCCTGGAGCAACACTAATCATAATTTTCCAGGATCAACATCAATGGGGGATATCAGATTGCGTGGTGAAGACATAGCCAGGTAAGGTGCCGAACAATACAAAAAAATATTTAAAAAAATACATGAATGCAGCTTGAAATATTTGCTAAAATGTTAGTGTTATGCTCAAATCACGTAATTTGAGAACACAAGTTTTAAACTTTGTGTGCATGATTTTTTTCCCCCTTTCATGGCACCTGCAGGACGCTGTTCATATCTGACCATGCTCTTTTCTTTTAAGCTTCCTTGTGGCAGTTTTTATCAGTGGCAGAAGAGAACATCCTTGAACAATCTGATTATATAATGGAAGGCGTGGACTTGACCTTAAAGTGAAATAGTTTTGATGTAAATAAAGCAGTTGTAGCTTGTATAATAAGGAGGTAATTGTATTGTGCTTTTATTTAGTGGGCTCCTCTAGATGTGGGGGCAAAAGACAGTCACCTACCTTGAATAATGTTAAATCACTTCTGGTCACTACATGTGCCATCAATAGTAAGCTCAGATGTTTCACTCTCTAAGTTGACACAAAGCCAAACAGACTGAGCTTGCAAGTAAACATGACTCATAAATAGCTTGGTAGCAAGTGGAAAAAATCTGTGCTATGCTAGGTTCAAGAAGAACTGGTTAATCAAGATGCACAGATAGCAGCTTTCCGTCTTTCTCCAAGTCAAGTACGCTCAAAGAGTTTGGCTAGACAAGTACACAACCTGTCTAAAAGTGTAGTCAGCTGTCAAACAAGGCAAGCCCAGATGTGTTGCAACTGTTGCTATAGTAAAAGCTTCCTCACTGCATGTCAGTTCAAACATTTCAGTTCCTTCATTTGGCTGCAATGAATGGTATTTCAAATCACATTTTCATCTTACTTCATAAAAACATCAATGTGTGTTCATGTTTGGATTCAGCTGATTCTGATTTTGTGTCACTGCAGGGAGAATACATTTCTTTGTTCCTTTCTTTCCATGTGTCACAGCCTGGACAATGTATTAGTAATGGCCGGCGTCGTCGTAGGAGGTCACATCCAGGTCGAAGAAGTCCTCCAGCTTCCACTGCAGGGTCTCGAATGTGGGCCGTTCCTGTTCGTTCTCCTTCCAGCAGTCTGCCATGATGTCATACATGACTTTGGGGCAGTTGGGGGGGCGCGGCATCCTGTAGCCCTGGGGAACCCTCTGAACCACTTGGAAGTTGGTCATGGCTGGAAGAATCATTCAAAAGACATTATACAATAACTTATTTTGCAACGGACAATTATTTTGCATTACATTTTTACCTGGAAAGTTTTGAGACTTTTGATAGCCATAAAGAATGGCACTTTGACTTTTCATAAAACTCCGAATACATAACATACATTTTTGTAAATTTCTATGTCAGAGAAACATTTATTCAAGATTTATTACAAATTTAATGAAAGGTTTACCTTGGTACGGCATCTGTCCAAATGTCATGATCTCATACAACAAAATTCCAAAGGACCAAACATCAGATTTGATACTGAACTTGTTGTCGTGGATGGCCTCAGGAGCAGTCCACTTCACTGGGAATTTAGTTCCTTCTTTGGCCTCATACACATTTTCACTCTCTTTCTAGAAACAAAATGAGGAACACAAGACTTTTTACTTTCAGTCCATCAGTTTTAGTATTAAGATTCAGACTTTTGCAACATGGCCAGACAAAAGTGGATTTTAGAGATACATCTGTATCTCAACATTGTTGATAATACCTAAAATGAGACAGACTTTGTGGCTTGAATTATGGAGTATTTATTATGGTGTGTTCACACCAAACCCAAAGCGAATTTGATTGTTGGATAATTTTTGTTTAGCCGTGTGATTCTTTATCCACCAAAAGAAACAGCCAGTGTGTCTGTGTTTTTGAATTCAGTTGAGCCTCTCACTGAACTCCACAGTCACCAGAGACTCTCATTCTCTCTCTACTTTTTCCTCTCTCCTCTGTACATTCGTAATATAAAGTACACTTCCCCTCCAGCTACAGCCAGCAGACATTAAGGTACATAAACATCCGACACTGGAGTTCAACTCTGTAGATTGCTGCTACAGTTGGTTTGATAAATGACAGTGAAGATAATCCACTTTTAAATTCCAAAAGTAATCTCTGAGCTCTTGTCCCATTCGTAAACGGCTCCGGATCAGAGGTGAATACGATTGACTTCAGGTGTTTATTCCTCTAGGTGTGGCTCTGCACCTGACTCTCTCTGCCAGTCTCTCTCAACAAAACACTCGGCAAAGCTCCGCAACACACACATTTTTCACTGAAAGTGGATTATTTTCACCTCTCACGGAGAGTTGGCAAACCCATTTGATTCATGACTACTGGATTTGTATGTATATTCGAAAAATTTGCTTTGCTTTCTGTGGGAACTAACCATTAGGCTCTATAATGTGTCACAACCTAGCTCTTAAAGTCATAATCAAATGGGAGACACACTGTTTTAGATGAAACCATGGAACAGGAGTAACTAAGTTATGCACAAGCAGAACAACAAATGTCACGGGATGTGTACATCAGTGGTGTCAGTAGTACAGGGTCTGTGTTGGGGGTGAGAATGGTGTGAGCATTGTAAAGTGCACAAAAGAGAACAAAGGAGGAACTAACACTGCCACCTAACCAGATGGGTGCCTGCGAAAATGGAAATAGTTTTTTACAGTAGTTTACATTTATTACAATACTACTTTAAATGTCAAACCCACCATGAAGACCCTGGCGAGGCCAAAGTCAGCCACCTTGCAGATGTTGTTCTCACCCACTAGGACATTCCTGGCTGCCAGGTCTCTGTGGATGTAGTTCTGTAGCTCCAGGAAAGCCATTCCTGACGCCACCTGGGCAGCCATCTCAATCTGGTCAGAAATCCGTAGTGTGGTACCTTTATCTTCTGTAATCAAGGTAGAGAGGCACAGCATCAGTCGCAGTCCCACCACCACGCAGTTTGAGGTATTATTAGAGGTAGAGAAAGAAAGTTGATTAAAGGTTTTCTCAAGGAGAAAATTATTCAGCCTATCAGTTTAAACCTGGAGAAATTGTATTTGTTTTGTTTGTGCTGCTAACTCTACTGAGTTTATTAACAATCCTCCAGCAAAGTGTGAATTTGCTGCAACATGTAATGTGATGGCTCAATGCTCTGTGGAAGAAAGCATTTGTGTTATTATGTGGTGTTGCAAAGTTACACAACCACCTATTGGCATGCATACTACATTTTTAAATATTTTTTGCAGACTGATGTGCACAAAGATCGTTTTCTCAACGTTGTCTTATGAACACGTAACTTTTTTAAAATGCAAAGGAAAAACGTTTCCATTTTTGGCAAAACTGTTGTCATGTAAGGGTCATTCCATGCCAACTTTCTTTGCATGTCTCAGTTCATGTCATGGATTTTCTTTAAAAGAAAATCATGTTGAAACTTCTATTAAATACATGGGACATTGTAAAATCCTAGATCCCAGAACGAAGAATCTGTCATTTTCCAAAATTTGTAGCAGTAGTAGTAGTTTTCACTTTCTTGCAACCAACCTTGTACTGCGTTAACTTCAAGGTTTTCTATCTGTCTGATACCTATTGAGCCTGTTTTACACTGGGCTCTGGAAATGTGCCAGCTACAGCTTGAAATGGCTTGGTTCGTTAGGTGATGTCATCCTGTTCTGTATGTCTGGACAAACTATTCATCTTAGTTCCTGAGTTATTATCGGCTTACATTACATATATCATGTAAAAACACCAACTCATACGGGCGAGCTGTAGCTTTCAGACAGGCTTAGTAGTCGAGACAAGAGGTAATGAATCAATGGGCAAGGGTTTCTGCCACGGATTCAGAGAGTGATGGCCAGAGTCTAGAGATGTTTTTTTAGATGGTAAAAAGTGGATTTGATGATGGATTTGATATGGGCCTGAAAGGAGAGGGAAGAATCCAGGATAACGCCAGGTCAGGGACCTCGGGAGAGGGCGGGGTGGAGCAGCCTTCCACGTCAGAGACATCTCCAACATTCTGGAGCAGCGCCTTGGGGGCCACAACCATGAACTCAGTTTTTTATCACTGTTGAGCTTGAGACAAATGACATCCAGGTTTTTATGGCGTGCAGGCAGTTTCAGAGGGACTGAGGGGGGAACTGGGTGGATGAGTCGGTGCTGAGATAGAGCTGTGTGTCATCGGCATATGAGTGGAAACTAAGACTGTGTCGGCGGATGATTTGACCAAAGGGGGGCACGTATATGGTGAAGAGGAGGGGCCAGAGTACAGATCCTTGTTGTGCCTGTGATGACTGAGGCTTGGGTGGAGCTGGAGTTATTGATGGTGACAAACTGTTTTCTGTTGGAGAGTTGTGATTGATAAGCGATTTAGATGGATGGTGTTGGAGACTATTAAATGATGCAGAGATGTCCAGGGATTGAGGATGCTGACATCGCCGAAGTCTGTTGCGATGAAGAGGTCATTGGTGATTTCGATAAGGGCAGTCTCTGTGCTGTGGTCTGAATCCAGATTGGAGGGGTTTGTAGAGCTCATGGTAGGACATGTGCTGATGGAGTTGGGCAGCAACTGCTCTTTCCTCCAACTGGTCCTCCAGCTTTTTAAGAGTAGCTGGGGGGAACAATGCCAGATTCCAAGGAGGCTTTAATAACCATGGGGCACAATGTAGTAATGACTGCTGAGTACTCACGTAATAATATGGTAATGACTGCTGAGTATATGTAATAATGTAGTAATGACTGCTGAGTATGTGTAATAATGTAATAATGACTGCTGAGTACGTGTAATAATGTAGTGATGACTACTGGGTACTCGTGTAATAATGTAGTAATGACTGCTGAGTACTCATGCAACAATGTAGTAATGACCGCTGAGTACTCGTGTAATAATGTAGCAATGACTGCTGAGTAGTCGTGTAATAATGTGGCAATGACTACTGAGTACTCGTGTAATAATGTAGTAATGACTGCTGAGTATGTGTAATAATGTAGTAATGACTGCTGAGTACTCGTGTAATAATGTAGTAATGACTGCTGAGTATGTGTAATAATGTAGTAATGACTGCTGAGTACTCGTGTAATAATGTAGTAATGACTGCTGAGTACTCGTGTAATAATGTAGTAATGACTACTGAGTACTCGTGTAATAATGTGGTAATGACTGCTGAGTACTCGTGTAATAATGTAGTAATGACTGCTGAGTATGTGTAATAATGTAGTAATGACTGCTGAGTACTCGTGTAATAATGTAGTAATGACTGCTGAGTATGTGTAATAATGTAGTAATGACTGCTGAGTACTCGTGTAATAATGTAGTAATGACTACTGAGTACTCGTGTAATAATGTAGTAATGACTGCTGAGTATGTGTAATAATGTAGTAATGACTGCTGAGTACTCGTGTAATAATGTAGTAATGACTGCTGAGTACCCGTGTAATAATGTAGTAATGACTGCTGAGTACTCGTGTAATAATGTAGTAATGACTGCTGAGTACCCATGTAATAATGTAGTAATGACTGCTGAGTATTCGTGTAATAATGTAGTAAAGACTGCTGAGTATTCGTGTAATAATGTAGTAAAGACTGCTGAGTACTCGTATAATAATGTAGTAATGACTGCTGAGTACTCATCAGTCAAAACATGAACATGTAGACGAGTCTCACGCTGGTGAAGATGGTCTCTAGGTATTCTTTGTCTTACTTCTGTTTGGGGAACAATCGTGTTCCTAAGTTATGGACTTACATTTCCATTAATGCACTGGGAGATGTTAACAGAAAGCACTATGTTGGATTCTGTAACTTCCATGCTGTGGGCTACAGCATGAGCTCTGTTTTTTTGCCTATATGTTTTTACATTTTGGCAAACTGGCACGATTATACAAATGAGCTATACTAGTGGATTACATTCATCCTGAAGATTCTGATTCTAAGGCAAGATCTAGGAACCTCGAGAAAAAAAAATCTAAAGGAAAATAAAAACTATGTTTTAAAAGCAGTAATTACATTTAAACTGGGATTTGTGTAGTAATATAAACATGTAAAGTGCAAAGTATATTCATGAGGCTTGAAGTTAATGATCATACACACACACACACACACACACACGCACACACACACACACACACACACACCTAAGATGACGATAAATGAAACCAGTGAACCTGTTCTCTTCCTCAACATGATCTTTACCTGTCATGTCAGGCTTGGTGCCAACAGATAAACTGGGTAAACATTAGTATGTGTCCTTGTCTTTTGACAGCAGAGCAGCATGAGCAAATTCTGGACTCTAAATTAGCCAGGAAGCCAAACTGCATGTCTGAAAAAGAACATCACTAGAGCCTCTCTTTTTTCAACGTTCTATCTTTTGCATAATGTATCCTTTATAAGTATTCCATCCAATCTGAAAAAATACAAAAAATTTCAGACGAACTCAAAGGGGAAGTGGGCAGACCCTGGAAACTGGAAGGAAATTTACGTATAAGAAATTGATTTATAAGCCTGTTCTGGAAAGTTGCAACAAGTGGGAAGAAGCATTGGACTCTGACCCTGTCATAAAGTAGCAGTAGATCATAAAAACATGTTCAAGTGAGGTTGTCTTACTCTGGAGATATTCCAGCAGGCTGCCGTTCGTCATCAGCTCTGTGATGATGTAGATGGGCTCCTCCATGGTGCACACAGCGTACAGCTGGATCAGCTTGGGATGTCGCAGCCTCTTCATGATCTGAGCCTCTCTCAGGAAGTCCTCAGCGTCCATGGTACCTGCCAGAGGTGTTCAGCGATGGTATATTAGGAGTGACTCTTTGACATGGCATTGTTTTGGAGTGATCACTGATGTCTTTTGTGATACACAGTATGTAGTAAAGTGTTTGTATACTGGCTCCTACACAGACATTCTGTTGATTTAAGATTCATTTAATTGTCATTATGCAAGAGCTCACTAGTTCTCTTCCACTCAATATCAATATGGGTTTTAAGTGCCCTCTTGCTTTAACTAGTACAGCATTTTTACAAGGTCCTGCTAGCCAGCCACTTGTGACTGAGGGGAGAGGTGGACTGGTACCATGAAACAATACTTCTAACGTTAGATCTTGCACTGGGTACCCAGCAAGTGTTTGCAACTAGTGCTGACACAGCGCTGTGGAGAGCCGCTGTGGAGAGCCCTAAAGCATGAGAGCTAACAGCTTACAAACTAATAGCATACATTAAACAAATGTACTGAAGTACTTTAACTGAGTACAGTTTGGAGGTACAAGTATTTTGAGTTTGGAGTTACAGACACTTCATCAGTGTACATTTTATCAAACTTATGTCAGAGATGACAGTAACCAGGCATAAGCAGTGACTTGGTGGTGGAGTAGTGGCTTCGGGGCACAAAGACCTCAGTGCAAAGACTGACACAACTTAGACTGAGACACAGAATTCTTCCCAAATTCTTATTTAATTTTTCTTTAATCTTTTTTTTACAGTTTAAAGACACATTTTAATTTTGTTTTAAACCAATTTCTTTAAAAGTACAGTGTGTACAATGTATTGGCATCTAGCAGAACAGACTTGGCAGAAACGGAATATAATAGGGATGCATGATATGGATTTTTTTCAGCCAATACATTAAAATAGCTGACAATAGCAACAAACATTTTCATATTTAAAAATAAATTGCTATCCTGTAGTTCAGCACACCCGAGTGTAAGAAAGGCTTAGATGTAGTGAGCAAAGATGGTTTATTTGATATTCCATAGCTGTGATAAGACTTTTTCCATCGTGTTGTGTTCTTGTAAAAAATACGTCCACACCAGTGACGACATGTGTGGCTCATGTCTACATTACATTGCTCTACACAAGTGCAGCAGTTCAGTGCTACGAGCGAAAGCAATTTGGCTTTGTATTATCGGCTAGATTCATCGGCTATAATTTCTTTATCTGCCGATAATGTAAGTTTTCCATTATTGGGACAATAATTTATTGGCCCACCTTTTTAGAATTTGTGGGTGCCTGCAGGAAATGCACCAGATGGAGGACGAAGAAGAAGAAGGGCGTGTGGCTGCCGTTTCCTACCAAGCAATTTGTATTGTGAGAAGTTTGAAACTAAGTTTGAAACCACAATCTGATGAAGGTATTTTGTCCACGAAAAATCACAGGAGCGTGAATCGTTGTCGAAGAAACAAAAACTCCAAGACGCTTAACAAAATCAGGACAAGCGACGGCATAATACAAGAATAAACATCAGATTTATTTAGATTCATTCCTTGTCTGTTGCAGTAAGACAACACATGGAGCGATAACTAACTAAGATATTTAGGGCTGGGAGTGTGCCAAAGACAGTCAAAGTAATGACTTAGCGTGACAGATAAACTAAGAAGTCTGCTCATCACCGAGTTAATAAATTCTGTGAATATATTTCACAGTGTTCCAATATTTCTTTGTATGATCCAAATTAATTTATTGTCTCTGAGGGCCACTGGAGCTCCTGAGCTTCTCCAACGTCTTCAGAAACTTCAAGAACCTCACCGCTTGATGCGGCTAAATACTATAAATACTACACACTGGACCTTTAAGTTGGTGTAAAATAAATAAATTATTTATTTTCTTAACATTTTAATGGGGATTTTACTACGCCACTAATAACTAACAACTATATGACAAAAAAGTAAAGTATCAGTATCGGCTGATACTGCTTCCAGTTATCGGTGATTGGCCCGGAAAACCCTGATTGGAGCACCCTTATTCATATTTCCACCCCACTACATTTATTTGATATCTTTAGTAAGTAGTTACTTTGCTGATTCAGATAATTCAGTGTTGATAGGCTATTGCCTGTAACGTATAACCAATCATATAGTGTTGTGGGTGGAACATTGAGTGAGACTACAGACAGAGAGAGGATGCTCCATCAGAGCCAAAGTAGAGCATTTTTAAATTTTATCGGCAATCTGACACAAAAATCACAGATACTGATAATCGGAAAAATGCTGAATATCTGCCCTGAAAATTGTCCAGAACCATAACAGGTCTATCCTTATTTTTTTATTTTTTTCTACATTGTCTCTGGTTAAACAACTTCAGTGAGAAAAGAAGGAGGCATTAGTGTACCAGGTTTGAGGGTCTTCACTGCGACTGCTGTGGTATCGTTCCACAGGCCCTCGAACACTTCTCCAAACTGACCGGCTCCTAGCTTCCTCAGCAGCTTGACAGATTTGCGGTCAATCTCCCATTGGTCCACAGTGTTGTATGACAGTCCATGAGTCTGTGGAGCCTCCATCTACACCAACAGGAAGAGTCACTGTTTATAATGATATGTTTGTCACTAATATGACAATGGAACTTGAACTATGCGTTATAGAAGGTTGAACCTACTGACTGAAAACAAGACAACAGTGGGATGTAGAAAACAAACAGGATGTGTCCAGTTGCTGTTCCGTTCACGGTGTTTTACCTTTTTGCATGGTTCAAGCAGACGCACACAGAGACCGTCGGCCTGTTTGCAGTAATGTTCCACCAACTCATTCACTGTTTGAAAGGATCTGTTCCTTGACACGAAGTAGTGACCATTATCTTGTTTTTTCAGCTTGTAATGCTTCACCCTCCCATTGTCCAGCACTGAAAGACAAGTCAGTAATCAGTGATTTACATGGTACAGTAGGCCTAAAGTTTTTAATCAAATCAAGCTATGTTAAGCTAAGTTTCTCATCGTCTTCCATGACCAGCATTAGACATTTCAACAGTCTTAATGTGCATAAATGTTTCCATTTATTTTTCATGAGTTAAAAAATAAAATGTATATTTTTATTATTCCTTTGACTTGTTTTCATTATAGGCGTCATGATAGAAATGTGTTTGTATTGAGAGTATTAACTGTGGTTTAAAGCAGCCTTGATTGATTTTTTTGGCCAGTTTGGTGCAACGCAACACAAGGTAAACTAAACGCGGCTTTGCTCCACCGTGTTCAACTATGTGCACAAGGTAGTTGCTAACTTTGGCTCAATCTCACTTCCAATTTTATCCCTTCTTTTTGAGTGCCCACTTGTCCCTCAAGGATGGTGGTTAAAACCCCCCTTATGAAATAGGAAAACCCTTCAAGACCCTCATACGTCATCAGTAGCCGTCAAAGTCATTCCTGGTATTATCACAATGACATTTGACATTTATTTGATGATTATTATTATTAAAGCACATGGATGCTTGTAATTCATTCACAACTTCACGCTATCAATCAAGTCATCAAATAAAAAATAACACTGCTCAATTACCGGGCCCCTAGCAGTGCTACATAGACTAACATTAACAACCCATGCTCTTGATATTAAAGGAGTGGTACCAAGCACAGCCACTGCTGGACTTTAGTTACATTTTTGGGTGTCAAAGAAATGGGGGGAAATGCAACAAAACAGTCAAAATGCTGGACTGTCATGTACAAATCAGCAATAACAATGTAATCTTGGCTTGCTAGCTAGTTAGCTACCAAGACATAAGCAAACTAGTAGCAATTGTTAAATGCTTTTTATAAAGAAAAGAACCATAATACATTTAAACAACAGAGTTCTCAATCAATATTTGGTGTGAACACCCTTTGCCTTCAAATCAGCATCAATTCTTATAGGTACACTTGCACACAGTTTTTGAAGGAACTCGGCTGATAGGTTGTTCCAAACATCTTGGAGAACTAACCACAGATCTTCTGTGGATGTAAGCTTCCTCAAATCCTTCTGTCTCTTCATGTAATCCCAGACATACTCGATGATGTTGAGATCAGGGCTCTGTGGGGGCCATACCATCACTTCCAGGACTTCTTGTTCTTCTTTACGCTGAAGATAGTTCTTAATGACATTGGCTGTATGTTCGAGGTCGTTGTCCTGCTGCAGAATAAATTTGGGGCCAATCATACGCCTCCCTGATGGTATTGCATGATTGATAAGTATCTGCCTGTATTTCTCAGCATTGAGGACACCATTAACCCTGACCAAATCTCCAATTCCATTTGCAGAAATGCAGCCCCAAACTTGCAAGGAACCTCCACCATGCTTCACTGTTGCCTGCAGACACTCATTATTGTACCGCTTTCCAGCCCTTCGGCAAACAAACTGCCTTCTGCTACAGCCAAATATTTCAGCTGACTCATCAGTCCAGAGCACCTGCTGCCATTTTTCTGCACTCCAGTTCCTATGTTTTCATGCATAGTTGAGTCGCTTGGCCTTGTTTCCATGTCGGAGGTATGGCTTTTTGGCTGCAACTCTTCCATGAAGACCACTTCTGGCCAGACTTCCCTGGACAGTAGATGGGTGTTTCTGCCATTTCTGAGTTGATGGAACTGCTGGACATCTTCCGATTTCGAAGGGAAATAAGCTTGATGTGTTTTTCATCTGCTGCACTTACTCCACTGCGTCTACAATCTTCAACGTTGCCCGTATCTTTGTGCTTCTTCAAAAGAGCATGAACAGCACATCTTGAAACCCCAGTCTGCTTTGAAATCTTTGTCTGGGAGAGACCTTGCTGATGCAGTATAACTACCTTGTGTCTTGTTGCTGTGCTCAGTCTTGCCATGGTGTATAACCTGTGAGATGAAACTGTCTTCCACAACCTCACCTTGGTAGCAGAGTTTGGCTGTTCCGCACCCAGTTTTAAGCCTCCTTCACAGCTGTTTCTGTTTTGGTTAATGACTGTGTTTCAACCTACATGTGGAATTGATGATCATTAGCACCTGTTTGGTATAACTGGTTGATCAAACACCTGACTATAATCCTCCAAAATCCCTGACTTTGTGCAAGTGTACCTATAAGAATTGATGCTGGTTTGAAGGCAAAGGGTAGTAACACCAAATATTGATTTGATTTAGATTTTTTTTTTTTGCTCGCTCACTTTGCATTTTGTAAATTGATAAAAATAAACAATCATTATTTAAATATTTGAAAGCATTCTTTACAGCATTTTTTCCACACTTGCTTAAAACTTTTGCACAGTATTGTATATTGTTTTCTGAAAATTGAACCTGTAAACAGTCTGGCTAGTTTGCCAAACTTTACAAACACAGCTAACAGAATAGGCAAATGCTTCAGTATCTCTTATAGTCATGCCATACATCATTCAATTCTCTTGATTCTATTCATGCAAACTACTTCAATATAAAATCAAACCAGCAAGGCACAATAAACAAACCGACAAACAAACAAGCTAACAAACTAGCATGTACGCATTTTTGCAAACTGATGCATCATGTAGCCAATGACATTTCAAATCCAGTAATACAAAGTTTACTACAGTTTTTAAAGCCATAAACTTGGAAATTATGCAAGTTTGTATGTAGTTTTATGCATTTTGCTCTTCTAATAGGCTGTTTTTCCACCTAAACAGTTGACTATTTTATATGCTGAAAGTCAGTGTAAATAAAGAAATAAAGAACTATAATTTTTGCCACTGTTACTCTCAGGCAGGGGTATTTTAAGGTCATAAAATTGACAAATTTGGGGGGCATCAAGCCCGACCCCAAATGTTTCAACAACAGCTTTGAATTTACTTTAACTGTGAAATGAATTATGTCATCAACAAGGTTTAAAGGATGACAATGGAAAGAATTTAGTCATAATGGAAAGAGCTAAGCCAGAGTGGAAAGACTGATTAGAGGAGAGAGAGAGGGATAAAGTTATCTCACCGGTTTTATGGTAGCAGAGAGCTTTATTTATTTAACTTGATGACCTTGAAACCATTCATCAGCTCATTCATCGTTCAATCAAGGGAACGAGTGACTCACTGAACAATGCAGGGGTGTTTGGAAATGTGTGTTTTGTGGCAGTGAAATACATAGATAACAGAATGCTAACTAGCTGACTAGCTTTACTTCATTCGAGAAAATAATATTAATCAAGTGCAATAATACACTAGCAAAACATAAATATAATGTTAGTCTCACCACTTTAGCAATGCTATCAAGACATTAAAGCGCTGAACAGGTTGTTTAATCATTTTTGGTTTTCTAATCATCCTGGTACATAAAACCACAATGTTCTTTGTTTCTTTAGTTCTGCTATTAGCTGTAACTACCGGCTGTAAAAATGAGCTGGTTAGCAAACACTGGAATAATTACTATGTTTAAATGGCATTAATGTTTATTCAAGCGTATGTAGCTGACCTTTGATAAACAGTGGCCAAAAGCCAAGTCACAATTGTGGCAATTCTGAGATAATGGCAAATGCTAATATATAGACAAACAGTATCGCAAGTAGAGAAGAGTCACAAAGTCAGAGAACTGACTCTTCCAGAATAAAAAAAGAACATGTCTTTTATTCTACAAAAGTTACATAGCCGTAGTTTAATGTTGAAAGAATGGATGTCTGTCTGGAATTAAGGACTGTTCCCTCATCACTTAGCTGAAACTAAGTGGAAACTGGCACTGTGGCCTAGGGAGGATATCAGAGCCATAGACATCACCCATAGGTTTCTGAAGAGCTCCTGGCTAATCAAAAATTGGACAGCATAGTAGGAGCTGAGGGGAGCCAAATGAAACCTAGTTACTTAACAAGGCCCAGCTAGCTGAAAGCTACCTAGACAAGGCAAACAAGCTAGTTCTGGTCACATGTAAAGAGAAGCAATTTTCTCCTGAGTTTGATTGCAGCATCATTTGTGTTTATGTAAGTTATTGTTACTAGTTTTACAGCTGTTTATCCACTTGTGACAGCCACAATACCTTACTCTACGTTAGCTACAAGATAGCACAGATGCTTGGAGTCAGACTCAAGTTGCCATTTGAGGAACTGCACTTTTTGGCACTTCTGCATGCCAAACGCAGAACGGCTTTTGGCACACATCGCCTCTGCCGTACAAATGCTGTGATAGTCTCTTGTCAATCACAAGCTAGCCATGGCTTAAAGCATACACTTCTTTATTGTCTATTTTCCTTTAAATGGGCCAATAATTTACAAAAAAACAAACAAAAAAACCACCCAAAAACATAATACTGTATTGAAGAAGACTTGGAAACTAGTGATTGAGACCATAACACAACATAAACATTGCTTTCTCGTAAGCTTACATACAATCAGATCTTTTGGAAACCAATGAAGTCAATCACTGCTGGCCATCAGAAAGAATGCAGGTTTAAAGCAGTTCCACAATGCCTTCAGACCCAGAGGCTCTGTCCATATTTTTATAGTCAATGGTTGAACCTTGAACCCATTTTGAGATTCTATGGGAGGGATACCCCATTCCAACACACCTCCAGTAAGCAAACTGAATCAGTTATATCACTTATGGTCAATACTGACCATCAAAACCCCTAGGTTTAGCAGCTGGATTTAACAAGCATGTGTTTTATGCCTTCTGAATTCAACTACTTGAAAAAAGATTTTCATTTGTTTCAAAATTTACATACATAATTCCACTTCTAAAAAAGAAACAACCACAAAAAAAAACTAAAATTCACATGAATGAATGTTGGGTCAAGAGAAGAAAAAATTTAATTCTGAGCTTAACTTACCTGAAAGGGAGAGCTCCCCTTTCTGACTTTCACAGTTTCTGATGAGGAAGGCGCCATGCTGGTTCCCTCCTGCCATCAGCATCTTCTCTGCATCCACCCTCTTCGTGTCAGGAAAATACCATCTGCAAATCAGAATTAAAGCAAAGGAAGTAGAGCTGGTCAAACATTATAAAAATGTCTGGATATAAATAGTAATCTAAAATACCATCAATTGTCAGGGGCAAAAGAGGTCCACCGTGTTGACTGCTAATTTGATTGACTCTTTGTAAATACACCGTAAAACACCATAATTTTTACCCAATCAAACATTTTTATCAAAACCTAATGTTAAAGACAGTCTGGTGATAGCTTTATAACAAGTATTGTTAGCTGTTGTTCTCATCCTCCTGTTTCAACAACATTTGTTAAAACTACAAAACACAGCTGTTTAAAGAAACACTTTATCCTATTTGAAAAAATGAAATCCATGACCCATTTAAAAGATTTACGTCTGTTAGGAACCAATGGGCTTGGGGCTGTCAGAAAGAGGCTAGGCAGGTCGGAAAGTGAAAGATGGATGAAATATTGTTGGTTTGGTCTTTTCATGGAATTTGTTGACATTAACAAAGATACAGAACTACATCTGCATTATCCATTAAGGCCTTTACTATTTAACTAACACATTACTCAATAATATGTTACTGTAAGGCATTACAATTTCAAAATCAGTAATCATGTAACAGTTACTCGATTAAGTTACACAGCATTACTGTGTTGCCAGAACGCGATTTGTTTTTTTGCCCTAGTTAGACTGTCTTACAATGACGTGTCTGTGCAACAGGTCATATTGGCCACTAGCCAAAAGGATGGAGAATGAGGGAGAGAGGTATGCTTTTGTCTCACTGTTGCAAGCAGCAAAACGCTTTCAATCGCTAAAAATACAACATGTAAATTAGTGAAGCATGTGATACGGCAAGACAGCGACGTGAAACTAGTAAAAAAAGTTATATCATGGAGATGTAACTTATGTAAAAATAATATATATATAAATAGTGTGCAACTGTATTAGTGGGTTAGGGTTATGGTGTATTAGTATTATTTTTGTCCAAAAAACATTTCTGGAGCTTCGCAGCAAAGCAGCTTTGCAGCATTCTCCTAAACAACTGAAGTAGATGAGGACATCAAATGTGAAAAACAACTGAAAAAACAAAAAACAAACATAAAATGGGTCCCTACAGCTTGTACAGCATTAACCAAGTCTTTGAAAGCCCCTCGATCCCAAATTCATTTGAAAAGACATTATTTACAACCTTTTTTAGAAATTAAATCTTCACTGTTGCTGCTAATCTAAAAGCATTAGCACACACCTCGTCTGCAGTGGGTGATCAAGCTCAGCCTTGTGTCAAGGGTGTAAATAGCATCTTTTAAAAATCAATTTGTGATCTTGGAGTTTCTGGAGATTTAAATAAAGCCAGACAAAACTCCCCATCTACTTCAGTCGTTGAGGAGAATGCTGCCTCTTCAGAAATGTTCTGTGGACTACAAAATTCTACCTGACTTTTTATTGGCATTGCGGTGATTAGATAATGACTGTATTTTCATTTTTGGGTGAACCTTTCTTTGGGCACAGTCCCAGTTAAATAAACCAATGACTGGTCCCCCTAGCTGGTTAATGTGGCCTTGACTAAACTACATTTCCAGAATCTTGAACTGAAAATTACTTTGATCAAACTTATCAGAGTTGAGGCAGCACAAGAATGGAAAAATTATGCGCAGATGTATGAGGAAATGGTCAGTGTTACACTTATAAGAAGAGGGGAAATAGAAAGGTAAAAACCCAAATATTACAAATACGTTAACAAAGCTGAATGCCCTCACCTTTAGAGTCCCACACCAGAGTGACAACAAAGTATGCAACACACTAGTCTCACATCATGTCCATCAGGTTTGTCATTTAGTGAAACTATGACATAAGACTGATCAAGGGAATCAAAGCTATTGTCATCTCAACTAAACAGGAAAAACCAGAGTACAGCTGTGAAGAAACTGGTTTCACTGAGATGTGACGCCAAGTAGGTTATGAATACATCTCAAGCTTTTTTTTATTATACTTTTTAGTGAAAACAAAATCTGCAGTCTAGTATATGAACATGTCAAGGCCTGTCATGGTGTATTAAAGAAGCAATCTGAAACTTTGCTAAACGAAATTCTAGCTAACCAGAATGATGTAGTCAGGTTAAACAGTAGCCTACAAACAACTGTCCATGAAATGCCAGCAAAGGCATTTTAATGCACTGTTGATGTTCCTTTTGTTTTCGAGCCTTTCCTTCATGGAGATGATTAACTTGTTAGCTTACATTTCCTGCTCACAGCCAATCATTAACCAGTTTAACTCGAGACTTCACTCCGCAGACACTGTTCAGCACGGTTTCCCCCTGAGCATCATATCGGTGGTCTTTACAGGACTGTAGGCTCTGTCATTAGGCATTCCAGTGTGAAAGGCCTCAGACAATGTCATTAGAAACAAAATCACAGACGGGGATTTGAAAAGGGAATCGTTATTCCAGACAGTGATATACACACATGAGCAGGGATGATGGTCAAAGTTTACTTACGGCTCTGCATCAATGCTCTCCACAGGTGCCACATAGTTAGCGGGGATGTATCCCTTTTTGCCGGCCGAAATCCCGGTGAGGGCTTTCGCCAACCACCAGTCACCAGCACTTTTATCCAGAGCCTCTAAAGTGTCCCCAGCATTAAAGCTCAGGTCCTCCTCAGTGCGCGCCGAGTAGTCATACTGGGCGATGTAGAGCCCGGCTTTGGCCACTGGCTGCGGCGGCAACCGTCTTTTAGAATGAAGGTCTGGCTCTGAACTTCTATCAGCACCGCGATTTTCAATCACAGTGTCAGCTTTTTCCTCACGCCTGGTCTCATCCCCAGGTTGGTTCGGCTTTTTAAAACATGCCAGAAAACTCTGCCAACACTCTGCAAACCTTTGTTGGATCTCCATGATATAGTTGTCAATCACAGCAAGTCATTCTGTGCCAGGAATACAGACGGAAATAGTTTGAGGAAATCCCTTCTCCTCACTCATGATCCGCGCTCCATGAAGTAAAGAGTCTTAACAACCCCAGGCTCACACAGCAGTGGTCTTTGAACTCAGCACACACCTAGCTAACAGAACACACTGAGGGAAGCGACTGACTGCAACTTCAACGTGAAGTTTCCTGGTGGGACGTTGGTCGGGAGTTCACGGTCCTTGTCCCCGTGTGCCAATTTTCTCCACCTGCTGAGGAATGGGGAGCGGCCCGGCTCACGTCCGTGACGTCATGTGCCCTCAGGCGGCCATATTGGAGGACTGCACCTGAGCTATGAAGACTTTCTTACACAGAAAACATTCCCTATAAAATTTAAGGAATTTAGCTCAGTAATTAACTCAATTCCCAGCGGAATGATAGAATTAATGAAAAGCTATAAAGAACAGAATGTGCAACATACAACTTCTAACATTCTTTATATAAACGGTATTGACATCCTGAGTAAAAAATGTACTAATAAACATATCAGAGAATGCTTCTACAATGCTAAGAAAATAACACCTGAGAATTACATTTAAAAATACTACATAACATACCATCTAAGATGTATATTTCAAGATTTCTCGACATCGATAACAAATGTACCTTTTGTAAATTGAACTTGAAAATGTAACTCATTTGTTTTATGGTTGTACATATAGCAGTACATTTTGGAAAGAACTTGAGAGCTATATATTATGTAAAACAAAACATAAAATCAACATTGAGGGGAAGAACATTATTACGTATTTTGAATTCAAAGATAAGAAACTATGTACTATAGTCAACCTTTATGTTTTATTAGGAAAATTTCACATACATAAATGTAAATTTCAGAATTCTTCAACATCATTTAAATTGTTTTTGATTGAGGTTGATTATTATTTTAAGTCTCTTAAATTAATTACAAATAAGAAATGTATATCAATAATGAAAATACACTCAGAACTACACGTGTGCCTACACAACAGAGACAGAGAAAAGTGTAGCTATGAATACAACTCGTTCAGAGCCAAGTAAAACAAAACACAGATAAATAAAACAAAAAGATAAAAAGATAATTAATAATAATAATCAGAATAATAATCAGAATTAATAAATAAAATAAAGAAAAAAAGAAGCAGGGCTCATCTCAAATTAATTTGTACAGAATGAATAAAGAGAGTACAGCTTTTTTATCATTCATAATCAACAGAGATTTACTTTGCAATTTTAACTCTTTTTAACAGGTTTAAGCTTCGAAGTGTCTGCTTTTGTGTGCAAAGAATTTAACAGAAAAGTATTGATAACAAAATGCGAATCCCGATTTCTCGCAGAAATTCCAAATTTGACTGTTCTCTCTGTCAGTGGTGATAGCTTAATCTCCTTGGACTGTGGCCAGCCCTGCATGTCACTCCAGTTGCACTGGGTCACAATGAGACAACATATGTTCCAAACTTTCAATTACATTTTCACAAAAAACAGTTATTCACATCAAAGTTAAAACTCAGTCTCAGGAATTCGTTTGTTGGATAAATCTCATTTAAGATTTTGAAGTTCACCTCTTTCACCTTAGGAGGGAAAGGGAATGAAATGTATGTCCTCTGTATAATATTAACCTCATCAGCTCTCAATTCCTTGAGAACAGAATGTCTTCCGGTTGGGTTAGGGAAACATTCTCGTACCAGAATATTCCTATAACCTTGTTAAGTGCATAACTGTCACGCACATCGATTCTTTCTAAACAGAGCTGTCTTAGACCAGGGGAGATTTTTCAATACGGAATGTCTTCTTTCACCTCATGCCTTAGAGAATAGATAAGATTGACTAAGGGAATCTGATTTCCATTTTATAAGAATAAAGTCTTGTCATCTGCTAATTGACTTATTATTATTTGTCTCCCCATCACATTTAAACCTCCAATACAGGTCACATACTGGTTTTGATCAATATAGATATTATCTCTGAAACCATTATAAACAGAAGAGGTGAGCTGCTGCAGCCCTGAGGAATACCCCTCTTGATCTTAAAATCTTGAACAAGTGCCATGTCCTAGAGCAACAGAGCTATAAATTCCATTATATAGAATCTTAATTACATTTAGACATTTCTCTCCAAAACCAAAGTGTTGCAAAGTTTTCAACATAAAAGGGTGTACAACAAAATCAAATACTTCTAAATTAAAAAATAAAATAAACCCACTTTCTTGAATCATTTCACTATAATCAAGTAAATCTGATACAAATCGTATGTTGTTATGAAAGAACCTTCCTTTTTAGAATCCTGATTGTGTCTTGGCAATTATGGATTAAATAACCGTCTTCAGTCTAGCAGCAATAACCCCAGAAAATATTTCTAATCAGTGTCAAGCAAAGTAATTGGCCTCAAATTATCTAACATTCGTTTGTCTTTCCCAGATTTAGGGATCAGGGTGATCAACCCTTGTTTTATGCTTCTTTTCTACACATTCCATTAAGGTTTTCAATGATAAGTTTCTTAAATCCTTCCAAAAGAATTGGTAGAAATTGGCTGTAAGCCTATTTTTTCCTGGAGATCTATTTGAAGCCAATTTTGTAACAGGTGAATCCATGGCATGATTTTAATCAGGTCTAGATATAAAATACTGCTTCTTACCGATATCCTACTATATGAGTTTGTTTCAAATGTAATACGGATAAATAAATCCCTGTTCCAGTTAAATTCATGACCTCACAAATAGCCTAGATATTTACACATACGGATAGAATGAGTTACAGCAGGTTAAACATGACTATTGTGAACTGTCCTAATGTTAAAAAAGTATGCAGCATCAACACAACAAGGCAGTTTAACTTAATATCTAATAATGTTGGTTTATTACCTTTATCTAATGTTAACATTATTACTTCTGTTTTTTTCCCTCATATTTTAGGGCAGTGATATTAGCCAAACGTGGGAGTAGCAATTGTGAAGTTGAGTGGAATGAAGAAATAAATTATACTGTAAGTATTTAGTAGGCAGTGGGTACTTAATACAGTACTGGTAAAAAGAGCTGAACAGCGGAGAATAGATAATGCTATCAATTATGTGCTGCCAAAACATACATTACTTGATGAAGTGCAATAAAAACACATCATTCCCTCTTTTCTTGTGGAACACAATCCTTTGCATTTGGCATAAGAACAAGTGGAGAAATGGATGTATACTTCTGGCTGGTGGCTGGAGTAGAAAAGAAAACCTTTCTCAAGTGTGCAGCTATGGAAGGCTTGCATTGTCATCTCATTACTCTATAGTCTACAGGACGGTGTATGCTTTTGTACAAGCTTATTGTCAAAAAGAATTCTTGGATTGTGTTTCTTGTGAGAGCGAGAAAATGCTTTTGCAACAAACAAAATATTTTCTTGAAATCAGAAATCTGGTGCCATGATTACAGTTATGATTATTTTGTATTGTTTATGTGATTTCTGGCTTAAATTGACTGAACAAGTGGCTCAACTGCCTACTGTACTGACAAACTAGTAAAACCACATACCTTCCAGGGTTGGCATAAAATAACCTCTTCAGTTTGTCTTAATCAACATCCATCTCTGGCAGATGTGACATATTTTACATAATTACATACATTTGGTTCACGCTTAGTGTTTGCTCAAAAGACCGTGGTGACATAAAACATTGAAATCAGTGGAATTCTCAAATCATTTAAAACCCATATGTGCAGCAGCGACTTTAGCTTAAACATCTGGCTTTTAGGTGATACAGTCAGATATACTTTTTTGTTTGAAGAAAGTTCAGCACTACTTTTCAAAATATTCTGTGTAGTGAAAAACAGACAGATTTTTTAGCATTATTAACTTTTACAAGAAGCACAAGTAGAATGAAAAACATTTAATAGACAGAAATATTTCATTTAGTATCATGTAGCCTATATATTGTCTAAAAAATGCACAATACAAATTGAGTGCTGCACTAACATGGTTCAGGGTCACGTATGAGGATCATGGATGGCCTGTAGTAAGTTAGACTGATAAAGCTGGATGAATGTCATCTCTTTTCACAACAAGAGGGTAATGAAGACAGTCACAAACAGATATTGTTTTCTATTCATATTCAATAATGTTTTGTCTGCTTAATATTTAAGGGCAATACATGCCGCACACCATGAACTTCAATGTATTGTGACCATGTTCCTTTGTGCATCTCTCATAGCAGGCATATCTGATGGACTTGGCAAGACTGGAATAACTGTACATGCATTTTTAAACCAGCATTGTGCATTGTGTAACATTAAAATTGTTAACACTTTGAATGTTCTGTTGTTTTGGTGCAATATTTGAGCTGTTCAGGGGTTGATATAAGGAGGGATGGCAGCAGACGTCATCCTCTTAAATGGAAAAACTTGAAAAAAGCATACTTCACATCCTGCAGGCTTTAAATAGGCCAGATTTACAAGGTAACCCAGTACTGGCTAATGTACGGTTAATTCAGTTGATTTGGTGTCATTTAACAATAACTGATGGGAAGTCGGAAAAGTGTTGTAGTTCAGGGGACATTTCTGGAGCTTCACAGCAACAAAAACAAGCCCACCTTAAAAAAGCGGGACATCCAGGTAGCTCAGTTGGTAGAACATGTGCTCAATGTACAGAGACGGTTCAAATCCAGCCTGTGGCCAAAAAGCAAAACAATTAGCAGAAAATAATTGAACGCTAGCTGTGGGAAAATGCAGTTGCCAGTACCCATCCTCTGAATAGTGCTTGTTGTACATCTATGCCTGTTGTCTAGTCTGCCTTCTGAATGTTGGTACCATAAACTAGTCAATGATGAGCCTGAGTTGTAACAAAGCTCTCAAAGGTTGTGTGATCTTCTGGCCTTGCATATTTGTATGCGCCTTCCTAATTCATTTTACGCATATACACGAGGTATTACGGTTTCGGTCCACACCCGGAAGCACTGCACGCTCCCGCACCCGCCTCTCTGCCGCCTTCTTCTGGCACACGGGAGTTGAACTTCTCCCTCCACATGGGTAACTTATTGTTAACCGTTCAGTAAAAATTGATCTGGGTGAAGGACGCCAGGCTCGGTGAATTATTTCTACGGTGCCATTCGTGAAGACCGAGCAGCGCGTGTGCAGACAGCAGCCCCATCCTCGCCGTCACACAGTGACATTGACATATCTGTAGTGTTGTGCTGCCGTGCACAAGTTAATGTGTGGACAGTAACGCTCGGCTCCGGCGCGCTTTCCTTGCTGTCCCCCCCCGGCTTCAGCCACAATGAGCGAATACTTCAGCCTGTCCGACTGTGATATTATCGGCTTCGACCTGGACCACACGCTCTGCCGCTACCATCTGAAGGAGACCTCCAGGGTGAGTATGTGTAGCGCGTGCAGCTAGCTCCAATACATAATCATACGGTGGCCGTGACGCTTCGATCCGCAACACATCTGGATTAAAAATAGCACTGAGCCGTCAATACGCTCCACAATCACTCGTCATTTGTGTCTCGCTTGTATGAATAAATGCTGGTGAAAACGCCTAACAGAGTGGGTGTTGCTTACATAGAGAGAGTGTGTGAGATGATGCGATGCTCCTGATGCTGCAGTCACTGCGTGACTCACAGGTTGAACGTCGGCGGTGATCGTCATACATGTCTGTAAATGCTCTTCGAGGCCAATTGGCAACAGCATCTTCTCACATCAGAATGCATCAGCTTTATTAGGAGCAAAACTCACCGCAGACTCAGTGTACAGCTGGAATCTGTGACACCGAATCAGAGCCGGCCCTGACCAATTTGGTGCCCTAGGCAAGATTTTAGCTGGTGCCCCATCATGTTAAGACAATTTCCATCACACACCAATTATGTTCATACACTCACAAAGACACCGCATTGCTTTATTTTAATTTTCTGTACTGTAGAAATAACACAGTATTAAAGAAACTATTGCTTGTAATTAAATAGAATAGAATATAAGTGAGGTATTGCACAACAATATAAAATCAAAGAAATTAGTACAGATTTACAAATATAAATAAGACTATTGCACCAAAAAACTAACTAAACCTCAGTGTAATATGCATAATGTAGACATCTGTTGAGAGACCACACGATTTACTGTAATGATGGAAAGTCCGCTGAGATGTTCTTGCCCTATAGAAGATCTCAGGTAGGTTTGAATGAGTTTGAGCTTAGCTGTGCTGACATGGAGGGGACAGGAGCACTTACTGCATCGCTGGAAGCTGCTGAGGTGGAGATGTCGGCAGGTGTCCGAGGATCTGCAGGCGTGGGAACAAAATATTTAGGAAGTACATCTGAAGAGAGAAGAGGAGTATGTGACCACTGTGTGTTACATTATATTAAGAAATAAAGCTGCTGCTGATGAAACCCAGCCAATAATAGCACCTAAGCCACATTATAGCCAGTGGGGGAAGAGTTATTCAGATCCTTTGATTAAGTAAAAGTACCTAAGTATCAGATGCAAAATGTAGTTAAAGTAAAAGTACTGGGTTGGCCCGTCTGACTGGCATATGATTATCTATGACATTATAAGATTATAAATACTGAAGCATCAGTGTGTAAGCAGCATTACACCGTTGTTGCTGCTAGAGTAAGTACCTATAAATTCTGCTTTAGTAAAGTACTTGAGTAAATTTAGCTTTCTTAGTTACTTTCCACCACTGATTATAACCTGTATTTCCACCTCCATCTTGAACAAAACATGTATTCAGTGAACAAATGCAAGAGTTTGAAGCTATTAATTACAAAACAAAACAAATGGTGAGCATTTTAATTGACTAACGTATTACAAGCAGGCTAACACTGGCTGACTTGACTGAGATGTCAGTTAAAATGTATGACTGATTTCTTGAGGCAGACAGTGAATGGTTCGTACACGTCAAAGTGTGTTTCTCAAAATTATTTTGTGGGTTACTCCCCAAATACCTAAATAGTCTTTCCAACATGCCCAAATGCATATAAGGTGGGAGTAACTGACTATAACTCTAGCTGTGTTTTAAATTCTAGAAAGCTAGAAACACCAGTTTTTCCTCCTCTTCTCTTCTTCTTTTTCTCCCCTTGCACCAGAGGGATCTGGTCTGTTGTCACGTTTCAGTCACAGGTAACTCCAGTGTGTTGACGGCGCTGGGCAAGTCTAATTAAGAGGAGGGTGATGTGCCGTTTGATTCTGCGGGAAAGTTAGAAAATAGGGCATATTTTAGGGGTTACGTAGTTATGTTGTCGTGGACTTTTTTTGTGAAGTTTTATAAATAACAGTATTAAAATAGTATTAGTAAAAAATATTAAAAGTTAATAATTTGATGTTTTTTCTTTCTTCCCTAATTTGTGCCGCCCTATGGATGGATAGCATTTGCCTATACCGCCTATGCCAGGGGCCGGCCCTGCACTGAGTGACAAAAAAAGATTGACTTTGAATCCCAGCAAATCATTATGGCTTTGTCAGGCCTGGTGTTCATGTATGCACTCTGTTGTCCCATGCATGTCACATGTATGTCTACTAATCCAGTCAGTACTTAGCCTTGGAAGGGGACCCACAAAACAGTTGCCCTGTAAACCTGTTTAAACCTATCCCAATGCAGATGCACACATGCAAATGATTTCTCTTACAAGCCAATATGTGTTCAAGACCTAGATACTGTAGAAGGTTTGATTACTTTCCACTCATTAGTTGCTCTGTATTTAATCTCAGCCCTATGGAACTCCTAGGTTTTAGCTCAATGTTTTCGTTTTCCGGCTCATACGTTCTCATTGGTTCTATTTTCAGCCACATTAGGCAGCTGTTTTCAGTGACAAAGTTCTGATAAGCCCACTGTAAACTACCTGCCCAGCACTAAATGGTCAGCAGACAGACAAAGTTGCAGACTATGGTCTTCTCAGAAGTTAAAGACGAGTGAAAAAGAGCTATAAAGAAAGTGAGAACAGGACCTATAATTAGTTGTTGTATGCAAACATGCCTCCAAATGAATGTTAATATTCCCGTGTGTCTGTTGGATGTGTGAATTGACAGTTTTTAGGAAAAATTTTCGGCAAAACGTTAAAGGAAAAGTTCACTCAAAAAATTAATTTCAGTCAGTATCTACTCACCCCCATTCGGATGGGAAATCGAGTGAACTTCTGTAGTCCACAAAACATTTCTGGAGATTCAGCAAAACAGTGTTGCAGCATTCTCCTAAACAACAGAAGTAGATGGGGACCAGTTTTAAAACAGACAAAAACAAATGGCTCCATACAACTCATCTGGTGTAATCCAAGTCTCCAGAAGTCCTGAGATCCCAGATTGATTTGAAAAGACATTATTAACACACTCGATGCATGGTCGAGCTCATGCACCCACTCGTGCATTGGGTCTTTTAGCTTAGCAGATTTTAGCTTAAAAGAGTGTTAATAACATCTTTTCAAATCAGTTTGGCATCTGGGGTCTTCCAGAGACTTGCATTATGCCCAACAGTCTCAGCAGTAAGAAAAAAGTCCAAAAATAAAGAAATAAATAGAATGGTATTCTCTAGTCCCAAAATAGAAACTTGCTCTAGCTGTAATAACCGGATACAGAGGAAGAATACATAACCTAATTTGAAGAGGATGTATTAGTGGCAGGTGTCATTGTCTTAACTGATGAATTTGCAGTCAAGGTACTCATAAATTGTAGAAAGGTGTCCACATCTCATATAATTCTTCAGGTTTGTCTTTTACTATGAATGTATGTCCTAAACAACCATTTATATTGTAACAATCTGCATCTAGTGTTTATGGTTTGAGTTTGAGCCAAGAGGCATGCCTTCTCCCACTCTTCAACTGTGATGTCTATCTGAAGGTCATTCTTACAGGCAGATAAATAAGAGCCTGAGTATTCTTTTAAACCTGTTGAGAGCATGTTATAAAATATGGACAGTTGTCTCCTGCCATGTAAATGATTTACTGCATAATGTTCAATGTCAGAAAGTTGCACAGTAGTTTTAATTTGAGAATGCAGCACCGTTATGCTGTGAAGATCTTTTCATTGACATGGCGGTGAGTAGATCATGTCTGAATTTTCATTTTGTGTGAACTGTTCCTTTAATATGTCAATATATATTCTTTGATTGTACTGCTTGTTCTGCTGCCTCCAAATATCAAAACATCATGCCACCGATAATCACACCTAACTAGCGAATTAGGAAATGATCAGGAAAGTCAGACCCCGGCATTGTCTAATTGGAAGAAAATTCTGTATTCTTGGCTTTCAATGCCACATGGTATTTGTCCTTCGCATCATGATTGTGCTGCTCATTGCAGTAAGTGATGTTATCTCTATTGTTTTGCAGCTGATCTATGAGAGCTTTGCCAGGTACCTGGTGGAGCATAAAGGCTATGACAAGGACCTACTGAACCTAACCCCCGCTACTTGGGATTTCTGGTGAGTCAGCAGCAGCAGTTGCCCCAGGCTAGAGGTCAAATGAATACCTAGTTATCCTTTAGTGATATTAAGACTATATTCATCCAATACTTATGGTTTAAAACCTAGCCTTGGAATGACAATGTACAAACCTGCACTGTATCACGATAAACATGCTTCCTCCTTTCCTTTGTTGACTATTGTAGTTGAGCAATTTACCCAACCCGAATACAAATGCTTGACAGTTGCCAAAGAGAAAAAGAGTTACTGAAAGGACAATCAACAAAATAAAAAAAACATAAACATTACACTGCAATGTCACTCCATCAGGATCTGAAAGAATGCAAGCATTGCTGAAGTCTGTCTTTGTCATTTTACTATCCCTTTATGTTATATATTTAAGTTAATGCTAATTTAACTGAAACATACGTTGTCAAACCCTGTGAAGTTCTGCATATATCCAAGTGTCCACACACAGCTTAAATCACCTGGCAAAGTAACATAAAAGAAAAACTTGTTCAAATAGCTCTGGAGTTGTTTGAAAGGCTTATTTATTCAGTTCTATTGGAGCTGGGGTAGGCTACTAGTTTCCTTCTGCTTACAGTCTCTGTGCTAAGCGAAACTAAATCAAACATATCCCTGACCTATTTTATAGTCTGTCTCAACTGAACACACAGTCATACAATTGAGATACTCTAAATTTAACTAAATTTTGGTTCGGTGGCAAATCAGTACATTGCCAAAAATGTTTATCTGATTTTAACATTTTATGTCAGCTAAAATATGTGTATGTATAATATTCTGTGTCCAGCTTTAAAGGGCTAGTGGTGGATCTGGAAGATGGAAACCTTGTGAAGCTGGCTGAAGATGGAACTGTCTTGCGGTATGCTCTTGCTTGCATGAAATGTATTTGATCTGTGTCCCAAAACATGTCTTCAGTTCCTTTGCCATATTTTTATTGTTTATACAGAACTCTTATACTGGTATTATCAAAAAAGTATTTTTTCTTGCTTGATTAGAGCGACGCATGGAACCAATGACCTCAGCACAGAGGACATCATCAAACATTATGGTCCAAAAAGGGAGTGGAAGCACTTCAACAGCCTCAATACTTCCTTCACAAGATCTGGTATTATATATATATATATATATATATATGTATATGTATATGTATATGTATATATGTATATTCTATTCAATTCAATTCAAAGGGGCTTTATGTATACATATGTTTATATATATATATATATATATATATATATATGTATGTATATATATGTGTGTGTGTGTGTGTATGTATATAGTCATCTTTGTCACCGATGATATTTTCTCTCATGTAGGCTAATGTGTATTATCTTGGATTTTTTCTGGTCTTTGCAGCAAAATATTATTTCTATGACAACTACTTTGATCTACCTGGGGCTCTCCTTTGTGGAAGAGTTGTGGACATGTTGCATAAGGTAATATTTGGTAAGATATGGTACCATATTGTGGTTGAGATTTTAACAATCACATAGTAAAATGTAACTTTATGTTTTTGTGAATAGCGAGGAAATGAGGTGAATTCCGATTTTTGGAAAGACATGGTTGCTGCCATCGACCACAATTACAACACATCTGCATTCAAAGGTAGGCCTTTTAATCCAATTTTCAATCTTCTTGTCAAGGATCCATACTTTCAAGAAGAACAAAACGCACACACAGTACACAGAAGATATTTTTCCTTTTCAAACTAGAACTTTTATTCTGTGTTTTGGTCAGAAAGTGGTACATAACTTAACATAATCAATGGGACAGTTGTTTTGAAAAAGAAAATGCAGTTTGAATTTCTCATTCTGTGTTTTTCTGATCACAGTGCTTGTGAGAATGTGCAGATTCCTAATAACAGTACAACAGTTTTGTGTGTCTTTTGTATGTATATTACAGGAAAATTGTTAAACAACAGACATTAATAAAAACAAACACAAATAAAAGACATGCTGTAAATGTTACAGGCAGTTGTAAAGCACCACTTAAAATATCTTCCAATATAGTTTCATGTTTCTTAAGATTCCAAAGGCACACACATGGTGAACTGGGGGAAGGGATTAGTTTGAACCATGAATTTTAAAATTGTGCGACATATTTATATGTGTAAATAATAATTTGTTGGCAAATTGAAGGCTTTCTTGTTGTAAAGATTAGAATGAGGCAGTTAAACTTACAAAAAAATACAACCATTCTTTATTTCATCTACAATCTCAATTTGGAGTTTTCATTTATCTATTTCTCTGAGTAGTTCAATGTTTTGTAAGGTTTTGAGGTTTATTTGGATTTGTGAAATCACGTTGAGGCAATCAAGAACCCAGAGAAAGAGCAGTGAACATTATCTGCTGCAAATACACCATTACTCTCCTCATCAGGGACCTGGACATAGACTCTGTCACCGGCGTGCAGCATAAGAACAGTGCTGCCTGACATTTGATCCAGGAAGCCCTTGTTGTATTCATCATAGGTGAAAACAACTGGTTCCTCATTTCTGTAGAGGGCCACCAGGGCATTGGCTCCATTGACATGCATATGATAGCTGAAATAGTAGAGGCCTGGAATCTGGCAGGTAAACACACCAGTGTGTTCGTCGTAATGCTGCTCTCCATTGTACAGAACCTGGTTGAACTGGATAGGGGTTGCAGCTGGAGGGTAGGCCCTGGTCAGCACAGCACTGAAGGCGGACATGGGAGCCTTCATCATCTCATGAGACATCACAACCTCGTGGGACTTGATTGGCATACTCTTCTCATGGTGGTAAATCACCTCTCCTGGTGGGCCAGGCTGACCAGGAGGACCTGCTGGACCTGGAAGACCATCTTGACCTCTGGCACCTGGAATTCCAGGTGGACCATGAGGACCAGATATTCCCTTAGCTGTCAAGCCAGCTGGGCCAGGTGGGCCTGGAAGACCTGGATGGCCCTTAAATCCTTGGGAACCTGCTGCACCAGGGGGTCCACTTGGTCCCATGGGTCCTGGCCTTCCAGTCTCACCACTTTTTCCTGGTGCTCCTGAGGGGCCTGTGTGACCTTTTAATCCTGGGGCACCATTGGCACCTGGGAGTCCTGGGGACCCAGCATGGCCCTGTGAACCCTTTGGACCCTGAGCACCATTATGACCTGGAATTCCTGATGGACCTACTGCTCCAGGGGTACCTGGTTTTCCAGTGAAACCCTGAGCTCCCTGCTCACCTTTGGTTCCCCTTGGGCCTGGGGCACCTACCATACCAATGTCGCCTTTGGGTCCTTGTGGGCCTGCCTCACCCTGGAATCCTCTTGCACCCTGTGGACCAGCTGGTCCAATAGGACCAGCAGCACCTGGCTGACCAGTAAAACCAGTTGGGCCTGGCTCTCCTTTCTGACCAGTGGTTCCTGGAGTACCGGGGGATCCTCTACTACCTGGAATACCAGGTTCACCTGTTTTGCCAACACCTGGCATGCCAGGGGAGCCTGGCTGACCTGCAGGGCCTTGTGGACCTTTAGCCCCCATAGGTCCAGGCATACCTGGGGTACCATTCTGGCCTGGTTTCCCTGATGCTCCTGTGCCTGGAGCCCCTGTATGACCCTTTGGCCCTTGCATACCCATTGGCCCAGGACTACCATCTCTTCCTGGCATGCCAGACTTGCCTGGTTCTCCAGGATAGCCAGTGGCACCAGGTTTACCAACTCCAGGTTTGCCAGGCATACCAGATGGGCCCATTGGTCCAACTTGGCCTGGTGGTCCTTGAACCCCAGGAACTCCAATACCTCTCTCTCCTTTGGTGCCTGGAAGACCAGGAACACCAGGATGTCCCTTCAAACCAGTTTCTCCTCTTGGTCCCATTGCCCCAGGGATGCCAGATGGTCCAGGTTTTCCAACAGAAGAAAATCCAGCAGGTCCAGGTGTTCCATGTGCACCAGGTGCACCTCTGGCACCCATTGGGCCAGTTGCGCCAGGTGCACCTCTCTCACCTGGGATACCAGGGCCGCCTGGTTTTCCAGGGCCACCTGGGGAACCAGGTTTACCTGCTTGAGAGTAGCCAGGGGGCCCAGGAGGTCCTGGTGGGCCCTTTGCTCCAGGATGTCCTGTACCACTCTTTCCAGGAGGTCCAGCTGGTCCCATTGCTCCTGGCTCACCTGGAGGACCTGGAGGACCTTGAGGACCGTCTTGGCCTTTAACAGCTAGGGAATACATAAATGCAGACACAGGTTTTAAGGTGTTATTTAGGTCATCCGAAGCACATATCACAATGTCACAGGTATTTTTCCTCAGATCAAATTTATTCAGTTAAATGTTTATAGTTGTTATAAGTTAACTTTGTGTTGTACTGAACAATGAGGTTTAATTTAAAAAGGGTACTACACAGTATTCCTCATGGTCTTGTAGATGGATATAGAACATATACATATAAGTATACAATTGATACAGACATGAGTATCCTTAGTTCTCCCTTAGGAAATGACAAACAGAAATGGAGTGTATATGAGCAAGAAATTCCATCAATTTGAAGCATTTTGTTCCATATTCTTGATCTCCTTGTGCCTTCTCCTTTGTCCTTGAATAACCCAAGTTTTGGTATTCTCTATAAGACCACAACCTAACTTAAAAGACTACACCCTATGATTGTAGAGCGGGTTGTGGGGACAGCACTCCTTTTTTTCTCAGGTTAGTCTTCACAGCACGACTGGTCTGAGGTGATGTTCTCACCAAGCTTATGTCTGTTGGCTTTGGACAAACACACCAGCTCTGGTGCATTTCAGTTTCATTTGCCCGCACTATACTGCACCCTTCAATTTCCTGCATTGGACATGGCCCTGCATGTATATTTAGTGGTCTGCATGTTGTCAACGTCACCTCATTGCATTTCCTGCCATATAGCATAGAGTTTTATGGGTTAAATTAGTGCATACAAATGTGCTAAACTGGTATATAATATCAGTTTTTATTTTTTATTTTAAAGGAGAATAATTCTACCCTATAAAGCCAGCACATGGCAATGGAGACATTGTTTTTTCTCCAAATTTGTTATTATTATTATTATTATTATTATTATTTATTTTTTAAATGCCTTTATTGATGTTTTACATTAGATAGATGACAGGATATGAGGGGTCAAAGTAATTAAAAACAACACTTATGGCCAGTGTCCAAGGAACTCAGTGCCTAGCCTTGGCCAGAAGTTAAATCTGATTTGCATAGTGCAAATGTGACATTAAATGTGTCTATTTCTGTGTAAAGTCATGGGGAAAGATGGATATCTTGGATATTAAATTTTCAAATTTACCTATATATGATAAATCAGTAACTGTATTAAGAATATAGGAATAGTGATAAAAAGAATAAAAACTAAAAGAATAAATGGCAACAAAAAACTCTGATCTACCATGGCTTTAACTTTAAAAAGCAATGAACAGTTGAGTTCAGGAATTATAGTAATCTTTGAACTGTTAGGGTTAGAGCATCTTTGATAAGATTGCTATCACATTGCTTTCCATTGCATTCCATAATTCTGGATGCATCATTGCCAAAAGAGAAGTATCACCTGTCAAAGAATCAAATCCAATAGTGTTGGCCTCTCTTTTTGAACACTTGTTGTGTTTTGAGGAGAAAATGTTTTGACAGGGCTGTCATTTTCAAGCCACATGGAGCCATGCCTGAAACCTCACAAGGGATATTTGTGCCAGAACTGGACTCTTTGGCAGCCAGAAACACCACAAAGTGGAGGTGATGATACTGGCCGCAGTAGCTGACCCAGGACCGGAACCACTGCAAAGTAGTATTCTGCGTATATTCTGTGTAGTACTTTTGTTCATTTTATTCCTCCATTCTCAACTCGCCTTCAATAAACATCCTCTCAGTTGCAGTCTTTATCTGTAATTCTTCTCTTACTCATGGTCCTCTATCGTGAAAAATACCGACTTCATTATCTCAGCTACAGAGTTAAGATCCAGTAAATTTGCGGTGGGTTGTTTGTTAGATTTACTGTTTGAACTCCTGAGAGTGTTTCTGTGTAGTCTTTGTTTTGTTTTCAATTTCATGCTAATCGTGTGGTGTGATTTTAATCCCACAATACAGTTTGTCAGGGCATGCCTGCTACGTGGTAACATCTGTTTTGGAGATTTGTCAGATTTGAGCTCTTGTAGACTTTCTCTTCTATTTTTATGTGGAGGCACATAGTCAAACCACATCAGAACCACTTCAAAAACAAAACTGGAGAAATATATTCTCAACTGTCAAACAAAAAATTTGAATGATAGTTGGGATATAAATATAGTGTTTTACATCACTGCAATGACATCATGACTGCTGCTTAGGGTTATTCTATGATACATGGAAAAGTGACTTTTGATTTACTTTGATTCTTTCTGAAACCTTTATCTATCCAGAGCACAAGTGCTCTTCTACAGCTATACCCCACTTCACAGTTATATACAGCTATACACATTCACAGTAGTTCTGCCGGTCTGACTGCAACCTTCTTCACTAAGCCAATGAGAAATTGTGCCAGGCCTGCGGGATTGTGCACCGTGATGGCAGTTGATGCTGTAGGACTGTGTTATTCATGATTGTGGTTGACTCTGCCAATTTGCGATTATGATTGGAGAATTGTCATATCTCATATAAAAGGTATATAAAAGTTACGATCTTAATTTTATTTGACATTGGTCGAATTGTCCAGTTGTTTCAGGAGCAGTATGTCATATGACTCAGTTATATGAAATTGTAGGCTGTAACTCTAGTTCATTGATGGCTTAATGTTAATACATCTTTGGTGTGTGCCTGCTCCCTTCCATGTGTTCTAATTAGAAATCTGGAAGCGTATGTCCTATAAATTTCGCCAGAAGTGCAACGTGGTGCGTCATCTGGTGCTATTTTGCAGTTTAATTTGTCTAAATTTGTTTCAATTGTTGAGCTAAAGCAGATGGCTTATGGAACTGATACAGTCTGATAGCATTTTGCTGTGCAGCCTGCAGTGATTTAAACTGAACAATGGGCTTGGTTGTAGTTGAATTATTATACTAAACAAATTGATGCAGGAATCTTTGCTATTCCTAGTTATTTCCCCCAGATGATTTTGAACCATCTGTATTTGAGTTAATTGCTGCTTATGCCCTCATCACTAGAATGGTCATGATTGTTTTTGTGACTCACCATGACTCTTGACAGGGTAGGGAGCCTTGCTCACTTTTGGCACATGGTAGTACCTCTCAGGGGTGGCCTCAGCCAAAGCGAGGAGGACCAGGAGAACACTTGTTACCCTCAGGTCCATCTTGTGAAGCTAAACCTGCAGAGACAGAATCCATTCATGAGAGGAAGCATTGTTGCTGTATTTTTCTCCAGTGACAATCAGCAACCAAAAGACCAAATGAGAAAATCTCATGGCACCTGTGCTGTTGCACTTCACTTACACATGACAGTGAAAGTGAAGGTTGGTGCATTAGCTAATCTAACAGTAAGAGTGAGGAGATAGCTGCAAAAAAAAACTGAATACCATTTCTAAATCAGCAAGATCAACTTGAATTTAAAAAAAAAAAAAAAAATCAGTCAGTCTGTATCAGTTTTGGTCTCTTGAGGTGAGCAACTGCTGCAAAAAGTATTCACCTGTAACACCTCTGAGGATTTTTATTACTATGAAATCAAAAACTTGCATTTCCCCCCTAAAGTTTTTAGACAATGCATTCAAGCCTCTTCTCTCTCTACATCTTAATCTTTAGACTCAAAGGCACAAAGTCCCTCCAAGTGTAAACCTAGTCAAAGCACATGGCTCATTACACTTGTAATGCCAGCAGCCGTCAGTGCTCCACCAGCAATCCTCCCATCAGTGAGAGGCAGGCTGCAGCAGGGAATCCTCTGTGCACTATCCTGAAATCAGAAAAAATGACATCTTACCGGGAAGGTTTACGCTCCAAGAAACAGTGGGTGGGGGGGTCTGGAGGCTGCTGTCCTGGTGCTGTACTGTTATATCCTTAGTCGCGGAGTCTGCCTGTCTGAGTGGCAGCTGCTGCTTCCCAGGGCACTGGGCTCAAGGTATTTATACCCAGAACGGCTCCAGCATCGTGGAGGATCTACCTCGCATGGAAGGCCCTCCCTGCTCTGATGTCATCTTTAATGATGGGTGCCATGTCCTCAGGAGGGCTGTCACTTCAGGGTGACGGTCCTCCCTGTCTCCTCTCTCTTCATCTGGTTCTCTGACTGTGTGGAGCAGCAGCGAGGGGATTCCTGTCAATTCCCTCTGGGTGACATTTTTATTAGATAGTTTCTTGATTGATCTTGCTTGGGTGAGATACATTTGTGGCACGTGGTACAGCAGCTCTTGAAGTTAACATCCTTATGAAGTGTGTTTGCACTTTCTGACAGATGACTCAGGATTGTAACAGTCTGCCCTGGTGCCCATTTTTAGCCTGGATTTGCATTAGTAACTGCACAAACACAGCTAAAAACATCAGGTTATTGACCAAGTGGCCAGTGACAGGATGTTTTTCTGGAAAAAAAGACTGTGTAAGTCTGACAATATTTTCCTCCAGTCTGAAGACTCTGTACTGGTGAGACTGTGATACAGTGCATGCACCAGAGAGCTATTTTCTGACAGTTTCAGTTAAAAATGAAATACCACCAAGTTTTTAATGGATGCTGGAAGTTTGGGGATTTTTTGGGTTTGAAAGAGAGCAGGTAGTGTTCATTATTACCACCACCTTGATTTATGTTCAGATTGAAATTTCACACAATAAAGCCTATCATGTAGTTGGCAGGTTTATGTCTCTGTGATTTTTACAAACTGGTGTGTGGTGTGCCACAGTGATCCACAGTGCACTTTTAAGACACCAGGAGGCAGGAGTGAGTTTTGGTTCTAAGTTGCTATCTGCTTCATCCTCTGAGTCTGCAGCTGAGATTCACTGAGTTGCAGTAGTAGAGGAACTTGGAACAAAGCCATAGTTGGACTGGAGGGCTTACAGTTGTAAATGTGTGCATACATGTCATCCTCTCATCAAGGGGTTTTATACACTCAAATAATAAAAGTAGCTCTAAAGTAACAGGTAGTGTAGTACTGTGTTAACATTTGACAGAAACATAACTCTCTGGCATTCAGAGATGTAGGAGTGTATCGCCTTTCACTAAAATCATATATCGTACTAAAATAATGATTTTGATTGATTGTGATATTGTTAATTTAAAGTTTTGTAGAAAGATATGTATCAATATCACAATGAAGTTGTTCTTATATTGCTGTACATGTACTGTTGTGTATGTTTCAGATGTTCATCTGAAATGGTAAAATAAGTACAAATACATAAAATATGGGCAGTGTTGAGTCACTCAAAAAAAAGGAATAGATTCGACATTAGTTATTACTTTTATAAAAAGAAATGCATTTCTTTATTTAGTTACTTTCTGTAGAATGTAACTTGTTACACTTCTCATCAATTTACTTTTGTGTTACTCCACAACATCAACTGAGATGCACTGTCACGTAATTACCATTAAGAATATGTTAAACATACATATGCCTACATATCAGCCCTATTCTAATAAGGACAGACACAGTTTCTTTAATGCTCTGTAATAACTAATAAAAATGTTGTGTGCAGTAACGGCCTCAAAATAAAACAATATTAATATATAAAACATCATAACAGAGGGTGGCTTCCTAACAGCCTAGGACAAACATTAATTGCCTCACTCGAGTAGCTTGCTCACCAAACCATGACTTTATAGTTGACCAATCCATCTTATTTGACATGTTTATCACTAGAATAGTGGTTATCTCATGAGGAAGAGTCTCTTAAATCATCTGATCCTCCTAAGTCAGCACTGGCCAGGCTGAAGAGCATCTCCACAGCGTTGCTGTTGCTGGAAATCAGGAGAGGTCAGGCATTCATTGCACAATGTTTAATGATTTTTTTTCTATCTGTCCAATATGCAGATAATTGTTGAATTTATGTATCGAAAGTAACAACATATTTGTTTGATTGGTAACTGTATTGTGATTACTGCAGTTGGGAACAACAGTTGCCTTATAGACAAATGTAATGTGATTACAGTAATGTGTTACCTCCAACATTCAATATGTACCATATTCAATGCTGGACACATTACCTTGGAAAGCATAGATTTTTAAAAAACCTGATATTTATTCTGCAGTACCCACATTCAGTCAAACGTATCTCCAGACACTGGAGATATTTCTATGTTATAATGGGTCAAAAGAAATCTATTTATATGGTGAGACTACTGTTTCTTATGCAGATAAACGTCTCAAAATAAGATGACACTGTAGTGATCTATAGGAGAGACATCCACATCACAGCAACAAGAGAAACAGGCTAGGAGCAAGAGACAGATAAAATAACTGTTAAACATGAATGATATTAACAAAACAGAATAATTCTTGAGAGTAAGTCTTGACGTCTGAATGTGAGATCATGTATATTGCATTGCAAGAAGGATTTAACATTGTGATTGTCACCAACCTCACATCACCAGTATATAACAGCCCTGCTTGGCCAAGCCACTGTATAATATATCTCTGGTTTTGCAAAAGCTTTTCCTTCCTTCTCCCATATCATTTAAACTGCCAGCGTCACAGTGGCCACAGCTGAGTGCTCAGAGAGCCATGGGCATCTTTGGTAAACTCTTTGAATGAAATGACAGAGTAGTGTGTGGGTGGAGTCGGCATTTAACAACTTTGTAAGCTGCAGATATGCCACTGCATCTCACCATGAAAGTGGCTATGACCGCAGAGAGGCAGGCTGCTTTTCAATTCATTTGGGATTTTTTTTCGTTTTGTTTTGGCGTGTCAGAATTAATGCCTCCCATCTAAATCAGTCCACTGTGAGGTTTAATGTAAAGGGCTACTTAGATTCTGGGTAAGCTCTGTATGGCAATAAATACTCACAGTGCATAACATGTAATTGGGATGGGAGATGTACTGTATGGAATGTAGTACAGACAGAGCATGATATTGAGCTCTGCTCAGAGTTTTCAGACACGTGGCAAGGTGGGTGGTATTTCTGGGAAGGGTCTGCTGTAACCATTGTTTTGCCCCTCCAAACATCTTAACTTGCTGCTGCTGTACTCCAGACGTGACTTAATGCTCCTGCAGTGGCTTTAATTAACTCTGTAATTGACAGGGATTGTCCCCCTACATACACAGCCTCTGTTTTCCTCATTATCTTCAAACAATGTGCTTAAGTCACATTTGTGTGTATTTTGTACGCTGGTCATCTGTGGAGACGAGATCAAACATGATCTTTGTTTTTCTGAACTGAGCTGTATTTTCAACTTGAATAATACTGATACTTTTGTTTTTCTTTTACTTAGGTTAGTAGTTTGATAGTTTAATAACAGTGATCATTTGATACCAGAATTTTGGAACAAATACCAAAACAATAATTTTTCAGACGCTCCCTTTACTACTTTCACACAGGAAAAAAAACTTCACTAAAGGCCCTGACGTACCAATATAACATCATCATAACATATAACTAGCTGCGATGAAGGTCAACTGCTGCATTGCCTCACTTCTCCTGTTTCTCATCCAAAAAGCTGCACTGAACACATGTCAAAGACTACAGCTGGCAGCCAACAAGCTTGTACGTTCTGTGTCTGTGTGAAAGGAAATACCCCTGTGCGGACATACAAACCGTTGTTTGATTTAGCAGCATTTTTTGATACCATTTTCGCTAATATAGCTGCTTCTAATTAAGAATATGTCAGATTTAAAGTTGCAATTGGCACTGGCAGGCAGGGGAGAAATATAAGGAGAAACCATGCTAAATTGGGCGAAATCACAGCTACTACAGTGACAGGCTTTTAAGGGGCTTTCCCTTTTTTTTCCATCATTCTTTTCGTGCACTGATCCTCTTACCTGAACATCCAATCAGAATGATTTCACTCACCAACAAGCCACCGATGATTCTACATGCTGATTTTACCAAAAAAGCCTCCGACAAGGGCTGTGTTGTTCCAATGATGTGGGACACACCGCACCAACTAGGGCCACAGACACTCACTGATGGCCCTGAAAGATGCTCAACAGCCGACCGTTTGCCTTTTGTGTCTGGGCCTTTACACACTTGCATCTGAAATCTTTCTTTAATGTAAATGTGTACAATCAGCATTCACTCCCACATCAAATGATCCTGCAGTAGTCATGGTTTGATGATGGGTGATGGAAACACTACGCCCAGGTGGCCACGCTATTTTTTTGTTTATGGTATGAAGGTAAGGACATTGTTGTTTACATAGTTTTCCATTTGGTTAGGATTGCTTAAACCTTCAGGAATTTATTTTCCTGCAGGAATTTATTTTCCTTCCAATGTAGCAGGCTGTAAATACAAAACTGTAATACTGTTAGCATAATATAAAGTAGATATGGTTAACGTTTTAGCAAACAAGTGCTCAGTTTTGCTCTAGTCAATTAAGAGAAACATCAGTATTTATGTGGAGTGACATTTGTGTTCGCCTGATGAATGTACGCCCCATAATCTAACAAACAACAAAATACTCAGTCCACTTGGGTTTATGACCATTGTTCTCCTGTCCTGCAAGCTCAATTAGAGACTACACAAAAAACGCAGGGGATCAGTGTCAGCCAGCTCAAGTTATTAGTTAAACTCAAACACCTCTTAATCTCTAGAATAATTTTTTACTCATGGTGTAAGGATGAAGAGTCTGAACAGAACGATGTTAGTCAATCAGTTAACATGCACATTGGTAAAAACGTCTTGTCCATCCTATAGCTGTGTCTGTGAGCTTGCTCTGATTTTACCAATGTTTAATCTGACCCGACTGAATGCACCTACTGCTGTTTGGCAGTAACGTCAGCTACAGGAATCCATGCATGAATTGTTTTTATGTGTGTCTTGATGACCACATAATTCCAATGCTTGTTTCTGGTTTGGATTTACAATACAGATTTTATTCTCTGTATTTTTTACACCTTGCTTTATATTTTTCTGCTGTTGGACTGTCTTGTCTCCATTTGGTCCCTGATATTTAAGGGCTATGGTGCCTGAGAGAAAAGAGGAAATAATTGCAGGCTGATGTGCCTCCGCCAGCATGGAAGAGTGGAAAGCAGGAGTTAAAGATAGAGTGTTTAAGCTGGGAAGTGACGGTGGCTCAGATTTAACGTTTTAATAAACCAAATGTGCCACTAAGAGGCACTTAGAGCTTTATGAATGGAAGGACTGAAGCTGGACCTCCTGGCTGAATGTTAGCTGCAATTACAGAGACGTAAAGACAAAAATCATGGTTGGAGGCTAGCTGTAATTCAGAATAACAACCAAAGGCCTTCACTGCTTCCCTCTGGATTTTCTTTTCTTTTTTTAATCTTGACAGAATCTTGCCCAAGTCATTATGGAATTATGGAAAGGCAGATCTCATGTCAAAGAGGAATTAAAGCCAGAGACGGTAAATTTCTTGGTTACCAAATCAGATTGTACTCTCATTTTAGGATTTATTTTAGGAGCAGGTAATGGGTTACTTTAAAACCAATTATTTTAATCAAAGCTGAGTAAGTGCTATAATGACCCGTACTTTCTTTTTTTACTGTACCTTGCAGACCAGCTTATAATCAGCAGCTTTTACAAGGATGGTGTTGCAATCTGTCTATCCCAGCACCTGAGGAAGGAAGATTTTTAATGCTATTACACAATTGCATATTTTGGTCTTTGAAACATTATGATATATTGCACATATATTCTATGTCGCCTGTTGTGAATAAAAAGGCAATGGCAAAAAAGTTTCGGTACTGTAGGTTTAGTAATTTCCTGGAAAACATAGATTACTGTACAAAAACACAACTTGATGACTTAATTCACTGATTTGGATGAAACTGGATCATATTTTATGAAGACAATGTTTTTTGGTCATTCCTCATCTGTCCTCCAGCTGCTCTGCGTCAACTCTGGACAAATAGCTTTACTTTGCAAAAGTAAATGCTAACTAGAGCTAACCAACAGCCTACCAACAACACCGGGAACAGGGCAATATGCATCCTTAAAGAACAACAGAGGCCATATACAGTATGTGATTCATGGAGTTTCCTGGTGGACAAATACCAGTAGCTTTGTTACTAAAGTAACTGCTAACTAACTGCCCCTACATGTAAATACCGTTAGGCTGTTGGCTTGTTCAGCCATGCAGCTAAGTTCATCCTATTTACTGACTCAGCCCCAAGGTGCTCCTTAACTGCCTGTTATTACAGGAAACATGTAACTATGCTGAATTAAATGGCACTCCACAACACAATTTCAAATATCAGAAATCTTAATTTACTATCAAGAAAACTGTTGAGTTTACATTAAACTGTATATAGAGTAGTGAATGTGAACAAAGAAGAGATTTCAGACAGTCATGGTGTAAGTAAACTCATGGTGTCAGTGAACTTCTAATTAGGGTTGGATAGCTAACATTGCCTGTGTTAGCTTGCTGGCTAAAATGCTTTAGCTACAACAACATATGAATGATTACAAATACCTGCACATCTTCATGTAGTTTAATTAATGCTGAATGAATTTCAGTAAATGGATGTGGTGAGGAAAAGGAAAAGGAAATGTTGTGGGGGTAAAGAAGAACAGAAAAATTATTAAATGTATGCTGTGAATCCAAGTTGGCCTGCTCCACGATTGGTAACAAATTTACAGTATGTAACATTGTATTCTAGATGTATTATATTCTAGATTCTAGATCCCACTCCTTCCATAAACAGTTGACATACACCTTTTACCATCTACTTCTTTGGTTTCTACACAGAAAACTTCATACTCTCTTACACTCCTGTTGTGTCTGTTGCATCAGACATTTGTTGTTGTACGGTATGTCCCCCTCGTGTTCCTTCACGTGGTCCTCCAGTGTCTCACAGAGGACTCAGTCCTGCCTAATGACTGAGACTGTGGAGGTGGGGTTAGTGGTGAAAAAAGGTGTTAAAGGCCAAACCCAACATCTTAAAACAGCTCTGATGCCATTATGTTTATGTTTTTCTGAAAGGCTCACCAGTGTTTACCAAATTGCGGAGAGCTCAAAATAATTATGGTGCTAAAATCCAAAAATGGAGAGAGCAGCTCCTGCAGACACCATAGGAAAACATATTTAAGAGCCATTTGCATTTTTTTATCACCTCCGCCAAGGAGGTTATGATTTCAGCTCGGTTTTTATTTCTTTTTGTCAGCAGGATAGCAGAATATATACTGGCCCAATTTTCATGAAACTTGGTGAAAGGGTAGATACCGCCAAGCAAGAACCGCACCAATCTTTGGAGTCGATTCGAATCACTGGGGCAGATGCAAAAGTTATTTTTCACTCATTAACATTGTGAGATAGGGTATTTGGCATTGGGAGCTGCTCACTGACGACTCTTGTTCAGCGACTTCACCAAGTCGCACAGTACACACCCACTGAGCTGAGGAGCAAGAGAGAGCACTGGCAGCAATGGCCGAGAGGCAGCTGGGAATAACAGGGTGTGGAGCCAGAACATTTTCACATCTTACTGTTGAAAGGTTTATTTTGACCACACCAGAGTTGTTGATTGTTGGAACAGTGGAAAGACTTGCCAGTTTTGGTAGGTATTATATTGTTCAACACACTCACACAGGTGATTACATTGACATTGTCAAACCCTAACTGGAACCAGGTGTCTCCCAGGAATGCATTCAGATTTTGCTAATGCTTTACTTAAATTACAATTAATTAAACTATGAGGTCATATCGGAGAGAGAAAGATTAACAGTAGTCTGTATAATAACTTTTATCAACACCATAATAATACTCATGGTTTTGAGATATAATTATAATCTTACACTTACATTTAGACTTGATTCTGTCAACTAAATCTAAGATGACAAACATTCACGGTTTGCTCTGAGTTAGGAGAGCAGGTGGATCATCAGTCCTGTACCACATACAATCCTCACTAAAATCAATTAAAAATAAATGTAAATGGACATATATACTGTTTACAAGTATATCATCCACAAAGCTCATGGCAGCGTTGTATTAATTAAAGCAATAGTCAACAGATTAGGGAAAAGTAAGTTCAAAATTGACTTGAATTTCATTTTGCTTTTTGTGAAATTCATCATCAACTGAAATCAAAACATAGACAGTGAAAGTTCAGACAATTTTATGCACTCTTCTTATGTGAACCAAACCTACCTAAAGCAAAGCAGGTGTAGTAGTTGCCATGAATATTTCCCTGCAACTTGTGCATCCATGCAACATTGACATATGAACCAGGCTTGTGTTGTCCACAGTGTTCTTGAGTGTGTTCAAGCACAGCCTACATTGTGATTGCATGGCCAAAGACTAAAACAAGCAACCACAAGCTACTGCTGTGTGTATCCTCAAATGTTACTATCATAAACCTCTTCAAAAAGAATTGCCAGTAAATGTTTGTTGATTTTGTAGTGGAAGCATTCATCGTGTCGGAAAGATTGATAACTGATCATTTAAAGCACAAACATTTTAATGAAAGCAGAATAAACAGACAAGGATATCTTGTTCTTTATCGGTTTCCAACAGTATCATTCACCATATTCAGGGTTAAGATATCAACTTCAAAACTCCTTAAACTCTTGTTGTTTAATGGCACTTGAAAAGCCACTTTTAGATGCATTCCTGCCTCTTACTTACTTACATACTTCCTTACTTTGTACTTTGACTTTCAGAGGTACGGTGCCTATAAAAAATATTCACCCCCTTGGATGTTTTCCCCTTTTATTGCTTTTGCAAATGGAATCATGGTCAATATTATTTGGCTTTTTTGACAAGAATTTACAAAAAATAACTTTTCTACAAAGTAATGTCAATTAATTTTAAAAATATATTATCGAAAATAAATGATTGCATTAATATTCACCCCCTTTAAAGTGACTGACCTAATTCAAGAGAGGTCCAGCCAATTGGTGCTAGTAGTCTCACAATTAGTGAAATGGAGATCATCTGAGTGCAGTGAATGTGTCTCAAGTGATTGTAGTACAAAGACACCTGTGTCTGCTAGATCCAGTCACTGGTTGATCACTACTCCTAGCACCTCTGTGAAAAGGTTTTTTTGAAAAGTATGTCAGGGGATGGATACAAAAACATTTCCAAGTCACTGAACATCCCCTAGAGTACAGTTAAATCCATCATTAAGAAATAGAAGGAATCTAGCACATGTGTAAATCTGCCTAGAGCAGGCCGTCCTCACAAACTGAGTGACCATGCAAGAAGTAGACTAGTGAGGGAGGCCACCAAGACATCTATGACTACTCTGAAGGAGTTAAAAACTTCAGCAGCTGAGATGGGAGAGACTCTGCATACAACAACTGTTGCCCTGGTTCTTCCTCAGTCAAAGCTTTATGAGAGAGTGGCAAAGAGAAAGCAACTGTTGAAGAAAGCTCATTAAATCTCAACTAAAGACGTGGGAGACTCCAAGGTCAACTGAAGACACTATGTTTGGCGGATCACCACAAACACACCATCCCCAACATGAAGCATGGTGGTGGTAGCATCATGCTGTGGGGATGCTTCTCAGCAGCAGGCAGGTAGAGAGTAAAATGAATGCAGCAGAAAATATGGAAACCCTGGAGGACAACCTGATTCAGTCTGCAAGAGACTCTAGGACTTGGGAGAAGATTTGTTTTCCAGCAAGACAGTGACCTGAAGCAAACAGCGAAAGCTACACAGAAATGGTTTAAAGACCGGGTGAATGTCCTGGAGTGGCCAAGTCAAAGTCCAGACCTCAATCCAATAGAGAATTTGTCACTGGACTTGAAAAGGGCTGTTCACGCCCGATCCCCGTGCAACCTGACAGAGCTTGAGCAGTTTTGCAAAGAAGAATGGAGTAAAATTGCAGAGTCTAGATGTGCAAGCCTGATTGAGACCTATCCACAAAGATGATCACTGATGACCAGAGTGATCGCGGCCAAAGGTGCATCCACTAAATACTGACTTGAGGGGGGGAATACTTATACAGTCAGTTATTTTACATGATATATTTTTTATTTATTACTTTCTTTTTTGTAAATTCTTCTCAAAAAAGCTCAATTATATTGACCATGATTCCATTTATAAAAGCAGTAAAAGGGGAAAACATCCAGGGGGGTATATACTTTCTATAGGCACTGTATCCTTTATATGACCGCATGCTCCAAACCGTGATGTCCATACCATGATGGTTCGGGATGAATACATGCTGAGTTACCCCCCCATAAGGAACTGATACACTTTCATTTCATTTGAAGTGGCGATTCCATCCATTCAGCTTAGGGTAAGGCAATGTCTACCAAAACTGGCAGTTGACAATTTTTATTGTGAAACAACCTGATGGGCAATGATATTCTTGTTACTTGCTGTCGCCATACACTACCTCTAACTGTCTCACCCAGCTGAGAAACCTGCCTCCCGTCACCACCAACATACACTACCAGTCAAAAGTTTGGACACACCTTCTTATTCAATGGTTTTACTTTATTTTTAAAATTATTTTCTACATTCTAGATTAATACTGAATACATCCAAACTAAGAAAGAACACATATGGAATTATGTAGTAGACAAAAAAGTGTTAAACAAACCAGAATATGATTAATATTTTATATTCTTCAAAGTAGCCACCTTTTGCCTTGATGGCAGCTTTGCACACTTCTGGCATTCTCTCATTCAGATTCATGAGGTAGTCACCTGGAATGTTTTCAATTAACAGGTGTGCCTCGTCAAGAGTTACTAGGTGGAATTTCTTGCCTTCTTAATGTGTTTGAGACCATCAGTTGTGTTGTGCAGAGCTAGGGTTTGTACACAGTTCAATACAGTGAATAGCGCTATTCGACTACTGTTCTAATCCATATTATGGCAAGAACATGACAGTCCATCATTACTTTAAGACATGAAGGTCAGTCAGTCTGGAAAATATCAAGAACTTTGAATGTATCCTCAAGTGCAGTCGCAAAAACCATCAAACACATGATGAAACTGGCTCTCATGAGTGCCACCCCAGGAAAGGAAGACCAAGAGTTACCTCTGCTGCAGAGGATAAGTTCATTAGTTACCAGACTCAGAAACCGCAAATTAACAGCACCTCAGATTAGAGCCCATATAAATTCTTCACAGAGTTCAAGTAGCAGACACATCTCAACATCAACTGTTCAGAGGAGTGAATCAGGCTTTCATGGTCGAATTGCTGCAAAGAAGCCACTACTGAGGAAGAACAAGAAGAAGAAGAGAAGTGCTTGGGCCAAGAAACACAAGGGATGGACATAAGACCAGTGGAAATCTGTACGTTGGTCTGAGATTTTTGGTTCCACCCGCTGTGTCTTTGTGTGATGCAGAAAAGGTAAGAGGATGGTTTCTACATGTGTGGTTCCCACCATGAAGCATGGAGGAGGAGGTGTGATGGTGTGGGGGTGCTTTGCTGATGACACTGTTGGTGATTTATTAAAAATTCAAGGCACACTTAACCAACATGGCTACCACAGCATTCTGCAGCGACATGCCACCCCATCTGGTTTGCACTTAGTGGGATCATCATTTGTTTTTCAACTGGACAATGACACACCTCCAGGCTTTGTAAGGGCTATCTGACAAAGAAGGAGAGTGATGGAGTGCTGCGTCAGATGACCTGGGTTCCACAATCACCTGACCTAAACCAAATTGAGATGGTTTGGGATGAGTTGGAGCGCAGAGTGAAGGCAAAGCAGCCAACAAGTGGTCAACACCTCTGGGAACTCCTTCAAGACTGTTGGAAAACCATTCCAGGTGACTAGCTCATGAATCTGATTGAGAGAATGCCAGAAGTGTGCAAAGCTGTCATCAAAGCAAAAGGTGGTTACTTTGAAGAAGATGTTTACTGCATAATTCCATATGTGTTCCTTCATAGTTCGGATGTCTTTAGTATTGCTCTACAATGTAGAAAATAATAAAAATAAAGAAAAACCATTGAATGAGAAGGTGTGTCCAAATGTTTGACTGGTAGTGTACATCCCTGTGTCGGGTTAAAAGGCTCTCCATCACGTCTGTAACTTAGCTCAATTCAGCCTCAGACGCTTGAATCAAAGTTAGTCCACTGCCTATGCTGAGGAAGCTAAGCTCAAAGTTAGTCCACTACCTACGCTGTGGAAGCTTAGCGAAGAAAGCACATGTAACAACGACACGATTGAGAGAAACAGTGGCCACAGTGGTCCAAAGAAAAGACAAAAACAATGTAACCGAGCATCTTGGGCTCTCCTAACTGGCAGTTCTAATAGGAAAATAATAAATGGGACATTGAGACATCAACAACAAACTTCTTTTCATTTTCTCTCTCCAACATGTCACAAACAACAACAACTCCTGCCTTATGGCATCTCTGAGGGGACACTACTTTTTTGTGCTCTCTGTTGGGACGCCTTATAAATCACAATATTATGATCGTACAGGGCTCAGTAGTCAGTGACTGTCAGACATCATCACCCATTGGCTCAACCCTAGTTCAGCTGTCACCCGGCAATGGCTTATGTTCATACCTGCCAGTCTTCTTTTTATCAACTTTTATCCATGCATAGAACCATAGCTGCTGCAGTTGTGTCAAATGTGCTGACTGTCTTGCAAAGAAGGATGAAGAAGCATTATCGGATAAAATGCCCACTGATTTGACACATTTGTGGTTTTTGGCTATATTAATAAAATTGACCTGACATTTATTAGTGCAGCAAGGATTTTTTTTTTTTTTAATAGAGGACTGAACCTTCTCATAGCCATAAATAGTCTCACTTGAACCCTTCACTTGTTGTCTGTTTGTTTTTGACGAACATACTAACATTGAACTCAGGCCTTGGTGTACAAATATGTGCTTCAATACATCTTTATGGTATTGTGAAACCAGTGCTGATCAGCGCCGGTGGCCTGTGTCCTAACTATACTGGAATCTCTGTGGATTTTCTTCGCCAGGCTTCTCTTCTTGCTCAGGTCTGTTGTTGTTTTTGTCGGTCTAGATTTTATTTTAGGTGTTGGGCTGGGAAGGATCCCCGAGAACCATTCTTAGTATGGTGGGAAGAATGTGTAAGGAAGCTCAATAGCCCTTAGCTCTTTTTCCCCTCCAATCCTAAGAAAACCCAGCATCCCTCAGTGGAAATGAATAAGGAGCAAGTCACGAATAGCATTTATCTCACGAGCAGTATAAATATCTCTGGTTTGATTTTTACCACAGCTGATGAATAGATACTACAAATGGACCTGAATTTGGATGTAGTAAAAGCTATTAAATCCATTAAAGTGGCTGAAATTAGACTTAATATGTACTCTGAGGGTAACTATTCAAAATTTGCTGAGAAGTGTTTGTCTTGTTATTTAAGGTCCTGCATCACAGAACTACATCTTTTTTTATCAGAGCTGTTGTGAAATATTTAAAATAGTTCCACACTCCCTCTGTAGCTTTTGGCTGCAGTCAGTTAGACTATTAAAAAAAACAGTGAGGCTGTGAAAGAATGATAGAAAGCTCAGGCAGTGCGGTCTTTTAGCTGGGCTGAGACATGTAAACACAGTCTGAAGGTTCCTGCTCTTCCCAAAATGGGGGCTTCCAAAAGTTACTGCTGGACAGCTTTATGGCCTTGAGAATTGATGCTGTTGACACCAACACTTAATTTGCATGGAATTGTGCCTAAATTCTCTTCCGTGTGCTGCACTTTTGTGGAAAACAGTGGAAATGGAACAAAGATCAAACAGGCAAGACTGGCAAAAAACAGTTTGCACTCACTTTTTTAACTCTGGAACTAAAAGCTAAAGACTAAGGCTTTAGTATGCTTGAGATGAACTAGCTTGTATGAGGTGACGTCTGACCACGTCTAAAGGTAAGGGTATACCAATCCTGAATTGCCACATTTAAAGGCGGGGTGAATAGCTTGTCATTATAGCTTTCTTCTGGTTCCAGTCTTTTTCCAAGAACTCTGTGTCACATCTTGGTAGTCTCAGTGCAATGCATTTTATAAATGGAGATAAGGGCAAACACTCGTCAGACAGTCTTCAAAGGCATTCACAGTTTTGTACAAGGTTTTAGTTGACTTGAAAAATGACTGAAGTAGTGATGTGAAGAATAAGAAAGAGCTTCTGAAAATTAAAAGTTCAAATCCTGGCTGAGGCCCTGACCTCCATACACCCTGTGGGCAGGTATAGACGCACTCCATTTTAAAGATGGGGTTGGTAAAATTGTAGAAAATAGCAAGTGCGAGCTAAGTATCCAACTGAAAAAATCCCACCTCCCCTCTTCAGGCCTCCTTCCAGAGCCACCCCTTTCAAAACACATAAATGCACACCACCTGACTACACTGACTGCTCTGCAGCTCTCGCTGGCCAGCTTGGAAGACATGTGGTACTGGCTATTGTCTACGCTCTCTTAGCTTTTTTAATTCAATGAATATATTGATAAACAACTCTGTTCAATACCACAGTCATGTAAATACAGAGGGGCTGTGTACTGTGAGTGCAGCACATGGTTGTCATCACTAACCATTTCCAAGTTATGTTGCCTCATGTCTCATACCTAACATTATCATGAAGAATGTCAACAACTATCGTTAATACTCGCTGCTGTCAAGCTACCATGTTAGTATTGGGAAATTTTGCCTGCACTTTCTTTCATTCTTGTGTAACTACCTTGCTTATAGCTTTGGCTATAAATCTGCAAAGCCTTTGAAAACTCCATTCATGCACAATGAGAGCATGGGCAGGGCATGTGCAGGCAGGCAGGTATGTAAGTAGACAGGCAGGTAGCCTGTCCAGTCATTTAATACAGGCCGGATGAGCCAATTGGATTGGCTGGTTGGAGACCTGCAACAGCCGCGGATACTGGATGTTTTAGTCATCTTTCATCTTTTTGTAAGAGCATTTCATTACACAAATACAAATATATACAAATATGACAAAACTGTTTCTGGCATAACTTACTCACTAACCAACCCTAGCCAGTTACACAATTATTTATAAAAAATAAATATCACTGTAGTTTGCGGATTTGTCCACTAAGGCGAATTAAATCAGCACAAAGCTTTCAGGTAGAGTCACATTTTGGTGAACTTTGACATGGAAATTCACATTGCTGAAAAATGGCAAGCCATCTTGAAAGTGCTAACCTTTGAGATGAAGTGCAAAATGGAGGAAGCCATTATTTTGTCATATTAGCTGTGTTGCAGCAATCTGGTTATGTACTGAAACTTGTAAACATCCACTTGAGTATACTGTTAAAATCATTGAAAAGTGGCATGATTTCCAGTCATTCATGAGAGATTCAGCTGTTAGCTATCTAGCTAACTAGCTAGAACCCCTGTCTACACAGAACTTTTCAATTGTTATGCTTACATTGGCCTGATGGAGTGGATGCACTTAAGTGTGGCTCCCTACACCATTAGTGTAACAGCTTGTGTTGACTGGTACTTAAGGTGCACAAGTGAGACCTGGAGCATCTTTTAGGTTTTTCAGTAGTCTGTCTGGTTAATGCTCATTGTACTATTATGATTAAGGTCTATTTTATTTGGACTTGCATACATTGTAATGCTGCCAGTCTTCCCTTATATCCTATTCGAATTTCAGGTGCCTATAGGTACCTTATTAAAAATAATAAGGTACCTATACACTGCGTACAAAGGTTTATGAATTGCCAGTACAACTACCAGCATTTGGGGTGTTAAACATTCTGGGTATTCCAACACCACCAATAAACATTAAAGTGATAGCGTTCCACTGGTATGCCCTGCGATGAGGAGGGAGGAGTCACTCTCTGATATTGTAACATTAGACTATAATATTCACACATTGAATGTGAGGTTGTGATTCAGATTACTTTATTGTTCATCTGATGTGACAAAAGCATCTAATTTTGTACATGTTTGGACCAGAAACCTCATACCAGAGACAGAAAAGCCCATTCGTGGGAGCAGATTGGCATGACACTGAATGTTGCTCGTTAATGTTATCTTTATCACCTTACAAGTTGTATGCCTGTTGTTAGCTGAAAAGTCAACCCTGTGTTAACGTAGCATTGTGTTAGCTACCTAACTAATGTCAACTAAAGCTCACATTAAGCTTTAGTAAGGTTTTACTTCATGAAGAGTGCCCCTGTCTGAGACCTTACACTCCTGCACCATTTCTCGAATAGCCAGTCAGTCCCATGAAAGATTTGACTCAGTCCCCTGTATCATGCAGGGGGCTGCCTACAGAAATGTAATGGCCACTGGTTAGGTGACCTGAACCACCCCTCCTCTAGACTATAATTACTGAGAGGACATTAAGGTCACATTCACTGAAACTTTGAGAAAGAAAATCAAAACAGTTTTTCTTTGTGTAAGCCATGTGGACAACACACAGTTAATGTGATGCACGCTTGAAGGGCTGCTACTTAGAGTGATGGGAGTAGTGAAAATAATTTCACCCTGAACAACTGGATTTGGTGTTACATGACATCAAAAGTATATGAGCGTTGTATTTGCAATATGCACGTGTGATTCAGCTGTTAGGTCGAAGCTAGCGAATGTCTTCGAGCATAGGCGGAGCAACTAAGGAAAAATAACGGCTAATTTTCTCAGTAAACGAGGGGACAGCCTTGCTGAAGGGACATGTGCACTGTTTTTATGGTAATCCAGCAAATCCAAAATAAGATGGCTTTAAAGTCAGCACTTTCATTTCAAACATGGTATTAAGCTGCAAAAATACCAAAATGCTCTCATCAAATCCACCACGTCTCCGACCACTCATTCACCTCAGCGTCCACTGCTAAATTGACTGCTGAATTTGTGTAGCTCCACATGTCCTGAGCTGTCTGATAGCCTGCTGCTTTCTGGATGCAACAAGGCTCCTTTAACCATAAAGCTGTGGTCTGATGTTTGATTCTCCTCTTTGACAACAAAATCTCTTTGCAATTTTGTCCCAATTTCCCCAAATCTCTGTCTTAAAGGCAGCACACTTTTCTAGAGACAGCTTATCAACCAGCAGTCGGCATTTTCTATATATTGTGACTCAACTTTGCTACTTTACATGTGGCACTAGTGTGTTGACATAGCAACTGTGTCTATGTTTTTACAGCTTCATAAAGAGTTAAGTAAGACGATGAAGTCATCCATGCCACAAGCCCTTCGGCTTAAATTAGCGTGGAAAGTGGCAAGTTGAGTTAATTTGATGTCTTTGTTTGCAGTTAAATGTGCCCGCACCAGTGGCTTTGAAATAAGACAAACATTCTCTCCATGAGGTATGAATGATTGCCATGTGTTATATATGCTATATATACTATGTGTGCAGTGTTTAGAATGTACTCGTGGTGGTGGTGGGCGCCACGCCGTTTGACAGCGTGGTGTGTGATATTGAACATGTGACAGGGGAGTTCATAGTGAACTAGTCAAACAAAGGTTTATGAATAACTCTTTTTGGCCTATAAGTTGCTGGCCTTGTACGTTTTTTTAATCCTACCGCCATGATAGGAGGGGAGTGTAAGGTTGACAGTCCTTTTACAATCAACATATTTTTAAATAACCTCTACAGTAAATTAATTTCTGAATAAAGTGATACTTCATTTCTATTTTAACTTAACATTATATTTACTTTTAAAATGAAACAACATATTGTTAATTGTTACATGAATTGTAAACTTTACGCCGTAAACTTGAAATCAAATATCTTAAAAACATAAATCAAGAGTAGCGTTAGTTCTGGCAGGCCACGACGTCAAGCTCTAAATCAGCATCAACAGCGTAGCTGCCAACACGGAGCAGATCAGCTGATGGCTCAGCTGACTCCCCGTGCCGGCTTCCTATTGGGAAATTGCATTCAGAGCGCGCTATTTAAACTGCTCTAGCCCGACCTCACTTGCTGCTTCCTCTGCTGGCTTTTTTGCAACCCTACTCCACCCCAGCTCCCCCCGTCATCTGTTATGAATCTTACATTGTATCTTGTTGGTTGCTCTGCTCTGTCTGGGTTTTTCTTTGCTGCTGCGCTCCCTGCTTATGCCGTTCATGATGGCCCATGAAGGGCAGGAAGGTGTGCTCTTCCTGCCTCAGGCTTTCCACGCAAGCGCCGACAAAGTGACAAAGTGGTCCTGACGGAACTTATATTGTTTCAGTATTAAACAGTCCAGAAGCTTTCCAACCAGCAAAAATATTGATCAATTAAGCACTCTACTGAACAAGTCACCTTTTTCTATTCTTTCCAGTTAAGTTGATGCAAAGCTTTACTGAAAACCTGGCTCTACTCAACAGTTGGCTGATTGCACTGTTAATCACACAATGCTAATTAATATAATAATAATATTATAATATTATAATAATTTAAGCTTTAGCCTAGCACCTCTTGTTGCATCATTTATGTATTTATTTTCACCACGACAAATCAGGAGTTCCTGTGCGTCAATCTGCAGATTTCAGGGAGCACAGCCTCTCTCACACACACTTTTCTATGAGCTTTCAGCAAAGTACAGGCTACTTACAGTATGGTTTGACAACACGTTTCTTCTGCGTTACATTTTTACCATTAGCAGCAGCAGGTCCTCTCACTACAGAGTTACCCAGCCTGGATAAAACACTTAATTTCCGCGTATTCAGCCAACCAGAGAATACGTCAAGGCAACGCTTAGTGCATGAGTTGATGTGAATTCATCGGTACATGTTCACTTTGACAACTTTGATGAAGATCCACAGCCCTGCTCGCATTATGAAATGGCACTTGCATGTCTTTGTTGACAAAAAAAGGTTTGAATTTGGATTTGATCTACTTGAGAGTGTCTTAATTTACCTGGATGGGCCGCCCAAGTCAAGCTAATGTACTCACTCTTTGTCACACACTTTCCATATACTGTCTTTCATTGCCATACTTGTTTGACAGTGAGTGACTGAAAATGATCATTGGCTCTTTTTATCAAATCTGTTAAACAAAGAAATTCACTCAAATTCCAGAAAGGACACTGAAACTGGTATCTGTCCTTGCAGATTTGTTTTATTTTATTTGTTCATGTTTTGAGATATTGGTCTCTGAGGTTTCTGCCTCTACTCCAGTGATGCTCACAGCATTTTATCAACAAATTAGTCGATAAAATAATCTCATCTCAAGGTTGACCCAGAAGGGGTTTTCAGATTGCACAGTAGAATCATAGATGTTTAAATAAAATTTTTTATGAACTTTCAAAGGATTTTGGCTGTAGGGCTGCAACTAATGATTATTACCTCCGCCAAGGAGGTTATGTTTTAAGGTGTCCGTTGGTTGGTAGGTTGGTTTGTTGGCAGGAATACACAAAAACTGCTAAATAGATTTCCACAAAATTTATAAAGGATGGTTCTCACCCTGGATTAGACCCCATTAACTTTTGGTGCATGTCCGGAAGAAGAGATGGATCCAGGGAGTCTTTCTCTTTTCCGTCATTCAAAGCCCACATAAAACAGAAACGGAGTGTTATTTGCTTCTGCATATTTCTATATTACTATATATTTGAGGATATGATGAATGAATTACGCCCCCGACCGTGGCTGCCAATTTGACGACTGGGAATACAGTACCAAGGTGGTTTGGCTTCTGGCAACCCAGGGCCAGACTAATTAGTCAGCTTATAGGCCCGCTACTGTACATTGCATGACTAGCAGTAACTGTCTTACAGCAACTAAACTGTGTAAACTAACTCTGACCTGGATTACCTGTCAACAAACTGGCCACAGTTGGTTTCTGAGTTTGTGTTCAGTCCTGACACTGGCCATGCTCACTTGGAGCCTGGTGTAGTTAGCAGTTACTTTAGCAACAAGTAAAACCATCAGGAAACTTTGTAAATCACCAAAGGTTCAGGCAGAGCAGCTGGAGGACATTGGAGGGAAAACCAGAAAACACTAGCTGTGGAGCCTAATTGTCCAATAGGAAATGGTTTAAAAGCCCAGACAGAATGAAATTGCTTTATAAGAACACTTCAATAATATTAATAATAAACAGGCCCAAACTGAAGGAAATTTCAATCGGTTGCTCTTTCTGTCATGAAATCTTAGCTATGTGCCACTTGATTTTGAAATTAAATTACAAAGACATCATTTTTTTTTTGGCATATTGATCAATAGATTCACAGTGTGATATGTGGCTATTGAAAGAGTACCATCCTAGTTTTCATTATAGATTATTCTGAGGAGTATTTGCTTGATTAACTATTACTACTATCAATTTTGCTCCATAAAATGCCAGAAAATAGTGAAAAAATGCCCATCCAAAATGTCCTGAAGATCAAAGTTATGATGCAAATATACTTGCATATTTGTGAAGATTTGCTGATTTCTTTCTGTGTTCAAAGAAAGCAACAAATTCTCTCAGATGACTTGACAAAAAAAGGGAAAGCTCGGAAATTTTTCTTGACGAATAAATGGCACCTATTTTAACAAACCATTCCTCATCAAAATAGTTGCCAATTATTTCAGTCAGTCAACTAAATGACTAATGGACTATTTGTATCAGCCCTAGTTGGCTTAAAAACTGATGTTGAAAGTTTATTCTTGACTTGCAAAATCTCTTGCAGGGGCCGTTTCCCCCCTCTCTCTAGCCCTGTTTCACGTCACTCTTCAGCTAATAGACATTAAAGGCCAAACAAATTAATAAAAAAACACTGTCCCTGTTATCTCGTGCCGGCTGCATGGGATAAGTAGCAGTCCTGTCATTGATATGTATGGCATAGATTTTGACTTATGGGTTAGCATCAGATTTCACCCACTGAGAGCACCACAGCAACATCAGACAGACAGATTGTGCAATATTGTGCTTAGGAATATCCTACAGTTTCTGTGCTTTTAGTCCTTTTCATTTACTTTGTGGGACTGCTAAACAACATAGCTCTATCTTTTTATTTTCTAATTCACTGCGACAATGTCTTCACAATGTTTGTTACTGAATGGAAAAGATAACTGGACTGTCCCTTTTCTATAATTTGGGTGAATCATCTTAAAGCTTCTTAGACAAGTGAGAAAACAAAGTAGTGTAACTTGGTATCAGTCTGGCTTTGCCTGCAATCCATCTCTTTGATGACGGGTGAGACATGATGGAGCTAGATGTTTTTCTGTTTACAATGCGCTGCTCTAAATGTGCTCAATATGTGTGTTCAGGAAAGGAAATATTTACCTTCACCATTCCTGTCTCTGCCTTCTGTCTCTGAGGACAGGGCAACATGTAAACACCACAAATCCACAACTGACATTTAAATGGCAGTAGTCTTCTGTTAGGATCAGTGGCAACCTATTTTCATATATCAAATTTGAGTCCCATTGTAACAATTGTCTACATATGCTCCATGACGTTACAGTTCAGGGTGGGGATGTATACACTGTTCTGTCTGACTTGCTAAATGATGTCTTAGCAACGCCTGTGCTTTGATCTGGCCCATGTTTGCTTTCAGATAAGATCAATTTCTGTTTTGCATGCAACAATAACAGTTGGAGCACATTCAGACAAACACCAAGTATACAATAAACAATACATTCCTAATGAACTGGTTGGCAGGGTTTCATCAGGTTAACCCTCTGGAGGATGGATGGTACTGCTGTATTGCTTAATGATATACAAGCCTAATTAATTATACGGTTGGATGTTAGCGATTGATTATAGAATTCAGTGCACAGGAGTCAATAACATTATAATCAATAACATAGTTTTCAGACAACTGCTTTATTTGACTGTCACATTGTGTTCTCTAAGGTATCCTTGATAAATAGCAGCTACTTTGCTCAGATGAGGGCTTGAAAATTCTTTCAATTTTTTCATTCTTACTTTATCGACGGTGATATGTTGTGGTTTCTTTCTTGTGACAAATGTACTTATTGTAAGTCGCTTTGGACAAAAGCGTCTGCTAAATTCCCTAAATAAATGCATTTTTTTTAAAAATAGTTTACAGCACTTGAAATAATGTAATTTGCCATTTTTGTTTCCCACTGGTACTTTCGCTGCGCCAAATCAAACCTTGCCGCTATGATTTGCATTTGCATTATAAGTGTTACCAAGCCGCTTGAGCTGTGCGACGCTATGCTGTGTCATGATGGGGATCGACTTTCTCCAGATTGGGATCAAATTGTTCCAGCCGCACCTCTAAGCGAGCTGCAGTTACGTCCTGTGACTGGGGCCAACCCTGAGGACCCCCAGTCACCCCCTCAAACAAGCGTGTGTTGCGAGGCTCAACTCATGTAGAAAGACTTTTTTATTCGTCTCTGTGTTTAGCTCTCAGTAGTTTTGTAGCTTCTAACTGAATCTCTGTGCTCTGAAGTTTAGTTTTTCTCCTGCATTTTTCTATGTACTTTCAGACAACTGCTTTATTTGACTGTCACATTGTGTTCTCACCCGTTTTGGGAGTCATGTCAAGTTACTGCTGATGAAAAGTCAACAATTCCTGATTTTATTGCTTAATAGTAAAAGCTTTCAAATAACCAAATAATTGGGGACTTTTATTGTGAAGACTTTATAGGAAATGACATGTGTTTATAGTCCAACTAGCAGAGCTTTGTTAGCAGTATACTTATAATGTGGGGAGAAAGAGTATTAACAGCCGCTCCTCTGACCGCTATTCAAGACACAGATTCAAGCAGGTAGCCCTGTTTTGACGGAAATGCAAATCCCTACTGAGCCGGGCTGATGTGCCAAGTCAAACTGAGTCAAACCATGCCAACACGTGTATGGAAAGCCCTATTGATGGCAGAACTAACCAAATCCTTTTCACTTGACAATGTTTCCCTAAGACAACAATAGAGTGAATCCCTGTAAGAGAGTCATGAAAACAGCCATCAACACGTCTACGACTGAACTCTGCAGAAACTTTTGGAGTCTGCTGAAAGCTGGTAACAACAAAGACCTTATTTAATGTGCTTATTTTCTGAGTAGACAGTAGTTGCAGTCAGTTTAATTAGCCTGTACTAGCCTGTCTTACTGTTTTTGTGGTTGTGAACAACACAATAAATTTGTGGAGTAGCTGCCATGTTAAACTAGGTCATGGCAACATAAAAGAATATGTCACTGTAAGGATGAACATAAATTCAGGCCAACAAGAGCAAGTAAGTGAATATTCTCAAGTAATTCAAAGCATTGGCTTGTGGCCCCTGATCCAGATTGTTCTTGTCTTTTTTCCTTTCTCCACTTGTGAATGGGCCAACTAAAGACTATCACACCAGCATTTATACAGTCAAGAAATTTCAAGACAAAATCAATTCATTACCTCTTCCAAGGAGGTTGTGTTTTTGTTTATGTCCATTTGTGGTTTGGTTTGTCAGCAGGATTACACAAAAACTACTGAACAGATTTCCATTAAACTTGGATGGCCCAGATTAGACCTCATTAACTTTTGCTTCAGATTTAGATAAAGGGACAGATCCAGGATCTGATGTGTTTTTCTTACTTTCTTTAACATTGCAAGGCGTTTTTTTGACATTTATGTAAATTTCTCAGATAATGATGCAGGTGGCTGGAATCTATGAGTGAGTACAACTTGATGAAGATCCTAATAAAAATCTATTATTCCTCCACGATATAATGGAGATCATGATTTCATCTGCATTGTTTTGTTGTCCTAGTGGTTGGCTGGTACAGATCTAGTGATCTTAAATTATGGTTAAGCAGTTATGATATTGGATTTGGCTTGATTGAATTAAAGGGGACTGTTAGGCCTTGGTGGAGGTATGTGCTCTGCTGAGTACCATCAGTGCAATCAGTTAATCACTTGCAGTGAGTTCAACTTTGACTTCAACATACTATCTTGTGTGCTTGACCAATTATAATTTGTCTTGACACTAACTTTGAGAGAACAGACGGATAAATATTAGTATTGCATCAACTCTGTATAGACTGGGGGTGTCCTAAATTTGATTCTAGATCTAAAACCAATGGAAATGAGCTTTCAGTTTCAATCATAGAAATCAAAAGCAGGATCAATGATTTTCCCATTTTTTCTCTTCACCCATGCCTACTTGCCTGCGACGAAAAAACAATCAAAACAGCACTTCAAAGATGACACAGCTTTAACTCCAACTTTGTAACAGTCCGAATTTCTGTCTGTTGTTTTTTGTCCTTTGTTTTGTTTATTGTTGAATCACTGAAGGGTGGTATTTTTGGTTGAACTCTGGAATATTTATTCTTGGTGAATATTACTTTTAACTTATCTAACCCTAACCTCCAAAAAGCCACCAGGATTAATTCAAACTATTGTTGTAATACCCCTATCTTTTTAAAGAAGAACTTGAGAACATAAATAACAGTTGTCGAGGCATAAAACCAATTATCAGTTGATCTTGATCTTGATCTAGCAATGGCATAGCTGTCAGTACTGAAGTAAATGTTAAATTAAAAATGTAACCGAATCATGACCCTATAATACAAAAAATAAGTCAGATTGAATCAGGGATTATTTAATTTTGACAGATACTCAATATTAAAGGATTCAGATCAGGATTTGGACAATAATATTGTTTCTAATTTCTGTTTGGTTTGGACATATGATCTGAAGGCATAGCATGAGAGCGGTGTCAAAATTGTAAACCGCTGCTGCAATATAGCAAAGGCTTAATAAAAGCTGTTTATCTTTGCTGTCGCAGCTCACCATTTTCACTACCATCACTAAGGCTCTCCAGGGTTATTATAAGTCACTCCATGAGTGAGAGCACTGCCTCCACCCTCACCCTAGTCTGCAGGAGTGAACTATGTCACACAAAGACACATGGTCGCTGGGACCGTAACAGGGCTATAAACTGTACATCTGGACTTGATATGGTGTGTTTGTTGGGATATTTTGAATTTTGATTCAGCCATTTCTCCCAAAACTATCTTGACCCAACAACTTAAAATAAGTAGGTATGAAAAGGACTAAATAAATGAGGCAGTAATTCTTGAAATAAAACTTCTAAATGATGAAAGTTATAACAGTTAACAAGATCACATTGTAAAATGTATTGGATAAAATTAGATTATTTGATTGGCATGGAGGTGAGATTACATACTAATGAGGTTCCATACATGGCTTCACTAAAATAAAAAAAACAGCACTGTCGGGAAGCAGAAATATGAAATTCCTTGCTTCCTGCATTGTCTCCTAAGAGTCCTGAATGAAGATGACTCCCAGCATGCTTTTTTGTGGCCCCATTGTAAGCTATTGTTTATGGAGATTGCACCCTGAGATGGGAGGATCATTCATCACTGAAATGCCATAAAGCCCCTATGATTAAAATGAACCTGGCCTGACTTGCTCAGGATTTTTACACATTTTGCTCTCTCTGCTTTCTTTATATTTTTTCATTGAATCAGCAAGATTCAGCCAAGGTGGATACACATAAATACATTTAAGCTGAAGGGTGATTTAACTTCTGCATTAAACTCTTTTCGGTGTGTTTTGGATGTTTTTCCAACTTTTTAAGGTGCAGAAGTGAATATTCAATGTTATGAAAGGTTTTATACTCAAAGATACGATCCTCCTGAGATCAAAATTTGATGTATGAATCTTCACAGTTTTCTTAAGATAGCTCCAGCTAAATATAGCTCTGGTTTGGTATAATGACAGATTGCAGTATCCCTCACGTTTGAGTGACTGTGCAACTGGCGTCACTGTCCCCCACAGTGATCTGCACATGGGTGTCTAAAAACCACCAAACCCTTCTTTTCTCTGCTGCCATTGTTCTTTGTGTCGCCTTTTCTCTCTGCTTCAGTAGCATTTCTTCACATGGTGGGAAACCTTTGGAATAAGAAATTATTTTTAGAAAACCGTGCTTAAAGTCACTTATCAAGACTCCCAGTCACATATCATGATAGGACTCCAAACACTTTACAACAGTGCAACCTGACTGATTGAGTTGCTTTAGTGAATAATGGCTCAATCCCATTTCCAATTTTTACCTCTACCCCTTGTTTTCGAGTGCCCCCATGCCCCTCAGAACAGAGTTACAAGGTGTAGTGGTTGAAATCACCCCCTATGAAATGGCACAACCTTTCAAGACCCTGTACGTCATCATAAGTTGCTGATGGCGTTTACGTGAACAGACTCTTCCGGGTCATTTACAATATGCTGTCTTTATCTGTGGTGATTTACTGTATGTGTTGTTACTGTGGCAATCCTGGTATTATCACAATGCCATTTGCCATATATCTGATGGAGATAAAAGCATGGATGCTCACAATTCATTCACAACTTCATGCTATCAATCAAGTCATCAAATAGAAAAGAACACTGCTCCTTTACCTGGCCACTAGCAGTGCTTTATAGGCTAACATTAGTAACCTGTACTCCTAACTTCACTGCTGGACTAAAGTTGAACTTTGGGCAGCACATGCCATTAAAGAGAGGGATGAAACATTGAAATACCTCAAAAGGACTAACACACACAAATCAGCAATAACAATGTAACGTTAGCTAGCCAGCTAGTTACCTATAGAGATATGAGCAAACTAGTAGCGATTGTTTTATGCTTAGAAAAGGACCATAATACATTAAGACAACAGAGAGATCTCATAACCTACAGTTTGAAGTGTGTGTCTGAAAACCTCCATTTGGAGGGCCAAAGTAGCCATTACGAACATATCTCAATGCAAAAAGGCTACCTAATCCTCGAGTCCCGAGCAGTGCACGGGCAGAGTGTGTGCAGGCAGGCAGGTAAATAGGTAGACAAACAGGTGGCCTGTCCAATGTTTTCACACAGGCTGAATAAAAATAATGGATTTTTTTTCTTTTATTTGTGAGAACATTTGATTTATTGATTGATGTCAGGATGTTAAGAGACTTTGTACAAATACACCTTATAATGCCTCTTGAATAACTTACCTACTAGCTTTAAAGAGAGAAATAGATTTAGATATTGTTTATTACACATTTTGAACATAAAAGTGTAATACATTATAAATATTCTGATATCATAGGGTGACGTTTTCATAAACTTAGAACTCTCCTGTGGCCAAGGGTTTATTTTTAGTTTTATTGCATTTTTTGTTATCATTTCCAGATTCTTCTCCTCTGTCACAGACCAAAGGCATAAAAAAAAACAAAAAATGTGTGCACCATGAGGGACATGATGCAGCAATTTGCGGTCAGTCTGCTAAAAATGGAAAGTCCACAGACAAAATGACCCGGCCAGTGTTTTCCACGTGGTTCCAACAGGTGCCGGAAAACACTGTTTGTCTGGAGGCTTTTTGAAGAGAAAATACTTGAGATTATAGCTTCCCTTTAGAGGTCCTCTCCATGTGCCTTTCATATACACTGAGCTTGATGCTCAACAAGTATAATGAGAAAATAGATAAAGGTATCTTTTTCATGGGTGTTTTGATAGCCTGTGTCTTCCCTGCTCATTAACTGGGCGATAAAGAAAACACATGAACTTCTAGATTTTGTCCACACATCAGAGTTGGTATGGCTGTTTGTGAAACGCTCCCGTGCTTGGCTCTAATTTACACTGCAACAGTTGATTTGTGTATCCTGTCAGGTCTCTTTGATGTGTGAGAAAGACTAAGTTGCTGCCGGTCGCGGTTCTTCCTCTGGCACTGGGCAGCTCTCCAGCTGTCCAGGCCCGGCGCCCGGCCTGCATGGCACGGTGCCCAGCCACAGGCCTACAGGCCCTCAGGGCTCTTCAGACCTACATTCACAGCCAAAGCAAAAGCAGAGGCCGATTTTACTTGACCGCACACACACTGTATGGCCCTGTTGATGGCCCGCACAAAGCTTAAATATGCTCTTCTCTCCGGGACTAGATTGATCACATGTTGTAGTGTCCCAAAATCCATCATGATATTTACCTGTTCTTTCTACTGCTGACCTAATGCTAGATGGAGGGCTAAAAAATAATAAGTTAAAAGAACAGCGTTTATGCAAACTGGAAGATGTCATATGGAGGCCATGTCAGGTCTGGAGTTACCCAAACCAAAAGAAATGACAAATTCAACAGGAGTGAAACATGGTCAACACTCGGTTTGGGGTCACAAGCAAGAAAATCTTAGTAGACTCATCTTTCATAGATGTTGGACAATTATGCAGAAAGGAATTAATTACATAGAGGAGGCCAGACCCTAGCATCAACAGATTAGAGTTTCCTCCCTAAGGAGTCACTGGATCCAGAAAATCTGAATTGAGGCCATCGAGAGCAAAAGTCCTGACTTCCTGTCTATTGCTGTTTCACTCGATTCTGTAACTCAGTAAAATTGGCCATTGGGGGTTTCATACATTGATCTTATTCCTGCAGTTTTCGATCTAAGTTAGTATCTGCGATACCACGACATGTACTGAAAGCATTTTTAACAAAGGTCACCTGATGCATGCGGGGCAAGATAGCTGCCAATGTGGTTTGTTAGACTCCACACATGTTTCACATATTACCTTTTCATTCCATTCTCGCAACTTTTGTCTCGCTTGGTTTGTGTGTTGGTGAGTGTCTTTAAACCATCTCATGCCGACTCAAAGGAAAACTTAAATCATCCATTTAGCTATCATGGAAAAAGCCTCAGACAAAGGGCAAAAGGGCCATGCCTGCTTATGGCTGCTTTGTTTTTGGCTCTTGTTTATTACAATCGGATGAAGCACCAAATACCTCTGCCAAAATGCTACTCTTACCAGACAGAGTACAATTGAACTTTTTTGGCTGCAGATACCTTGCACTTTACGCCACTTATTGGCATACAGAAAAGTGGCAAGGCGCAAGGGGCATGGTGTGGAGGCAGTATAACACAGGAGATTAATATTCTTACTTCTACTTCTGTTGTGCTCCGACCGACAGTAAACATTGTTCGACTGTGGAGGTGGATAGGCACACAGCTTCAATGCAGGACTCTACATCGCTCTGCCTGGGATGTTGGAAATTATTCCTGGCCTGGCAGAAAAGAGAAATAACGCAACTCTGTTTTCTGTGGATACAATCAAAGACATGATGTCCTCTGAACATCAACCTCTGAGTACCAACTTTCACCGGTAGAGATGCAAGGCAGATATTGATCGTGCTGCACGCAAACAAAAGGAACTTAGCTATTTCCAAACTATAAACCATGCAAAGATGATTTGTAACTTCTAATGATTTTTGTGTGTGAGTGACCTTGCCCCAGACCTAGTCAGTCAAATAATTTCTAAAATACTCCAGTAAAGGAGCGACCACAAGGGGTGCAGTTAGTATAGACTGTAAACCAGCAAACAGTTAAAGGCCCACAGATTTGGAATACCCTACCATCAGAAATAAAAACATTTTCTAATATTAAAGCTTTTAAAAATAAGGCAAAAATATGGCTTAAACAAAGGCAAATATGTCAATACTAAATTACATGTTTTATATGGCATAGCATAGCATATTTGACCTTTTTTCTCTTTTGTTTGTTTCTTTCAGTCATTATTCTTAATTGTTGTTCCTACTCATTACAATCAATCTGCTATGTTTGTTTTACTGTTACCTTTTATGCATCTATGTGGCTGCTTGTCTGTGGCTGCTTAAATGCTTAATTCCCAAAAGCCTGACAAAGGGACAAGGACTGCAAATTAGCCATGGCTAAAAGTCCTATATACATTGCATCAGTTGCTCTTTAATTAGATGGAACAATGCCTACATGTATTATTGTCCTTGTCAAATAAACAGATAAATAAATAAATATGTTAGGGCTGGGTGATATAGCCTTGTAATAGCATTGCAATACTTTTAGGCTGTATACCGATTCACAATATATGTCAATATTTTGGAATCTCTTCAAAAGCGCTTCATAAATGCTTGGGCTGTGTGACAAAAGCAAATATCACAATATTTTTGACAAATAGTGTTGTAGAAATGACTATTGGTACTTTCACAATGAGATGTGTGTACTTTTCCAGGCCCTTGTTTCAGCTGTGTACTTGGGTGGCATATTCTAGCGTCTGATCTCTCCAGCATCAAACGTAACAAAAAGGATGGTGGCGAGGTCAGTTGTTGTTTATCCTTTCACACACATAAGTACGACATGGGATTTTGCTAGCAGGGGAGCTAACCCCCCTCCACTGACCTCCCTGGCTGTGGGTAATGAGGCAAGACAGGCACTCTGCTGTAAGCTCCCAGAGGAGGAACTGGCCCACGAACTGAGGGTCAAATGTTGATGTGCCAAACTGCTGTTTTTGTTTGACTGGAAGTGAAATGGTCTGTGGGTACAATTAAAACTTCTGAAGAGTATTTTGAAAGTCAGAACCAGATGTTTACATCTGGGACATTTTCAAAGGTGTGAATTTTGGGTTCTCCTTATTGGGATCTTAGCTTTTGCTTGTTTGTGTTTGCCGTCATCTTCTGGTTAGAACCCTCTCCTGCCATCTCAGAACCTACATGCTTTTTCCTTTTGCAAGCTAGTCCTTTGTTTCACCACAGGAGGGCAGCATGGCCAAATGTTTGTAACTCTCAGTGCAGGACTTTCAGGAACTGTTTGAATCAATCGTCCACATTTTAAGTCCAAACACAAGAACCGATAAGTTGTTATTTTTTGCTAATTCTATAACGAAATAGGGGGTGCCTGAAGTTTCCAGTTTCTCTTGTGGATTTGAGGGCATTGTGCTCAGCTCCAGGAAGTAGAAAACACATAGTCAGCCTCTTCTGTTTCGCTATGAAGAGCTGCAACGATTAATTGATTAGTTGTTAACTATTAAATTAACTGCCAACTATCTTTAAATCATTTTTGAAGAAAACAAGTACAAATTCCCTGATTCCAGCTTATTAAATATGAATATTTTCTGGTTTCTCCCCTGCTCTATGATAGTAAACTGAATTTCTTTGGGTTGTGGACAAACCAAGACATCTGAGGACATCATCTTGTGCTTCAAGAAACCCTGATCGACATTTTTCACCATTTTCTGACATTTTATAAACCAAACAACAAATCTCGGATCAATTGAGAAAATGAAGAAAGATGAATTATCTATGAAAATAATTATTAGTTGCAGCCCTACCTCGATGCTGTATTAACTCCTCAAGACTTTTTATTTAGTTTAGGCTCAAGAAGCCATGACAAAGACTGAAGCTTAAAGTACAGTAGAGGTGCCATAAGATACAATCCCTCCCTCAAGATCCAAATCTTTCAGGTTAAGTTCAAATTGTCCCACATGACGTTTGGCTCAGTGGTTAATCTCAACTCTTCAAATGACTGACAAACTCAGAGAAACATTGTTTCTTTAAGTAGATTAACTAAGCTCATTGTATCGGGGGTCCTTGTACGCAACTGTATGAATAGTAACATTTTCCCAAAATACTGCTAAATCTGAAGTGCTGGCCAAATGTGGTGCATCAAAAATCATGTTCAGTGAGTTTTGGCCTTCACTGTGTTGTTGTCAGATCTGTATTCTCGCTTTGCCACAAAAATGCAACTCAGTAGAGCTTTTTGCTGTTCACACTGATAGGCAACCATCAGAACTGTGTTTTGTGCCAGGCAAAAACCCACTATAACATAAAGTGGAAACAGAGTCTTTGAATGTGTCGTAGCCCCTTTTTACGCAGCCTGTTTGAGGCAGGACTGATACACTGTTATCTGCCTCACCGTTCCCTACATAAGATACAAAGGTAGAATGGAGGTTAATGTTGTGTTACCTCTGAGCCAGCAGCAGAGATATGAGTAGCGCCAAATCAATGTCTGTGTCAAAAGAGTGAGCTGGTGTGCTGGCAGGACAGGACAAGGGGCAGAACATTGATAACATGTTATGTGTGGGAGCCACCACTGGGGGATTTAAAAAGCAGCTAAGAGCAGTTAGCAGCTAACTCAAAGAAGACCAACAACAACCATAAATGTCTGCAAATCAGGGAGACGACAAGCTTCAGGAGCTCCTCACACTGGCATGCTACCCAGATCACTCACTGGAGTGAGTCATGCCACCATTGTTTTGTACATGTTGCCAATCAGCATCAAGTGCTTCTATTTCTAATACCTGATGTTTTATTCATGGGTTTTCTTTTTTATTCATGAGGCTTTTCTGAGAATCATAGGTCCAGAGTTATATTCTGTGATGAACTGGGATTGTGTAACACAGATCATAGCACTGCCATATTTAGCTCTGTACAGTATGCTGACAGGATGTAGTGAGGGGCAGCTGGGGGTTTCAAAGGGAGGAAAGCCCCGCTGATGGTGCCTCAGACGTTAGGAACATGAACCTGAGCTCCTCTTTTTCCTCTGTGAATACAAATGTAGAGGATTCAGCACAACAAATAGAAACATTAAAACATTAGCTATACTCTTGATCCTAGCTTGTAGAGACACGAGACTGAGACCTGTTCAGCGTATACACCCAGCAGCTCCCACAAAAAGGCTTTAAATATTTGACTCAATCTATAAGTGTTTAGTTTGTTGTTGAAAGAAAAATATACATACTTTGATGACTGACTGCTAAAAAAAAAAAAAAGATGAGTCATTGTTTAGTCTGTTGAGTTTTGTGGGGTTCTTTGAAGAAGCTAAACCATTGTGATGGGGTTTACTTTCCATCCATCTTAAGACTCATCTTAAGTTCCAAAATGTGCATTTGTTAAAGATATCAGAATGTTTGCTGTGTTTATTTTGTGTTCTGATGTGTCCCCTGTTACAGATGCAAATGCTGTCTTTATTTGACAAATAAATGTTATTTTAAATGTAACTTAATACTGTGTGAAGCAACCTTGTCTCAGTAATTCTTATAAAATGTTCCCTCAATTGGTGTTTTGTTGATAATGGTGGAGAGCATCACACCTTTGTACAGAATCTCCTGGAGTACATCAGGGTTGAGATCCCATGATTACAAAGACAACACATGCTATACATGTTACAGAGCACGATAGTCCCATATTGTGTCTTTGGGATCAATGTCTAACTGTGTTTGTGTCTTTGTACAGAGGATGCAGGGACGTACTTCCCCAGTGTGAAGAGGGACCCAGCCCGCTACCTGCAGCCCTGCTCTGACTCCGTCAAGACCTGGCTGCGCAGCATGAAGAACGCTGGAAAGGTCCTCCTCCTCATAACCAGCTCCCACAGTGACTACTGCAGGCTTATTTGTGAACACATCCTGGGGTAAGACTGCACACACAGCAACAGACTGCACCCCTCTTTAACAGGACCAGGACCTGGTCTACAGAGCTTACCATGATATCCCCCAAAGGATTTATAACCTGAATGTCTCTGCTCAGTCCAAGCTAGCAGTTTTTGGTTTTCCCTCAACTCACAACATTCCTTACAGCTCTCACATGCCATTACTCATTCCTTAAACCAATACTGGCTCACATGTCTGCCTTGAGTTACCATCGTCATCACATACTGTACATATGCTACACTTATATACCCCAGCAGCCCTCAGTGGGCTGCACTGAACATCAAACTCTTCCTTTTTTCCTTTGAAGAAGCCTATGTATTCCTCACCCACAAGGCTTCATTTATCAGTCAAATGTAAAGAAAAAAGCAGAAAGAGGCCACACCTCCAACAGTTTAAAGGAAAAGTTCACCCCAAAATGAAATTTCAGTAATTATCTACTCACCCCCATCTCAAATTAAAACACGTCTCCAGCTACTTCAGTTGTTTAGGAGAATGCTTCAACACTGTTTTGCTGTGAAGCTCCAGAAATGTTTTGTGAACAACAAACCTTCAGTAATTAAAGATAAGAAAATGCCTTTTTCTTTCTCTTGTCCTTTTCTGTTTTTCTTTTTCACTTAAAATGCCTTTCTAAAGTCTCTAACCCAACTGGAGTCCCACATAAAAATGCTAACATATACGTACACACATAGTTATTCAATATTCACATACATACTTAAACCATATTGCAATCAAGTAATCATGTCACATTAACACCTAACACTTTATTTATAGTGCAGCAAAAGAGCTTATTGTCTTTGCAAGCTTGCTGTAGTTTAACACTGGCTTTGTGCGTTACTAACCGTCCTCTGTTTGCACTGCACACTGTGTGGTTTAGCCTTATTTTTGCAGTCTAAGCCCTGTTATACACTCGATCAAGCAGCAAGAGAGCCTTGAAAAAACACAATGTTCTTGTTGCTGCTGTGCTTTCACTCACATAAGCCCTTCTTGTGCTTTGTAAGGTGTTGTTATCTTACACAGCTCCTGCCTGGTTAGGTGGTCTTTTTAACTTTTCATACTCAGAGATGATTGTTGTCTGTGGTCCAGCAGAGGCAAAAAGCAAGTCAGGGTAAAACTGTTTTGCTCTGGATGCCAGTTTGTCTCACGGGGCCTCTGTGGCCCAGAGCTCCCCCACCCCACCCCAACCCCTCTTGCCATTTCCTGTTAAGCAGCACGCAGCCTGGTCATTCCTGTTGTTCCTCACCCCTATCCACTGCTTGCCTGCTGTTTCACTGGCTCCCCCTCCCCTCCTGTGTCTTTGACCTCCAGAACCGCCGCATGTGTCACCTCCCAAGGAGAGCAGCCAGAGCCCCAGCTGTGTGTCAGAGTGTGTGTTCAACATTGTGTTCAAGTCACTGCTTTACGAGGTCAGGGGATGCAGATTTATGTTGTGATAGCTATGAGAGGAAGTTAGGCCAGCTTCATCTTACCAGAGGTTTTATGTGGAGAATTTTGCTTTTGACTATAGTTTCGCTTTTCTGCTGTTCTGTTTGAGTACCTCCCTCTTTCTTTATGGAAACACTTTAAATGAAGGCAGCACAGAACCAAAAAGATCGTGTCAGCACTTCAGTGTTGAGAAAGCACTTTGTTGTGAAAGACAGCTATGGTGTGTCACTACACAGCAGCTCTTTTTCCAGAGAAAACCGTCACTGGCCTCCAGGCCCTTTAGTGGAGTTACACCGGCTGGAGGCCAGTGACAGTCAACTGTCAGAAGTAGCACAACAAGGCCAGAGCTGTCCGACAGAAGGTACTGGCCGAAACCCAACAAGCTGTCCAGAGGAAGCGGCTGTTAACGGCTAACTACATAGTTTATTGATTTGTTAGTTGTTGTTTGGTCCTCTGATGTGTTGAACTTCTATTCTGGCCTAAATGAAGTGATAACAGTCCAGACAGAGCCACGGATCTCCTCCAACTGTGTAAAATTATCTTCAACTGCAGTAACAATTGGCTCAGTAAGACTGATGAGTCAAAATATGGACTAACACATTTTTACTAGTCAAAATACCTTTTAATCTATAGTATGATTATGTCACAAATATTGTCTTGGATCTAAAGATCTAACTATTAAAGTCCTTCCAACCAGTCCTTTTAAGACATGCGTTGTTTAAATTGACTTTTGACTTTACTAATGACTCAATTTCAGCATATCTGAGCTTCAGTTGTGTCTCATCATTACTGCACTTGATATCCTGTGTATGTGTAATATCTTCCTAATTTTATTGCAACAAGGATGTCCATCTAGATGTGAATCAGGGTGTTGTGGTTCATAGTTGGTTCCTTAACACTGAAGCACCTGGAGCTGTTTGGGCTCCTAGCTTAACGTTAGCTTAGCAAGGTTCCAGCATCTGCAGGAGAGCAGCAGAGATGGAGAATAACAGAAAATGGCATTCGGATAAACTACTGGGATTTTGCCCCAAACACTGAAACGCCATGGATATAAAGCACTGACCATGTAACAATGATGTTTCTGGTTTGAGTTCAGTGTCTGGTAGTCTGTCTCTATTAAATGGCAATATGTAAGCTATGGAATGAGTTTTGGTTTAAAACATTCATGATGGACAAACATTAAAAGCAAAATGTGAAGAAATAACAGTGTTGCAAGATATATGCAAGTGGTGAGTTTGCTACTTTGTCTAATAAGTCAACAAAATAAATAAATAATAATTAATGACTTGAAAAATGTCAAGGAAGACATTCTTATTAGGGCTGTCAAGTGATAAAAAAAGTATCTAATTAATTACATGCTTTGTGATTAATTAATCTAAACTAATCACACATGCCAATATTTGCTGCAGCATTTAAAAATATTTCAATGCAAATGTAATTTGGTAGATGAGTAAATAAATGTAAACGTAAAAGGTGATATTTTAAGCTTGTAGTACTCCGATGGTTTGAAAATTCCTTGCTGCAAGGCGCACAAAACGGTTCTCCTGTCACCAGTTCCATCTGGGGTTTTTTTTTAAGCCAAGACAGGAGGGAACACTGGCTGAAGTCTTTCTCATTCAGTATGCTCAGCAGCATTTAGCTACCGCCTCCATCATGTTTACAAAGCTGCTGTGGAACGTGTTCGCTGACGTAAGGTCAAGGGGTGTCAGGGAGCGCGATTAATCCGTTATTTTTCTAAGGGATTAATTTTTTGGTAATTAATTAATCAAAGTTAACGTGTTACTTTGACAGCCCTAGTTCTTACACATATTTTCCTCACTAATGCAATCCTACGCCTGCTGAATTCTGTCTTTAACCAAACTAAGAGGAGCTTAATTGCCTCATTAACAAAATAAAACTCACCAAAACAGTCTTGGTTCGACTCCACAATCACCTCCGGTTTGGTTGAAGTAAATCCTCACGTTAGATGTGAAAATATTCCAGCTCTACCTGCTGTTTTCGGCTGCTGCTAGATAGCTTCACAGTAGTTATCTACAGCCAAAGATGGCTCCAGCAAAGATTATATTGAGTAGCGGTTTGTGATTATGCTGCCCCCTATCGTTTGGGAGCTACTTTTGAATTTTGGCCATATTTAACAAATTACACCTTGAACAGCAAAAACATACTTTGGATTTTGACTGTGCCCCCTGTTATAAGTGTAGTCTCTGTTTCACCATTGGACATTTTTTTTTACAGAAATTGCTGCTTAATATGTAACTCTATGGACAACACAAAACAATTTAGATAATTACTTTTTGTTTAAATACTAGTTATTGTAAAACTGTAATAGTCATACAAGTTCTAATATAATTACATAACTCTAAATGAGCTTTTTCAACTGAACAAACATGAATCAACTGTAATATCGGTCTCTTTTAGGTATACTGAGTAAGTATGGAAAGCTGTTTTATCATATGATAAATATATATGACACACTTTCATGCATCATGTTTGGTTTTCTTGCTTATAAGTTTCAAGTAAGAGCTCCTTCCTGTTTCATAACACTGTCGTTTATGTGGGAGAAAAATCTTGTCACCTTATATGGAAGGTTCTATAGAGATTCTTCTGACACACTGTATACATACAGTGCTGTTGGCCTCCTTGGAGACACCATCCAGTCCTCAACATGCTCACTATCAGTTCATAACTGTAGCTATATGTGAGGGTACACTGCCCTCTCCAAGTGTTTACTTTATTAGTCCCTCCACGGCACTGTAGGTGTACACTGTTTATTGCTCCATGTTTTCCATCATCTGTACAGATTGTTTAGCTTCACTGAGCTACAGTGTTTGTGTTTGTTTAACCCAGTGTATTGGATGCTGTCCATGCATTGTCCTTCACATCCTAGTCAGAGGCCTATCACAGAGGCTTGTGTTGTTTCTCTGGCTGCTAAAGGAAGGATTTTGAAGAGCTGTTTGATGTCATCATCACAAACGCCCTGAAGCCTGGTTTCTTCTCCTTGGTGCCCCAGCAGAGGCCCTTTAGGACCCTTGGTGAGTACTGGCCCACTGCTCCCATGCTCCATAGTACTTTATCTGCCATGTGATAAATCATTCAGTCTTTAAAATATCAACAAATAGGGAAAAACATACATCACATGTTCCAAGAGCCCAAGTTGACCTCTTCAAATGAATTTTTAGAGCATTTAGCAGCTTCGAGCTTTCAAGATCTATTTTGACTGTATATTTCCAAGAAGGATTGTTTAAATTTCCTTGAAAACTTTCTTTGTGTGATGTGTGTTGATATTCATTGCATATAAAACAATTAAAATGTGTTATATTACTCTGTCATTTGATGTTTTTCAAAATACGTAATTGCACATTTACTGGTTTTATTTCATAGGTACATATTCAAACCATGTTGACTTCAAGGTTTTATATCTTTGTGTGATAACTATTAAGTATTTGGAGGCCAGCTATAGGATTTTGCAAGGGCCCATACATTTAATAGTGGACCCATTTGCAGTAACTACTTACATACATAACTTGTTTTGAGTTTATCATAGGGAACAATAGGACAGTCCAGCTGTAATCTCCTTCCACTCTCAATTTAAAATTTAAGATTTCAAACATCTGTTAGTTGTGTCAGTAAGATTTATATCAGCCGCCAGCATTTCATTGGCTCAGATCCTTGTGATCAGCAGTTCACAAAAGTCCAGTGACCCTCCTGGACTGTCTTCCATCTCTTATTATCCCAGGAATCTGATCCTGGATGCTCATGTTGAAGGTGTGCGCTGGCAGGGGCAGCTTGCTGGAATGCTCCCCTCATCTGGATTGTCTTCCTGCCAGCAATAACACTGGGGATGCATTATGTGTGAAGACAGGATGATCCACGCTCTGAAATATTCTTTTCTCCCTCCCCCTCACTCTTCCTGAGTTTTGCCACGTTGGCAGAAAAAGCATCAGAATTTGCTCTTCCTCTGGCCTCTACACATACTGACCATTTCTGTTTAAGTTGGAAACTTCATGTGTTATACTGCACTCAAAATTGTCTTTTTTATTTATTAGCTAATAAAGTTTAGTTGTAAGAATTTGACACAGAGTTTATCACTATAAGAAGACGATTAAACTCTCTCCAAGCATTTGTACAGATGAAAAGCAGTATGCAGCCAATTATTATTATCAAACAATTTCCCCTAGGGGATAAACAAGTATTTCTGATTCTGATTCTGATTATCAGCTCATAAATTAGTAAGGAGTCCTACAGTCCAAAGACATGCAGGTTAGATGAATAGGTCAATTTAAATTGCCTGTATCTGTGAATTTGTCAGCTCAGTGATACAACCTGTCCCGGTGTAGCCTGCCTCATGGCTAGTGCATGCTGGTATAGACCTGCAGACTTACCTGTGGAAAAGTAAATAAAATGCTACTACCTGGAACAATCATTACAATTCCATAAGGGTCTTATGCATTGGACATGTTGTTCACTACTCCACTAAGTAGGACAAACCTTTGATACGACTTAGCAAACTAGTCCAATCTCTTAATTGAACCCTTTGGCTCAGCTATTAGCCAGACGGCTAACATTATGCGAGCAAGATTCAAAGTCCATAACTTTGCATTTGGTTGACAACAGTAAATATATTTGATGTTATGCTTCCTCTCACAGCATGCAGGAGAGGATGATACACTGAAGCACTACATTCAGTGTTAAGATACTCTACTCTTTTTCATTTAATTTATTGCTAACATTGAGGTGTCTGCAGCCAGCTGATGCCAATGGCACTCATGTAAGTCATGTAGATACGAGCCCTTTTCCGCAATATCGCAGCAATGAAGGCTCGCCTTTACGCCACCTTTCTTTGTTAACACTGAATCATAAAGCTGCTCCAGTGTGACAGTACACATCATAACATAGAAATATATTTTTTTAATGTGTTACTAGTGTCCACCCGGTTTCCACCTGTAAATCTAAAAATGTATCTATGTTATTTATGTTTATAATCATATGGATACAGTTATAATGTGTTGTGACTGAGATCCTGACCCACTGTGCATCGTGGAAAGTGACAAAGACACGTTTTTTTCTCTATATTACATCACATAATTGCCAACAGTAAATAGAGCACCCTGTCTGACTCTCACTCGTGGAGAAGCATGCTGTTTTCTGGGGGAAAGTTCAATGAAGACTTGGTTGGGAGGGCTGACCGTCGTTGTGACTTATCCTCATTAAATTTGGTCATATTTCTCTATATAAGTTTCCAGAGACAGTAACTACAACAACACAACAGTGGAAGGCAACAAAGACATGGTGAGATAAAGTTTTTTTCTTTAAATCACGTCACATAATCACCGCCAGTCAACTACGACAGACGCCCGGGACAGACGCTGATTTTCGGTGACAGGATGACAGCCACTTATCCACGTACAAATTTGGTATTTTTTTCCTCATATAAGTTGCTGAAGACACTACCTGTGTCTACCTACCACATCACTGTTGATTGGTCCTGTAACGTTGCTTTGTGGGTTGAAGTGCGGGTCATTTCTCTTGTATTTGAAGAGTGAAGGTTAAACCACCCTTGGGCATTTCTTTTTAGGTAAGCCTAAGGCTAAAAATATGGTTGTGCAAAACCTGTCAAAAGACCGTCACTTTAATGTGCTGTAATCAGCAAATAACAAGTCAGAGACAGGTGTTACATAAATCCCTCCATAAACTCAGGCTCCATGAGATATTGCACATTATCATCATCTTTTATTTCAGGAAAAATGCCACAGACCATCATCAGAGCTGCTGCTCATCTGGGCTGCACAGTTGGCTCTTCTTTGACCTCCAGACCACATACCACTCATTCCTCCATTTCTCAAGTCCAGTGTCCTTACAGCTGTTACCGCAAGTGTGTGTGTGCATGTGTGTGTGTACACATCAACATGTGCAGGTGCTCATCCCTGCTCTTTCTCTCTCTCCTGTCACATTATTTATAGCACATCTGACCTCAGTGTGAACCTGTGGTGACCTGTACTCTATAGCACCATGGTTTTGTCAGTGAGAGTGACTTCCTTTAACCGGCTGCTCTTAAATACCAGTCAGTCAAATTAAAAGCCACCGTCTGTCCACACACGTCTGACTACTTACCTACTTCAAAGAGGGTGCTCTGATGATTCCTAGATAACAGCATGACTACATTTCAAACACTAATCATAGGTCAATTAACTATGCTTCACAACTCTGAATGTAATCAAACACAGTTGAACAGGAAGCCTTGGCAGTGACCAAGATTTAACTACCATATTTTTGCAAGGGATACTTTAGCACGCAATTCTGCTTACGGTTTCCATGGTAATTACCGTAACTACATGTGTAATTGCATTACAAAGGTCACTGTATCTGTGTCATATTTGTTGTCTTATCTTATGTTCTTTGACTTGCCCTTTGAAATAAGCTTTAGTTAAAGCTGAAAGCAGCACCACAAACCAGACTGTCCCAATCCAGATATTAAAGAACGTCTACAGACATGTCTGTTCCAGCCTCATAAATGACTCTGTTTTGGTTGCCATCATTTTCAGTGTTTCCCACAAGATTTTATAAGACTATGGGTGGTGGAGGGTCTGAGGTCCACCCATGCTCTCCGGCACTTTGAGAGAATATTAAAAGGCTATATCATAAATAACATGAACATAAATCAGAAATTGTAGGAAATGTAAGATCATCAAAAAAATAGTTAGTCCAGTCATCAAAATACTATACAGCTTTGGCTATACAACGTTAACATAGGCTACAGTCAATAGACAATATCACTCCACTGCTTTCAGTCTTGTATTAGTCCAAAGTTGTAACTAAGCCTTGACTCAATCATCGTTTTGTTTTGAGATGATGTACGTCTATGAAAATGTGAGTTTCATTTCATGCACACGCAAATGCATGCATGTACATGCGCAACACAGTTATCTTGCTGCAGTAAACACTGTTTCCCGTTGAAATGAATCAAACATGATAAATCACGTGAGTTGTATTTTAGTCTCATGATTGTCAGACACAGAAGATGGTGCTGGAGACGGCTGACAAGTAAAAAAAGGTCCTGCGGCAATGCAGGACAGGGCTGTGTCAGTCTGATGCCGTTCACAGTCAAAGTTAAACAGATCTTTCACTCATCAAATAAAAGATACACTTCAACCCACAAAGCACAGTAACAAGACCAAGCAACAGTAATGTGGTAGCAGGTCGTGTCTTCGGCAACTTATATGAGGAAAAAAATACTGAATTTATACGTAAATAAGTGTCTGTCATCCTGTCTGTCCAACCAAGTCTATCATATTTCTGCTCCAAAAACAGCGTCTGTCCCCAGCAGCAGAGCCAGGCGGCTCCCGCAGTTGAATGGTGGTTATTATGTGACGTGATTTAAAGCAAAAAAACTATAACTCACATGTCTTTGTCACCTTCCACTGTTGTGTTGTTGTAGTTACTGTCTCTGGAAACTTCAGAAAAATATCACCACGACGGTAAGTCCTCCTGACTGAGACTCCAGTGAACTTTCCTCCAGAAAACAACATACCTCCACGCAAGTGAGAGCCAGACAGGGTCCTCTGCTTACTGATGGTGATTATGTAATTATGTAATTAAAAATTAAAAAAACGTAATTTTGTCACCTACCAAGATGTACGGGGGGTCAGGATCTCAATCACAACACATTATAACAGCATCCATATGATTATAAACAATCGGCCGATACATACCTTTAGATTAAGAGGTGGACACCACGGGAAACACGTAAAAAAAACAAAACACACAGATGTCAACATCATGATGTATACAATCGATGCTTTTTTGGTTCCACGACGCCGGTATGCTGTGTGAAATGACACACTGGAGCGGCTTTAAGATGGTGCTGCTTGGTTCAATGTGAACAAACGAAGGTGTTGTAAAGGCGAGCCTTCTTTAGAGCGATAATGCAGAATCTCTGTGTGAAAAGCACTATTGGCACTTTGCTCTCATATGAGGGGGGAAGGTAGTACTCGTGGGGCCTTGGACCAGAGTATGAGTGTGTGTGAGAGGGAGGGTGTGTGAGTACGACAGGGGGTGGGGGGCTTGACTGACTGGGAGTGAAAGACGCTTTGCTGAAGCAGTGGCACAAAACATTAAAGATATTCAGTGCTCTTATGAGAAGTGAAAAATATTTTCCGATCATTACTATAGCGTGATAAATTAGACTTTGGTGGGCTGCCAGAGTCACTGACTTTACTGACTTGAAGTAAAAGAAAAACATCAGGCAAATAACTACAAAATCTCAGGATAGAATGCTTTAAAAGTTTTTTTTTAATTACAGCGCAGTGCAGCCACAAGAGACCAGTTGTACCATAATAATCTGATTGGATTATTATGATAAATCTGCCTTTACAGATTTTGACATTTTGTCATCATTTTATTTACAGAATGTCAGAGTATTCTACACACAATCCATTTATACAAACAAAAACATTCCTGCTGTAGAAACAGCCGAATAACAGCCTGATAGTTGTCTGTGGTACAGACAACAAATAATAAATGACTGTTTGTTTTCTATAGAGATCATGAGAATCCACAGCTAAGCTCTCTGTATAGAGGTTTGAGAATTTAAGAAGGCCATATAGAGTCATAGTCCTGCACAGCCTTAAGTGCATACAGTCTTGACTGTGTAACTCCGGTCTGGAGCTGTAATAAGTCATATTAAGTGCCCTGCCATGGAAGGGAAAACATTTTTTATGTTAGTGCAAGTCACCCTGCAGGAAAAAGCAGCTTCTCTGTTTGCTCTTGATGAGTGATAGTATCAACACAACACTAATGACTGACATTCAACAACGAACTGGAGAATTTACACTAAACTGTTCTTCGTGTAATACATCTTTAGAATGTATGCAGCACTTGTGACTTTTTCTGTGCTTTCTAGTATTGCTTCTTGAAGTCATGCATCGCCAAAATGAGTATATTTTTTGTTAATTTATCAAAAATGATAAACAGAAATAATTTAGTTTAAAGCCGCAGTCCTCGCTTTTATATCAACAATAATTAAAATGATGTGTAATGTAAGAATGGTCAGTCATAGTGACAAACCAAACCCCCAGCTCTACAGAGCTTATTTCTGCATCTTTCAGATCTTTGTTTTACTGCCCACAGTTTTACTGCTTTGTTCAAACTCACAACCTGCATCAACCTCTTTTCAATTCACAGCACACAGCTGTTTTCAGCTATGAGTGCATCCTCACTGAGCTGTTGGAATTTGTATAGACAGCCCTCTGTTAAGGCTCAAACTTAGTTTTCATTTCCCCAAAAGAGAGCTCATCTAAAACAGCCTCCCCAGAGTACATTTTAAAATGCCTTCTTGGTGACTTGTGTATGAGGAAACCAAGGTTTTCCACAAGAACAGAAACCATCTTAGTGAGGGTTTGGGCACAGAGAAATTAGAAAGACACCAAGTCCCACTAACTTTTTCTCTGATCGTTCACTTTACATATCAGTATAGAGGTATACAGCAGAGCTGTTGTCATTAAAAGAAATGCTTTGGTCAACTGTCAGTCAATGCTAGGTAGTAGCCGTTGATTTGCGAATCTCTTTGTGTACGCATTGTGTCTTTATTGTGCATGTTGTACAACAACAATGTCTTAGGATTAGGCATATAAACAAGTGGTTAGGGTAAGGAAAAGATCATTGTATGGGTTAATGTATGCTCTGATGTTCCAATGTCAAATAAAAACCAAACCGACAGTAAACTGCAAAGGGGCAGTGTCGTGTTGTCAAGATATTGTTGTCATAGAGACAAGATGCACGTGCAGCATTTTTTTATCTCGGCACACAAGTGCTAGATTTCAGTGCTCCTGAATGAAAAAAATGGCATGTGGACACAGGCCCTGACTGATGTTGGTAATCAACTGACTTTTCGTCTTTCGCCACCAGCAACTCACATTTTCCCTTTGGCCAATATTTAGGTTGAAATACCTGCAAAACTAATGACATTGTCATCACCCAAGGCTGTACTTTTTGTTTAGTGCTAATTAGCAAGGCTGGCAACAGCTTTCAGATCGGCGACAAAAGCAGGTTGGGTTAGGGAGCCATACAATGAGCTACAGCCAATGAGAGCAGACACAAGCTAAAGTATTTTGTTATAGAGTGTTGAGGACGAGTCACAGCTGCTCTGTAGTCTGATGGTACGGAAGCTGATACTTCTGTATCTTTTGCTAGATGGCAGCAGGGTCTGTGCAGAAATCTCACCTCACTGATATCACTGATGCTTGGTAGATGGGTATCGGTGATGATCTGGGTGGTTTAATTACCTCATAATGTTGTCGAGCCTTTTTTTATGTGTTTATCTCCCATTAGAAACGCTGTAGACCTTTAGTCTCGTCTATACATCTTTTTACTTTTTGATTTTGGATCTTTTTTGTTGTGAACTTGAATAATCCATGTCAAACCAGAGTATCAATTTTGTACCACTGTAGTTATTTAAATCGTTGCTTGTTTGTTAATTCCACAAACAGTAACACCACAAAGAAACTTTAATCTTATCATTAGTTGGACTTTTCTGGAATCATTCAACTGCATTACTCTTTCCTATGAGAAAACATAAAACTTGTAGCCAACCAGTGGAAAATCCTCAGTCATTATTCACGAGTTTAGAAAGGCAGCGTTTTTCATGGCTGAACGCATGACTATGACATATTTGGAGGGTAAAATTTGGTTTTGGAAGCGTTCCTGGCTGACACGTATTGCATAATTGGAGTTATACTGAGACAAGACCAGTCACCAGCACTCTGCCTTCACTCAGCCTGATTTCCCCCTCCACTGCTTAGCTGAGGTGATAGCTGCTGGAATAGAGAATGCACCAAGAACAGCCTAGTGGCCTTTTTTCTTATATGCGAAGGTGACTTGTCACCTATTTTGCTTAAAATGAGCAGTTCAGATGTTTGTTAACAAACATGAAGAATTTGAAATTTGACAGCCTACCTTAGTCATATAAGCCTTGTTCAGACTGCTGGCTGAAATCTGTATTTTGGCACATTGAGATTGTATCCAGATTGATTTTAGGGAAGTCTGGACAGCAAAAACAACTTGAAATGCAGTTTTTGCAAATCAGATCAAACCACATTTGGGCTTTGTTCAGAATGCAGGCAAGCTTCTCAAATCAGATCTGAAAGACTGAGTAACCGCTCTATTATTTACAAGTGCTCGGATCGGATTTTTGTGGCCAGACATAGCCATCTTCTCCATCCACAAGTGTTGCTGTTGTAACAGCGTTGGCATCAGTCACTACATACACAGGCATTAGTTCTGAAAAGCTTGATATTGAAAATAATAATACATGTGTATTAAACCAAGGAACTAAGATTCATATCTTGTCCAGATACAGAGAACAAGATGACATTTTCTATTCAACAAACCAAGCTAATACAAGTTGCTACTTACACATTTACTGATCCTAATGAAAAACAGGCTTAATAGGTATCAGACAGATAGGAAACCTTAAAGTCAACACAGTACAATTATCCATCTATAAAATAAAGCCACTGATTGTAATATTACAACAAGTGAAGAGTAGGAAAAAATTAGCTATTTCCAATACATTCCTAAATCTTAAAGTTGTTATTCATTTGATTACAAGGAAAATTCTGCAACAGCTATTTAAATTAATACATGTTCATGTATCCTTAGGGTTTCTTGGATGTTAAGTACAAATTTCAACCCAATCCACTGAAAATAAGCAAAGAAAGACATGTTTTTGTGTTGCAAAAACATGTTGTATTGCTCTGTATCTTGCTAGTCATGACAACCTTTGGACAGTTCCCTTTGGAGCCCCAGGAAGGAACCTCCGAATTAGTGGGATCATTGGAAGCAGTTTTAGTCCACGTAATTCACACTCTGCCTTTGCTCCTCTGTTTCCTTATGGCCTACTGGTGTGTGCTGTGGTGAGGTTGTGCTGACAAGGTTTGGTGCTGGATGACTCGAGGCTGTGCGGTCATGTAACAGCTCGCTTTTTGTTCAAACTGTGGTGTCTGATTCTCTCTCCTCTCATTCAGTCAGTGACGTGGAGGAGAGCGAGGGGCTGCCATCGCTGGACAAACCTGGCTGGTACTCCCAGGGAAACTGGCCTCACCTCCATGAGCTGCTCAAGACCATGACAGGAAAACCAGAGCCCAAGGTCAGCCAGCCACCTTGTACTGTGTGTTATTGGTGCAAGCAGTCAGACCTCTGGCTGAACAACATGTCAGGCTCACTTTGATGTTGACTCCAACTTTGGTTTTTGGCAGAGGCTGAAAGAGATGAGGGCTTCATGATAAATCAGCTCAGGGAGATTCACACTGGTGTGATGGAGAGGAGGAACGTGGCCCTTGGCATAACTTTTCGACAGGGCTGCCGTGTGCCAGCATGCTGGGCGGCCACTGATAAAATAGTGCTGCCAGATCCCCTCATACTTCATACTGTGCATACAATGCAGCCCATTCTTAGGGACAATTTCTACACAAAGCAAAGACCTCTTTCTACCTCTCAGACATGGTAGAGAACCTTGCTTGATAAAAGCAAGATTCACATTCTTCTCAGTTCTACATGACCTTGTTTATGTTTACATGCCACAGTACTTCTGGACTGGAAAAAAGTAATCAAAAAAATGAAATAAAAACACTTTTAACTAACGGTGCCCCGATTAGGGTTTTTATGGCCAATCACCAAATGCTGGAGGCAGTATTGGCCCATAACTGTCACCAATCAAAATCTTGTTTCTTTACTTTATTATCATCTATGGGCCAGAACATAAAAGAATATTTATATGTTTTGCAAGCCAGTGATAGTTACTATGGTGAGAGCATGTGCAGAAGTGCTCTGTTGAAGTTGGCGCTTGATTAACTTAGTAGTTAGTAAGTCTAGAGTTCTGCAGCACACTATGGCATTTTAGTGGCACAAAGAGAAACTGTCACGCATCTTTATCTGATCAACCTTTCTGATCGGCCATTATAGAGTCCACCGATCAAACTATTGAGAATGAACATTAACGGAAACCATTAATGATCGGTGGTTGATCAGTCGGAGTGTCCTTCCTTTTAACAGCATGTGTTCTGTTTTATCATTTTTGCATCATTCTTATCAGTTTATGATCAAATGTTCTGTTACCAGTTTCAGCACTGACCTGGGTAAACAACACAAACTGTCAGACAGTGTGGGCAAAATAAGAAATAGAAGAAATTAAACTGGTTGTTGATTTAATATAGCATGTTAGCAGATGTTTATTGTCACTCCTGTTGTATAAGTACACTCGTGTGAAAATCTTTTGCTTGGAGACTCCACTACAGAAATAAAGTTGTATTATACAAGCCTAATCCATTATCAAAGTCCTTAGCCCCTCATCACTCTAAATTTTAAGCCACCCATAACTGCTTAACCATAGTTTAAGCTCACCTGATCTAGGATCAATGTCAAATTGTACGTACTCATAGATACCAGCCACCTAAATATACCTGTTTTTTTCCTGTTCAGCATTATTCTCTCAGAAATTTAATGAAAATGTCGAAAGAGGGTGATTCTGATATGCACCCAAAGTTAATGGGGTCTATTCTGAGCAGAGACCCATCCTGCATTCTAGTTTTGTGGAGATCCACTCAGTAGTTTCTGTGTAAGCTTGCTGACAAACCAACCAAATAAACAAACAAAAACCCAAACAAACAAAAGGAAACGGGTGAAAACACAACTTCTTTGGCGGAGGTAAATATGAAAGTGACTATTGATTTGTTGTACTTTTAAATCCTGCCTGCAGCCTTTCCTTAACCCCAAAATACAGTAAGGCCTGACTTAAAATGCATAATGGTCAACCAAAATAATGAAACTGATTTTTGATAATTAACTGATTATTTTATACATTTGTTAGATAGAGAGATGGGTCAAAAGGGTCCCCGGCTGGATTTGAACAGGTGCCATGCAGTTTCTCGTAGGTGTATTAAACCCTGAGCCATGTGGCGCCTGTTCAGAGTGAAATTGTTTTTGTTACCTGCAACCTAGCATGTCTTTCTTTCTGCTGTCACTGCTTAGTAATTCATTTAATATTATTAACAGTAGCTCATCTGTGTTGTCCACAATTTCTTGCTGCATTTTCCCCTGAAGTAGAAAATGAAGGGTAATGCAGTGAAAGTTGCCAGTGAATGTAACTTTACTTTGGTCTACTACTTCTATCAACCATACACAGGTCTGTAGCAGGGCCCGGTCACAGTGACATTTCAAAGCATTGTAGAGCTTGTGGGTATTATAGTCCACAGGACTAACCAAAGAAGGAAATGTGACATTTATAAACCCTAATTGTTCAGGTCAGGCTCAGGCAGAGCTGAGGCAGCCCAGCCTCAAGTCCACCCAGCAGTACCCGTCATCACGCATCCCTCGCTCCTCCACCCCTCCTCCCAACCCTCTGCTCAATGCCCCCTCTGTTCCCAAGCCACGTGGAGAAAGCTCCTCTGGAATTCAATGTCAACCTGCACTTATAGCTGCTTTAAACACTCCTCTGGGGTGACTTGAGGCACTCTGTATTTTCACTTCTCTCCACTTTCACCTGACAGGACTTAATGCAGGTGAGCTGAATAGAGGCATTCAGGGAAGATTACAATTCCCTCTTGGCACAGAGCTAAACAGGATGTGGTCAGGTGGAGCTGATGGGATGTGACCATTCTAAGGTGTCTGTGCTGTTTTTATAAATGAGTAACAGAGGAGATAGGATTCAGGGCTATGACAGTTGATGACTGAATTATGATATTCCTTTTGCAAGCCAATGAAGAGGCAGGTATGGCTTTGTTTAACAGGTAGATGATTTCTTATTACCTTGGGAGCCCAGGATATTGCACTATCCCACTGAGTCATACCCTTTTTGAATAAAAAAAAAAAACCCTGTAATGATCCAATTCTGTTTGCATAGTGTTTGACGACTTATAGAAATATAACATTCGGGTCTGAATGAGACTAAGTGACAATAGGGGTTTTGCCCTGCTGTCTTGTTGACCTACTATACGTGTGCTCCAGACCCCACACAGTGTGCAGCACACATAATGGACTTGTTAAGGCTGCATTCAGACCAAATCCAGCGTTGCGGCTAAACACTGCAGGGTGGTGCAGCAATGTGGGAGTGTCAGTCCAGTGTGTGTGAAGTGTTAGGAAACCCTGCTGATCAGTTTGCTGAAAGGCGAAGCTACCATGTTGTTATGCTTTTGTCCACACTGATGGATTAATAATAAAAGTAAACAACGAGATGTGAGACATATCATTACTGTGTGTTTTAAACTGGGGCACAAGACCAAACCGAGTGATCACAAGTGAAACTTAGCACTACACAAAGAAGCGTCAGATGAGTTCCCTCTGTAGCATTTAGCCATGTCTGCTACTGACTAGTTCTACTCTGCCTCTGATCTGCTGCCATGCCTCTGCCAGAGTAGGTCTGACGGTGATTGTCGACATCCACAATTTTTTTTTTTTTTTTTTAAAAGCGTTTTAAACCAGTGCTCTTAGTGAATACAAATGACACATTACAATTACACTCCACTACAGTTTGATCAGCAGTAATGTGATTGGCCACTCCAAAAGTTGAGTCTGTGGTCAGCACTGCTGCAGCCAAAATGCACTACCCTCATTAATATGAATGGGAGGACCTGCATTTTTGCCAGATTTGGTGTGAATCCAGCCAGCTCCTCTGCATGCCTCCAGCTCTGTTTACCTGGGCCTGGCTTTAGCCTAAACTGCTCCTCTGAGTGATGAGCTGATAAGAGACATGGGTCTTCAGGCCCACACTGTCATCTTAAAGCTGTAGTAAGCTGTTTCTGATAGCAAGAGGACACAGGAAGTAGACTGTTCAACACAAATAGGACGGACAGAATTTGAACAAGGCAATATTAGCAGTCTGGTTTAAATAGTTTAACTGAACCTAGAACATCATTGGTACCATCTACTGAGCATCAATGATATTAATGAGGTGGGGTGTCTGCACCCAGCTAGTCTGTTCACCCTGCTGCTGTGTGACAAACGATACAGAAGTATCTGCTGCTGTACCATCAGACTTCAGAGGGGGGGGGGGGGGTCCAGTCTCAGTTCAGTCATGCTGTATGTACCCCTCATGTCTACAGCTCTGGTTTTCACTTACAGAAAGCTATTATACCATTCATATAATTTGACTTAAAGCTGGGGATGGTAATTGTGTTCAGAAACATTTTTTATTATATTTGTATAAAATCTCTTAACATGCAGACAGCAATCAAAATATAAAATGCTTTGGAAGAAAAATGGAGAAAAATCCATGGTCTGTGACAGCGACAGGGCTGTAATAACTTCATTCAATAAACTTTAAATTCTAGCGGCCCAAAGATATTGTATGGACAGCCTTCCTGTCTATCAACCTGTCCTTACCTGCCCACCCTGCTCTGACTCCGCCCATCACTCACTGCACGTGACCTGAGTCTAGGCAGCGCACTGCTGGAGTCAGGACAAGAATGGTAGAGAAAGTACAGCCACACTTCATAACCAGCGGTACCTACAGAGCTAGCACTGCCAAACAGAGCAAGAAAAGAAAGACTCGAGCTCGAGAAGGCTTCAAACAAAAAGAAGTTGGAGATCTCAAGCGGTGAAACCAGAGTCAACATTGAAGTGGCTGTTCAAGTTGGCGACAACTAATGGAGTCGAAGGCCTGAAAACAAGGAATAGTTCCAGCACTTGATGTGATTGCTCCAAATGTAGCCATTGAATTCTGGCCTGTAAAGCAACAGATGAGCAACGTGATTAGATATTTTTATGGAACAGAGCTCGACTGTCCTCAGCATACTGTGAACATGTACACTTTCAATGGTCAATACTTTAGACATTCCTGGACAGAACTGTACAGATGTCCCTGCTTACATTACATTTTTTTCATTTAATCTATTCATGCTTTTGACTTGAAGTACCAGCCGTTTATCTTTCTTTACATTTCTCTCCTCACTGTGTTTATTGTTATGCACCAAAACACAAATTCAAATGGTGAAAAACTACTTGGCAAACAATGTGATTCTGATTTGGGTCCAAGTTACATGCCTGGTCAATATACTGTACAAACACAAATAGTTGTAGGTGGTGTTTATCAGGATAAAAGCACCAGCAATGTTCTACTTTAGATGCTGACCTGCTCATGTGCAATCCTTTGAGCTTGAAGATCTTCTACTGTACGTCATCTTTTCTGAGAACATCTGCTCCTTGACCTGTGACCTCCCACGTCCACGGCCTCTGCCTCCACTTCCTCGGACACTGCTGGTTGCCCTCCTGTCGTCCTCTCTGACGTGATGATGTGCTTCGCTCTGGTGTATCTTCATCATCAGTCAATGATATTCTCATCATGGAAGCTCTAACATGCAAAACATTGTATTATCATGAGTCCAATACGATATTCACGTTCGTCTGTGAATCACTGAGGGTAAGAAGAAAAGTGTAGCAGGCCCACCGCTAATCTTGATGTTTTAGCTTTGCCATATCTAACGTTACCATAGCCAGCTGCTGCTAGCTAACCAGCAATAAGTTACATCAAAATACACTTTCAAAGCAATGTCTGAATGCTAACAAAGCTAGCTTGACAGCTATCAGTACTAGCAATGGCTCTGTTTGTTGTTTACGTTCAATATGATAATATGAGGCGTTTACTTACAGGTGGATGAGACATGAGGTAGCTGCTTGTAGTTAGATGTTGTGATGAAAACGATGCACCGATACACACACTATTTGGCAGTCATCAGACAGTGTGTGTTCATGGTTTGGGGGGGAGTGGCTTTGGAGAGAGGCCTGAGTGCAGGGGGCGGGGTTTACTGATTAAACCTCAGCTTTAATTCTAAAGTACATCAAATGTAGAAATCTATGAAAAATCTATAGAGCTGAAAATGAACATTGAGCAGAAATAAAATTGACTCTATCAGTAGTAATTAAAGATTAAGAACACAGAAACATAGATTATTTGCAGCATGTCACTTAAAGCACTCAGTAAATGTCTGTGCATAACACTCTTTGTATTGGGTAGTCCTACCATGGGGCTGTTCAGCAAGGGTTTGATAACTTGACACTACACCATAAGCTGTGCTGTAGAAAGCATAGTCATGGTCAGAGTTAAGGATAAAAGATAACAACAAAAAGCTGCATTTACAAATAGGGAACAGTGTCATCAGCATCTGCCCAGCTGATTTAACTGTAGCCTGCAGTCTGATTCCATTCATGGGGCTTTCCCTCATGCAGAGCTCAGTCTTGTTCAGGCTAGTGTGGCTGTATTTATCTACAATGAATCTCTTCTATAACATGTTGCCTCCATGCTGGAATCCTTGGCCTCTGTAAATATTTATCATAGTGATCCCATGACTCTGGCTGCAGCACTGCTGAGAATTAAGAGGTGCAGGGTACGAACACCAGCTGTGGGCAGTTCTGGGAAAGTCTGGTAGAAATGTGATTCCTGCAGCTCCCCCTCCCCACAGGCCTGGCCCACAGCACCCCGATTAGCCCATCTGTTTGTTTACATGTGGAGGGCTGGCCTGAGACATAGCACAACTCTGTGAGGGGGAGGGATGAGACACAGCTACTGAAATGCCTTACATCCTCTGTAGAGCCTTCTGACTCCTGTAGAGAGGTCGATTTAGTAAGACATGCACACACATAAACGGCCATGTGTGTCATCCCTGTTTGTGATGTCCATAAACAGTTTACATTTTTCCGTTTTATCAGGTTCATCCTAAAGATTTCTGATGATGATAAAGAACATGATTTTTACTAGATGGCTCTTCCACGTAGGTAAGTTTTACTCACATTAATGAGGCTAAATGAAAGGTTCAGGTCTTCAGATTTCATTGAGGTTGGATATTGGCTTGGGTTGGGGAGATACAGACAGAAATATTAAAATTTTCAGCCTTGAGCTGCGACCTGAATATGACAACCAGAGATCACATTGAAGGGATTACTTTGGAATGTGCAACACCACCAGAGATTGTGGTTGGCAGTGTTGTCAGTGGTTCAAACTAGACAAATATAGGACACAGAAAATAAATTAGACCAATGACAGACATCTGAAAGTACTGGAAATGCATTTGTCATCAATTTCTTTCATTGGTTAAGTGTAAAAAACTCTGATGCTGCAATGTATTTAATGGCCACACAGACCAACCCTAACCCTCCGACTGCGCTGCCTCCGCTTTTGCCTCTTTCTCAACAGGCACATTTATCATTACCATGTTTCATCATTACATCATTACCATGTTTGTTGTTGTCGGTAACCACTGACACCACTGCCCTCAGATTTGAGCATTCTGCGTTGTCCCCCATCTGATTAGACATTTTCGAAGTGTATGAAACCCATGAACAAAATAGTCATATAGTCTGCCATTGTGTTATTAATGGATTGAATTACAGTGAAAACAATTATTCCCCTCTTTGCTGGGCACCTCCCTGGAAGCCCCTCGAGGACCCCTGAACCTGAATTCGATTCATTTCAGCTTGGTATAAAGATCTATTACCACTTTCTTGAAATTTGCTCGAGTAGACAGAAATGATCAAGGCAAGGCAAGGCAAGTTTATTTGTATAGCACAATTCAGACACAAGGCAACTCAAAGTGCTTTACAGGTGCATACAATTACAGTAAAAACATTTAAAATACATTAAAACAAAACATTAAAACAAGTTAAGAAATAGACATTAAAACAAAAAATTAAAACAGGTTAAGAAATAGGAAAGTAGGCTAAAATAGAATAGATTTCCTACGCACAATAATAGAAAACAAAAGTCACAGAGAAAATAAAAGTTACAGTGCAGTTCATAGCCTTAAAATTGCTTCGGTGAAAGGCAGTGGCAAACAGAAAGGTCTTACACTATACGAAAGCTGCAGTAAACAGTAATGTAATGATCAAGTCAGTAGGCAGACTCTTGTTTAAAGGACTTTTAACCTACACAATTACTAACTAAAATGAGTGCAAGCTCACCAGTTGATTTGATGGGTTATGTTAGTAAAGAAACCTCTGGGAGTCTTATTTCCTTACTGTACAGAAATGGATGGTAACTAATGGTTATTGTCAGGGTAAGGGTTAAGAATGGTTTAAAGAAAGAGCATCAGAAAATCTAAAACTGACTAGAAAGCACTTGTGTCATATATTAAAAGTTTAAAGGATTTGTTAACTAACTGTAATAATTGTCTTTGGTATGGAGTGGTGACAATTAACCAGTAAAGCTGTTGTCTTTTCACTTTTTAGCTGCTTTTACTGTAAAGCCCTTTCCCTGTGTTCAGCAGACTTCTGTTTCATTTTAATCTTCCGCATTCTCCTCTCCTCACTCCATTTCCTCTGCCACTGGGAAGGGAATAGAAATAAGCGGTCGTGGAAATGGGTTTTAAAGCTTTGAGCAACATGCACCTGCACTGCAGTTTTGGAATGTGCTTCAGTAAAGCCTGCCCCAGCCTGCTTTTTTTCCAGACGTAGAGGACAAAAGAGATGTGATGGTCAAAGAGGCTGTGATGACTTTTTCAGACTTGTCATGTCTGGTCTAGATCACCCTGGGGGGCCATAACACATGTCATTTTACTTTGACTCTTGCTAAGAGAGGAATTCATCTGAAGTGCAAGTTGACCACAGCACTAATGTGTAGCGCTTCAAATTAAACAAGCTGTCCTGTTTGTCACCTTCTTTTTTGCTAACCCTGCAGGTAGTGTACTTTGGAGATAGCATGAGGTCGGACATGTTCCCTGCCAGTAGCTTTGGGAAGTGGGAGACAGTGATGATCGTGGAGGAAATGGAGGGGGAGGGTGTCCCGAAGAGCGACGCCGCAATGTCCAATGAGGCCCAAGTGGAGCCGTTGGAGAAAAAGGGAAAGTTTGAGGTAAGTTCACTGAAGCAGCTGTTTCCATTTAGCAACAGTTTCTACACGCTAACCTCCACCCTTCAATCCCCAGCCCCCACCCCCACCTCTGTGAGCTTCTTCCTCTTCCTCTGGCCACCATGGAGTGCCACCATATTCCCTTGGTGTTAGTTGATGCATCCCTATAAGGTTCTTTTGCATCATTGTTTTTATGTGTCTTGGCTCCTTTAAAAGTGTGAATTGTAAAAATACAAAGTAGACCACGGAACATACTGGAGAGACTTTATATCTCAATAGGTTTAGGAATGCCGTGGGATTCCCCACGAGGAGCTGGAAGATGTTGCTGGAAATGGACCATCTTGCTTGTCCTGCTGACCAGGCCCTGGACAGATGATCAAACACAAATACCCTTGTTAATACTGTATTATAGTGGTGCAAATTCCATATCAACTTCGCAAATAAACAAATTATCCAAATCAAATGATAAGCAGTGAACATGAGGCTTCTAGGGCCCCTTGGCCATTAAACAGATCCTCTTTGCCCACATTACCTAGTTGGTAATGCAACCTTGAGGTATTGTTACAACAAGGTCAGGTGGGGCAAATTAGATTCCGTAACAGCCTCCAAGTGGGGATAACTGGACTGTCCTGTCTTAATCTACTATATTGCTACCAAGCTAAATAAAAGCAAAATGAAATTCTCCACGCTGGATCAGGTTCTTGTTCTGGGGCAAAGTACATCTGCAGGATGGCTCACTGAACCTATCAGGGATTCTAGAACAGCAGCTCATGTTTAAACAAAGATCTGTGGATGGAACAAAGGAGTCAGGGTAGAGCTTAGAGGAAGAGGCCTTGAGTTGACAATAAAAGTTAAGTCTGATAGCACCATTTAACAAAGCTGGCTTCAAGAGGAAATACGCCCATATCAGCTGACAGGGGTGAACTCACATAAATCTGTGGGTGGTGCACTGTGTATTTTTGTAGATAAAAAAGGGACACATTTCCAAATGTGTCACCCCAACTATGAACTCTTATCTGTCTTTTTTTTTTCATTTCCTGAGGGACTTTGGGCAGATTTGTCAGGCTAATCTGTTGTTCCTGGACCAGACAATGTTAAATTACAAACACAAGTTAATAGAGAGTTACAGTAATGTAATTCTTGGGCATTCATACTAATTACTTCTAGTAACAATGTCATTTTAATCTCACAAACAAAAATGCTATATAAAAGCAAGACAAATTCAATACAAAATTACCAATTTTAACGTTTATTTAAAGTTTTAACAACATCAAAGGCCACTTTTCTATAACAAGGCCCATACCATCACATGAACACCTAACTGACTCTTACTCTTCACAGATCCAGCCTACTAGGCCTACAACCTAACATCCTACTTGTCAATGCTGCAGGGAAATATGAACTTCCAAGTTTTGTGGTGTGGGTGGTTTACTTAAAGACAGTTTACCCTGTCTAACCCTGTCTGTCTTCTGTTTGAATTTGCGTGGCATGATGGATTTTGGTCTAAAAGTAAGAATGTCTTATAGTTTTAGTGATCAAATGTAAGAATACAATTTACAATAACAATAAAATACAATAAAGTAATATATAGTAAATAATCATGTGCCACTGGCACAACTTAACCCAGGCCCTTTGACACAAATCACCCCAAGCCCACCATTTTGAATAAAATGCATCCCCAGCTGTTTTGAGCTAGCATCATGTTAACTGTATAGACTCATGGTGTAGCTTACTAAAGCACTAAAACATGTGTGAACTGTTTTCAGAGTTGTCTATAATTGTTCAAACACAGCCATCAAAAAACCTTGATCATAGAAATTTTACTTTGGAGGGCAAAAAAATAGTTTTTTGAACTTAAATGTGCTTACCTCTCAAGCCGTGTGTCTCCCTTCTTTGCAGGATGAGCGAAATGGATGCCTCTTCAAAAATATGTGGTCACATGACCAACTTCTTCTATGGTTTTCTAGATAACTGGGGTGGCACTACTTGCCCCTTGGCACTGTAGGCAGTTAGGCAGACATGCTAATGACTGCAGCTTTCATTAGCGCATTAATCCATTCCTTACACCCGCTTGTGTAGTTATGGTCACTTAAATGCCCAGTATGTAATTTCTGTCACTGGGGGTCTCTCTAACAAAACAAAGCAAAAGACATTTGCAGAGTGTTGCTCAGCTCAGAGCCGGACAGTGGGCAGAGAGTTGGGTGCAAAGCCTGAACTTCTGGAGAAATAAACACATCGGATTCTACTCATCATAACAAAATACATAACAAAGGTCTAGTTATTTTTAGACATTTTTAATGTAGAAATCTTACATATTATATCTTTAACGATGATTTGATGATCACTGTTTGGGGGAGAGGTCAGTTATTTGGTGAGTCCAGTTTTAGTGCTGTATTAAAGAGGAGTTATCTTAAAAGTAAGTATGTAAATGTTTTATTTAGATAAGCACAGAGGAACATTTGTAACACCAATATGACAGGTGGCTTAGCATTAGTGAAATGGGTATAAAAATTCTGTTGAGTAATAATTCTGTTTGAGTTTAACACAGCCGTTGTCTTACAGATCAGCTCCTTTAAATCGAGCCAGATGAGAACATTACTGACACTGTTGCAATCTTGATGTTCATGAGAAAGATGACTTCCTTTTCCTTTGGCTTGTCGTATTTTCATTTATCAGCATTATCTCAAATACCCAATCTGATGGCAGTGACAAGTCAGTGGTCTAATTCCCATGCATGCACTTAATACTGCAGAGGAGTAAGCAGTATACTGTGATGAGTTCCAACCCTGTCATCTGTGTTGAATTAGGTGAGAGAGTTCTGCATCAGCATGCTGAAGTGTATTAATACCCCGTCTTTATAAATACCTCAGGCAGTCCTGTTTTGTTCTGTGTTTTGGTTCCTTCCAAATGTTATTTCAAAAATGTATTGGGTACAATCCTCCATGACAACTTGATGATCACAGATATTTTGATCCTATCTCTGAGTAGTTCTTGCTCACATTAGCTAATATGACACATTAGCAAAGCACAAATGTATCAGTTTGGTTTGGGAGGTTTCTGTCTTGCTACACCACATCCTGTTTTCACAATGATCGCTGCTCATCACATGTTTCTGTGTTTAAAATATATTGATGTTCTAAGAGTGATTATGAGTAACACAGCGGGGGATTTCTCAGAATTAATGATTCAAGCTGGAGTCACACTTACCCTCAAAGCAGCTTGGGTTAAAGCCAGTTAAAAGTCTTGCTATATTACCCATGCTCAGGGTAGAATTCCCTTCTCCTCTTATCAGGTCTGTACATGTTTGAAAATGAAACACAGTTACATAGTTTTGTGTCGACTGTCTCAACAGGATCAGGGCATGAAGGCCCCCTCTGCCGTGTCCAATCAGTGGGGCTCCTACTTTGTTGACATACATAAAAGCGGAGGAGGGGACGAGGAGAGCCAGAAGCTGACCTGGTGCTGCCATTGCATTCATAAATACAGCACCATGGCCATCCCTAGTGTGGAGCACATAGCAGGTATGTGGAAGGAGACAAACGTTGTTCCAGACAGTGTCAGAGTGCAGTGTTAAAACAGTACTAATAAATGTGAGTGTGGCTAAAACAAACAAATAACGATTGAGTCAAGTCTTATTCACCATTCAGGTTATATCTTTTTAACACAGATACTGTTATCAATCACTAAATAATTCCAGTCACTTAAACTTAAAAGCAAGGTTCACCCTATTTGTGCCAGGGAGGTAGCCAGGATGTAGAAATGCATAATTCCTTAAGCACAGCCCACCAAAGAAATGTTGAACTGGCCATCAACCAAAGTTTGAAAATGATAAATATATACATAGGTATGAATAAACCTAAAGCTGTTTAAACTGGGACCAAATCATAAAAGATGACGGCTTCTTACTATTAGACTGAAACAGGAAATAAGGAATAAAGGTTTTACTCTCACATCAACCTGTTTTTTTTCTCTGCAGTTCAGTAGATAAAGGAACAAATCTGTTACACTAACTTTCTTCAGTTTATAAACATGGTGACAAAAGCAAAACTCATGTTTTATTTTCTAAAAGCAAGCAATGTGAATGTTTTCCAGTGTATTCCTGTAAATGCACCCATATGTTCCCCAAAACATGCCCGAGAATCAAAGTCATGATGTAGAAACAGGAGCAAACAATCTGATGTTAAACTTTTAGTGGTTAAAAATATTCATTTCCACATCAAACACTTTCTCACCATCATTTCAACACAGAAACATTCACAAGAATCAAGTCAGAAACTGAACCAGATGCAGATGTGCAGCCAAATTTGGAATAAGCTCCAACCACCACTGCTGCAGAGCAGTTCCTCGGAAAATGGCACCAATCTCCAACAAAATGATGAGCTTAAGGCTATTTTCACACTGATCATTTTTTTGAGTGTGAGCTTGAATGAAATCGTCCCAGCTCACCATCATCATGTTGATCTGCAAAAGCACACCACAGTTTGACTGGAACTCAGTCAGGGCACACTCACACTTGGCCCAGTTGCTCCGTAATGTGCTGAAGCACAACTGTCCCTCCTCCCCAGTCCCCCGCTGGCCTGCACTCACATTGCTCCGGCTGAAACCGGGCCAAGCCACGGTTACCTCTTGTACAAACGTCATCAAGTCGTAGCATGGCCGCAGCACACTGGAGAACAGCACAGAGAACAAGACTTTACTGACTTTTCTGTGGCTTATTTTGTGTCAGACGGCCATAGATGGCCCTGTCACACTCCTGGATTTCTTGATTATGCAAGGTGGTGTAATACACATGATTATACTTCATGTCCACGTTGCACACCTGTGCTTCTGCTCGTGCAATCATACTTTGCCAAAACACACCTCTTCTGACCGTGCCAGGGCCAAGAAAGTGTACCGTGCTTGAGTACAGTACAGAGCACTCCGCTAGTCAATGCTGAGGCATTGCCTAGTTTGAGTGCGCCCTCAGAAGGCTTTAAAGCCCTTAGAGTTCTTCATATGAAGAGTGTTCATACCTGTAAAAGTGTTCATACCTGTTCTGAATAGGACACTCACTGGTGGGCGAAAAGACTGCTTTTATAACCTTCTTTCATTTCATTCATGGTGTTGAACTCAATTGTCAAATGAAAGTTAATTGTAAGAGGAATGAGAAAATAGAACTTGAGAAGGAATTTCAAACCCAGGTTAATTGCAGCTTGAAGTGAGCATTGATTGTCAGATTGTATTTTGGAAAGTTGCAGAAATGGTATGACGATCCCTCACGCAGTGCCTTTAAAGCATACAGAGGCCTTTATTCAAGGGGCGTAGTTTCTCTGTCTGGGCTCGGCAAAAGTGACCAAAGTTTTATTGCTGAGCGACTTCCAGTTTTGGGTCTGCAGTCCTAGTGTGAACGCAGTCAAAGTGTTGAGATCTTTTTTCTTTTCTTTTATTAATACCGTATTGAAGACAAAACATTCCAGGCTCCATTTCCTCATTTTTGGAAGGGTTGGTTTGGCAGACCTGTTGTAACTTTATGGAGAAAAAGATATGAGTAACCAGCTACTCAGACATTTCAGACACTTCTTTGTCAATTACGTGTAATAGCACAGATAGTTGCATTCAAAAAACAGAAAATACTATCAAGTCACTGAGCCCATTTCAAAGAGTAATGCTTTGCAATTTCAAGTGTACAGGATGTCCAAGTTCATCAATCAGGTTTTTACAGCCACAAAATCAAACTAACTTTAGCTTTGTCCAGTAGAAGCAGGATTGTCAGGGTGCAGACCCTCTGCACGGTGCAGCCCAGGACATTGTAGCTAGCTGCGTTTGATATACTTCAAAACAGTCATACCTTTTACTCAAACCCACACATCTGTAGCTTCTTGACATGTGTTAGCCCACCAGAAAAAAAATAAATTATTACCTTTGCTTCCTGGATCTGCACATCCTAAACTGCATCTTGCCATTTTTCTCTGTCTCTATGTAACAGCCAATGTGGATGTTAAGGCCCATGTATGTTGAAACTAACTCGTGGTCACTTTTCGGCCCACTTGAGTTAGCAGGGCTGTAATTTATTGTTGTTTTCTCTCTGGAGGCAAAGGATCAAACACAAGCAAGTCCAACATTCTCTGGCCTGAGTGATTACTACCTGCTGTTTAGAACAAAGTGTGCTTTTCCACTGAAGAATGAATTATTATTCTTGAACATTTGTTGTTACTTTTCAGCAGCAGTGGTGAATTAAACATACAGGAGGCCTGCACATGTAGTGGATAACTTGCAGTTGACATTTCTGTTTGATTTGACTCTCTCTAGATCTCCCTCTGGATTACAAGTTCCTCAGGTTTTCTCCTGACAAGCCCTGCACCACCGGCTACTACCCAAGGCCTCCAGATTCTTTGCTGAAGAGGTGTGAGAGTTTGTTGTAAAGAATTTTTAAAAAAAGGAAAAAGTTTAAAAAAAAATCCTCCCTTACCCCTCTGCCTCAGGAGAGGAATGTGCCTCCATTTTTGCCTGTAGTTTCCCACCTGACCCCGCCACCATCTGTGGAGCACAGGAAGCATACACTCCTCACCCATTCAGAGAAACCATGTGAATGTAAACCACAGTATCTCTCTGTAATAATGCCTACATCTGAACGTTGTTTCGTGGTTTATTGTACTGTACATGTGGAAATATGACATAACAAGTGTGTGTGTGTGCGTGCGTGTCTGCATACAGTAATAATAGGAAATGTAGTGTTTTTATTGTTTCATGTGTCATTTCCATGGTAACTCTGACTTCTTCTAACTTTTCCAAAGTAAAATGAAAAATTCTACCGTCCCCTTATCCCTGAAGTGATTACCACAAGAACGTATCCACTAGAAGCATTACCCAGATGGTTACTGCAGGGTTTCTGTCAAATCAATTTGGTGCACGTCCACGAGTCTTGAAAGATTTCATTGTCATGCACAAATGGGAGATAGTAAAATATTATTTGCATTTAATGAGCTTTAAAACAATTCCCGGAAACAACTGATACCTAGAGCGTTGATATATGATGACCTGGGAATGAGACTCAAAAATATGCTTTCTCTAGAATTGCTTCCTCCTCCTTTAATACAATTCAAATTGCGCTTTGAGAGTATGACCGGAGAGATTTAAATATGTCGTACTTGTCGTAGATTTTACTGGTAAAAAACACAGTAATGACTGGATAGCGGAAACCCTGGGTCTGTCTGTCCCAAAAACCCGTTTGAATCATTGTGTCAGTATTGCTGTATAACACAGCTATTGTGATTCCTTTCTATTTAAATATAGTTTTACCGTATGCATTTTAGTAACGTTAACATGAGGTTAAAGGTCTAATGTTTCTTCTGTGTGAGTTTCGTAGAGGCTGTTAATCTTCAGGTCATTGTTGCTAAAGAACTGGCACAATGCTGTCCTTTGTGTTGGCTGTTCAAAAAACACAACTTTGGGAAACAATAATAATAATAATAATAATAATTAATGATGAAGACTATGCTAGATGTTCTCTGTATTATTTTTGGTGCAACAGTGACATGTGCTTTTTGAGTGATTGTGTAAAAATGTGGACTACTTGTGCTTCATTCATATGCAGTATCAGATTGAGATATGCTTTAGCCGACTTCTGAATGGTTATTTTGTCGGTGTGCATAGACAAATTGTGGATTTGTTTGTTGCTGTCAAGTCACAGAAGATTGATTTCTCGTTCATCTCTGGTGTTTAGCCTCACTTTGAACTAAGACCGGACCACAGTCAAACTGTTTCATCTTGATAGCACCAAGTTTGTCACAAGCAAAACCCCCAAAAGCAACTTGGGGTTTGATTGACAGCAGAGGTAGCTAGACTGTGCAAACTGGAGGTCTTCCATCATCAGCTTGGTCTATAGTAACAGAACATTTTATTTTAGGCCCAATCCATTTGGGATCGGGCCTAAAATTTAAGATTGTGACTCAACACGGCAACAGGACAGGGAGAGGACATTTGAGATGCTACATGGTCAACTCATGTCTGATTCAAACAAAGGTTAGCTAACAAGCATTTAGTTTGAAATAATTTAAAGAAAGGCCGCAAACTGCTAAATTTTGTCCATGACTTTTTCCTGTCGAATCCAAAAGTCTTCCATGTCCCACATCTGTTCAGCACAGTTAGCTAGTTTACTACATTTTTAGTTAGCTAAGGGAACAGCAATAGCCTATAGGCAAAGATACAAATATAAATGCCTTTCATTGGAGGACGAGGTAGGCAGCTTGCACTTACACAACTTGAATTCCAGTTTGAGAGAAATCATTACATACCTAATGTTAATTTTATTCCATGTCTTAACTACAGTTTGAATTTCAACTAAAATGCATCAGCCATACTGTGTGAAGTCACTGTACCTAGCTGTTTGGTTTTTAAAGTGTTACATAAACAAGACACAACATGTAAATTAAACTAGATTCAAGTTTTTTGGAAGTTTTGACGGCGTAGGACTAGTTTCTTGGCTAGCTGCTAGCTAGTTTACTTTAGTCCTTGTGTTATGCTGGGCGAAACAAGCCGGATCTGTCTCGATGCTATCCACACAAAGATGATACTGGTTTCAATCTTCTGAACTGACTCTGAGGAAGTCATCAACTAAATTTCCCAAATGTTAAAGTGTTCCTTTAAGATGACCACCATCTCACAAATGAAGAGAGAATATTTCGACAATAAGCAGCATACAACTTTTAGCATGTATGTGAGATTGGTCATCATAAGTGAATTATTTCTTGTGCTGTGTGTGCAAGTGTTTTATGCATACAGCTGTTGTGATTGTACTCTTCTTTTTTCATCCGACCTGGAAATTTTGACATGCACATTTGCCTTATGTTGGATTCATTTGTGGTCTTAAGTTCTTAAAAACACAGGGACAGTTCAATTCTGTGTTACAGTGTTGAAGTAATGTCAATTAAATAAAATGTTCTACAATTTTCCTATATATGGCTTTCTCTTTTTTCATTTTTATTGGCAAGTCTTGGACTAAACACACTGAGTAACAGATCAGTTGCAAAGGTTGAAATAGGAGCTAATTTGTGTGAGTGGGAAAAGTTGAAACAAATATATGTGTAATTTATTGGTACGCCAGTCACTACAATCATAAATGAAATTGTTTCCTATATTTAAAATAAATGACCACCCTAGAGGTAGTCTTCAAAAAAAGAAACATAATCAAAAGTCCAGGGAAAAGCTGAGACTTGCAGAGTTAAAGTAGGGCTGTAGAATAGGGCTGGCCAGAGTGGGACCTGTGGTCCAAAAAATATATAACATGAATCACTGTTTATGATTTCCTATTTTTGTGAGGTATGCTCCTCAAATGTGTAGGATCCCTACGTATTAAATAGTTACATAATCCTAGACTTGGGATGGTAGTAAGGAAGCCCTGAGATACAAGTGAGGAAAATAACTTCTAAACACTATCCTGGCAAGACATTTTACCTGTGGTCTCAAGCCATGAACAAAGGAGAAAAAACAATTTGGATCAGACTACGAACATGGATCACCAGATTATTTTCTTTCCTCACTGCCTCTCACAGCTTCTGCATAGAACCATTTGTGCATGTTCACAATACAATACAGTACTGTAGGTTCTTGCTTTTGTTTCAGCTGTGGCGCTCCCAAAGGACAAGGCTTGGGCACCCTGCTCTAAACGACCATGACATTTTTGATTTATTTCTTTTAAAGAAGATTTTTTTGGAAGAGGAAATAACACATCCTTATGTATAAGCACACACACACACACACATATAGGTATGCCAGATAATGTTGCTGGGGGTTTATGAAGAAGTCGAAGGCATCAACAAGTCAAGAGAGGTGATATCAAGTGTTGTAAACAGTAGAGTCCAGTAGATAGTGTGTGTCCGGTCTGTCGGCATTAGTTCGGCCCTGTTTCCTTCAGTACCTGTGGCTCGGTACCGGGAGGAGGGCCACACTTAATCCATTAGTTCTCCTTTAAGCCTCTGCCTGCGCCCCTCCTCGTCCTGCAGCGTGACGCTCCGCTCCACATTCCTTCCTCCGCTCTCTGGCTGTTCCGTCCCCACAACTCACTTTTCAACCCTATTGATAATCTGTCTACGTTCATCCGCTGTGTTGGGAAGAAATGACGGTTGTGACGACTGGAATACGGATTTGTGAGCGTCGCTTCTGACAGGTAACGTAACGGCTTTCTCCTCACTGCTCCCTGTGTGTTAGTGGTCGTCAGAAACAAGGCGACTTCTGTGCGCACGGTTGGATCATCAATAACATCGATGACTGATTGTACTGTAAGAGTTCACCTAAATGTTCGGTTGAGAGGAATTTCTGCCTCTCAAACAGACGCTGCCTCATATGAGACTCTGACAGAGCTGAAAGACTGAATCAACAAAAAGTTAGCAAAGAATTTGGGAAAGTAAGTGTAGGATGTTCCGATTCCGATTTAGCAGAAGAGGCACCAGTGTCTGAGGGAGGGAAGCCTTTAATGGGTCAGACCAGAGGAACCTCTGCTGTTAGGACACAATCAATCAGTCTGGTAACTGTTAACACTATTTAAATAGCACATTAAGTCTGTGTGTGTTTACAGTGACCACATAACTGCATTTAGTTGTATTTTTTACAAAATAGTAGTCCCAGCAGAGCTGACTGCTGCCACAGGCCTACTGCATCAGATGAGTCCATAACCTGAGTGTAGTGAGGAGCAGACTCTGCAGTCTGCAGCCAACACCAGGACCCTGAGCTCACATCCACGGTTGTTTCAGGGACTTCGGGGCTTTTAACAAGAGACATTACAAACATACACACCTCAGGTATTTTCCTGGCTCATTCAGGTGGATAGAGAAATGGATTAACAATGAATTAGGGGTGGGTATTACAACACATATCAAAGAATCAGTAAACAGGATTCTGACAAAGTATTGCATACAAACAAAACTTTTGATACTTCACACGTTGTGATCCTCTACAGGCCCTACAGACACAGAAAATGTTGAGGTTTGGCACTCGGCCCTAACTTAGCATTTCATTTGTGGCGTTGTGGAGACGCCTTTAAACTCACACATTTACACCTTCATTTGAAGAAAGATCATTTTTGGCCTGAAATTAACAGTGAATTTCATTTTCCACTAATCTGTTAATTGTTCTTCCAATCGATTAACTAAGTGGGGCGGGGGTGGGGGAGTTGGTATTTCTAAAACTCTAGCTACCCCCTGGTTGAAAGTACCCATAAATATACATCACAGTGATACGATTGCAGATTTTAAAAGGCGCTATGAGGTTTCTTCAAAATTACTTTTGAGTAGCTCAGACCTACAAGTCCCTATAACGTATCATCCATTGAATGTCCTGACTGTATGTCTGATATCTGCCAATATGACAACCTTTACTCTCTAATATCATTATTGACGTCAACCAAAAAAATCCAGTATCGGTCCAGCTGTAGTTGAATGGAGTGGAAAAGTCTAAAGGAAGTACGTGTTTATTTCCTGTTCCGGTTTACAGGAGTTCTCTGTGACAATAGAGCCTTGGCTCCTGATACGGGTCAGGATTTTGTGTGATACATTAGTCCAGAGTTGGCCACCATCTTCACGTTCACCACAGAGGAATGTGACTCCTCAACAGGTCAAAGTCATGCTCATGTCCCTCAGTCTTGTTCTCATTTTATCAGCTTACATCATTAAGTAAAGTGCTATATGAATAAAGTTCATTGTTATGTCCCAACTTGAGCTTTCCTTGTTTGTCAAACACAACACAAAAACACATGAACACCCAGGACAGCTCACTGTGTAAGAACGGACTCCAGTCTAGACGCTGTTTAAATCACTACCAAAGGCTTTTCCACCAGGCCTTTGCCAAGAGCTGCACTAAGGTCATGGAATTTACTCTCATGTTCAGAGCAGAGACGGAGGGCCGACTCCTGCTGTTCTATGGAGTAAAGCAGTTTGGTTTAGAGGTTGTTTCAGTTGACCAGAGTAATGTTACTGCAGTAATGGGCCATTTATGACCTCCAGGCCTGCTCGTCTGGCCATCTGGGTGTGCATGGCTAGACTTGTCTGACAACAGCAACTCAGAAATAAATCTTGGGGAGTGAATGTTAGGTAACACAGCGTGCAGAGGTGTAGAACAACCTTCACATTTGGCTGCTAGTTGGTAGTGGTGAGTGTAGATTTTTTGGGAGAAGTTTATCATCATATTCTTGGTACGAAATTTTTTTAGAATTTGTATATTATCTAAGTTTTAAAAGGACTGACTCCCATCACTTATCAGACGTAACTGTGCCGTTCAACAATGACCTACAACAGTATGGAAAGCCTGCATCATCAGGACTACAGCTGTATCTAATTATTCAAGGAATGCAGGGCTTTTGTAAGAAAAGGCTGTGCAGAATATGGGCTGGCTTTCTCAAATCCTTTTCTTCCCTCCATTTCTCCCTCTCAGCTGAGCTCCTTCGGCTATGTCACAGTCCCCTCTTTGATGAGACCATGAGAACCCACACCCGCGGGGCCCCCACAGTCTTCTTCTTAAGTCTGCTGTGGCCCCTGCTCTCTTCGGTGGTGGTGGCAGCAGCAGTGGAGGTGGACCCCAGCAGAGGAATCCCCTTCATGGGAGGCAACTACAATGGTCATCCCATGCTGTACTTCAGTCAGGGGGATGTGGAGGAGATGCAGTATGCAGCCACAGGGACTCATCGGGACATGGCGAGGAGGATCCGCGAGGCTGGTGAAACCATGCTGGAGCACCCTGAGGAGTACCTGCCCCCCTGGAGCCCCGCAGAGTTCAGCGCCCGCTGGAACGAGGTGTATGGAAACAACCTGGGTGTGCTGTCCATGTTCTGCCTGCTGTACCCACACAGGGCCGGAGCTGTCGACCTCGCCAAGGACTATATGGAGAGAATGGCGGCTCAGCCTAGTTGGTACATTTTCTGTCTTTTTATTACTTCATCTATTTTGACACAATGAGATATAAAAGGAAAAGCTCAGTCATTTTCTACTAGAGGTCCACCGATTAATCGGTTTGGCTGATTAATCAGTGCTGAAAGGACATTTTACAAACTATTGTTATCAGCTGAACTTGACTCTGATAGTTGCCGATGGCTGCTCAGCCTCCACCGACTGCGGGGGAGTACGTCACCATTGTGCATGGAGGATACACTGAGTCAATCCTCATTATTTGAAGGCCACTTCTGCTGAAAAAATCTAAATCCTCTTAGTCTCCCTCTCCCTCTCAGTCTAAAGTAGACACATTGATACAGACAGGTAACTAGTACGTTAATGTTAGATATGCAGCAGCCATACATGAGACTAAGAGAAACGTTACATCAGAGATATTTTTTTCATAAAGTAATTCTCCACTCCATGACATACCTTCCACGCATTACTCTGGCGACAGGGTTAGAACATATGGGCTGATGTTAATCTTTGTGGTCCCGAGGTAACATTAAAAGCTGAAACAGCTGATTTTATTCAAGTCATATCTAGTCTTGCATAGCCAGACCTCTCTCATCTGACCCGTTTTACTTTATCTAGTCTTGAATATATAACGCAACACCATCACCTTTCCCCGATAGGGACAGGACACTGAAGGCAGCCAGCCAGGCAGGAACAGAAACCATTCTGTTAACGTTACGTTACTTAATTCTGTACTTACCAATGTGGCGTTCTCTCTTCCAAATAATCCAGCAACGTTACTATCCATCCATTCATGAAATGACATCACACACTTTAGGATCCTCCTTACCCCGGGAATATGCACAAGTAATCCTGGCCAGTTCAGCCACAGAACAGCTCATCAACCATTGTAAAGACAGCAGATTCTAACAATGTAATCCACTAAATCACATGTTTCCAGATGTTGTGTCTGGATATCAAACAGACAGCTCCTGCTAGCTTTACTACTCAAATTAAAGACTCTAAATTTACTCTAACTATTTTACTAATGTTTCACTGTAACTTTTCACTGAGAGGGTGGGAGGGACTAGACAGAGAGAGAGGGCCCTAATGTTCAGTTCAACACTTCTGATAAAATATACCAAAGATTGTTCAATTTCGAATCCCAAATTGATTTGAAAAGACCATATTTACCCGCCCGCGACTTGGATTACACCGGACAAGCTGTATGGAGCAGTTTTATGTTTAGTTTTGGGTTTTTTCAGCTGTTTTTGTGCAAGTCCCCATCTATTTCAATTTTTTTAAGAGAATGCTACAACACTGTTTTGTTGTGAAGCTCCAGAAATTTTGTGGACTACAAATTTTCACCCGCCTTTCCATCAGCATGGGGGTGAGTAGATAATGACTGCTTTTTTTTGTGAACTGTTCCTTTAAGGCAATAATCTGCTCATTGTGAAACAATCTACATAAGAAAGGTTGAGGATTGACTTCCTTTATGTTTAGTTTTAAATAAATAACTTAAAAAACCTTAATAGAAATAACTTCAGAGTTTAAAGACGTGCATCACCCAGGTATTAATGTAAAATCCTCCTGTCTAGGCTTTCTATTCAGTCCGACCCTCAGAGTGTTCTCATTGTTGTCTGTGGGTGGAGCTCTGGTAAAGATGCATTGTAGTCTGATAAGTCAGTGGTCCAGGAAATATGTTTAGCAGCTGCTTGCTGCCCTCCCCCCGATGAAAGGAAATGAAATATTCAGATGTGAGCTGAATAGCTCTCTACAGTGGCCTGAACTGAGACTGGAGCTCAGGGTCTAGGTGACCAGACAGGAATTGACTCCACTCTGCCCTAATTTTCAAAAATGTCTGATATGATATGATATGGATGTTTTTCAGCTGATCCAGATAACTGTGGCTGATTCTGATAGGACAAAAGATAGATTCCACATTTTTGCATTTTAAAATGAAGTTCATAAATTAATCTGAATTTAAGAAAGGCTAAGATGTAGTGAGCACAGATGGATGACTCAATATTCTTAAGATTTGTATATATTTTCCCTCCTCTCTGAACCCTTGTGGACATGTGTTGCAAATCCCCCTGTTGTCTTCTTTTTGAAACCGTTGAAAAACACCTCCACCTCTGCCACCACCACCTTCATCTTCTCCTTCTTCTTCTCCTTCTTCTTCTTCTCCTTCTTCTTCTTCTTCTTCACCACCTGCTGTATCAGAGTGTGTAGACGCTACAGTTATTAAATCTATCAAAGCACTTTGGCTTCATATTATTAGCTCTATTTAGCTCTAGTAATTTTGTTATTGGCGGATTGCTGTTAATAGAAATTTTTCATTATCAGGCCAATCATTTGTCAAATGATTTGTTTTTTGGGACGTTTTCAACAAATGAATGTTTCATGAGTGCTTAGAATATTGGTTTGTATTGGTTTTGAACTGTAGCCTACTTCCTCTTTGTAAGCTAATTGATGGCATTTAGGAAACACTTTTAGATGGTCTACTCTAATAACTCAGACTTGGATATTTATACAACTTAGTAACTGCAGACTGCAAATTACACAACAAGAAACATCATGTTACCTGAGAAATACTGCCAAACCGTCTTTGGTGCTGATAGATGAATGATGTTGATTCAAACAAAAGCGTGAAAAAGAAATCCTCAAAAGACGACAACTACAGTAATGGAGTTCTAGATTCTCCTCACTCTTCTCATCTTTGAAGAAATTCACTAAAACCACATCTTTCTGGGCTTTTTGCTTGCTTGTTTTTCAGCAGGAATAGATCATTAATATCCATTTTCCTAAGCTACGAACACAGCTGGAGTGCGCAGTGCATGCTTGGCACCACTGTTCACATAATTGTTATTGTTGATCAGTGAAGAAGCTCAAATAATTCTCGTTTTAGTGATCGTTCTTGGCGTGGACCACACTTTATAATATTCCCTGAAGCACTACAGTCTCGTAGATTTTAATCACAGTTATATATGAATTAAAACATGGGATTCTGTTGGATCCTTTGGAAACATCCTGACCATACGTCGTTTAGTCCATGTTTGGACAATCCTCGGTTTTTCAGGGTCAACCATGGCTGGACATCATGCAGGCATCAGCCATCGACGGTGCTTCCTCATTTCCCTAACAATTTGATTAAGCTCAATGAACATTAGTTCTGCCTGGCAAATGCAAAGTGACTGAGAAGTGGATCAGAGCCATTCACAACTTTGCAAGCCATTGCCCTTCCACAGCTTTTATTGTAAAGACCAAAGGAAACGATGCTCAGAGAATGGTTGTACCCAATGCTGGGTTCCATGGTAACTTTCTGCCTTCCTTGTTCTTGTATGACCAGTACTGTATCATGGCTAGTGTTAGGTAATGTTAGCAGACTAACATTATTTGATCAAACAGTTGTGACATGATGAAAACAGGGCTATCATTTCCCCAGCTTCCATTCATCATTCATCATTCACAACAAAAAAATGCTGTTTATCATTTAAGGAAGGTGGCCTCGAGGATGGAAGTACCAAAACATAACTGACAAAAATTGAAGTGATGAAAAAGCTTGTGAATTAATCAGGAAAGTGATGAAATGTGTTTGAATTGAAAAACGGTGATAAACTGTGAATTGATTTGATAAAACTTGATGACATTCTATTTAAAAGAGTTGCTCTGATAATCAGCTGGGCTGTGTTAATGTTTACCATTCATCATTCTCAACACCCAACTGACATTTATCGTTTGCGGCGTGCAATTTTTGGTAAAATCCAAATCACGCTCACTCAGAAAACTGCTTGATGCACTGCAAAGTGCCAGGTGATGGACTTTCTTTCACCTTCCCCTCTCGATTTGCTGCTGCCATTTCGAGAAAGCTCACAAACGGTCCACACCCGCAAGTTTAGAGCCAAAAGTTTGATCAGTTGGTCAGTGGATGTTTGATTGATATTTTGGGTGGTTTATCACATTAGTTGACAGTTTATCACTTTGTTTTTCATACATTTATCACTTTCATCATTAATTTGTCTGCATTTTCATCACTTCCATTTTTTGCCAATTGTGTTTTGTTACTTCCATCCTTGAGGCCACTTTCCTTACATGATAAACGGCATTTTTGTGTTGTGAATGATGAATGGAAGATGGGGAATTGGGCTCACTCCTGTTCTGGCCTGTGCTGTATGTTGCAATACTCAATAATGCATTTTCATTGCCTTAATTTTTTACACAATACTGTAGGATTAAATGTGACTATCCACTGACTACATACACCCTTTGTAGTGCGATTTTGTATCCTTTGGTCTTTTCCAGTGAGCCCTGTCTAGCCATTTTCTTCTTTGTTGATGTTAGTAAAGTTCCGACAGATTTTTTAAGATTTGATCATTTTGGCATCAAATAGAATTTCTACCAATGTATTCTCCAGTCTGAAAATAGTATGAGAGAAACAGAATATAAAGACTGAATTGGTCCACTTCTACACAAGAGTGACATGTTACTTTGCTTAAAGTATGAACAACTAACTAGTCATCAAACAGATTCTTTGTTCCTCTGTTAGACTGAATGTAACAGCAGCAGATGAGTGTGTTAATCTTGAAGTGAATCACAAATTTACTACATTTTTTGACTGAACTCTGGGACTATTCGCTCTCTCTTACAGGTACTCCCCCCTCTTTCTTCATCTTCCATGTGGAGGGAGTAAAGGGGGGGTCAAGCAGCTTAATCCCTCTCATTTTGTTGCATGGCTGCTGTGTTGCCTCCAGCCATTGAACAGGAGGAAGGGGATTTTCCAGCAGCTAATTTCTAGGGGGTTTAGTCTGTGTGGTATTAGTGTAATTTGCAGGACGTTTTTCACAATAGCAGTATGTGAGCCACAGTGCAGAAATGTGAAGCCACTGAGCATGTGTTTTCACATCTTAAGAACACACTGTGAGTTTTCTCCATGGCCACACTTTTATTGTGGTCGCTGAACCTCAGAGGGTTTGTGCAGAGTGGCTCCAGGAATCAGTCAGCTGCAGTATTCATGACCTTCAATTATGTCTCCGACAACTCCAGGGACCTCGTTCCAGTGGAGAACTTCTGCTCTGTGGCATAGTGGTGCCTGGGTCTTCTTTTTTTCCTTTTTACACACTCTGTGCAAACATACAGTAGTGAGATGTAGTGTGCTTTGGCATCGTTCAATATACAGCCAACTGTGACTCAGAATTCATTTTACTACAGTCTTCCTTTTTGCCATATGTGCAAACTACAACATAAAGAAGCTTAATCCATCTGGTGTTCATTTGCATGACCAGACAGGAAGTGATTTTCAAATAAACCTTAACTGCCACTTTACATGTGGAAACCATGTATTACCAACATCAAATAGATGAATCTGTCCAAACATTTTTGATTGATTTCATTTTAGTCAGTCAGTCAGTGGATTCTGTTCTATATTATTACAAAATACCCTTCCTTCCCTCCCCACCCATCCATGTATCGTTGATTGACCGAGTTAATGGAGCAGCTCAGCGTTTCAGGAGTTAAGGTCTATAGAGAGCTGAAGTGAAACCAAACCAGATGTAAGAGTAACCTCATTTAAAAATCACAGTGGCATTTGGAAGATTACGCAAATTACAAGATTTAGCCATATAACACAGCCATCCTCTATAGTGTGTTTTTTGTTCACACTATTCATCAAGTATGAAGACTGTCATGGAGAAAAGAAAAAAATAATTAGCAAATTTGAAATATTATCTTGTTGAATTTATTGAACATGAAATTAAATGGCACTGATAAAGTGTTTAAAGGATGTCAGAGCAAAACATGGCATTATCCCACAGTTACATTCAAAATAACTAAAGCTGCATTAATGAACTTCATGATACATTCAGGTGCATCACGTAAAAGCTTAAATCTACATCACTTGGCACAGCAAAGCGTTGAAAATTTAAGTGTAATTTGTGAACTCAGAGATTTATATTGAATGGCCACAAAGGTCGTTAAAACAGGACATTTTCATTGTTTTCTTACTTTCCTTTGTTGAAATACACAGGCCTACATCTGACATTACTGTCTTCTTCTGTGCATTCTCCACACCATTTTTAGTAATTAGATGCTAAATCATCATTCAAGAAATAAGTGGCTATTTCAGACCATGGACAATTTAGAAGTTTTTAACGAGCACCATTTCCCATGAGCCTAAGACTGTTGCAAGTTAAAAGTAACCAGACACACAAACTGTCAAGTAGTGAGCTAGACGAATGGACATGGGGGTCTGAATGGTGTTTTTTATAGCAGAGATTACAGCTCAGAGTTGTATAGAGCAGGGGTGGATATTGTAGTTGTGGGCTGCATAAATTCATTTTTATGGGAGCTGAAGTTTTTTGAATGCTAACAAATGAATCGTTGCTTAAGATCATCAAGATTTCAACCTCTACTATGAAGTGCTAAAGCGAATATTAAAGTTAATATCCATCATGGATAGAACCCTGACAACGTGTTTCACTTGAACCTTTTGGAGATGACATCATGTCTTTAGTGCTCTGTTAGATTTTAACTAAATCTGTGTGTATATGTGAGCATTGAGGCAACTAGTAGTTTATACTACAGCGCTTGGAACACGCTTCAGAACACCTTTCACTTTTTTACAACACAAACACTTTGCACTCCTTAAATTCACAGACATCAGCATTCTCAGATCTTAGCGCCTGTAAATCAGCAAAGAATTTGCACACACTACACTTTTAATGTCTCCCTGTAAGTTGAAGTTTATTGGTAAGCAATGGTGAAGCTGTAATTATGGCGTAAAATGCTACTTAGCATCTTTATTTTGCTTTCAAAGTGAATAAATGTTTTATAGCTGTGTAAAAGATAATTAAAAGGCAAAGAAAAAGGCTTGTTCATGACAAACCATTTGCCAGGACTTCATTTAAAGAGTGAAAATGTCCCACCTGCTTACCATTGAATGTTAGTTTCCATGTACCCCACATATGTTTGATGCCTTGCCTTAAACTTTGTGTTGCTGTTTGAATTGCAGGTTGGTCAAAGATGCACCCTGGGATGAAGTCCCTTTGGCACACTCTTTAGTTGGGTTTGCCACCGCATATGACTTCCTGTATGAGTACTTGGACAAGGGCCAGCAGGAGCGTTTCATCCAGGTGATCGGCAATGCGTCACGCCTCATGTATGAGAAGTCCTACGTCCGAGGCTGGGGGTTCCAGTACCTGCACAACCACCAGCCCACCAACTGTGTTGCTCTGCTCACAGGAAGCCTTGTTTACATGACCCAAGGTTAGTAAATAAGGATTCAAGTCTTTGTAATGTGTACGTGTTTTTGGCCTTGTGGTGATGAAGAGAATGTTGGTCAATATTTATGTCCAACACTTTGGTCAAGAGCAAGAAACCTCTGCAGCCTGTGACTGTCATGTGATTTGATAAGATATTCATAGTCCCCAGGATGTTTCCAGGGGGTGTGTTTACTCTTAATGCAAAGCCATTTTCACCATGCATTACTCACGTGAGTTTGATTGCAGGATCATTTGCATTTCTTCGTAGTACTCGTGCAAGTTTTTGTTCACATCAAAGAGTCACGTTCACCCTAAGCTAGCGAGCAACAGTGCGCATCGAGGGCATGTGTGTCTGTGTGTTTGAATTCAGTCAAGCCTCTCAATGAATTCAGCACTCACCAGTGGCTCTGGTTCTCTCTCTTCTTCTCTCCCTCTCCTCTGTAAATTCATTGACATTGAGTACATTTCCCCTCCAGCTTCAGTCCGCAGTCAATAATTACAGTACACCTGACAGGCCACCTCCACAGAATGCTACTGCAGTCAGGTTGATAAACAGGAATGAAGATGAATCCACTTTTTAATCCCAGAATATTAAAAGTTGTCTCTGAGCATCCAGTGTGAGCCCAGGTGTTTATTCCTCCAGAAGGTCTGGCTCTGCATCCGACTCTTTCCTCTAGAACTGGCCGACTCTTTAAAATGGCCCTGCTCCTTGCTCCACCTGGCCCTCCCCGCAGAACAATCGGCAAAACCCAGCCATCATGAAAGCTGAATATTTGAACTTCTATTATAATCTTGCACAGCAGCATCTCAGCTCATGGTGATGTAAAACACACCTGACTGTGCACACTGACACCTGTCTTCCAGCAGCTTCTCATTCCTTGCAGACTTGCTTTCTGGTGGTTTTTGGTTGACTCTTTACATCCTGACCAGTTTTCTCTCAGCAGCAGGTGATGTTTGTGTTTTGTGGCAGTGACACAAGTGTACCATGTACTTTATACCTGCAAACAGTTGTTTGTACAGTTGATCTTTGGACCTGTAACAGCTATGAACTGGCTCCAAGTGACCTTCCTGTCTTTTTCAAATCAATAATGGGCTCTTTCAGAACATTTCAACCAATGTCTCAACCAACACTCCACAGCCCAAAGATTTTCAGTATAGAATGTTATGAGACATTTGTGACGCTGGAGCCTGTAAATATTTGTCATTTTTACTTGAAGAATTACTAAAATGATTCATCATTTTTCAGAATAGTTGTTTGTTAATTGTCTGTTGATTAACTAACAGATCTAAAGGTTAGTTTGACCTCATTTTGTGAAAATAATTTAAGTCCTTAAACCATGTATCACCGATCAGCCACAACATTAAAACCACTGACAGGTGACGTGAATAACATTGATCATCTCATTACAATGCCATGTTCTTCTGAGAATCCTTGGGTCCTGGCATCTATGTGGATGCCTTGACACACACCACCCATTCAAACACTGTTGTGGACCAAGTACATCCCCTGCAAACTGCTCAGGAATGGCTGGAGGGACATGAAAAAGAGCCCAAGGCCCCTCCAAATTCCCCACATCCCAATCCGATTGACCATCTGTGGGACATGCTGGAACAATTTTGATCCATGCAGGCCCCACCCTGCAACATACAGGACCCAAAGGATTCACTACAAACATCCCAGTGCCAGACACTAAAGGACATCCCCAGAGGACTGATTTTGCAAACTGTTATATAATGCAAAGATGCTGAATTTCCTCTGGTATCCGTCAGGCTATTTGACACTATTTCCTGTTGAAATTATTGATTGATTAGTTCCAGAAACATCTGCAGATTAATTAATCATGCAAATAGTTGTTAATTGCAACACTGATTTCCAGTTTAGTATAATGTTTTATAGTAAATGTAATCTTTCTACAGAATCGCATGTTAAATCTTGGCCTTCCGTTAAAAATAATGTATCAGAAATGTGTGTATTACTTATTTCTCTTTTTTCTTTTGTTACATTATGTTTAACGTATTTTGATGTTTTGTCCCCTAATTAATGACTGAAACTGATTTGCACGTGAGATTTACTTAAGAGGGAAACTTTGATTGGAATTTCAGTGTAGTCTGCCTGAGGTTAATTGCTACTCTAAACTCTTTGTAATTGTTTTCCAGATGAAGTTCTCCACATAACTCACACACATTATGAATTATGGTTTGGTCCATCTTCACTAGCATTTCCCTTGTGAAACCTTATTCACTGCATAAAGTTTCTTGAAGCTGCAATATCCTGCACTAAATAATGAATGCAGCGGCAGAGAAAGGCCATCAGAACTTGAAAAGCCTGCAGTACAGCTTGCTTTGCTTCGGATTGGGATTTGATTTCTGGTACAAAAGATCCAGTCCTGATGTGAACTAAATGGCAGCTGGCTTACAGAGAACCGAAGTAGTCACAGTGGTTTTATTTGAGGTTTTTTTGGTAGGACAACAACAGACACAAAGCTCTGTGAACATTCTGGAGAGTTATAGCCTGACCTATTTTTGCTTTGTTTCATTTTGTGTTGATCCAAGGGAAAAGTGAGTTTCCTCCAGCTCTGTGTTGCCTTGGGAAGAGATTGTGCTCAGGCACTGCTTGGTTGCTTTGTTTATGACAGATTGTATTTGTTTAAAGACTGCTTTACAGCCGGCCCTGTGCAAGTGTAACACATTATGTTTTTGCAATGATAAAAAAGCCACTCTCATTTTAGCTGCAGCCTCTCTCGGGTGTCACGTGTTATACTGTGCAGAAGCCTGACTGCATTCCATTTTCATATATGCGTCATTCATTTCCTGTGCAAAGGGATGACATAACGTTCAAATATTATTCTGTCAAGATGGCTGTGATCAATGGAAAGTTTCCAATAAGCACAGCCAGAAATAAAGAACAAACACTGTCTTCTTCATCGACACAAACATGAAGCCCAGTGCTGACATTTTTTCAACAAAGTAGTAGTTAGTTTTTCATTACTTTGTGCCCAGTAATAACATGCTCTGAACAAGCCACTCACTGAAATAAGAAATATGCGTACTGTCTATATGAGTTTGCCGCCTGGGACATTCTGACAGACATGGTTTAGATAGCCAGATAAGAAGGCAGCAGCAGCTTAGAGAAGTGAATTCCAGATACATGTGTCTGCGTGTTGGTGCCTTGAGGCTAAATGTTTGATTGAACAGAACTGTGCATAGTTCATCTATAGTGAACATCTGTCATCTCCCCTGTCTGTCACATATCCCTCCCACTGGCCACACACAGTATGATGTCTGCCAGAGTGATGCATGACTTACTAAGAATGTCAATGTCAATGCTGTGGGCTCTGGCGCTTGTGATGAAACAGCTCGCCATCCTGTTTAGAAAAGTGGAAAGTCAAGTAATGATGATGTAGTCTTACGTCCCACATTCCACATTTGTAATTGAATTTAAGACTAAGAATATATCTTAATATCAAAGTTTAACAGCGGTGAAGCTCCTATTTGCTCATGCAGTGCTACGTGTAGCAACACTAGTAGTTTAGCTACCCTTCTGTTGAAGCATTGCTACTTCCAAAATTATGTTTCCAGTAGCAAGCTATATTTACTAAGTTGATGCATAGCATGAGTAAACGCTCTTCATTTTATTTTCTGTCGGAGCTAAAAAAAACTTAAAACTAGCTAGTTAACTACAGCTAGCCAAATCAAACTCATTTTCCTTTTCATTAAATCCTTGATTTAATAAGCCATTTAAAGGACCTGTTTGTAATTCCCAGCCACCGGCTTCAAACGAATAGGGGGCAGTATTTCCCCCCCTTCTCAGTGTCATTTATCATTTGTTTCTTTGCATATTCATTGTTGCAAGTGTTTAAAATTGTAAAGACTGAAATAATGACTAATATGTATGTATATATTTACCTACATATTCACCAATTCAGTTGCAGTTGCATTTTTTTGCTACACAGTAAATACTAAATAAAACTTTTGGAGGTAAACATTGATACTAAATTCTAAGACAGCTCATGCTATTGGTGTAACAAACACAGGTCTGTGTAAGCAGGCATACTACGCAACCCTTGTAACCCACATTTGAGTAAAGCCAGCACAAAAGCCTTCCCAGCAGGTTGGAATGTTTGATTTCAGTTACTGTCAACACAAAAAAACTTTCATTCATTGCTTTGTTGTTTGGTGCATGAAAAATGAAGGCTAATTACTGCAACAGTCACAAACATAAATATAAAATTTACAATAAAAACATCAATAGTATAACAAATAGTATAGCAATAATGTTTACATTAGACTCACAAAGCTGTCAACAAAGTTTTATGCAAACCTCTCCATCATGGGATGTGCAAAAGCTCACAGTGTAGAGAATATATGTCATGGGATGATGGTCAAGGATGTCAGCTGATGTAATGTATGGAGACAAATGTCCACTGGGGGGGGCTTGTTGATGAGACCAGCTGCAGATGAGTATAGGGTAGGGCAGGGTGGTAATTCACCACTGGGGGTGGCTGGACTGGAATTTTAGTCCTAAAAAGACAAAGATGTGGTAGGGCAATTAGTTTAGTTACAACACCTTGTTTTTACTACAACATGTTACAATGCCACATTGTTTTGAATATTTTTTGTAAAGCCTTCTGTACATGTGTGATCTGATTAGTAGAATCTTTCATTTTAATATTACAGACAATTTATTCATTATTTCACTCTGCTGATGACAGTACTCATAATACATAAATCACCGTCCCATCTGCCCTCTTTCAGCAAGAAAGTAAGGAACAGTTGTGTACAAAACTAATGATTTTATATCGTCACATAGTGGAAAAATGGACTGCAGATAAGAAACGAGTTCATCAGACAGCCACATGGTTTTCACAGGGTACACAGTTTACAAAGTAACAACTAACTGAGATCTTCAGCCACTTTAGACTTAACTAGTCACTGTCGCTCGGTCTAAAGCTTGATGCAGCAGGATCTTCCAGCTCTGCAGGCCTGGTCATTTCCGCAAGAATTTCATCATTTACTAACTGTACACAATATTTAACAGTGTCATTGCTACAGTGAGACACGCACCCTTGTCATGTCCTCAAAAATGTATAGTGAAGTTTTCCAACCTCAAATCTAACACAACATATAACATTATGCATTGAACGACATTTTCTCAGTCTGTCTAAAAGTGTGTCAACATCTGTTATAAATAAAGGCAATGAATAACTGACAGCAGAGTAAGAACATGCAAAACTTGACCAAAATGCTGAACCTTTAACAGACAGTCAGAATAACCACACAACACTACGTTACTTCTTCACACGCTGTTGATAGGGGTTTTCCAAATCTTAGAAAATGCACCTTTAACTCGATAGATTTGGTGCAATTTACGTTTTAAAATATCTAGAAAAGATATTTATTGGTGTGAAATAGCATCAGAATATTAAGCTATTTTTCTGCATTGCTTCTGCTTGAAACAAAAATGTTTTTGTGATGTTATTACCTCCTTACGATGAGGAGTTTATTTTAGTCTCATACATTTTCAATGTTGTTCACCCAGCGCCTCTGGCTCTGTCGTAGTTCTTCTTGTACTGCTTTTCATTTGAAACAAGACTTCACTTCTAAAAGAACTGTTGACCAGAACTATGACCAGTTTCCGCAAGTTTCCTGACTGAGGTTACCAGGGAAACGATCATGGGTGTGGCTATTGGTACGTAAGAGACACCCCAAACTTATTTTGCTGACTTTGTGACCCCTCTCTACCTATTAGCATTTACAGACATTCTATAATTGTCACTTGAGACCATGGGGACCTATGGAAACTCAAACTGACAAGACAAACGATAATAAAACATGGACACTGTGAAAAGGTTCATAAGAATTTAGTGATGGTAATTTCATTATTTAAATGTAACAGTAAGTAGGACAGCAGTTTGGTGGTCCTCTTATAATTAGATAAATTGGAAAATAATTAGCAGCTCCACGGTCAGTTATGTACAAGATCCTTGCAATTGAATTTCACCAACCATGTGTGATGTGACAAACTGATGAGCGAGTCAAATAGCGTAATTGGAGAAAACACATCCCTTGACCTTTCACAGTCTTCTGAACTGCAGGGTGATGGTGCGCTAATGATTAAGACAGGCTCACCTCTCAACTCTTTAGATGGAAGAATCTGGATGTTCAGACCCAAAACCCTGGCTTAACAGCATGGGACCAAAGATGGGCCTAAGGCCCAAGCCTGCATGCTATTGGGGAAAAAAGCAAACTAGCCACATTATCAGACTCAGCTGAAACTAGAGAGTTACTGTACATTACATGCATGTGATGTAGTTGGTCTGGTATGTGTTCCTTTTGACGTGGCTGATGATTCTCCTTTTGTTTCTCTTTTTTGTTGCATATTTGGTATTAAAGTGATTGTGTTGGTGTAGTCTAATTGTATGTTCAGCCCTGTGTCATGGGTTTTGATGACATTGGTCTTTTTCTTTGTTCCTTCATGGTGATAGAATAGTTCTTTTTTTGTTGCTAACAAACTGCTGCTGATGCTACTACTGGAAATATAACATGTATAATATAATCATTGTCAATGTAACTGATGTATCCCAGCAAAAATATACGTAATTTAAAAAGATCTTATAAACCAACTTTAAACTACTTGTCAAACAGCAGACAAGGTTAGCAACTAGCTAGTGAAGCAACATATTTATAATATGTAGCTAAAAAGCTAGATGTTTGGAGGTTGGTGGAGCACCAAACAAAGCTAAAAAATAGTATTTTAGCTTTATATAAAAGTATAGTATAAAAGAGTAATAAAATTAGATTCATAATGTGGCTAGGGCTTCAAATTAATGATAGTTTTGGTTTACTAGACGGGAAAAAGTAGGCAACTGTTTGCTACTAGCAATAGCCTACCATACCTACAGCTACATTGTTACCCAACTGCCCAACAAGCAGAATAAATTGATTTAGTTATGCGTACTAATGAGTGCATTTATTCTTAGTCAACTCTTTCTATGTGCATTGTAGTGTAGCTTCATTATTTTAATGAAGGTATAGCTTAAAATGAATAGAGCAGTTTGTAGCATCGCTAGCTAGTGTTACAGTTTAACACAGTTAGTGTTAGCCAGAAACAGGGAGAATAAAATGCCGTATTTTGTCATTTAGACTTGTTCATCTGTTTGCATGTGGCCAACAAATTAATAAATGCAGCTGTAAATCAATGATTTAACTTATTTGATCAGATTGTTGAGCATTTCTCAGGCTTTGGTAATTTAATTCATTTAAAAGTTCATAAAATGTTTTTACTTTTGAGGAAAATGACTGAAGAGTCTCAAGGCCTGTAGTGCTCTGAAGTGTATTGGACTGAGTGAGTGCTGGTGAAGCTCTGTTTGTGTAAATATGGTCTTTGTGTGTGCTGAGAGTTCCTGTTTGATGGTAAATACCTGCTCTGTGTAGGCCAGTGGTCCCCCAAGCCCAAACCAAACACTGTTAGGGACTGCTCCAGTGGGTGGACTCTGTAAGCTGGGCGGGTGCTGGCCAGTTACCACTGATGGTCCCGGGATTCCTCAAAGAACTGTGGCTGTAGTGTTTATGTGGTCACTTGTTCACATAGTAAACTCTATGTGTGCGATCCAGTGTGTGTGTCAGAGAGGGTGTATGGTGCAGTGTGCCATAGTGGTGTCATGCTTTCCGTAGTTAAAGCTAAATGTTGTGTGTGGAAGGTTTCTTTAGGTAACAGGCTTAGAGGACCTTGTTTGCTGTGATGCTGTTTTTCATTCATTCCATCAGTGATATAACAAATTCACTTAAAATCAGGACATATGCCAGCAGAGTGGAATATGTCATAAAACAAGGGCAAACAAATTATTAGACAAAAAGATGATGACATTCAAACACATAATCCAGGCTAAAAACACAGAGTTACAGCTGGCAAATGCAGGAAAGACAACTGACAAAAAAAATCACAGTGTGAATGCATAAATTAAAAGGCTTATAATATAACTGGCCCATCATAAGGCCACAAGTAGACCTGACTATAATCACACTTGTGTATTCCATTAAAATAAGATGTTGCTTAGATATATTCTGATGGTGTGTTTGACAGGTTTAGCCTTATTATTTCAGCTGCAACACAAATTACCTGCTTCATAGTACAGGCCTCTGGTCTCTCATTTTAGGTGCAAAATGATTCTCCATAAGCTCAACTGTTTTACAGACCCTGCCTGGAAAGAAAAACAGTATGCTGTATACAACTTTCTGTCTGCAAGTTTTCTGATTTTCACATTGTCGTTGGCAAAAATGGCAAAAATGTTATTCTCCTCTCCAGCATGGGCATTTTCCATGGCTTGAACAGAGTAAATGACTATTGTAATTAAAGCTATACTATAGCTATACTGACAGAGTTTTTTTCTTCTCTTTCTTATAATTATAGTACAAGATATCTAAGATATCCCCCACACACACTCAACTTCTTACCACTCTGTTTGTCTCTGTCTACCCCAACTGGTGTGTTCAGCCATGTCTCCATCAGGCATAACATACTGCACTCCCAGTACTCACGCTGTCCACTGACCAGGGCCAAGAGTTTGTCCACCTTGTTAGTTAGTTATGCTGCTATAATTGGCACTATGGCAGCATCATAATCTTACATGACTATGTGCCTAAAGTCTGATGCGTTTCAGCTATTTGATAGGATTTTGACATCCTCTACAAGTCATACCAACTGTCAGCCAATCATATTTCAGTATTACTTCCACAATATTACCAAAGGTCTGTCTGGACCAAATTATATACAAATGTGGATCTGATACTGATTATTTAGATTAGTGAGAATCTGCCATCAGGGTGTGTTGAAGATGTAGTTTCAGGCCCGAGGAAAGAAGCTGCTCTGTCTGGTGGTACGGCAGCGGATATCTCTGTATGTGTTGCCACGGCAGCAGGGTGAATAGACTGTGGCTGGGGTGGGTGTTGTGTTCTAGCATCCTTGGGCTATGTGCAGACATCTCACCGATATCACTGATGCTCTGTAGATGGTACCAATGGCAGTTTGTAATGTTACCAGTCAGAATGCTTTCTATTGCTCCACTGTAAAAGTTGACAAGAACTTGGCACCTGCCAATCTCAGACTGTGTTCAAACTGAAACCATTTCAACTTCCTGTGTTCCAGGTTACCTCCAGGAGGCCTACCTGTGGACCAAGCAGGTCTTGTCCATCATGGAGAAGTCCATGGTCCTTCTGCAGGATGTGACTGATGGCTCGCTGTATGAAGGAGTGGCCTACGGGACTTACACCACCCGCTCTCTGTTTCAGTATATGTTCCTGGTGCAGCGCCACTTCGCTATCAGCCACTTTGACCACCCCTGGCTCCTTAAACACTTTGCTTTCCTGTACAGGACGATCCTGCCCGGTAACTATCACGTCATCTGCTGTGGCTTACACACGTTCACTTTTTAGAAGCGGTGAAGTTTATGTGATCCATTTTTTTCTGCATTGATATACTGTACAGTATTTAGGCAGCCAAATACAGAGCGGGTCAACGATCTGTGCATAAGTGTTTACTTAACTATGAATGGCTGACTCATCCAGCTAGTCCCAAAAGTTGGATACATTAGTTTAGATGTGAAAATAACCTTAGGCTGCCACATTGGCACTGATATGGGTTATGCATGCGTGTAGTCATTACCTTCCTGGATGCCTTTCAAAGCTGAGCTGAGACCTGCAGGGGGTGGGGATCAGGGGGAGAGCAGCAGTGGAGGAGGGGCCCCTAGGTCAGGCTGGACATTTCACAGCCCCCTGCCAACAGTTCTGAATTGTGGCTGGGCAGCACTGCTGCACTCAAAAAACACCTCTAATTACATCACCCAGGAGAGCCATGATTCTGGAGCCGCAATAGCAGCTTTCTACCCCCCTGTCTGTGATTGCAGACAGTTGACAGAAAGCAAATGGTGATCATAGAGTAAGCCACACGAGAAAAGATTACATTTTCTTTAGAAAAATAATGTGTGCTCTCCTTTGCTAAAACATTGCAGTTGAAACAACTAAAAAGTTTAAATGTCTATGTGAGTAACAAGTGTAAGTTAAAGTGTTAAAGGGGTAGGAATTGGGAATGCTGAAAGAAGTTGCTGTTAGGTCCAATGTCAGTTGAAGTCAGTGTTTTTTTAATCAATTGTCAATAAGATTAATCATTTGAAAATGCTTTGGCTCTGATGCCGCTAACAGATGTATACCTTCATGGTCAAAAGTTTTCATAAACTTGTAAAGAAAATGTATATCATGCTGTCTTGAGTTCCAATGATTTTTATAACTCTCATTTTTCTGTGATGGAATGAGTGGAACACACACTACTTTGTCACAAAAACATTAATGAAGTTTGGTTGAATAATAAAAATATGACCAAATCTGCTGGGTCAAACACTGTACATACAGTAATTCTAATATGTCCCTTGGCAATTTTAACCTCAGTAAATGCTTTTGATCTTCATCCACAAGCTTCTGGCAGGCCTCTGGCTGAATATTTAACCCCTCCTCATGACAGAACTAGTGAAGTTCAACTACATTTGTTGCTTCCTGGCACAGACTTGTTTCTTCAGCACAGTCCACATGTTCTTGATGGGGTTCAGGTCAGGACTTTGTGAAGTCCATTCCAAAAGCTCAGTTCTAGCCTGATTGATCTGTTCCTTTACCACTTCTGATGTGTGTTTGGATCATTGTCCTGTTGGAACACCCAACTGCACCCAAGAGCCAATCTTCTGCTGATGATTTTAGGTTTTCCTGAAGAATTTGGAGATAATCCTCCTTCTTCATTATTCCATTTACTTTCTTTAGAGCAGCAGATCCACTGGCAGCAGAACCGCCCCACAGCATAATACTACCAGCACCATGCTGGACAGTAGGTGTGGTGTTGTTGGGGTTGAAGGCCTCACCTTCTGTCCTCCAAACATATTGCTGCTCATTGTGGCCAAACAACTCAGTTTTTGTTTTATCTGACCACAGAGTTTTGCTCCAGGAGGATTTTTATTTGTCCATGTGATCAGAACAGCAGCCTCTCAGCCCATGTTGATGTAAAACACACTTGGCTGTGCACACTGACACCTGTCTTCCAGCAGCTTCTAATTCAATGCAGACTTGCTTTCTGGTGGTTTTTGGCTGAGTCTTGACCTACTGACCAGTTTTCTCTCAGCAGCAGGTGATAGTTTGCATTTTCTTGCTGATCGTGGCAGTGACACAACTCTGCCATGTACGTTAACGTTGCTAATACTAGCCAACATGAATGTCACCGGTACAGTACAGTATGATGGGCACATACTTTAGAAGTCAGCCATTTTTACGCTTTTCAGAATTCTTACACAGAGATAAATACAATCAAATCATTTTGGACCAGACACATTTTTTAAATTATTGACTCACAATCATAAAAAAAATTTGGGGAAAAGAGATACTTTTACTCTGCAAGCTCTGTAGATGTATTATTTTTGAAAAATGGTTTGTCTACATAAAAATGTTATCAATATGACCTTTAAGTACAGTACTTGAGTAAATGTGTTTGGTTACATTCCATCACTGAATGTTGGAAGCACTGCTCATTTTGTCTTTCAGCATTGCAAATAGCCTGTGCTTAACCTGCTATAGCATTACCTTCCTTTCTGTAATTAATTTATCGAAGAGTTTGTTCATTGTTTAGCCAGTGTGTCTGTTGTCAATTATGAATGTTGACCAATGTGTGACTGCGATTGCATATACTGTAGTTTCTAAGAACCCTCACACAACCAGAGTGAAATGTTTTCTTACATAATTACAGACGAGAGTGAATAGTGTGAACACTTTGCGCATGGTTTGGGACTGAGCTGGGTCACAGCAGAGGGGACTGAGGTTTATGTAGGTGGGGGCCATGTTTTGTGGCATTTGGTATTGTGTAGGACTTGAGAAGAATTCACATATTGGTTAAATACATGAGCACATGAGCATTTTATTTGTGTGACCACTATTTACAATATTCTGATATTTCTGGATGACAGCTGATCACCACTGAAGTTGTCCTCTCTGTGTTTTCACTGTCTCACCAGGATTTCAGCGCACTGTAGCCATTGCAGATTCCAACTACAACTGGTTCTATGGGCCGGAGAGCCAGCTGGTCTTTTTGGACCGTTATGTGTTGCGTAATGGCAGTGGAAACTGGCTGGCAGACCTGATTCATCAAAACAGGGTGATGGAAGGGCCAGGGCAGGCTGGAAAGGGCCAGCGATGGTGTACTCTCCACACAGAGTTCATCTGGTGAGCTTCTCAATTTGGTTTAATAATGTGTCATAAGAAATGACTGACAACAGGTTTTTTTTTTTTTCTGCTTAGAGCTGTTATTAAAATGGAAATCAACCAAAAGCTTTTCTATCTCTTGGGAAAGTACCATCAGTCTATATCAGTCTTACATCTGTAAATATGAAGATAGAGCCATACAGCATACAGACTGGAAGCAAAAGGAAACAGCAAACCTGACTTGGTTCAAAGTTTTAAAAATCCATCTATCAATATTTTCTGAATCTCACAAATTGACACGTATCTTGTTCGTTTAATTAAAATGGAAACTGGAAAAATGACATGTAGTGGTGAAGCCAGTCGCTGTTTTAATCTTTTGGTTTTTGTGCAGACAGGGTAGCTCTTTCCTTTGCTTCCAGGCTTTGGTCCCAGACACACCAAACCAACATCAACGATCTAGCAGCGATGAAGCCTGACTATTGCATCAGCTCATGTCGCCTTTGTCTCAGCCAAAAAGCTGCACTTGAACACACTGCAAAGACTACAGCTGACGGCCAACAAACTCATATATGTTCTGCACCTGTATGAGAGGAAATAACTGTCCATACCACCAGGTGGTGGTAGTCTGTAATCATCATTCAAAAAAGGGAAACTGTAAGACTTGGATATAGAAATGCTGGTATGATAAAAGTCTGCAGGACTAAAGATACACAAACTGCTGTTATGATAAAGCCATACTTACTTATCATTTATGCCTTAAAATACTACAACATTTTTAGGCTATATCGCGATACACAATATGTACTGCAAAAAGCCCTTCATTAATGCTAGGACTGGATGACAAAATCAAAATCAAATATCACAACATTTTTGACCAAATACCTCAATGTCAATATTGCAACAATATTGTATGGATGACTATTGGTACTTTAACGATATATTAACACAACAATATTTTTGATGAATAATCATCAGTAATGTGGATATAATGACTAAGTGGGTAAAGGCGAGTATTAGAACAACTAGAACAGTCTAGGAAGTTCAGAAAATAACATAACTTTATTGTAATGCAGCCTTTAAAACCAGTAAAAGACAATACTGATGTCAAATCAACATATAACAATATTCAAAGTCTAAGACAATATATAGTCTCATAAGATATATATTATATACTGCCCAGCCCTATCCTCTTGCTAATGTAGCCACTTCTAATCAAGAACATGTCTGATAAAAACTTTCAAATGGCACTGGTGAAGAGGTTGAGGTGGAAAAACACCACACTCATCAATCACACACAATCATGGACACTACAGTGACAGGTTGAAAGGGCTTTCCCTTGTTTGTTTCTCTTCTTGTGCACTGATTTTCTTAGCTGAACAGCCAATCGGAATGATTTCTCTCAGCGACTGGCTCCGCCACAGATTCTACATGCTCAGTCGGCCAAAAAGCTGCACACAAAGGCAGACTCGTGTCAACGGTGCAGGGCAGGAACTAGGACTCACTGATGGCCCCTACATTGGCCATCATATCATATCATCAGCCAAAGTACCTTGTGCTGCAGACAGAAGAGAATTATTGATCTTAACCTGTACTATTGAAACTTTAAAGTAGCAATGATACAGCTGCTCTCTCTGGGTTTTCAAAAAGCATTCTGGGAAAACATAAGGACTCACATAACTATGTTAGATGTAAATGGGGCAGGTTATTAAAATGTGGGAACACCAATAAAGAAAACCATCTAATCCATCCGATATCTGTTCTCTTATGGTATTCTGCAGGTATGACCCAAGCCTGTTTCCCAAGCCTCCATCAGATTTTGGGACATCCCAACTCCACTACTTTGAGGATTGGGGCGTGGTGACATATGGCAGTGCTTTACCTACAGGCACCAACCACACCTTTCTCTCCTTCAAGTCAGGGAAGCTGGGGGGACGCGCCATCTTTGACATTGTTCACAGGAACAAGTACAAAGAGTGGATCAAAGGGTGGAGGAACTTCAATGCTGGGCATGAGCACCCTGATCAGAACACTTTCACCTTTGCACCCAACGGTGTCCCATTTATCACTGAGGCACTGTACGGACCCAAGTACACGTTGTTGAATAATGCAGTTTTGTTTAGCTCAGCCATGTCAGGGAGTTGCTTTAAACCATGGACTGGACAAGTTACGGAAGCCTGTGATTCCAAGTGGTTGAAATACAAGGTGGGGCTGGCTGCTGATACCCAGGGCAGAGTAGAAGCTGCTATGGAGAGACAGGGAATGGTCTTCATCCGTGGTGAGGGACATTCGGCTTATAATCCAGAGCTGAAGATCAGGAACTTCCAAAGAAATTTACTCCTTCTTCATCCACAGCTCCTGCTCCTCGTGGACCACATCCACCTGGACCCAGACAGCCCAACGAGGGCAATGAGTGCCTTCTTTCACAACACAGAACTTCCATTCCAGGGTACAAAGATAGATGGTGTTCATGGAGCATTTGTATCACACAGGGAGGATAAGTATAAGATGTTCTGGATGGATGACACAGGCTACAGTAACAAGGGACTGGTAGGTTACTGGAATTACCCTCGAGGGTACCCGTACAATGGCTCAAACTATGTGAACGTCACAATGCCATTGAGATACCCTCACACAAGGGTGGCCTACATTTTCTTTGGACCAGGCGTGGATATACAGAGCTTCAGCCTGCGTGGCGATGACACGAGAGTGGATATTTATCTGGCCACCAAGGATCACACCTACACCATCTACCTGCTGACCGGAGAGGCCACCAGCAAGCCTCTGTTTGCCATGGTGCTGCTGGACAACAAGAAGATTGTTTTTGAGAAGGCAGCGGCTGTGATGGACAGCTCGCCTGAGGAAGTAGAGGAATATGTCAATGTGATGGAGGATAACCTCCAACACGTCAAGCCAGTCTTCCAGCAGATGGAGAGACACATCCTCGGGCGAGTTCTCAACAATGCCAGCTTCCGTAAGACTGCGGAGCGCCTCCTTCAGTTCTCCGACAAAAAGAAGACGGAAGAGGTCATTGAGAAGATGTTTGCTATGTCCAAGAAACAGGGCAAGAGTAAAGGGGGGAAGAAAGTGAACCTTGGAGAAAAGCTTTCTGAGAGTCTACCTGACATTTTTGCACAGATTGAGTTGAATGAGAAGAAGGAGAGACAGAGGACTTCAAAGCGTACATATGAGGACAGTCCAGAGGAGGGCGATGCAGAGTCAAGGGCCTTTATGGATTACACAGATGGCCGCAAAAACAGGAAAGGGGCATTTGTGAAGGGCCGCAAATTCAAGGAGGTTCACATGGTGGCAACGGCAGGAAGCGAGGGTCTCTCTAGCACAGCCTCCTACATTAGGCTGTTTCTCCTCCTGAACACTGCCACCTTCTTTCTGCTGCTGGCTGTGATACTGACTCGCTTTCAGAGGGGTCGAAGCCTGCATACGCAGAGGTGTTTCTACACCATCCTTCTGATCGACTGCTTCATCTTACTGTACCTCTACTCCTCCTGCTCTCACACACAGTGTTAACATCATGAGCTTGTGAGGGGCTGTCTCTCTAAAGATCGAATGAGCTGTTGTTAATGTTGTAAATGCACCCCACACCTCAGTCTGAGCCAGATCTTATGACAATATATTTGGGTTGCTTTTAGGAAGAAAAAAAAATCTGAGATTTCGAAAAAGTTGTCACAAGTTGTGATATTTTGAGAAATAAGTTGTACATTTTCCAGAAAGAAGTTTAAATGTTAGGAGATTAAGTCATAATCATAAAAGAAAAAACTCACATAATTGAAGAAAGTCTTAATGTTAGAGATGCTTCTTCAAATGTTTGTAAAATTGTAATCTCTGTAAATATTTATATATTTTGAATTTTATCCTGTAGTATTATGACTTTTTCCCTGAAATTATTGCCCTTTACTGATAATAGAATTCATTATATTTCATAATATAAATTTTTCTTTATATTCTCAATTTTTAAATTTTTTTAAAAAGTTTTTGTTTTAATATTCTGACTTTTTCTTGAAAGTACAGTATGACTAAATACTCATAATGTCTTTTATCAAGGCAAAGTCTTTCCCCTTCTGGTGATCACCATGGGACCTTACTTCAGAAAAAAACATGTATGGTAGTGAATGAAGACAGACATTTTTTGATCCTGTTTGAATTGTTCAATGAATTACAAATGTGTTTTTCAATGTAAAAGATAATTTTTCAACTTCAGAAAGTCGCAGTTTGTCTTAAAATGAATCAAGGTTAAGACTGTGAAAATACAGAATCATAAAGACTACACGACCAACAGTCGTGTTTGAGACATCATTTCATCTGACACTCACAAAACAAAAAATCATAACTAAACCTTGTAGAGTCGGTACTGTACATTAGCTAGCTCACAGAACTGACTACCTTTCCTTTTGAATAACTGCAGCTGTCAGTAAGGCCAGACTCAGATTTTCACCTTTATCAATACTTTTTCTGTATTAAGATGATGTGTTCGTGTTGGTATTACCGTATATTATATACATTTATTGAGCCAGACAGTATAGTTCACTGAGAGGTTTTACACTTAACTAAATGGTATTTTATTAACTCAATGACAGCGACTTTCTTGACTTGCAACATTATCTTTAAATTGGCAAACATCATATGTGTAATTCATACGGAATCAAAAATGTACAGTACAGTACAGTGGTCAATGTCTCCATCCATTGACTACTATACAATTTTTTTCTGCTATAAGGTCCCATTGGACACAGTAGAAGGGGATGGAGTGCCTCTCTATTTTTATATTATGACTTTTTTCCACAAATAATTATGACTTCATTCTTTAAATATCAGATTTTTTGCCTAACAGTGACCCTAATACTCATAATATCTATTAAGATCCTAATGGGTGTTCAGGAAAAACAACTGATTCCAAATAGGAATTGATGAATTGCAGAGATGAAACCAGACCTCCTCTGATGTAATAAGCTTCTGTGGAGCTTGAGAACCGAGTCTGTGTGAAGTTTGTTCTTTGTAGTTTTCAGAGGTCATGCCTTGTATCAAAGATCTCAAGGTTAGCCACTATAATACAGTTGCCTCATCTGTACTAGAGATTTGTCCTGTCTACATAGTTCTTAGAAATACATTCAAATGTATATATGTGAAAGCAAGATATATTTTTATGGTCTCTTTTTTTTACCATTTGTAAATAAATTTACTACATGCATAGATATGTATCCATTGTGTGATGTGTCAAGTGAATGTGTGAACTGAAAAATAAAGGAAAATATATTTATAATGCAATGGCCAAGACAAATCTACGCACTGCAACTTAAACTAAACAAACAAATTAAGAAGAGATCTTCACCACTTCGACAACACATACAGTTCATTCAGCATTTAGGTTATACACAAGTTAAAATTATGGGGGAGTATCTGACAAATACTGTAAATTCATGGACCCTTTTCACACAAGACATTTTCAAGTTTGTCAGGACCAAAAGCACAGCTGTAAATATTAGGATTGATGGCTGTATTCCATTTACCTGCTTCTGTCTGAGGGTCCTGATGTTGTTTGTACTGGCTCACTGTCTCAGCTTGGAAGAGAAAAGAGCCACTCTGTTACACCAGTACTTTCCTACTATGAATAGTCAAAATGTCTGCTGTGAAAAAGCACCTAGCACTAGCCTTTACCATAATTACTAGCATGCTCATCTGTCCTCCTTTATGTGTAATATATGACCATAATTTTAGTTCAAACATTCAAAAAAAGAACAAACATTATCAACAGAGAGTGAGGAAAACAACAATGTTGACGTTATACCAAAACCGTCTATGTGCTGTGTTGCAGTCATGTCTACAGAAGTTGGCATGCTAACCAATAAGCCCCGGCCTGTCCTGTCCCATAATACTACTTTGTACCTCAAGAGCTATTAGCCTGATAGCCCAGTAGTTTCAGTTGGGAGATGTAAATGCAGCAAGTTCACTACTTATTCTAATAAGTAAACAAAATAAACACAAATTGTCAAGAAAGGAGATAGTTACACCTATTTTCTGTATCAAAAAGAAAAATACAACCATACTCTGAATTCAAGTTTCTCTCTCTTACCAAATAAGACAAGTGATGCATTAATTCATTGTAAAACACACAATTCAAACGTAAATGAAGTAAAACTTACCTTAAAACAGTCCTGGTTGGTCTTTTCACAATCACCTCTGGTTTGGTTGAAATAAATCCTCAATTCACAGACTAAGATGTAAAATTATTCCAGCTCTACAGACCATCTTCCCCCGCTGCTGGTGCTGGACTCCTGCTCGCACTTCCTGCCTCTCCTGTCTCCACCTGCTGTGTCTTCTCATCCCTGGAGTCATAGTGCTGATCAGAGCTGCTGTAAGTCACCTCTCTACTGTATTCCCAGTCTTCAAACTGGCATCTTTTAGTCTCAGAGGCTGTGTTCAGCCATGTTCCCTGAAAGGTGGTTGAGCCCAGTTGACCCTAACCCTGTTGCCCGTGGTGAGTCCCTCCCCCCGTCATCTGAGGTTGTGGTACGGCAGACTCCCCTCAGCTAATAGAGCCACTTAGCTCCACAGTTAACTGAGCTACTTGATAACAGCAGCCACAGCGAAGAGTACGAACAAAATGAAAATGGTGTCCCTGGTGCTCTTCAGTTTGGGAATCCTACTACTCCAGAATAAATGAATAGGTCTGAGGAACTCAAGAAAAAGCCTTTCATATCTCATGGCTTTGAATCTGAACAACAGTTAAAACATGCCTATGCATTTCAGCCATTGAGGCCTCCATCAGGGCAGGTACAAAATGGTCGCCTTTGGCCTGTTGTTCTGAACTCAAGGTGTTGACTGTGCAAAAGTGTGGCTCATTAATGTGTTTTAATAGTTTTGGACAACAATGGAGCTCTGTGGCACAGATGGAGAAGATAGACTATATCAGGCTTTAAAGCACACACAATATTTGTTAGTAGATGCATTCATTGGTGGTTGTTGAAAATTATAGATCATCACCAAATGTGTCTTTTGCAGTGTGTTGAGCTCTCGTGGCTACCATACTTTTAAGACGTAGCCATAAGCGAATGTTTATGAAAGACAGCTCAGAGGTCATTTAGAGTCATACTGGCTTTCAACTACTGTTGCATCCTCTATAAACACACCCCTAACTTTGTTTGTTAAACACCTACACAACTTACTGGTAGCATCAGTGCTGCATTACAATAAACACATTGTTCAAATGTTCAAAATATGTTGCAGACAAACAGATTTTCTTGGGAAATTCATTAAGCCTGTCTAAGCAGTGATGGATTCGTGAACAGAACACATTTTTTTATTTAATGACAATGTTGATACACATCTGTTGTAACTCTGCAAGTCAACACAGTCTAGACAGTGGACTCGCCCTCGCCCTTCAAGCCTCACGTGCAGAAACGTGCCTTGGAGCTGTCTTATTTAAGTGTTTCTCCAGGCAGTAAATAACATTGGATTGAAATCATAAACAGTAATCAAAAACACTCCCATGCAAACAACCAATCAGGGATCTGTATTTTATCACCAGCAGAATAAATTCATTTTCACAGTAATTTGGTGTTTTCTGTTTCTCCACTTTTTCTTTTGATTTGAAAGAAACATAATTCATGTCTACCACTGTTTGGTCTTGTTGGTGCGTTTTTTTTGTTTGGTTTGTTTTTTTTAACTGAGGCAGCCCTACTGTGTTCAGAGTTCTGGTGTAACTGAGAAGCATCATTGGCTGAGAACCTCTGGCCTTTTGTTGACTTTGTGAATTTCACCAGCTCCTCACTCCAGAGTCAGTGCACCAGGGAGTGAGTGAAATGAGAAGAAGATCTTTCCATTCCTCTCCTCACAAAAATGCTGTGGGTTGTTTTGTTATGATTGAGCAGATAATCACCTCCAGATGTGCTCCATATGGCTTCCCTTATATTAAAAGTGACCTGTTGTCTGGCCTGGTCAAAACACTTGAAGGTGGATGGGTGTGTGATAACGAATTCATGGAGGTTGTCTCGTTGAGAAACCTCACTGTGACAAACAGGCGGATGCTCAGTTTGCGTTTGTGTATAAAACCAACACTGATAAAACATGAACCTCAAAAAGAGGCCAACCATTTTTTAACGATGAGGCCTTTATGAATTTGATACAAAATGCTGTCCTCTGCTGGCTGGCCATGAGACTGTTCATACACTGAAGACTGTAAGAATGTATGCCTTTCACTTGTGTAAAGAGTCATCTATTATACGGACAGTGGGGTCCAAAAGTCTGAGACTACATTGAAAAGCTCAAATATTGTCACGTGAACATGGAAAAAATCTGAAAGTTTGAGAATTTAGTTTATTATATTATTGTTCTTCTTTTGTATTATTGTAAGCAAAGAGGGCCTTTCTCAGTGTCAAATCATGGCGGGACACCAGGGGTTTAGGGTTACAGTTTGCGCATGCTGTCAAGGAAAGACAGTCACTAAAACTGTTAAGCTGATATATCATTTGTAATGACAAAATAATATCATTATTATTACATTCATAATACATGCAGAATAAAACAACAAACAAAGCAACTAAAAAAAACAGGACATCTGATTACACCTACTGTATATAGAAGGCCTTACTGATAGATAGATAGATAGATAGAACTACAAGTTATTAATTTAGATTTATGGCCTAAATTATATTTTATTAAGTAAAGTGCCCGTAACAATTAAGACACTTCTCATAAAGGAACTAATCAATAGTAACTAGTTTCATCATAATTTGTTTTCCATAAATGAAATGTGTTTCCATCAGAGACAAACAGAAACAGGTTGTTCTGTGATCGTGTATTATTAAAGCAAAGAAATTGAGGAATGTTCATTCTTCCAACCACATGGTGTCGCTGCTGATTTTATATTCGCCTTTTTATTGCGGAATGAACCTGCTCGCTCACCGTCTACAATTTGAACAAACTTTATTGTCAGTAGTACTTGGTATCCTTTCGAACATGGGGGCACGGGTTGCACGTCTGTTCAGAAATTTCAACCTAGAAAACAGAGTACACCGAGAAATCTCCAAGGAGAAGCCCCGAGCAGCACCCCGACACGCGGTCACCGCTCTGCCGTCCGCCGGCAGCAGCTCTGAAGGTGAGTGACCGTAAAGCTGCTAACTTGTGTAACTGTCTCCTCGAGGGTCATGTCAGAGCAATTCATCTGCTTCAGGGCTACGAATGAAGTTTTCAGTGAAACTTGGACACAGTCTCCCTGTTAACGAGCACGTTGTGTGTTTCAGAAGGGGAGACAGTGAACCAGAAGAACGTCCCTCTGCTGACAAACCTCCAGTCTGTGTACGTGGAGTCTACAGACCCAGCAGCAGCAGCACCACCACCACCACCACCACCAGCAGCAGCAGCAGCAGCAGAGGTCAGTCTGGGACACGGACTGAGTCCATCTGCATCAATGAGTCTGATGATGGTGCAACTTTTTGACTCCAATTAGAGATTAATCGAGTTATGTGGTTGTTAATAGGCTATAGTCGCATTGTGAAGGCTGTTCATATTTCCCACACAATCCGGGTGATATGCGAAAAAAATCGCTCACTTTTTCATAAAAGCAATCATGATTACTGAGTAGTACTACAGTATTACAGTACTTTAATGTAGAATATGTCGGACATGAAGAGAATACACTCAACGGGTGAGGGAGACTGTACCTTTTACATGCGTTCAACGGCCATGATTTTATCACTATTATATTTATTAAGTCTCACCTGGGTTCTCAGACACTTTATTTCTTTCTGACAATGTCACTAATTCAGCATTAACTGTTTAATGAACAGTGTTGATGTAGTATATGGTGTGTCATCAAATCGTAGGGGTAGACATCACCTTATCTGTCATGATGTTTGGTCCAGGAGATATGATGCAGAATACATAACTCAGTTAGGCTATGGCGGAAAGCAAAGGGGCCACCTTAGACGCCATGAGGAGTTTTTGCGATTCACCACAAATTTGGCACATTTGCCCCGGACTAACAGCACAGTGAAACAAGAGAGTATTGAGTTGCAGCTGAGTCACTGCTGTTATGCTGCATAGAGCTGCTGTTTCAAATGGGGTGACAAGGTTACACTGTTGAGAGGCAGCATTGGTGTAGGAAGCAGCTATGGAATGACAGATATGTTAGAGAATATTAAACTCTGTATATCCCAAATTTTGGAAATCTGTTCCCAGTTCATTTGTATGCTGAACAGGGTAACGCCTCAAATCTTTTGAGTGCCGTCATTGGAAGCAATGATCCCTAAACAGTTCATTCATCCTGGTCCTAAAATAGCCCCTTGTAACAGGATACAGTACATTATCAAAAATAAAATATAACTTTGTGATAAGGAGACAAACACACAGCACAAACTAGCCTTGTGCTTTGTCTTTTAGCTTTTTCTTCACTTGCCCCTCTCCCTCCTGCCAAGAAGACCTGAGTGTACTGTTTTTACCATGTAACTGTACTTAATACCACACCTTATTTATACTGAAGCAACTTATAATGTTGATTCACCATATTTTAGTCATATCCTAATGAGGATAACTAAGTTCTAGTAAATACATGTATAGATAGGATAACGTCATATATTTCCGTAGCCTTTTTGTTGACCTTGTGTCAACTTGATACACCTTGTTTTCAACACAACTTTTTAATAATGTACACAGTACATATATGTAGCGCTGCAACTAACGACTATTTTCATAATCGATTAATTGGTTGATTATTTTTATGACAAATCGGATAAAAAGAATAAAGAGGGGTGGTTTTTTTTTTCATTTCCAGCATTTTATTTAAAAAAAATGCACATAGCACTCCTTCATTCACCACCATTGATAGTGGCCTCATGTCAGTTTCAAAGCATACTGAGGATATCATCAGTCAGAGCAGCTGCTGGCTGTGGTGTCATGGGGCATCCTTCCTCAGAACTAGTAGTAAGCAGCAGTAAAGACTAGCACTCATTATTTATGCACTTGCTTTGGCAATATGTATGTGTAACATCATGCCAATAAAGCGATTTATGAATTTGGATTTGAATTTTAAAAAATAAATTAAAAAATAAATGTACATTGGGAATGCAGCCTGAGCCATGCACTGAACATGAAAGGGAAATGTTATATATATTTTAACAGAACAGATATTGCTCTAGTTATTATTTAGTTGATAATTCACTTAAGACTATCTCTTACTATAACATGAAATGTTCTAAAAACTCCTATGTATTCCAGTGTCTCTGACCTTATTTCAGTTAATCAGCCAACAGGGGGCTACATTGATCCATCACAAAACAGAGAGCATAGATGAAAGGTATTTCTGTCTGGAAAGGTTGTTTTTAAAATTTAAACCTGTAATGTAGCCGGGCCCTAATCTTGTGTTTGCAGGAACAACAAGTTTACTAATGGATGAAGTTTATCAGTTCCAAAAGTTCATCCTCTCCAAACTTTTGTCATTTTGCCTGTCCAACAAACGAATAACTGACTAAAGGACAGACACTACGGATCAATGTAGACAGGTTACGGGTTTTGAAACATTTATATCATTTTCTGAACTTACTAGACTGTTCTACTTGTTCTAATACTTCCCTTTTACCACTTAGTCATTATGACACACAGCCAAGTGTGAATATTACAAAACAGTAGGGTTTTCTCAGTCTTTATTCCTTCTGCTTAATCTTCCAACAGGCATCAAAGACAGTGATGGTGAGTAAAGAAATGGAGCGACGGCCGTTGAAATATAGTTTACCATTGGGCAGGTATGGCCTGGTGGAGCTCACAGACGTTCCGAAAGGCAAACTGACCATCACTGAGGCTCTGAAGGCCCTGAGCAGTCACCAGCAGCAGCCTCAGACGTGGACGCCAGAAAAGATCGCTCAGGATTATTCTCTGGACTTGAAAGACACAAAAGCTCTTCTGGAGTTCTTCGTCCCCTTCCAGATTCAGATCATACCACCCAAGACTGAAAATGCCAAGCAGATCAAGGCTTCTTAGGACTGGTTTGTTGGAAAATGATAGACGATAGACAAAATATGACCCAATGTATTCATGTATGTCAATAAAATGCATTTGGAGAGTGACCAGATGGAACTTATAAGGCAGAGTTTCTCAAGCCTGGGGTTTGGACCTTATGTGGGGCTGTTTATGTAGATGGAATCATGGGATATTATTAATCTTAATGTATTGAAAAATTGAAATGAATAAATCAGTTCAAATATTAATCTTAAGAAGTGTTTCTTTATAGACTGAAGATTCCTATAATATTTAATTGATTACCAAAGTATTACATACTGAAATGATCATTTTTGGGCTCTTGAAACGTGGCCAATGGTCCAGAAATGGTTGAGAAACCCTGGTTTAAAGCAACATTATGTAGAAATTAGCTTTTTGGCGCAAATCACCACAGTTTTTGAGTATTTCTGATTCTGATTCACTTTTTGTCGTAAATACAAATCCCAGGTCTGTAACAATTTGTCAGACGTAGGTGCAAACTACAAACAAAACTCATTATGTCATAACAATGTTGTGTCTTGAAAACTTGTATCTTGAAGTAAACATGTATGTAACACTGTGATCCTACCCTCTCACTGAAGTTACACAGTGCAGAAACGAGCGATGGGGCAGAGAAATGATTTTGAAGCTGTTATTTTAAGGTAAAAAAGTTGCATAATGTTGCTTCAAATGAATAGTTGAACATTTTGGGAGAGCTATTAGCTTTGAGACTCAGTTGAAAATATACCTACCAGTCTCGTGTATTCATGTATGACACTTCAACAAGGATAAGGTTAGCCTAGCTTAGCATAAAGACTGGAAGGAAGAAATAGTCCAGCACGTAACTTCCTCTAAAACAACAAATGATTTACCCCCAGTCCTGTTTGTATACAGATTAAATGAATGAGGGCTGTTAATTAGTGAGCTTTAGAGGTGTTGGTCGGTGTATTTATTAACTTTGGACAGAACCAGGCTATCAGCGTCTCCCTGCTTCTATTCTTGTTCTTGTTGTACTCTCCAAAGCTCTTTCTTTCAATATGATATGATGATGTGAAAGATTCTTAGTTTAAAGCTGTTCACATAAGCATGCTGTTTATCAGTCGGGTCAACTGAGCAGTCTTTTTTTGTGTGGTAGAGGTTTGTCACATTCCCACTCCATTTTAATATTGTTGTTTGACATCTGTGTGTGTGTATGGCTGTTAGCTTAAAAACCGAGCACGTCTCGCTCACAAGGCAAATATTAGCATTCAACAGAGGAGAGAAATATTTCAGTAAGGTAGTTGTTGTCTGTTCTTCACACAGCAGTCTAGCGGTGACATATTTTGGAGGCTAACAAGATGTTATTGTTGCTCCACTCAGGGTTCCAATGGCAGATTTCTGATTGATATTCTGTGCTGGGTTTTGGATAAAGAAACAACGTAAGGTCTGTAGCTAACAACGACATGATTGCTTTTCTGTTATAGATGGCGCTGTGGTGGGGGGGTGGGGTGGTAAATAGTGGTCTTTGGGTGAAAGCAAGACTGCCAGCAAAAATGATTTGGCTCCGTGACTTTGATGATTAGTCATAAAACTACCAAAGCTAACAGTGAAGCAGATACAAGGCTCACAACAAACATTTTGACTTGACCTAGTAGGAAAATCACAGGTGTTGCTTAAAATATTAACAATGACTCAGTTCTATTTACAGCAAGGCAAGACATGTTTATTTTATTTATACGTTCCATTCAGACACAGGGGCATAGAATCAAGTGACCCAGTAAACTGGACAGTGAGCCTGCATGAACAATTTCCGGACCCTGAAACTGAAGCAGCCCACAGAATTCAGCCATCATTCTTTTTATTATTTACACCTGTGCTTTTCGTACTGTGAAATATTAAACTGTCATCTGGGGGACAAGGTCTGTTGCATAGTTTCTCTCACAGAGTGCCAACAAGTAGGGCTGGGTATCTTAAAAAAATATAGATATTGATACTGGTTCCCGGTCAATCCTATTTTAACAAAAGATTACAGTACAGATACACTTGGTGAACCCTGTCTCTGGGTGAAACCTAATGTTTGTCCTGCATGCCTTGAGAAGGCCAATCACCAGCACTATTAGATCTCGGCACAACAAGCTTATTGGCTCATTGACGCTGATGAGATTAACTCCTTAGGTATTGAAATTTGGTATTGAATGATAAGACATTTTTTGATACTTGATAGTATCAAGGCAAGCTGGTTGTGTGCCATAAAGTATCAAAGTTTGATACCAAGCCCTACAGACAAGTGTACGATGTCCTGCCCAGCACATCTTGATCACAACAAATTTAAAGGGTCCTTATCAGAAGGACATGTATACGGAAAAGGATGAGGGCCACTGTAAAAATCATTTCTGAATTTTCTCTTTGCATTTTAAGAATTATTCACAGTGGCTCTGATCCTCTTCTCTTTATATATGTTTTTCTTTAAATTATTTTTTAAAACTCAAATATCTATATCAGCCTCAATCCACAAGGCTGTGATGCACAATCATTGTAATTTATTTAAAAAGCATTGTGAATCATGGCACATACAGTTCACAAAGAGGGAAATCCACTAAGGAGGAATACAGTCACCTTTAATCACTCAGCTTATGATCAACCCATGATCATTCTGTCTTCATTCTTACTTTAAAGTTAAATATAATGTTCTTTCAAACATTGTGGAGCTTCTGTTTTTCAGAACAACTGAAGTAGCTCATGTGAGTTGAGCTCTTTCTTGATTTTATGCATTTATTCATATGTGTTCAAAAAGCTGGAATAGCTGGAGTTTGAAGAAAACTTGAAATGAAACATATTCTTGTGAATGATAAGAATGATCTTGTGGCACTTATTCATTGAACATATGCACACTTGAAAGTATAAGACTTGTGTTATTTTTGGCGTTGCATTCCTTAATTTAAAGTACTTTTCTGAGTTGTGTGAACAAGCACTGTTTCACCAGAAACTTATGAGACTCTCAACCAAGAGTCCCACATGTATGTCAGTATTGTAACCAGCAAACAAAAACATTGTGTTGAAATGGTATTAAAGTAATTTCTACAGCCAAACCAGACCAAAACACAGTAAATAATATTGTGATAACTTCTGCAATAACATAATAATAATAATAATGTCCTCACGCATCCGCACGTGCCCATAAGCAGCGCTTCCTCCAACCGATATCACGCCCACTTGCGCAGAGTGGTCGTTTCTATTGGACGGTGGTGAAAATGGGGCGTACCCCACAAAAAAGTCCACTTTTTCTCATGCAACTGGCTTCTATAGGTGTCAGTTATCACTGAGCACAACGCTGCGTCAAACAAGCAGAGAGCAGCGTGCTGTCTGAGGCGCTGCTGTTCTGCCTTCAAAATAAGACGGCCACGTTATAGAGGGAAGATCTTTGTTCAGAAATCTGAAGTAATGTTAATGTGCTCTGCGTAATCATGGCAGTTAATACAAAAAATACACGGCAGCTAGGCTATAGAAAAAGAACGTAGGTATGTGTTAAAAGGAATATATTTTTAAAAATAATAGCTGGAATTGAGCCCTTTCTGACGCACACATTATTTGGTATTCTATTGTCTAAACTTGCAAGATTACTATTATAGTCAGAAGTATCATCTTACAACTTTTACCCCCCCATGTAGAGATTTTTGCAGTTAAAAATTGGCCCCTGTCTCTGTAGCTATGGCCCTGTTTCGTCCCCCTAGTACTAGGTATGTTTTTTTTTTTGTTGTTGTTGTTGTTGTTGTAATGTCCATTTAGCCTAACGTATAGTGTAGTAAGTTTGTAGAGAAGAGCAATCTCACACATAAATGTACTTCTACTGCCCGCGCAATCTTGCTCGATTTTATTTTGAAAGCCAGGATAGGAAGTGGTATCTGTTTAGTGTCGCCGCCTTGCCACGGCCAGCCCACACTGAGTGTAGTTTGTAATAGTGTAGTGTTAATTTGGGCCACATACATACAGAACGTATCCTGTAGACTTGGTGCTGGAGGGGGCCGCTCACAGCTCACAGCTCACAGCTGTATGAAGGACAGCGGTGAAACACGAGATAACACCAGAGAATCAGTGCCGGCCTCTCTGCTCTCCTCTGGGAACACAACGAGACTTACAAAATGCGGATTTTACTTCATCCACGGGTCCAGTTGTGTAGGTACTGGCATCACCGGATGTTGTACTGTTGATTAAAATGACCCTGTAAGGGCCCGAAAGCTTTCTGGAAAAGCATCACTGGCCTACTTGTTTGGTGGAAGAACTGTTTCGACCACACCGAGGACGCGAAAGCATTTTGGGCGGCGAGATGCACCATTTGGAGGAGTGAGCCTCAGCAGTTCAGCCGCCCCTGAGCTTCAACATGGGAGAATGAAGCAGGTAATATCAGTGGAAACCGTCTGAACAAGACAATTCATATATTATTTCCAATGTATGTTGTATGTGGCTAAATACCCAAACGAAGGCGTAAATGCAGGCTCCCTGTTACTAACACCCACTGCTCTCGTCGTCTACAGAGATGTAACTCTCCATGAATCACTCTGTTTGTCGTCTCAACCATTTTGGTGACATATCAGCGCTACAGTCCAGGATGTAGAATCATTGGATCGTTTCAAATGAACCTATTTCATTTTCATACTAAACGGCAGCCAGTGAACTGCTGGGATTGGCCCGAATTGCTCTTAATTGAGGGCGATGAAGTGAAAGTATGAATGAGGTGTAATTCTATTACCCAATGATTTTATTTACATGTGGGTCAATTTTCAGGACACCTCAAAGCTCCTCTCACAGATGGATTATCTCTTGTTGAAGTGCTCTGATGTGCAACTGAAAATCTAATTAAATCTCTGAACGCTAAATGCTGAGATTCATTTGCCACTGAATCCATAGCATTGACATTTTCTACTTTGAAAGACCAAATTGTAGGCCTGTGTGGTTTGGATTCTTCTCTTTGAATGATTATAAGCACTTGAAGCAGGCCCACAATTCAATGCTTCAGTTACTGAAATGGAAATTTTGGATCTAAAAATCCTCCATTAAAGGTGCTATTTGTAAGAAAAGTTGATTTTTGAGTCTCAATCCCAACTCGTCAAAAACGGTTGGCCGACCTGTCCTACATCCCAAAGCATCAGTTTTTCTCAATTTGGGAAACCCAGAACGTGATTATTTGTAATATGTAGGGTAGTGAATGCCAAAAGACAAATTCTTTTTTGATACTGTTTGAACTGTGCCATGCATTACCCATATGGTGTTTGGGAAATTATGTAATTAGAAAGACCACACAACCAACAGTCACGTAAGTGACATCATCTCGTTTAACACTCACTAAAACTCATAACTAAAACCTTGTAGAGTCCTATGTATGTATTAGCTAGCACACAAAACTGACTCTCACTATGGCCAGACTTGTAATTGCCGTTTTTTCTAAAAGGAGATCTGTTATGGTTTTTCTTTTTTTCTCCTTTCCTTCAGTGTGTATATAGGTTCTTGCATTGCATTTTAAAGATCTTGAAAGTTAAAAAGGCCAAAAAATGGGAGCTCCTCCAACCCACAAAAACACTGTAACTGAAATGCCTCATCAGCAGTCCCACCTTTAATTCTGTGACTTCTTGACAACACACCATGTCACCAAATTACACCTTTATTCACGGTAGAAGTGAAGCTAACTGTAAGCTGAAAACATGACAGAGCTGACCAGAGACAGGGTGGGTGGTGCTGACTCAGGCCTGTGTGAGCTGACCAATTGGGAGATGGAAGTGTATTTTCAATACACATACAGTTGCAATCAAAAATATTCAACCCCCACTACAAATTAGGTTTATTGGCAAAATGTACAAACTAGCATCTGTTTACAATAAACAAATCAAACAAGAACAATTTAAATAGCTCAACACAACTAATATTACAAGTGGTTTCTCCAAATTCAACACAAAATCCCACTTTCAATGACTACTACAGTCTCAAAATTATTCAACCCCTTCATGACAAGCATCTTTAGTACTTAGTAGAGCACCCTGTTGCTGTTATGACCTGCTGCAAACGTGATGCATAGCCAGACACCAGCTTCTGGCAGTGTTCCTGAGGAATCTTAACCCATTCCTCATGGGCAAAGGCCTTCAGTCACTAATATTCTTGGGTTTGCGTGCTGCAACCGCCTTTTTCAAATCCCACCAAAGATTTTCAATGGGGTTCAAGTCAGGCGACAGTGATGGCCTCTCTAGTATCATCCAGGACTTCTTCTGAAACCATGCCTTGGTGGACTTTGAGGTATGCTTGGGATCATTGTCCTGTTGGAAGGTCCAATGACGCCCAAGCTTCAGTAGTGGGTCAGTAGTGGTGTACGTCTTGGAGTTCAGGCATGGAGCCCTTCAGCGTTTAGCATGCGCCTTACTAAGACTTATTAAAACTTTTTAAAGAGTCACCAGATTTAGGATTATTCGTTCAGCGCAGCTTTTAGATTTGTTCATTTTGCATTAGCAAAGAGAACAACAATAAGCTGAAAAGGTAACGAGGACACCTCTCACAACCCATCCCATGTTGCACTTAAACTGTGAATTTGGAATTCACTATTAGAATGTTGTCACAAAGAGACATTTTTAGGTTCACAAGGTTCTTCAATACCTCTGTAGATTCAAACTGAACCTAATCCAGTTTTAACCTTCTGTGTCTACAAATGCACTTATTTCCACAGATACTATATTATATAATCTCCTGTAACTACTATATCTCCATCAAATCTTAACTTTACCTAATATGTGGGGTATATCTCTCACAGACACATCACCAGTGTTTAATAATAGCACCTGACATAAATAGGGTACACTCTGACAGGTTGTTATTGCCATAAACTAGTAAATCTCATCATTTTGGAGGTTCTAGGCAGGTTTCCAGCACACCTTTTGTCTCCTAAGTATACTTCCTAAGGATTCAAGGTTACAAGATTTGGCTCAAAAGCTCTCTGCATTTTCTCTGTTGCATAATTGTGTTGTGACAAAGAGTATTTGAACAATTCCAAATCTTTTAAAACACTTAAGTACCCATTCATCCATTTTTGCTGCAGGTTTATTTGAAGGCTAAAGTTTCTATTTTAACATTTGAGGTCACACCGCCACTAAAGGAAGGAAAAAAGATGTAGCATTACCTTCCCTGTAGAGGTGCACTGCTGCACAGTAGGTTCAGTTTTGTGATCCAAAAAGCCCATGTCCTTAGAAAATGTAGTGTATGAGTGTAAAGTGAATGGAGCAGGAAGTAGGCCAAGATTAAACCAGTTTCTTATTTGCTCTCATTCAGCAGGTCTCCATTGTGATGAAGCAGTGGGTAATTGCAGCAGACAATACGCTTGTAATCATTATATGAATAAAGCAAAGTCTTCCCAGCTTCACTGCGACCAGTCTGTTTATCTCCTTACAACAGCCTTTTCTCTCTTGACTGTCTCGGTGACGTGTGATAACACTATCTGTCGAATGGTTACATACTGTATGCAGGTATCAAAGCAGCATCCAGCCTGTGTTTCAACATGGACACATAAAAGGCTTACATGCACCGGTTCTCATAATAATTGCCTATAATTATATTTGCTTGATTTTTACACCCACACCGGACAAAAAAATAATGAAATGGCTTCATTTATGTGAAAATTAATCATTTTAAGTACTTACAAATGGACTCTTTTCAAAGCACATTTATTATTTGACCTTTGCTGCTTAGCCATTGTAAAGGATACCAGGCAGTCTAAAATAACAGTGTCCAGTGTTTACACATGTGATAAGGGTTTTTATTGCAGTATTTGACTTGTACCCAGTTGAACACTGGCTGTTGGTTACTGGCTGTGATTAGGAAAAGCACTTTAACAGGATTTCTTATCACATTTTAGGCAAACAGAAGAGATTTAAAAAATATATTTTTTTTTTAACAAATGTTTTCCAGTTGCAGGCGTGGTTGTATTCTTTCATTTATATTGTAAATGTAGGGTTTTGAGAAGTATACTTATTCTTTTTATTCCTGAGATGAAATAAAAAGATCTGTGTATTAAGTACTGAGCTGTTGCCAGGATAAGACTAGCCTAGCTTTGCCTGGAGACTGGAGGAAGGCCTGGCTCTGTCCAAAGTTCAAAAGTATGTCTACCAACAAAACCCCAAAGCTCACTAATAAACCTGTTGTATCTTGTTTGTTAAATCCTTACATGAATCAGACTAAAAACGACAACATGTTCTTTCTAACGTGTGGTAGGTGCGATACTAAAAGGTGAAGTGCAGAACCATGAGGCATTGTGGCACCCGGACATTCTACAGTGCACCCATGCTGGAGTTATCTATTATTTCATCTTCAGTAAGGCTTTATTTGTAGTAAAAAAGGTTTTGCAGGTCTGAACTTAACCGACCTCTGTGATGAAGAAAATTACTCCGTTCTCAGTCTGTTTCACCTAAAAAAATATTTTTTATTATTTAAAACCCTATGACCAGCGATAGAATCCTGTCTTTATTGTGAGGGTACCAGCTGCAGTGGATCACGAAATAAAGATGGGGGGCCTGGCAGAGATGGGGACTCGAGTTTGCGACTTGGACTCGACTCGCACTTAAGTCGCCCACTCAGTGACTTGAGACTTGATTTGGGACTCGCCCTCAAAAGACTTGAGACTCCGCTTGGACTCAAGATTTGGGACTTGTGACTCGTTTGACAGGAGGTTGCCTGTTGCCACATCAAACTTAATCAGGCACCTGAAAACACCAGGATAGGTCAGTCACTCGGTAAGGTGAAAGTTACCCCAGCATCTGCTACACACGTTTAGTACAGTGTGCTACTTTCATGTAAACCTAGAACTGATGGCAAGCAAAAAATGTTAGAGAAAAGCGTGGTTTTGGTGAGTTTCATTACAAAACACAAACATTTCTTTCAGGAATAAAAGTCAGTGCTGATAATACTCTATGCTTATAGATAAAGGAGCGATGATAAAACAGTACATGCTTATCCTTAGATATAACTATGCAGACCGGATGCCATGCAGCAGATGATAGAACGCTCATTACAACCATAAGAGACTTGAGACTTGACTTGGACTTGTGGCCAAAGACTTGAGAATTGACTTGGACTCACGCTCAGAGACTCGAGACTTGTAAGCATCTCTGGTGCCTGGTACCAAAAGCGGGTCGAGTCAAGAGGAGACGTACCGTACCATGCAATGGAAGCACGGCTAAACCTGACAACCTTTAAATTTGTATCGATTTACATGTATTTATCACTTCTTACCATAGATTGTAACATAGCAGATTGTAACATGACGTGAACATTGAAACCTTCCCTGTCTCATTCTGTTGCCTAAACAAGCCAGTGGATGATTTGTTGAAGTTGTTAAATGCTGCTGTACTTTGGATTTCTTTATAAAGGACTCGTGACTCATCAAACTCATTCAGGCTGCACACATTTTGTGATGTGTTGAGTTGTAGGAAAGTCTAAACAAAGAAGGGATGACTTTAGAGTGCCGGGTCCACAGATAATTTTTATCTGTAAATAGAGACCATCTTGCGATGGGATCACAATAGCCACTACGCCCTTCAACTCAGAAGTCATTAAAACATTATTGCATTAAACCACAACCATATTTCAACTTGGCCTTCTTTGATAATCAAAACTGCTTCTCTGTTAGTTCCCCCTACAAAAGCTGTCTCCAGAAGCACATTTTATCATGATGACACAAACACACCCACATGATGAAAACATTGCCAGCTGACTCTGTCATGGCTTGCAACCATAATGCTGTAATTGAATCGGTCATGCTTTGATTGTAGCTCCAACTTGAACAAATTATGAATCTGCTAAAGGAAAGGAAGTATTTTGCATGTTTAATAAATTTGAAATGTCTGCAGTGCAAGTTCACACACTTTGAAACCATTTTAACATCTAAAGACTGCAGACCAAAGACTTCTTGGTGTCAGTACTAATAATTAGTCACATTCTGATAGACTGCAGGTTTGAGAGAGATAATGGAGGTGTTAATTTATTGGAGAAATGCAGGCACATCCCAGAGTGGGTTCCAGACCCACTGTCACTGTCGAGTAACTCAGTAACACAGCTCCACAGGGAAATTTGATGGAAATGATGCTTGTTTAATCTGGTTTCATAATGCTCTTTCACATGCCCCTTTTGATTTACTTGGCACTCACTACTTTTTTATGTACATCTTAGGATCTTGCAGCCATGAAGACGCAGCCATATTGCATTGAAGTTGGAATATCTTCAAGTACGGCGCCATGTTAAGCGTGAGCTTACCAGCAACGATGCCTGCTCACCCTGGGGAAGAATGGTTCACTCAACTACTGTTCCCCTTCCAAAGGCAGGGGACATTAACACCAGTCTCTGCTGCCTCGTTACGGTGCTGCTGAACCTTTCCAAGAGGCAGTCGATGGAGAACATCTCCATGGCGAACGTTTCCCTGGGCTCCCGGGTGCCTCCAGAGCCGGTCACACCAACAACGGAGGCGTTTGAGAGCTTGCCAGGTGTCAGCCTACCTCTGCAGGTTTTTTTCTGCTTCATCATGGTTGCCATCCTGATTTTGGCTCTGTTGGGAAACGTGGTGGTGTGCCTTATGGTGTACCAGAGATCTGCCATGCGCTCGGCCATCAACATCCTCTTGGCGAGCCTGGCATTTGCAGACATGATGCTGGCCATCCTGAACATGCCCTTCGCTCTGGTTACTGTTGTGACCACCAAGTGGATTTTCGGAGACGCTTTCTGTCGAGTTTCAGCCATGCTCTTTTGGTTCTTTGTGATGGAAGGAGTGGCTATACTGCTTATAATAAGCATAGATCGTTTTCTTATTATTGTCCAGAAGCAAGATAAGCTGAGCCCACAGAGAGCTAAAGTGCTCATAGTGGTCACATGGGGACTCAGTTTAATTTTCTCTTTCCCCTTAGCTGTTGGCTCCCCTCCCCTACAGATCCCTCCAAGAGCCCCCCAATGTGTATTTGGCTACAGCGTAAAGCCTGGTTACCATGCCTATGTATTGATACTAATGCTCGTCTTCTTCTTCATACCTTTCATGGTCATGCTGTACACATTTATGGGGATCCTGAACACTATCCGCCACAACGCCATCCGCATCCACAGCCACCCAGACAGCATCTGTCTGAGCCAGGCCAGCAAACTGGGCCTGCTTAGTCTCCAGAGGCCCTTCCAAATGAACATAGACATGAGCTTCAAGACCCGTGCCTTCACCACCATCCTCATCCTCTTCTCTGTGTTTACAGTGTGCTGGGCACCATTCACTGCCTATAGTTTGGTAGCCACCTTCAGTGATGGCTTCTACCATAAAGACAGCTTTTTTCAAATCAGCACATGGGTCCTGTGGTTGTGCTACCTCAAGTCAGCCCTCAACCCTCTTATATACTACTGGCGGATCAAGAAGTTCCGCGACGCCTGCCTTGATCTGATGCCCAAGTACTTCAAGTTTCTTCCTCAGCTGCCAGGCAACACCAAGAGGCGCATACAGCCGAGCGCAGTGTATGTGTGTGGTGAACATCGCTCTGTGGTATAAAGAAAAAATCCACCCTCTAACAATTTAACAGCACTGTCGAAAAAAACATCTTTATATAATGTATCCTACTGTTCCGGGCCTGTTTTGCTGTTTAGTGGTATACTACTCTTAGCATATGTTGAAAATAAATCAGCACTGCATTACAAAGACTGGAGGCTGCATTCGTGGGGGTATGTTGCTGCAGGTACCAGTGGGAAAATGAAATACAATCCAGGAAGTTCAGTTTCTGTCAAACATTAATGAATTCTAAGGCTGCATACCATGGGTTATAATACCATTTACCAGGATTTTCAACTTTGGAATGGAGCTGGGTATTGTCTGAAAGTTTTGATACAAGTTCTGATACTATACCTAAGTTTCAATGGCAAAAAAAGTAGTCGTAGAATAAACACTATTTTCTACAAAACCTTTGTTTGTTTGCACAAAAGAAGCCAAACTTGTTTTAATACAACCCACAATTCAAGAACTTTGCCTAAATAAAATGCATCATAAAACTAGCCACATTTTTGTATAAAACAAATACTATATGTCGGTGATAAAATATTCTAAACTCAAGGTCCATTTACTAGATTTCTTTTTGGGTTTTTGACAGTATGCCATGGTCTTCTTTAAGAATGGAACTTGCTCAGGTGTGAGCTATACATGAAAGCTCTGTCATATAACAAGTGGTTGTATATAGTGAGATTGGTACCCCTGTTACTGTTCAGGCTTTGGAATACAAGCGAAAGGTCAAGAAATAGCTAGTAAGGTAACCTTGAGTTTAGAATGCTATATCACAATATGTAATCTCCATACTGATGCTACTATTTGATCAAAGAATTAGTAAACAACAATATGAATCTGACCAGACCTTTGAGGTCAGCTTCTGGTACTTGACAGATCTTAATAATGGTGCTACAGAAACGATAAAGTCAGCACCTAAGGGTATTGATCCCCAGCTCTACTCTGGAAAGTTATCACAGCAGTCATTTTCTCCTCTGTCTTGACCATTGCAATGTACATCCACCAGTGTGAGCTACATTTTTTGATAGGCCGGATGATGCTGCATTGTGGCAAAAGTAAATCTTTTAGCAGGGTAACCTTGCATTTCCTTGCTGAAGCCCTCTGCTTTGAAACCCCTTAACAAGTCTGTGAAGATTATTTCATTCAGGTCATGGTTTATTAAGAAGTTTCTGGAATAGCAGACAAAACAACAGGTACATCTCTACATCTCTGATTTAGTTTGTGTATATAAACAACCGTACCGGGGATTATCCTTTATAGAAGAAGTGAAGACACTCCACTGGCAGCAGTTTCAGTAGAGGAACCAAGTATCGTTTAAAAACTGTTGATACCAGTGCTGACACATTACCTGAGTCTTGGTACCTATACCAGCATTTTTTTCTTTTTCTTTCCAGTACCAAAGTTCTCACATGTTATTTGTTGCCTAAGACGAGCAACTATATAAGAGTTTTACATAAATACAGTCAAATTGGCAGAATTATTGTTTGTCACTTTTATGAAAATTTCATGTAGAACATGTAGAATTTGCCTTTTCTCATGTGGAAAACAGATGTGAGAAAAACAGATAAATAACATATGGAGAGAAAAAAATATATTTTTGTGTTCACATGTGAAATAATCACATGTACTGGCAGTTCACATGTGGGACAACCAGCATGAAAACCACATGTCAAAATCATGTGACTTTTTTTTGTGAGGGCATGGTTTTGTCATGGTCAACTAGACAACAAAACAGTCCACATATTTGATGCCAGCCTTTGATACTTAACAGTAGGGTTGGGCAATGTCTACTGAATTGTCATATGATGATGTCCACAGTGAAATGTTGCACTGGATTATGAATTGGGGGTAGTTTGTTCTTCAGAGTTGTCATAAGGCTGGAGTTGCTCATTTGCACACCACTGTTTCCCACTGTCGCTTTGACTGCAACCTCCAACTGTCTCACCCAGCAGAAAAAAAAACTGTTCCCCCTCACCAGTGAAGACAGTTAGATCAACTCTCACATGCCTGCCTGGCGAGCGTCCTACATGCATCCCTGCGCCAGAGTGTTTGTGTCTGCACCACATGTCCGTAACTTAGCTGTGTCCAGCCTCAGAAGCCTGAAAACAAAGTTAGCTGGCTAGCTATACTGAGGAAGCCAAGCTCAGAAGGCAAATGACAAGGGCATGATTCTGAGAAATGCAAACAGCAGTCTGCAGAAAAGACACACCTCTGCCACTAATGTAACCAAGTGTCTTGGGTTCTCCTAAGTTGGCAGGTTTAATAAGAAAAAAGAAAAAATGGGACATGGAGATGCAACTTTAGTGCATTGAGCCACCACAAACTTTCTCTTTCTCTCCCACATGTCACAAACACCAACAACTACTGCCTTACAGCCACTCTGAGGTAACACATTAATTTGTTGTGCTCTCTGCTGGGGGGCCTTATAAATTCCAATTTTACAGTGGTACAGGGCTCCGTAGTTGATGACTGTCAGCCAAAGGCATTAAATGTTGGCATCAACCTTTGGATCAACCCTAGTTAACAGTTTTTAATACTTTCAACACATTGATTTTTAGTACAACAGGTTTTTAAATTTGATACCTAGCTCTAATCGGTATACCAGAATACAGTGCAGCAACAAGACATTTCCTGCAAAGAGTACAACCATTGAATAAAAGTGCTGTCTATAGTTCTCTGAGGGTGATACATTGTGATTCTGGGTAATATAAACCTTTAAGTGAAGTAGTTGGCTGAAGGAAACTATAAAAGAAAATCAAAACACTTTATAACTCTTGGAATGCACTGAATGGCACATATTGTGTGAGAGCATATAACGGGTCAATTTTTCCTTCTATATTGTACTAAGAAGGCGCTGCTGGGTTTGACTTGACCATATGTCTTTTCTTGCCACTGGAATCACAAGTTGTGGGGAAAGGATAGTGTGTTTTAGCTGCGTAGAATTTGTTTTATGAGGCATGTAAATTAACAGCTTAAATGGAATTTGAATGTGGTCGGAAAGCGGCCACAACATTTGAAGGTGTGTATTTCTATTTAAATGTTTTGGATGTGCCTATTGATTAGTCTATTTGCCAGTCAGAATGCTGCTATATCTGGTGAAAATGTGCAATTTCAGTGTATTGTACTGTTGAATATAATAAAGAAATAGGCATTTCTTACCTTGTTAAACTATGTTCAATGGACTTTTTTTTTGCTTGTGTTCAAATGTCACCTCTGAGCAAGCTGCTGTTCCACTCGCTACATTAATTCAAATTCTCATACATGGGTTTCTTTTATCACATTTTTGTGAGGTTTACTATCCGTATTGTTACAAACTGGCTCATAGGCAGCAACAAAAAGGGTCACAATATTCTAAAATATATTAAGAAAACAACATTTTCACACACAAAAACAAGACTTGGTCAAAACCTAGTATATGGCTGGACCGTGTCTGGTTAAGGGGCGAAAATGTGGCCAACTCCTTACTGAGGTAGTCAAGTACAATACAATGTGAATTCTAAGATATGAAATGCTCGTGCAAAATAACGGCAGAATGTTCCTTAGTTAGGAATGAGTTGAGTTCTAACTACATTTTCAAGTTACATTCATAGATTATTAGCCATTAACAATGGCTCTGGTATATGAAAGGACCCTGAAACTGAAGCAACTAAATGGAATTCAGCCATCATTCATTTGATCATTATATTATTTGTCTTTTGGAAAAAAGGTGCATCTCCAGAAAAATCTGATAATATGTATGAAATTATATATCCCGATGGGTTTTCGCTCCTAGTTTATGTGGTGAAAGAGGCTTTTTGTTTTTCTATTAAAGCTTACAAGATTGAAGTGTTGGCTGTTTGGGTGAATTATATAGCTTAGAATGTCTACTTGCAGCTAGTATTAGAACCTGTAGACCCATGCTACTGGCAAATGGCAACACGCTTACCTGAATGTGAAGATCTCATTGTTCAGGATACCAAAATATGAGGGTAAACTCCTGCTCCTATACGCTGGGATACTAAGGCATGTAAACGTTTCATCCTGTTTATGATTCATATTTGTGTCACACCTCAAACTTCAGGCACTAATGTGTAAGTGCAGTAGGCAAAAGGCTGTTGGATTCACATTATATGTATGATGAGTTTAAGTTTCCAAGTAACCTTGTATCCAATGTAATCCATTTACTCTGAATCAAACGTATGATTTATATGTTTGGGGTATAATAGCAAATGTAATGCCCTGTGCATGTAAATACATATAGTACATTACGTTTCATATGTGAGGTGTCATGTTTAGGAGCCCAGCGTGATGCCTCCGTGCAAGCTCTGCGTTAATTATCCTATTCCCAATGCATCACCTGTGTCTCCTCTTTCCACCCAGGGACTCCACTTCCTGTCATCGTCTCTGCTGAGTGCTTTCGCGAGGGCGACATATACCCTCTGTGCATTCATGCATCACTCCTCCACATGATGATTTTCCCTAAGCCTGCTTTGACTTTGACCAGATCTGCGTGTCATACGCTTCACAGTTGAGTCGACTGCGTGTTGTGCAATGCAGCTGATAATAGAAGTGCCAGGGAGCTGTATTAGCTGCCGTGCCTGATAACCAGCCACGAGTCTGTGCAGTCTCACAGCTCTGTTTGTTGTCAAGAAAGCGTTAGCTCGGATTTCTGCTTACAGTTGCTTACACCACAGATGTCAAGTTAGACTTTGATCAAAGTGAATGTGTACTTTGCATTTTCTGCAGGGGGCAGGAGGTCTAGTGAGCAAAGTAAGCAACTGCCCACCTTCTTAAGTTTGCTTAAGAAGTAGATAATAGATAATACATGTATTAAATGGTTAAGTGTATATTGGGCCGGTAAGTAGATGGGCTGTGTAATTTTTCACTATATGAAAATGCTCATATGTTACAGCAGTCTCTGAATGTCTGTATTTTATTTAAATAATTCAGATCGAGTTAGATCACACAAAATAAAATGAAATAAACCCGAAGTACCATAATTCAAATTCTGCTTGTGGAACTCGATGGGTTTCAGCGTCTGGGGCGTCATTTCTAAAAAAAATTCTTAGATTAATACTTTGTTTTAAGATGATTTCCAACAGTGTGCTTATATCCAATTTGATTCATTAAAGATGCTGACCATAAAATACCTTGCTTAAGCAGGTTCTTAGAAACCAATTTGTAACTTACGTACCTGTGATCTGTAAATCTCAAAACAACTGAAATTGAAGACACCTGCCTTGTGATGTCCTTGTGTACACTGCAATCAAAGCTGAAGGTGGTCCAACGAAATCTTTTCTGTTTTTTCCTCTTTTATTGGGCAGTGTATAATGCCAGCACCAATGGGTTTTTCTCTTTGAGAAGACAAGATCACACCAATGGTATAACATGTCATTTTTGGTAGACTAAATAGTGGCTTGACAAACAAAGCCAAATATGCAGCTTTATTGATTTATTGTCAGTTTTATAAATGAGTCCCCAGTTCCTCAAAATCAATTCAGCAAGATTTAAAGGGGAATTCCCCTGTAATCATGAAAAATAAAACAGTCACATACCCCTCTTGGTATCCAACAATGCAGATGGTTTATTTGACCAGGTTGTGATGAATCTGTCTTTTTTGATGAATTTTTATTTTTATGAGAAGAGCATTTTAATTAGCAAACCTCCAATCCGTTAGAAAGGTTCAGGAGGCAAATATGATAACTTGTATATACTGATATTTCTACAAAAAATTTGGCTGCAAGTGTAATATACAATTTGTCTGTCAGGGATCAATGAAATGCAGTTCAACCAAATCTCAGCTATGACATTCCATAACTGCAACACATTTGGGAATAAAATGTCGATGCATTTGCAGCTTGATCATGAGAAATGCAAACACAACTTACCTATCTAATGTTCATGACTACTGTTGACACCAACCTTTAGCATGGTGCAACATTTTTGACCACTAACACTTAGCGGCTACAGTAAAGATTTTGCATTAAAAAAGGGTGTGAATAACATTAATTAGAATCAGTTTCTTTTCTTGGGGCTTCCAGAGACTTGGATTATGCCAGACGAGCTGTATGGAGCCATTTTACGTTCATTGTATTTCGATTGTTTTTTACATTTAAAAACAAGTTCCCATCTACTTTAGTTGTTTTGGAGAATGCTGCAACATTGTTTTGCTGTGAAGCTCAAGACGGTTTTTGTGGACTCAACATTTGTGGGTGAACTGTTCCTTTAACAGCTAAATTTAAACTATGGGAGCACAACTACCTGCCCATCTCCTGTTGCTTGCGTAATGAAAACGATTGTAAGTCAATATTTAATTTGAAACAGAATGCCTTTCAAAGCTGCCCACCTTTAATGTCAGTCCAAGAGACACATCAAAGAGAAGTTAATCTGTGTGGACTGAGACATGAAAGCGGAGCAAATGAGGTTGCTGGCAGCTCGTAGCTGTGGAAAACACCGCCCGCCCTCCAAAGGTCTGCAGGTTGTTTCTCAAGCAGATATGAGACCAGTGAGACCTCCAGTGACCTCTGTGGCCCTTTGCAGCTGGTCAGTTACAGACCCTTCCAATGAGCACTGAGACGAGATGAGTTTGATTCACTCCAGATGTGTGATTATAAAAGATGGCGTTCTTAATCAGCATCCTCCCTGGGATTCATTATGCAGCCAGCAGTGAGTAATGAGCGTGCCCAGAGCTTTGAAGCTCACTTTAATCATAGCACTGAAGACTATTACTAAGCAACAGGAACTTGCAGATGTCTCAGGAGGATGCATGGTGACGGTGGATGAAGTGATGTTCACCTGAGGACAGACGATAAACCTAAAGAGGCACTTGTGTGTGCATCACTCTGCTATTGTTTCATTTGAGTACATCTCAGTTTTACAGTCCATGATTGTTGATTTGGAGCATGAACAAATCCCCGCCCATCTCAACCTAAACTTTTCTCCATTGTTCTGTTAATTTAATTTAAATTCATTTTAACTTTCTGGCTTCAGAGGAAAGCAAATGATCATTAAAATGTATGACCAGGACCATAACAGTGATTTATTACATCACTATCAACCACTTCTCTGGTCATTTTGACAGTATTTTAATACTTGCTTATCAAATATATCAAAATAAAATATAAAATGCTGAGTGATTTGTAGTTAAAAAAAATAATAATATTACATTTTAACATTTAGTAGCCTCCATAGGGGTTGGATTTTGTTGGGCCAGTGGTTGAATAGTAACAGACAGGAGCTCCGCAATTAAAACTAGAATTGGACTCAGTGGAGAGCACGCTCTCTCGCAATGTTAAAGAAAGTGAGAAAAAAATTCATTAATCCCTCCCTTTATCTGGATCCACACCAGAAGTAAATGGGGTCTATTCTGGGCCAAGACCCATCCTCCATCCAAGTTTCATGGAAATATGTTCTGTAATTTTTGTGTAATCCTGCTGACCAACCAACCAACCAACCAACCAACCAACCAACTAACCAACAACTAACCAACAACCAACCAACAGTTTTCTAATGGAAACATATATTACATATTAAAATATTTCATATATTAATGATTATACGATACCAATTATTAAAGCTGCCTCATATACAAGAAAATGTTTACATTTTTAATCCCTAGCTGAATAGCTGACATTACTGAGTCAGTTCACTGAATTGACTTCGATGGAATGTGATTGCATATATTTACTCAAGTATTGTTTTAACTGCAATTTTGAGGTACTTGTACTTTACCTGAGGACTTCCTTTTTCTGTTACTTTATTGTGTACTTTATACTATACATTTTGGAGACAAATATTTTACTTTTACTCCAGGACTTTTTACTCCAAGAATTTGATAACTTTAGATACTAGTTACTTTACAGATTGCATGCTGTATCAGAGCCAAAGCAGCACAAATTTATGATTAATATATTTTACTGACATTCAGTGAAAAATAATGTAATTCCAATAACAAGAAAAATGTTGAATATCAAATCAATCAACCCATATATTCTGAACCATTCAAATGTGTATCTGTGACTGTGCTAAAACATAGTGTAACAGTAGGACAAGTAGAGATGAGTTAATTAATTGACACAGTAGTTTGAATTACACAGCAGTGAAATTCATTTTTTTCTTCATTCAAAGTTACATGTTTGTGCTTTCATTCAACAACAGTCACATTTACATTTTAGTACATTTTCTCAAACATGAGAATTAGGACAATAGGCCGGCAGTATTGTTGCTGTGCTAAAATTCAAAGTGAATTCATCCCATTCAACTTAAATTACGGGAACTGATTTCACAGGAAACTACACTGTTGACATCTTGAGACCAACTGCCATGTTTCCTGTCATCTCACAGCCGCTTCAACCACTTTAACAGGAGGTAAGTGTGCTGTCTTCTGAGGCCGTGATGTCTCCAAAAAGCAGTTGATTGTTGCTTTCACACCATCGTAATGTGAAGGTGCTGTTCTACAAGCACATGGATTTCTGGGTAACCCTGAGTGTATCTTCTGCGAATCTTAAATCATCTGTGTGGGCTCGTGTCCTTACTCCATGAAATGTAGATGCCCTTTGAGTATACGTACTTTCAGTTTAGAGAGGTATTGTCTTGTTGCCCTAGTGAAATATTCAAATTATGGAATTTATTAATTATGGATTTACTCAAGTAGTCCACCAAACTACAGTTCTCACCTAATGGTATTTTAGGAAAAGGAAATGAATAGTTGCTCTATGTAATACAATGTAGATGTACAATGTAGAATTGCCCCCCGGGGACAAATAAAGTTTTTTGAATTGAATTGAATTGAATTGAATTAAGGTGCTGTCGAAAAACAAGTACTTCATAAACCAGAGGCAATACAGGCACCCCAAATATAAGAATATGTATCTAATGAGAAGGGAAATATTGAAAAGCCTTTATTATTGTGGATAAAGCATTTAAAGACCAATCATTAAAAAGCCAACATGTTTGAACCACCAGGTCTTTATCAGGGCTCCAAACATTGTTTGTTTTTGTTTTAATATTTTGTTCCTTGTTTGATACATTTTCTTATATTTGGAATACCTGGATTGGATCTGATTTTTATATTTCCATTTTGTATTTGAGTATTTGCATGTTGGGGATCTAAAGGACCAGTCTGGTGTATTCTATATTCTATAGGCACAGGTCAATATATATAAGTATGATATATTATGCTTATATCTTTCCAACAGGAATGGCCCTCTGTCGCCCTAGGAAACTCTACTTCTTCAACAGCTCAGCTGACTTGTGGTGTCCCTCAAGGCTCTGTTTTTTGTCCCCTTCTGCTTTTCTATGTTAATGCCGCCTCTTGGCCAGGTTATTTGCAAACATAATGCGTTTTGCCATTTTTCTGCCGTCGACTCTCAAACTATACATATCATTACAACCTTCAGATCCTAGCAGCGAACTGACAGGTTGAAGGCTCTTGATGAAGCTATTTAAGTTGACCTTGAGTCAAGATTATTTTGGCTATGGCTATTAATTAATTCATTTTAAATTAATGTCAAATGAAATTAATATGCTTTTTTTTTTTTTAATACAAAAAATACCTTTCTTTGGTTAATTGGTTTATCATGTCATTTTTCATTGCTGTGAGCAATACAAGCAAACAAGATTCCATTACTCTCCACTGTATTGTGGTCAATGCAAAAATCACTGATTTACTTTTAAACTTTTTCTAATTTGGGTGGACTGTCCCTTAAACCCATATACTGAACAGATTGTTTTTGAAAGAAGTTATGACCTTGCAAAGAGTAAAAAATCGAAATATTTCGGACCGCTGCTGATGTCCGACTGTCTCTCTCCTCTGCCTCTTCATGCCTCTCCTGTCCCTGCCTGACGTGTCTTCTCATAGTCATAGTTCTAATCACAGCCTGTAAATCACCTCCATACCTGTCTTCAAACTGACCTCAGAGGCTACGTTCGGTTCCAGTTCGGTGTCCATACATGTTCACTCTCAGGCCGTGCTCTCTCCCCAGTGATCCAAGCTCTTAGCCCCAGCAAACTTTGCGGCCACTGGTTCCATGACTAAATGTGCCATGAACAAATTAGCTAAAAGCAGCTAGCTACAGCCAAGGATACCTGCCCACTATGGAGATACATTTTTTTTAAATGGCAAAAAAACATTATGTAACACTAAGTTACTACAGACATATTAGCTTCACATGTATGGTTTGATAATATTTGGAGGGTCTATTGAGATACAGCTGTCTTTGATTAAGTACAGATTATAGCACTGCATGCACTATGTATGCATATGCTACTTTGTAAAAGTAAAATGGAAATATGTATGGTATCCGTGAGTGTATTTTTCTGTAGTCTTAAGGGATTGGTGGGGTTTAAATTTGACATCAGTGTTTTGTATGGTATGGTTTGGTATGAATCATATTCTGAGAGTAGGAGGTTCTGTTTTTAATCTGTCCTTTTAGAATGAAATTCCTCATTTGATATCTCTCACTTGCCAAAGGCCTCGGTGGAAAACAGAAAGCAAAAACAAAGAAAAATCCAGCTCTCTGCAAGGAGATGCTTGTTTCCATGGCAATGTGGAGCATGTGCTTGTGTGTATGATGACCTCACGCATGCATTTTCTCCTGCCAGCCTCTTCTTCTGCCAGGATGCAGACAGTGTGTCTGCCTCCACACAGCACATGGTGCAGTCACATGTCAGGCTCCGGATTACAGCAGTTTCTGTTAAAAAACGTGAGAAATCCACCAGCTCAAGTTTACCTGCTAGGATATTGATCATTCTGACAACATATAGTTCAGGTTCAGATATCTTTAAACATGGTTCCCAGTGCTGGTCTGGGAATTTCATCTAATTTCAGGTGTTTAATACATTAAACACTTTATAAAAAAACATTTTTTTTATTTTGTCTGCCAGAACCAGACCATGGCTTTTGTGAAAGCCATCATAGCTAATTTTAGCTAGTGTTAACCAACACTACACCACACCATGGTAAAAAAAAATACAAATATATAATCAAACCGATTCAGTGAAAATAGTCATCATGTGTTATCACATGTAACCATCAAATCAGATCAACAAGCTCATTTGAAGCAATTACAAGATGGATGGTTACTAAGGATGTGTGTAAAGTGTCTGAGAGGTGGAAGAGTTTTTCAGTTTTTAATAATTGTAAAGTGATTCCATGAGACTGCTGCACTAATACTCAAAGCAAGCTTTCCAAGATCAGGCACAAGGGGCTTGAAAAACTAGCCAGTCACTCAACCAGTTAAAGTGGACCAGAGTTCCAATGCAACACAGATGTGATTTATGACGGTAGTTTTACATAGGTCTTTATAGATACACTGGTACCAGTGCTTTATAGATACACAGTTACACAGGTACACAGGTACCAGTGCTTTATAGATACACAGATACCAGTGCTTTATAGATACACAGATACACGGGTACCAGTGCTTTATAGATACACAGATACACGGGTACCAGTGCTTTATAGATACACAGGCACCAGTGCTTTATAGATACACAGATACACGGGTACCAGTGCTTTATAGATACACAGGTACCAGTGCTTTATAGATACACAGATACACGGGTACCAGTGCTTTATAGATACACAGGCACCAGTGCTTTATAGATACACAGTTACACAGGTACCAGTGCTTTATAGATACACAGATACGCAGGTACCAGTGCTTTATAGATACACAGGTACCAGTGCTTTATAGATACACAGGTACACAGGTACCAGTGCTTTATAGGTACACAGATACACAGGTACCAGTGCTTTATAGATACACAGGTACCAGTGCTTTATAGATACACAGGTACCAGTGCTTTATAGATACACAGGTACACAGGTACCAGTGCTTTATAGATACACAGGTACCAGTGCTTTATAGATACACAGATACACAGGTACCAGTGCTTTATAGATACACAGATACACAGGTACCAGTGCTTTATAGATACACAGGTACCAGTGCTTTATAGATACACAGGTACACAGGTACCAGTGCTTTATAGATACACAGATACACAGGTACCAGTGCTTTATAGATACACAGGTACCAGTGCTTTATAGATACACAGGTACACAGGTACCAGTGCTTTATAGATACACAGATACACAGGTACCAGTGCTTTATAGATACACAGGTACCAGTGCTTTATAGATACACAGATACACAGGTACCAGTGCTTTATAGATACACAGATACACAGGTACACAGGTACCAGTGCTTTATAGATACACAGGTACCAGTGCTTTATAGATACACAGGTACCAGTGCTTTATAGATACACAGATACACAGGTACCAGTGCTTTATAGATACACAGATACACAGGTACACAGGTACCAGTGCTTTATAGATACACAGGTACCAGTGCTTTATAGATACACAGGTACCAGTGCTTTATAGATACACAGGTACCAGTGCTTTATAGATACACAGATACACAGGTACACAGGTACCAGTGCTTTATAGATACACAGGTACCAGTGCTTTATAGATACACAGGCACCAGTGCTTTATAGATACACAGATACGCAGGTACCAGTGCTTTATAGATACACAGATACACAGGTACCAGTGCTTTATAGATACACGGATACACAGGTACCAGTGCTTTATAGATACACAGGTACACGGGTACCAGTGCTTTATAGATACACAGGTACCAGTGCTTTATAGATACACAGATACACAGGTACCAGTGCTTTATAGATACACAGGTACACGGGTACCAGTGCTTTATAGATACACAGGTACCAGTGCTTTATAGATACACAGGTACACAGGTACCAGTGCTTTATAGATACACAGATACACAGGTACCAGTGCTTTATAGATACACAGGTACCAGTGCTTTATAGATACACAGATACACAGGTACCAGTGCTTTATAGATACACAGGTACCAGTGCTTTATAGATACACAGATACACAGGTACCAGTGCTTTATAGATACACAGTTACACAGGTACCAGTGCTTTATAGATACACAGGTACCAGTGCTTTATAGATACACAGTTACACAGGTACCAGTGCTTTATAGATACACAGGTACCAGTGCTTTATAGATACACAGTTACACGGGTACCAGTGCTTTATAGATACACAGATACACAGGTACCAGTGCTTTATAGATACGCAGGTACCAGTGCTTTATAGATACACAGATACACAGGTACCAGTGATTTATAGATACACAGGTACCAGTGCTTCATAGATACACAGGTACACAGGTACCAGTGCTTTATAGATACACAGGTACACAGGTACCAGTGCTTTATAGATACACAGATACACAGGTACCAGTGCTTTATAGATACACAGATACACAGGTACCAGTGATTTATAGATACACAGGTACCAGTGCTTCATAGATACACAGGTACACAGGTACCAGTGCTTTATAGATACACAGGTACACAGGTACCAGTGCTTTATAGATACACAGGTACGCAGGTACCAGTGCTTTATAGATACACAGATACACAGGTACCAGTGCTTTATAGATACACAGATACACGGGTACCAGTGCTTTATAGATACACAGGTACCAGTGCTTTATAGATACACAGATACACAGGTACCAGTGCTTTATAGATACACGGATACACAGGTACCAGTGCTTTATAGATACACGGATACACAGGTACCAGTGCTTTATAGATACACAGATACACAGGTACCAGTGCTTTATAGATACACAGATACACAGGTACCAGTGCTTTATAGATACACAGATACACAGGTACCAGTGCTTTATAGATACACAGATACACAGGTACCAGTGCTTTATAGATACACGGATACACAGGTACCAGTGCTTTATAGATACACAGGTACCAGTGCTTTATAGATAGATATATTTAAATCCGACTTGTCGTCAATCCAGATGCCCAAATACTTGTACACTGTAACCTTTGTAATATTTAAACTGTTCATAGTTGAGATATGCAAACTGAGGTATTGTAAGTTCTTGGATCTTTAGAAGACCGTGAATTTTGTTTTTTTCTGCTAAGTGTTAGCCTCAGATTAATTAGCAATATAGTTGCAGAACCAATGGCTGAAGAGAATCAGCAATACAGTACATCATAGTATCATCCACGTACAGATGAATTTGGCAACCATGTAGGGAAGAGGCCATTTCATTGATAGCACCAGAGGTCTAACAGCCGCTGGTGGGGACAAGGTTGACACAAGCTGTAAGGCTGAACCAATAAGTGGACGGTAAACCAGCAATAATGAGCTAAAAGATGCTAACAGCTCTCGAACCGATGATATGCAAAGTCCAATAATAACTATTGTATAGTTGATCACTACCAGTAAACCCCCTCACATAACACATAGTAATTTGATATTTCCTTAAGATAAAAATAATGATAGGAGCAGCTTTAAAATAAAAAAAAAGCTCACATGACATTATTAACACTTACATTTGTTTCTTCAGTGAAAATCTTCTCTGTAGCTGCTGAACTGAAAGCATCAGCTCGCACCCCCACCGATGTCGAGAGAGTAAATAACATCTTTTCAAATCAATTTGGGATCTTGGGGCTTACAGAGACATAGTCTATATTGAACAAGCTGTATAGAGGCATTTTATGTTTCTTTTGTTTTTGCGGTTGTTTTTTTACGTTTTTCAACAAGTCCCCTTCGACTTCAGTTGTTTAGGGAATGTTCCAACAAGCTCCAGAAATGTTTTGTGGGCTGCAAAACTTCACCTGACTTTCCATTAGCATGGGGCTGAGGAGATAATGACTGAATGATAATTTTCATTTTTGGGTGAACTTTTCCTTGACTCCTCTGTACTTTTACTACTATTTAATTTTTTGTTATTTCCCATTGCCCTGTTATTGTCACTTGTGGTCACAGTTGTTGCTTATCTGTAAAAGTTACATCACCTAAATATGAATGAAATATAACAGTTTGCATTGAATGAAAAATTCAGTGATTTTAGATACCAGTGAGTTTCGAGCACCAGCTTTGGGAAACCCCTTTCTTGTTTAACATGACAGTGCCTACATAAAAAAAATCCAGATTCATAAGGAAACCAACTCCTTCCAGTTGGTGTGGAAGAACTTGACCACCCTGCACAGATCCCTGCCCTCACCCCTAACCAGCACCACAGAGATAAACTGCAGTCAGTAGCTAATCCCTGAAGCAAGAGTCCAAAATCTGCTAGACCTTCCCAGTAGGCTGTTAAGGCAGCAGAGTAACAGCACGGTTATGGAATGTGTATGTATGTGTGTAATGTTAAGTGTGTTCACGCACTTTCGACCATGTCTTATGTTTATCTTTACTGTTGTTACTATCTTTGTGGTATGATCCAAATGTATTCTAAAATTCTTCTTCTTCTAAAAGTTGATCAATATCAGTCACTGGGTTGCTGTGATATTATTTGAGTGTTTGGTGCCCCCAAGTGCTACAAAGGAGAATTACACATAAAAAGACAAACCTTCTGCGTAACAGTTATGTAAAGTTTCACAATGTGCCACAAGGGTGAGATAAAATGTCATGTTTTCCTTTACTTTCTTATTCTGATGTCTAAATGGGATTTCCACAATCTTTGGATGAGTGTTCCTCACAATGTTCCTAGCATTCAGTATGTATGGAATAGAATTAGGGCCACTGTGAAAAATTTGACTTCTGACTTTTTTTCTCAGAATTTTGCCTTCTTTCATGGCAACTGAGCAAATTCAATCAGCTAATGCAGACTTTTTTTTTTTTTTTTTGGTTCCTTGGAAGGTTTTCAAAGGATTTTTTAAAAGGTATATAATTTGACTCTGTATTAGGGAAAATTAATGTGTACAAAAGGACTGATATAGTATGTTAAAAACTCATTAATTACTTGTATAGTTTGTATTACAATAACAATCTATGGTTGTAACAAAATCCCACGGCACACCACTGGGTTAGACAATAGTTGAAACCTGTAAAACAAGTGAGTAAGGGGACCTTGAGTTGAGGCTGACTACTGTTTTCATTAACTGATTCAGTTTCCTTAGTTGCCATGGAACTGTACAAGCCTTAATGTCTCATGATTGTTCGCATCAGTGTTGTAGCACTTCTCTTTGAAAGTTCAATTTCACCTGTAGGTCCTTACTTGCTTGTTCTGGTGCTTTTGACTAATAGTTCTCATTAGAAGATCAGTTGCCAAAACAAGTTGCCTCGTCAGCTGCACTGGACAAGGTTATAATAAAACATCCAGCACAATTTTCCAGGTCTGTGTAGGAACATGACTGAACAGGGACTCCAACACATGAGGCAGAGGGGTGCTTTAATGAATGCATGAAAATCAGAACCTCATTGAGGATTTTCATATTAACTGGGTTTACAGGGAGAAATCCCACACAGGAATTTCACTTACAAATTGAGAATTGGCTCCTTGTTGATACTCACAAAAATACAGTATTAACAGCTGATCTAGCAGAATTTTAAGTATTCATCTGAACATGTAAGACCATAGAAATATTAATCGTGGATCAGTCAAGACAATAATTTCTCGAATGTTTGAAATGTTCATTCCTCTATGCCAGACGTCTTCCTCTGAGACAGCACCACATCTTTGACCTGAGGTGTCAGAGCCATGAGCTGAGTGCGAACGCTCCCGGCCTCCTCGTCCTGCTCCTCTGTCTTGTCGGCCTCACCCTCAGCCTCCTCCTGCTTCCTGCTCTGACTCTGGCTTACCAGCTGCTTCACCACCAGGCTCTGGTAGGAAGACAACAGCTGCTGCTGCTCCTGCAACGGCACACACATACATTTCAGCAGTTTAACTCACCAAACAAATGCTCTGTTACACTGACAGCAGCAGATGGAGATTACCCCCAGCTGCTGTGTCTGAAAACTGGATGTAAACAATCCAGAAATGAAGCAGTGTGTTGCCAACACTTGCTGAAGCACTTAGACCACAATGAAGTACAAATAAACATGTCTATTATGTCTGAGTTAAAGCTGCACTTTGTACACACCTGTCTCTAGTTCTCAAACTGAGGTGGTTACACAGAAAATCCACCATACTCCTAACTGAGGTGGTGTATATTTCACCTTATTTATCGAAATTAGAGGCTGTTCAGACCTGGTATTACCCTCACTAGGACAAACGGACTCAATTTTCTTTAACACAAAGACAGAAAGAACTTCATGTGTAACATTTGCCAAATTAACAAGACAGGCCAAATAGTTAAGAACTTGTTGTAGACAGCATTTCAGAAAGTTTATAAAGTTTTTCCTCAACCCACAAAATTTAGCAATTTTTTTAAGGGAGTCTGGAGACCTTCTCAAATGGCAACCAAGAAGTAGCCTATATTAGTTACTGTTTACTGTATCAGTACATAAGCACAGTGTGTAATCCATTCTGCCTGTTGTTGTGACTCCCTCTTCTTCTTCTTCTTGTTTCACTGAGGACGTCAGTTGAGTAGGTGGTCCTTTAATGTGGCTGAACAGCCTCTTAGTTTCAGGTGTTTGCTCCTGTCAGTGTTCTCTATCAACAGTGTTGTAATGTTGAAATGGATCAAAATGAAATATCTGGCTGTCCTGGAGCACAAAATGACCATTTTACATTTGGGAACGGCTGACTACTCTGATGATCAATAGCACTCACTCAACGATTAGGAGCTCAGAGTTGTGACTTTCAAACTGTTTTTGGACTGTGTTTGTGAACAGCTTCATAGTGGCATGACTGCAGAGTCATTTGACGCTGGAGAGAATGCCGATAGTACCCAATCGCATTAAAGACGAAAACCAGATGTTAGTGGGTGTTTTGTCCAGTGTGAAAGGGATATCAGTAAGTCAGTGAGTGTTGACATACTGCGGGTATTCGGCCTGTGAGGGTGCCGATGATCTGTGGCACGCAGCGTCCAGGAGCATGCAGCATGCACTGGGTGCTGGCCTGGAACAGCAGCACACTGGTCAGATGGAGGACCAGGGCTGGATCCTCTGTCTCCTTCAGCTGCTCAGTGAGAGCCTGGCGGTGCACGAACAGGGCCTGTCTAAATGACACACATTCACAAAATCTCAAAACTCAATTCAAATGCATTATTTTCTGGATATATACCCATATATACTATTTTTATTTTTTTTTAAATGACCAAAATTACCTCTCCTTTTTCTTGTCCCCCTTCTTCAGCATGAAGCCACACACCTCAGCACACGTCTCTATGTTGGTCAGGAAGTCTTCAATAGTCTGTGATGAACAAACAGTGAGGAAGTTTACATCCCTGTAGTTTGAGTTTTATCCTTCAAGCTAAAGCCACCAGCTTATGATGTAACCAACAGGAAACCAACTCACTTTGCCATTCAGGCAGTTGTGTAGCTTCATCAGCGGTCCTTTGGTCTCCTCTGACAGTTTGCCCAAAATCTTCACTCTGACCTGAGGCGACACATCAGAGACATTCACGATGAAGTCCAAGGCCTAACAAGTCCCGCAGTGCATTTCAAAGAATGACACAGTCCTAATTATCTCCAACTTGATTTAAATGTGTTCTCAGCCTCTGAGGTTGGTTGTCTGTTCCTGGAATACAGACGTTATTTAAGACTACTGAGAGGAGACAGAAACAGAGCAGGAGCTTTTCTCACCTCGTTGCTGATGGTGCTTGGATTCTCCACAGACATCATCAGGTCAGCCGCCAGGAAGTTGACCAGGATGTTGGTGACATCTGTGCACAGGGTCTTCAGGACGTGCTTAGCAATGTTGACCTGGGTTTCATCTGCACCATCAAAGAAATTCCATTAAGTGTGTGCGTTTTAACTCGCACACTTAGGTCGGGTTCACACCTAAAGGTCCGTGAAAGGTCCGTTTTTTGATCCGAACCAACGCGAGGATGATACATTGTTTCAATTTTGAGTCGGTCCGGTTTGCGTTCACAAAGGCCAAACTCAAACGGTCCAAAATCTGTGAACAAAACTCACGTGGCCGCAACGCCCTTCTGTTGTTGGTCAAACTGTGTAGGCGGGTAGTCAGCAAATCTGTACATCAGATCAGTAGCCTACTGTACATCATGGAGCTCTGCTTATTTTTACATTAGTGCTGATCTGGAGCGCTTACACGCAACCTTTTATGGACCGCGCGTATTAACGCCTCATAGAGCAGCGGGCATTAATAATGTCTTGATCCATGCATTTCGCCGAAGATGCTATGCGATCCGACGATCATACGGAAGTAGACGACAGGCAATAATGAGGGCCTACCATGACGCTTTGTCTACACAAGCGGGACCAGTGAGGGAAGCAGACAGTCACAAACGTGTAAAAATCACAAAGTTGGCTCATCATGAAAGCAGCTCTTTTATAGAATCCATGCATCTCCCTGAATGAATGAACGAATGAATGAATGAATGCCCCTATACTGTAGACCCCGCCCCCCTCCGCTCTGGAGTTCACTTGATAGTGGACCGAGACCACCTCTATGAGGCGGACCAGGGTGCGGTTGTTTGGTCCGCACCAGAGTTTGCGGCCAGCGTTCACACCGACCCAAACGGACCGCACCATGGGGCAAACGTTCCACAGTTCGGTTTAACCGGACTAAACAAGGCTGGTGTGAACGCGCCCTTAATCGACTAGTTGTGAGCTGTTGACTATTGAAGTATTTGGATCTGGATTAAATAAATCTGACGTATTAAGGAGCTGGTATCTATGAGTGACTACAATTTCATGCAGATCCAAAAAAAAAAAACATCCAGATCTAGCTAACTTAAACATGTTTTATCCAAAATTGGATTAAGCTTGATTGAATTAAAGAGGATTGTCGGGCCTTGGCAGAGGTGTGCACTCTACTAAGTCCATTGTAGTTTATGTTGTGTTGATTTAATCTTGACTGTTTGTACTGTTTTTATCTTGTTAAAGCACAGGAGGTTAGCACCCTGGTATAACTCGGATACCCGCAAATTGAAGCAAACATCACGGAAATTTGAAAGGAAATGGCGTTCCACCAACTTGGAAGAATCCCGCTTAGCCTGGAAAGATAGCCTTAAAATATATAGGAAGGCCCTCCGCAATGCCAGAGCAAGCTATTACTCGTCATTAATAGAGGAAAACAAAAACAACACCAGGTTTCTTTTCAGCACTGTAGCCAGGCTGACAGAAAGTCACAGCTCTACTGAACCATGTATTCCTACAACGCTCAGTAGTAATGACTTCATGAACTTCTTTAATGATAAAATTTTAACTATTAGAGACAAAATCCATCATCGCTTGCCCTCAACTGGCACTATTGTATCTTTAAACACAGGAACCTCAGAAACAGTTGTAAATTCTGACTTATATTTAGACTGCTTCTCTCCCATTGACCTCCACCAACTAACTTCGATGGTTTCTTCATCTAGACCAACAACTTGTCTCCTAGACCCCATCCCAACTAGGTTGCTGAAAGAAACTTTACCTTTAATTAGCACATCTTTACTAGAAATGATCAACCTGTCTCTATTAACAGGATACGTACCACAATCCTTTAAACTAGCTGTAATTAGACCGCTCCTTAAAAAGCCTAATCTTGATCCAGAAACTTTAGCCAACTATAGACCTATATCCAACCTCCCTTTCCTCTCCAAGATCCTTGAGAAAGCAGTCGCCAACCAGCTATGTGACTTTCTTCATAAAAATAGTTTATATGAGGATTTTCAATCAGGTTTTAGAGCACATCATAGCACAGAGACGGCACTGGTGAAAGTTACAAATGACCTCCTAATCGCTTCTGACAAAGGACTTGTCTCTGTCCTGGTCTTACTAGATCTTAGTGCTGCATTTGATACCATTGACCATCACATTCTACTACAGAGACTGGAACACTTAATTGGCATTAAAGGACCCGCATTAAACTGGTTTAAGTCCTATTTATCGGATCGATTTCAGTTTGTACATGTTAATGATGAGTCATCCCTGTATACCAAGGTTAGTCATGGTGTTCCTCAAGGCTCCGTGCTTGGACCCATACTATTCACCTTATATATGCTCCCTCTAGGAAATATAATTCGGAAACACTCCATAAACTTTCATTGTTATGCAGATGATACACAGTTATACCTATCAATAAAGCCAAATGAAACTAATCAGCTTACTAAACTCCATGCATGTCTCAAGGACATTAAGACCTGGATGACCTGCAATTTTCTGCTGTTAAACTCAGATAAAACCGAAGTTATAGTACTTGGTCCTAAACACCTTAGAGATGCATTATCTAATGATATAGCGAGTTTGGATGGCATTAACTTGGCCTCCAGCACCACCGTCAGGAATCTGGGAGTTATCTTTGATCAAGATATGTCCTTCAACTCCCACATAAAACAAATTTCAAGGTCTGCATTTTTTCATCTACGTAACATTGCAAAAATCAGGCCCATCCTGTCTCAAAAAGACGCAGAAAAGCTAGTCCATGCATTTGTTACTTCCACACTGGACTATTGTAATTCTCTATTATCAGGCTGCCCTAACAAGTCTCTAAAGAGTCTCCAGCTGGTCCAGAATGCTGCAGCACGTGTACTGACAGGAACTAAGAAAAGAGATCATATTACTCCTGTACTGGCCTCTCTGCACTGGCTCCCTGTAAAATCAAGAATAGAGTTTAAAATCCTTCTCCTCACTTACAAAGCTGTTAATGGTCAGGCACCATCATATCTCCAGGAGCTCATACTACCCTATCACCCAACTAGAGCATTACGCTCCCAGAACGCAGGATTACTTGTAGTTCCTAAAGTCTCCAAAAGTAGAATGGGAGCCAGAGCCTTCAGTTATCAAGCTCCTCTTCTGTGGAACCATCTTCCTGTTTTGGTCCGGGAGGCGGACACCCTCTCTACCTTTAAGAGTAGACTTAAGACCTTCCTCTTCGATAGAGCTTATAGTTAGGGCTGGTCCAGGACAGAGCTCTTAGTTATGCTGCTATAGGCCTAGTCCGGGGGACAATGACACACTGAGCTTCTCTCTCCTCCCCTCTCCTCTCCTCTCCTCTCCTCTCCATCTGTATACATTATGCCTGTATACATGCCCCATCTCTGCATGTCACTGACTTACTTCTTCCCCGGAGTCCTTGTGCTTTCTAGTCCTACAGGCTCCCTTGGATCCTGGCCGCGCCCGGGTCGTGGATCGTGGATGCGCTCACTGCTATGGCCCTGCCTGATCGTGGATGCGCCTACTGCTATGGCCCTGCCTGATCGTGGATGCACCTACTGCCATGACCCTGCCTGACACCCACCACTACTGTCGCTAATATTAGTCACATCTCTGTTACATACGTTCCACTACTATTATCGTACTGCATTGCTACATACCATCCTTGCCATTGATCACTACTACTGTTATCACTAGTAATCACATTTCCATGTGCATTTCATCATTATTGCTGTAATACATCTTTGTGTACTTTCACTCCTGTCAACCATCGCTTATAATTGAATACATTGTGATCTCGTTGATCTGCTCTGTACATGCGACATCTATTGCACGTCTGTCCTTCCTGGGAGAGGGATCCCTCCTCTGTGGCTCTCCCTGAGGTTTCTTCCGCATTTTTTTTCCCTGTTAAAAGGGCCTTTTTTTGGGGCAAGTTTTTCCTCACTCGAATCGAGGGTCGAAGGACAGAGGGTGTCGTCTCTGTACAGATTGTAAAGCCCTCTGAGGCAAACTGTGATTTGTGAATTTGGGCTATACAAATAAAATTTGATTTGATTTGATTTGATTTGATTTGTTCTGTAAAGCACTTTTGAGCCGTGTTTTGAAAAGAGTATACAAATAAAGTTTATTATTCTCTGATTCCAGCTTCTTAAATGTGAACATTTTCTGGTTTCTTTCCTCCTCTGTGACAGTTAACTGAATATCTTTGGGTTGTAGACAAAACAAGACATTAGAAGACGGCATCTTGGGTTTTTGGACACCAATGGGAAGAATGAAAATAATCATTAGTTACAGTAATTTAACTCCAATTAACTTTCATGCTCGTGATGATTGGGAGGCAAGATCTCAGTTAGCAGGAGCATCTATAGAAGCTTTATGAAAAGGATAGTGTCACACTGAACCCAGCAATGTCTGTCTGATTTAACTGAAGGAGAGGAGGTGCAACTTGGTTTTCAGGGACCAGTTATTCATGACTTTTGCACTTTAGCGGCAACAGCAGTATTTACCAGAGAAGAATTTGGTGCCTTTTTCAAAGAGTCGGATGTTGTTGTATAGGTTAGTGATCTCCTCCTGTAGATCCTTCATACTCTTCTTCTTGTTGGCACCTGATGGAGAACTGGTGGAGGACATGAACACCGCCCGTAGCACCTCCTGATAGGCTTTACTCAGAGGCCTGCAGAGATATGAACAGTGTGAAAGTGGACTTAATGTTCTCAAAGTATTAGCAGAGACACTAACTTCCGACAGAAACCTGAGTATTACCTCACTAAATGCTCTGCCAGCTCAGAGAGGATTTCTTCAGGGCAGTCACTCAATCTCTCCTCTAAAACAGCTACGATCTCCTCCTGGGTCATAAAGAGGGCTGCAGTCTGTTTGCTGCGATCTTGGCAAAGGTAAAACACAAGCTAATTAGTCTCACAGGGATGCTACCGTTACCTTTGTCTTCCATGAAAAAAAAACCCCTAAACAACCCAGAGGACAGATTTCTATCCAACCAGCCATGACACTCTTGTAACAGTAAAATGCCTCACTGAACAGGTTTAATGTGCATATAGAGACACAATGTCCCTGTGAACATAAAACTACTTTGTGGCTGTGACTCTACTTTGTTGTGAAGGTCCGGTTTCCTCATCGCTGTCCTCGTCTTTCCTCCCTTTCTTCTTGGTTTTACGGATCCGGATCTCTCTGGCGTTGCCTCCGCCACCTGACTTCACACTGCCACTGCCCTCTAAGAGACAAACAGTTAACAGACGATATATAATCCAATACCAAAAGTCTTCTTTACACAAAACATTTTTTTTCCTATATTCATGATGACACAAACTACATTTTTCAGACCTGGTGTCCAACTGTAGTAGCACCCAGAAGAGCTCACAACAAGGTACAGACGTCTCCAAATGCTGGAAACACGGCAGCCATCATCACAGGCACCCGGGAGTTTTGTGCCGATTTGAGGGTTCTTGGCTCAGTTCCAAGATATTTGTCTTGAACAGGCCTGTAGTCTGCACTAGATTTTACAATTTGTGTGTGTGTGTGTGTGTGTGTGTTTGGTCTCAGGGTTAACCCAGGAGTATTGAACCTACCTGTAGCCTTCTTCCTGCGCTCTGCTTCTCTCTTTTCCTTTTTAGATAGTGCTGAGCTCTCAGTCAACATGGACGCTTGCTTCAGATCCTCTTCAGATATTAAAAACACTGGATTGTTCTTGACTTCCTAAGAGACGCATCACAAAAAACCCAGATACTGTAGTGTTTTAAACTTCAACTTCAACTTTCAACACAAATGTTCAACTTTATTGTCCCCAAAGGGAAATGTTGCAATGTTGCAGAAAGGCAAAAAACACAGAACATATAGAGCACAACCTCTACACAACATTGAAATGGCAAGTGGCAACAAACTTCATTTGTACATGTTCCTGTCTGCCTGTACTCAAGAGTAAGGTTGCTGCAGTGATGACATTTTCTCACTGGCTAACACACTCCTGACAACACTGGTCATACCTGGTACACTGGCTTTATACAAGAGATGCTCACTCACGTTAGAGCACTGTGTTAAGGTACTGCTTTTCAGTACATTTTCAACTGCTTCAGCTTCACATTAAAAGCATTTACCTGGTGAAACACAAGCTGACTTTTATTATGAAGTAGGATAGTCACAGGCTATTGTTCCACAACATGCAGTGTTTCCCCTGTATATAAATAGCAGCAGCAGTGCGAAATTTGACCACCGCTGTTGAGGAGAGGAGAGGAGAGTGTATAGAGGGCAGCATTTCATCACTGAAATTATATCATTTTGCGCTATGGACGCTTCATATCTCAGTCAATTAACACACCTGCGAGTAATAGCGAGTAAAGCATAGGAACGGAGAGGAGAGGACTCCGTCTTATACAGTAACTTTAGAAACTAACGTTATATTATTTTGCCCTGTCACACACGCATCGAGCAAATGTTAACACTAAAGCCAGCAGTGCTGAACATGTCAGGATCATCATTCTCACAGAATAATGCTGCCTCACATGAGCATCACACAGTAACATTACAGTAAATGCAGTCATATGTTGGGAATACCCCAATAAATACTCAAATAAAATTTGAAAGATTCATGTTGATAAAAGACTGTATCCGACTGTCTTCTGGCTCCAGGCCTTACTGTGCATGAGGGGCACCGTGATGCACAACAGCTGTCAATCAAAGACGATCGACAGATTCCCTCAGACATATTAATAATTATTTAGACAGGATTCATAAAGGATAACCATGAATTGGGCCCCCATCCTGTGAAAAATATGATTTGCCTCCCCAGTATATCACAACTAGCAGTGTTTGCAGTATAAATGTAGTTTTTCTTATCTGGCAGGGTGTCACACTACATTTGGTGTCCTCTTCAAGTTGCTCTTGAGAAAATTTCATGTAGTCGTCAAAGGTGATATTATATTTTCGCCTGTGCAGATTTTAAAATTTCCAGATGAGTTAAAAAGACCGGCTCATCACACCTCTGCTGCCAGCAGACACATAGGAACCTCCCGGATGGCGTACTTTGCAAACGTACAAAACATTTTTTACATGTGTGACACCTCCGCTGCTACAACTTCATCTGAGGGGAAACACTGACATGCATAAGTTTTGGCATTTGTTGACAGAGGCTATTTGAAATATGTCAGGGAGTAGTTTTATACAGTCTGTGGGATTAATGGCACAAGCCCTGTGTAACTCTGACTAGCACGGCAAGCCTACTCAGAAGTTTTCAATGGAGATGTCTGGCAGGAGGCCTTACCTTCTGAGCTTTCTGCTGCATGACTTCATCAAACACAGAGAGGCAGTTGCTGATGAACTTCTCACTGACGACCACTGTCCCTCCCAGCACTCTGGCAGAGGACTGGACGTTAGTGTTTCTCATTGCCTGGTTGATCAACATCCCGATGTCCTCCATCGACAGGCAGCTGGGCAAAATTGGCTGAAATAGACAGAGTGAGAGCAAAAATGAAGAACAGAAGAAATAAATATTTGTACCATAATTAATCATTTGTGTGATGACAGGTAAAGACAGAGCTGTGTGGGCACCTGTATGTCAGTCCATGTGGCGGAGTTGACAGCTTCCTCAACTGAGGCCTCCACCTGGTCCACCAGAGCCTGACCCACACAGGCTGCTCTGAGGAACAGCAGCTTGATGGACTTGAAGCGCTTCTTAATGTAGTTGGGGGGGTCAGGGATCCCCAGTCTGACCAACGCATCGAACTCTGCAGTTACAACACACATACGGTCACACAGCAAGCTGTGATGGCAAGTTTAAAAAGTAGAGACATTGTCAACTCAGACAGCAGAAAATATCTGTGTGGGTTCAGGAGGGTGACAGCACAAACACACAGGGGGTCTTAGAGATTACAGGAGGAGGACTGAATTTGCTGGAAAACAGCAGTGTCATTGTTGACCTTCTGGGTTTATTTTAAAGTTCGCAGCAACAGTTATTAACTGTACGAGCTTCCCAGCTTATGTCTGTTTTCTTAGGAATCTTAAAATTGTGTGTGGGGACTGAACAAAACTACAAGCTCTTAAACACCTCAGGTTTTATAAACATTTCTATGAATGTTGTGATTTTGTCATCACTGTCCTATACTGTTCATCTTGCACCATGCAGCGGGGGGACATGCCCTTTTCACTTGACAGAGCTCCATTTCATATTGAAATGTGGGGATTTTTCAAGTGCATACACAGTCAGAAATGTATGGAAGAGGATTAGGGCCACTGTGGAAAAAGGTATTGGAGTTCTGACTTCTTTCCTCAGAATTCTGACTTTAAAGGTCAGAAATCAAATACATGTTTCACAGTAGCCATTACCCACTCCCATAGAAAGGAAGGTTCAAAGCTGAAAAAATAAAACAGGATGCGACAGAAATATTGCTATGGACCCTCTGTGAGTCTGAAATTAAGCTTGAATTTAATTGAATTATAACGACAATAATAATATTTTGAAAATGCTTACCTAAATATCCATTCTGCTGGAGGAAAGAGTCCACCCAGGTGTTCTGTGTTTTGGAGTAAATATCAGGGATGTACACAGCTTTGTCCTGCCGACCTCCAACCACGCTTCCTTTTAGGCGTCCAGTGTCCACCAACTCCTCCAGGACAGCTGGCAATGGGGGAATATACAATAAAAGTATTGTACCTACATATTATTTTGAGTTATTTGTACTTAACTGGCATATTTCCATTTTGCTCTATACTTCTACTTCACAAAACATCAGAAATATTACACTTTTCAAGTCCCTTTTTGACAGCTTACTGTTACTCACTGGTTACTTTTCAGGTGAAACTTTTACATAAACAATATATAGGCTTATAAAATACAGCATATGGTGAAGTCTAAACCAGTGGACCCCAACCTTTTTAGTTTGTCACCTCAAAACAACAATGTCTCGACATGTCCCTATGTCTCACACAGTGTTGTTCCTATCATGTCTCTCACTTGTCTTGTGCTGCGTCACCTGATAAAAAAAAATAAGAAAAAGTGTCTCCTTACAGTACAGAAGATGTTCCTGAAATCCAAACGCTCCGATCATGCTGCTGACAGGTGTTGGCCTACAGAATAAGTAAAACAGGAGGTCATCATCAGGTCTCATGCAAGAACATTTTTGTGCTCTTATCCTAAATCTCTCAAAACTCTCCCCAACTGTTTTTTTGGTCAGGTTTGTTTGTACTAGTGTTCCACCTCAGATTCACCAAACTTAACTGTACAAACTTGTCATACATCACTTGTTTCAGCCGGATGGATGCCACCTGCTCATGAGTAACTGTATGTTTGGGAGATGTGGCCATCTGTTAAATTTACATCACCAAATGGCCCTGTTCTGCTCCGTTTTCATTTCCTTCACAATAGTTTTTCCCAAAGAGTACAAAGAAGAGCACTGCTAGCAGTGTTGGTTTGACCACTCTTACACTTGGTTAGTAAATTCAAAATTAGTGACTAAAACGAGTTGTTTCACAACACAAATTGTCGCAGATCTGTTTGTGCTAGTGTTTCAGGCATGAGTCCCGATGTGTGAAATATCTGAACAATGTTTACCTTGTGATGGCGCTGAAGAGCCCTCGTATCCTGGCTTTGTGACGAGCAACAAAAGCTGGAGTAAATATGACCCCCCTGTTGTACTGGTCCATCTCTCCTTGGATAAGTTTCCCAAGACGCTTTGACAGCTCCTGAGATACATAGAAAACATTAACTTATACTCATATTTTAATCAACAGTGAAGTCAGCAAACAAAAACATATAAAAAGAAGCTGTCATCATGGACTGAGTCATCTGAATACAAATATGACACAATCTACTGTCTAATTTCTTGTGAGATTTCTTATATGGTCAACATATGCAGGTGTGACTCACCTCAGACAGGAAATCTCCTGGGAGGTCATAGTTTTTACACAGTTCTGCAATACTGATCAAACCAGCCGCCTGCAGTTTGTCATTCACCTCCTCAGCCAAACGGTCCAGGTATGTGCTACATACAACACAACATAGCAGCATGTTTGACAATAGGTTTGCAGCATTTACTCTTGATTTCATAAAACTTCAGTTTATCATTTAATGGGTAACAAACTGGTTAAATCACTAGTCTTTGTTTAGCTATGTGGCAAAGTGTTTTCTGAAATCTCATTTTTTGTGAAAAGTCATATTTTCACCCTCAGGGCAACCGTGTTAGTCCCCATCTGAGAAACAGACCAAATGTCTTCTGATAGCAAGGATCAACACATGCCATATCTGAGCTATCATACAGGATTGACTTGGGCACATTTTTGTTATATGGACAGACTGACTAACACTGCCTTATAATACCATGTCATTCGTAATACTCACTCATCAATAAGCTGTCCCAGTACAAGTTGAATGCCTTTATCTGATTTCGCAATGTCACTAGCTCTGTTTTCAACATGGACCCAATCCACGTTGAGGATCTGAAAGGAAGAAGATTGAGATATAAGAAGAAAGGAAGCTTTGATTAAAAAATAATAATAATAACATGAAAAGTCATGAATGTGACTGTCACTTGCAAATACACACCTGCTGCAGGTCCACAATGTTGATTCGCCCTGATAAACAGAAATGCAGGATGTATTAACTGTTCAGTTGAAAATACTCCAGCTGCCAATGATTTGACACTTTTGGGACTGACACCGTCATTCCCAGAACATGTGCTTCTATTGACTGTCAAACTGACCTCCGTGGACGTAGAGTTCATCTCGGATCTCCCTGCTGATTTGTGCTGGAGTGATGTACTCCTTCCCATCAAGTGTGTGCACCACATCTAACTTCTTGTCTTGGACCAGTTTTGAAATAATTTCGATGCAGTTCCTCTCCGATAACCTGTGGAAAGATGACAAAAGTGTCATACATGGACTTCTCCTAGTTACACAGATATGTTTTTTTTCCCCCTTCTTTTTATTGCTACCAACAGCTGTAAACAGAAAGAAGACATTATCCATCTAACAGCGTTACATTGAATGAAAGTGTCATGTTAGCTAACATTAGCTTCGCTGCTAGCAGCTGCTTGGAGTGTTAGGTGCGGTTACCTTTGCACTGTGTCAGCAAACTGCGCTCTCTGAAAGTCAGCAGCAAGCCGTCGAATCTCTTCCCAGTCAGCTGCCATTATTAAACCTTTATGTTTGCAAAAGCAATCGGCTGTCAATGCTTTCGTTAACCATAAACTGTCAAGAGGCGACTGTTCAGCTAGCTAGTCGCTGATACAGCAGCGCTCTGCCTAGCCACACGTCAACATAAAGTGACGTAGAACCGTGAGCCATGAGGACCAAATCTCCTCCTCCAACGTTTCGCGCACCGAGAGTACCAAATGCAGTACGTGTAATTATGGCTCAACACGTGAAGCCTCCTTAATGTGTTCCAAGAGACGCAGCATTTAAACAGCACAGGCAGACTGGAGCTGGTACACACTTAAAGTAGGCCAGAGTATGTGTTGCCTATATGTTTCATCATATAAGCAACAGGCTACAGGCTTTGAATCCCTATCAGGAAATAAGGAAATAATTGTTCAGGAAATAATCGCAGCAGAAACAATCAATTAATTGAAATTCAACTACATTTTTAGTTTTCGAATTTACTGACCATTTATTGACTTTCTGGCATAATTAAATAGGGGACTTATTATTGATGTTATTGATTAGTTTATTGACACCCATGCTGTGAAAAAGATTTAACAAATGTCAGATCAATAGACAAATTAATACGAATAACATGGACATAGTTATGTGCACCCAATAGACTAGGATAGAATTTAACTTGCACCCTTTGCAGTCATTTTAGCAGTGGAGAGGTTCAAATAGATCGTCTGAAATAAGGTATAAAAAAGGACAATATATGGTTTCACCAACAAAGAAGAAAAAACTACCCGCCCCATCTCATTCTGATGTGTAGTCTTGTATTGTTGTCAGTAGCACTGCCTTATCCACTCTTTCTGTTCTCTCATTTTACACTCTGTTCTTTTTGAGCTGTGAAGCATTTTAAGTAGGAAAAGTAGTATAAAAATAAAATTATTACTGTTTTTGTAATTATTAGTATACCACAATAAGATACAAATGGGCAAAAATAAATGGATATTCACACAACAATCAGTGAGAGAAGTGAAAGTGATGGAATGAGGTGGCCTATTTGATGTCTGGCCCATTCTGTTGTGGCAATCCTGAGTCACTGTCCAAGATGTGCACCGGAGAGTGTGTTTCTGTCCTTGCTCTTTTTAGTGTTCCTAAAACATATACTCTTCTGGTTGCCGTGTTAGCCGATGTTGGCACCTGCTTAGATAGCTCCACATGTCATGATTTTGAGTTTTGGTGTGGATTCTCTCCGTGCTTGGTGTGTGGTTTTCTGCTTGTGTGGTTTCAGAGGTACAGTGGAGGCTGGGCGGTGTTTCTGGAGGGCTGGAGCTGCTGCCTCACATTTACTGCCAGATTGTTTTCGACTCTACTACGTGGTAGATCTAACCTTCGAGCCTCTATTAGATTTTTGAATGCTTGTATTTTTTCTCTCCAACCAACCTAACCCTGTTTTCTTCTTGGTCTCCCCAGTGTTGGTGTCTTCCGGGAGTTCCAGCATCTCAAGCCATCAGCCTCCAGCCACGCACCTCAACCTCCAGCCTCCACTCGCTCTGAAACTCTCTGAGCCAATCCACCCGTGTCTCTCTCAAGCCGCGGGGATAGCCGCAGCACAGCCACCAAACACACTCCTCAGCATTCACCAGTGCTACCTCAAGTAACTCCTCAGCTCTCGGAGCCTCCCTGCAACCCTTTAAATCTTGTGCTGTTGTCGATTTATTCATAGTAGAAACAGACTGCTTATAGGATGTTAGCATGTTTGCTATTTTATATTTACACTGATGTGATTTTGTAGGATAGTTTGCGCTGAAACTGGCAGCATGCATAATGTTGAAGTGCTGCTTTAGCTTTTCTGCTTTGCTTACAGCTAAAATTACAGTCTGCATTCATACACTGTTCATACAATCAAGACACACTTTAGTCACACTTTAGTCACACATCAGATCTTGATGACCAAATTATTCAAGTTGAAAATCCTTACCGATGTATATTGTATAATTTGTTGAGAACAAATGACGTAACAACATCATAGACTAATCTTGCGTGAATTTATCACGGCAACTCATAATGTGACTCAGTAGTGTGTATGGCCCCTGCAGGCCTGTATGCACTCCCAACAACATCTGGGCATGCTCCTGATAAGTTGGGGGAACTCGGAATGAGGGCATCGGTGAGCTCCTTGATAGTCTGTGGCGGTACCTGGCTGCATCAGATGCACCGATGCTTCGTCCCATAGATGCTCAATTGGATTTAGGTCAGTGGAGTGAGAGGACCAGTCAATGGCATCAACGGCTTCGTCATCCAGGAACTGCCTACACACTCTGGCCACATAAGGCCTGGCATTATCCTGCACCAGGAGGAACCCAGGCCTCACTGCACCAACATAAGGTGGGTTATGACATGGAGGTCTGTATGACCCTCCAAGGATATGCCTCCCGAGACCATCACTGACCCACTGCCAAACCGGTCATGCTAGATGTTACAGGCAGCATAACATTCACTATGGCGTCTCCAGACTCTTTCACGCCTGTCGCATGTGCTCAGTGTGAACCTGCTCTCATCTGTGAAGAGAACGGGGCGCCAATGTTGGACCTGCCAATTCTGGTGTTCTCTTGCAAATGCCAATCAGGCTGCATGGTGCTGGGCTGTGAGCACAGGTCCCACTAAAGGGGGGGGGGCCCTCATGACACCCTCATGTAGTCTGTTTTTGACAGTTTGGTCGGAAACATTCACACCAGTAGCCTGCTGGAGGTCATTGTGTAGGGCTCTGGTAGTGCTCTACCTGTTCCTCTGCGCACAAAGGAGCAGATACCGTGCTGGGTTGATGCCCTTCTACTGCCCTGTCCAGCTCTCCTTGTGTAATGGCCATCTCCTTGTATCTCCTCCATGCTCTTGAGACCGTGCTGGGAGACACAGCAAACCTTTGCGTCCACACATATGGATGTGCCATACTGGAGGAACTGAGAAACAAACAAAACTAGAGAAGAATCAGTCAGGAAGGATAAGGAGAAAGCAATTGTCTGTGGCCTCCACATGTAAAACCATTCCCGTTTTGGGGGTTGTCTTGCTTTTTTCCTCTCCTTTGCACCTGTTGTTACTTTCACTTGCACCAGAACAGGTGGAACCTGAAGTTTAACTGACTTGGTGTTAAGTGTTCCCTTAATTTTTTTGAGCATCGTAACAAGCATGTTGGTTTGGCATTGGTGTGTGCCGGTTAAACAAAACAAAACTGATCAGTCCAGATTTGAACTGATGTTTTCCTGGTCGACCTTGTGCTTCTTTGTGAAGGCCATGTTGTTCTTGGTTTACTGATTATCGGAGACATACTGTTGATCATTTGCTCTAAAGCCACTTTCACACATGCATTGTAACTCTGGATTTACCCAGAGCTTCAACATGGCAACATCAACATGGCAACATCCAGGCAAATATAGTATAGTGACTGTTTAGGCTAAAAAAATGTACTAAATTAAGTTGTTTCAAGTAAACTCTGGATGTCTCCACTTCAGGACACTTGGATTGCAGTGGACAAGCAGTATGGAGGAATATTACAAAGCTTTTGTGTAGTTTTATGGACCTTTTCATCTCGGACACCATTGACGCCTGTTATATGGATTATTGCTGCAGGAGGGCAACCCCGCGGATCTCCAGCTGCACTTGGAGGAATAAAAATCTACACCGGACTTCTCATCAGCATGAGGGTGAGTCGATAATGACTGAATTTCGTTCTAGAGTGAACTATTCCTTTAAGAGCAGCTGGCAGAAGTGTTCATGCACCTTTTGACCTCTCCCTAAGGCAGAAAAACGTACCCAATATCTGGAAAACATCCTGCATACTGTAGTCCCTGTGCCCAAGAGGGGACATCCCAGTCCCCTCAACCACTTCAGGCCTGTGGCTTTAATGTGACATGTCATTAAGACATTACACACAAGAGGCAGAGCCTCAGGCCCCTGGTAGGCGACTGCCTGGACCTGCTGCAGTTTGCGTATCAGGGTGACATTGGTATAGAGGATAACATCATCTACCTACTTTACAGAGCTTACACACACCTGGAGAAGCCTCAAAGCACTGTGAGGATTATGTTCTTTGACTTCTTGAGTGCTTTCATAACTGTGCAGCCACTCCTGCTGGCTGAGAAGCTCTCACCCCTAGATTCCACCAGATACGTGTCCGGTCCGGCTCCACTTTGTCACGGCTCCGCCATGGCAGCAGAGCTGATAGGTTTTACTCTAGTCTATGTGTTAACTTCCACCGGGTCTGCTGCGCTGCGTGTCTGCTCCGTCCCAACTCCGGCAGTCCGCAGCCCTCTGCAGCAGATGCACAGGACTTCTATTTCTGGTGGATGCCGGAGCACGACGCAGCAATTCAGCCAAATTCAGCACAGAGCAGGCAGGAAGTCAGACACGAAACAACAACATAAGATCTGGTTAATTTTCAAAATAAAACACTCCGTGTTGACGCCAGCACAAAAACCTCAAAAAACAGACAAATACGAGCACTTCTTCTAATCCTTCGGTTGGGAACACTTCGTGTTGTTGTGTTTATAACACATACCTATAACTGTGGTCGCAAGTGATTATGTAATTATCGTGGGAACTCATTGGTCTCATAACTTCAGCTGTTCAGCGGTGCTGCGCTGTGGCGGACTCAAAATGCAGCCGGTGGGGGTTGCCGGACGGACGACGGATGACAGAGCAAAATCGTACCAGAGCCAGAACGCAGCGGACATGCATCCAGTGGAATCTGCTGTCTGATGTGGGAATGAGCAGAAGTTCTCAGATGAGTCCTCCATTGTCCTAGGCAAAGATGATGTAGGATGGTGTGACAGGAACCACCTACAGCTCAACATCAGGAGAACCAAGCCTTCATTTCATCAGCCGTCAGACATCACAACACCTCAGCACCCAGTACCTCCAAACCCACTTAAGACTCATATTATACACCACTTATACTTAATGACAGATATTGCACATATATATACAAACAGTCTATATGATTGTACACTCATTTTATACACATTTTTTTCCCATTGTACATTGACATGAACACTGCACGGCATATGCACAAAGATCCATCTAGTGTATATAGCATTTCTGTTTTCCTGTTGTGCTATATCTATTTGAGTATACTTTAATTTTATTCTAATTTACATTCTCTTCATCAACTCATACCTCGTGCTCCTACTTTTTGTATTGTATTGTGTGCACGCTGTTTGGTCCCTTTTGCTGCTGTGCCAAATTGAATTTCTTCTATGGGGGCTGAAAAGAGGTACATCTTATCTTATCTTGTTTTGTACTAATCAGAGCTGATGACACACACAAAAAAACAACAGATTTAAATCTGACTTTTAGACTATTATGATTAACAGCTGTTGTCTGTTGTCAGAAGCATTTCCATTTGAAAACCCCTGACACGAAAACATTTGGAAATCCCCTTCTTAATTCATCCGGCTTGCCTTACAGTGTAACATGATATCAGAGGCAATGGAACAAGCTGCAGTGCTAATCTGTAAACTCTAGGGAGCAGTAGACTACAAGCCATTAAAGTCCTTCCACAGAGCTTAACAGATGGTACTGTATTGTATAAAGCACTCCATCATGCCAGCAAAGACCTGGTAGGAGTGAAGTAATGTAATTATATGTCATATGCATATTCACTTCAGGCCTATATGTAATTAATAGTAAGTTAATTTTTTAAAAACCACAATCTCAATGAGGAAACTGTCCCTCTGTGTCTGGCAAAAGTGAACTATGTCTCACAGCCATGTACACTTTAATAACCTGCTGCTTAGGAATGCTTTGAATACCCGCTCCATAAACAGCCTCCATATCAGTATATAGTGTGGCTGCAGCCCCGTCTACCACTTTGATGAAATACACACTTTCTATGAGAGTAAAGAAGAAACTAACCAGTAGCCCCAAGCTAAGTTTTTAGAATCAGGAGAAAAGTTGTAAGTAGATTTGTTCAAACTTTAGGATATATTATATGATTCTCTCGCTATAATTTCTGCCTTCAAGCTCAGATTTAAATGACCAGTCAAGGTAAAGGGAAATGATGAGATTAAAGTAAGTTATGGAGGGGTTTTGTCTGTTTCCAGAGGAGTGTGTGGGTGGGATACACCTTCTTTGGAAATGGAGCTGAGGAATGTTATGGTCTGACCATTCCAATATTAGAATATTAGATCATTTGTAAAAATCAAAAAGGTGGGCTGATGCAAATCTCCCTGTTTGGGCCTTAATATTTGAATTTTCCACACAAGTTTGAGTGTGCTGGACCCAGTGTTTACCGCTAATAATAAAGCATCCCATTCCAGTGCCGAAGTACAGCCAACAAACATAACATTGCACATAATATTTTATAATTAAATTTTCCCCTCGGTTACATACAAAAACCTCAGAACAGACCAATTAATAAATAACCGTCACATCAGAAAAATAAACTGTTCATGGTGGAGTGATGAGGATGACTTCAGGAGACTCACAGCCTTAGGAAAGAAGCTTCTCTGTAGTCTAGTGGTATGGCAGCAGATACCTCTTTTGCCAGATGGCAGCAGGGTGGGTTTGGGTGGGTGTTGTCTTTTAGTATCCTTGGGCTCTGTGCAGACATCTCACTTCACCGATATCACTGATGCTCTGTTGATGGGTACCAATGATGTTCTGGGCAGATAGAAAGATGAAAGTGTTTAGTTAACCAACACATAGGGATTTATTCCTGGTTTAAAATGATACGTACGTGGTTGTGAGGATGTATGAATCTATCACAGGTTTGTGTCAAGACAGTTGATGAGGACCAAAATGGAAAAGAGCTTTTGGCTTCATTTTTTTGCTTTATAATTTTAACACCAGGATGGGGGTAATTGCATTCTTGTGTTTACTTTTTTATTACTTACAAATAAATATGTATCTTACACAGTTTGTCAACAGATTTAAATGTAACTTTGCTCAAGGATCAGTCATGTAGTCAAACATGATCAAGTGCTTTCCATAAGTTTTTGTGGTATTTTGTTTTTACTGTAACACTGTTTGTATTTTGTATTTATTTTCTTGCTCCTTAAGCAGGGCTGGGCAAAATATCACGATTAAATCGTTATTGTGATACACAACTATATTGATTGTGGCAGCATCTCGGCCAGCTCAGTTGTCCTCCTGGATTCAAACTCGCATATATTTAACATCTCTAAGACCTCACGAAATCTTCTGTTCAACCCTGTGTGTTGTTCACAGTCCAGTTTGTTAAGCCCATGAGGCAATGTGATTTGTTATTTTTTAGCAATATAAATAAGAATGACTTGACTCAACTGGATATTCTGATATGTCAATATGTCATAGGTGTTGATTTTCCTGTTTTTTAAGGTTGCATACCTTTAGTTGTGAAGTGGCACTATACATTTAAAGATTGATTGATTGATCGATTGATTGAAATGGAAATAAATCAATCAGTCTAACAAAAGTTATCTCATGACACTTTTCATTTTTAGCAGGTCTAGATTGTTCTCTACAATTAATCTATTCACATAGACCTAACATTTCCCCCACGTGCAAAGACTTGGCGACAGTGGCAAGAAAAAAATGGATTTTAATGGGCAGAAACCTTGGGCAGAACCGGACCCAATGGTGGGGGGCCATCTGCCTAGACTGGTTGGGTTGAGAGAGAGAGAAAGAGAGAGAGAAGGGGGTTTGGGTGGGGCATGGAGATGTACAGAACCTACAACAATAACAGCTATGATAATAATAATAATAATAAAAATGATGATGATGATGATGATGATGATGGTGATTATAGTAGGTGTCAAGCAGGATCACAGAAGCAGGGACAACTACGATCAATGAGAACCTGCAAGAGCAGAGACTCAGGGGAAGAAGCCAAGTTAGTAACATGAATTAATGAGACATGTTTACAGAGGGAGAGGAATAGAGAGGAGCTCAGTGCATCATGGGGAGTCCCCCAACAGTCTAAGCCTATGGCAGCAAAGCTAAGGGCCTGTGCAGGCCTTAACTGTAACTTTTATCAAAAAGGAAAGTTTAAAGGCACTCTAAAAGGTCCTATTTGTAAGAAATTTTGGGAGACTCACGTGAATGTGAAGCGTGCCTGCAGGCAGATATAGCATAGTGACTGTTTAGGCTGTAAAAATGTACTAAATGACGTTGTTTCGAGTAAACTCTGGATGTCGCCACTTCAGGACACTTGGATTGCAGCGGACGAGCAGTATGGAGGAATATTACAAAGTTTTTGTGTAGTTTTATGGACCTTTTTTTCTCGGGCACATTGACGCCCGTTATATGGATTATTCCTGCCGGAGGGTACCCCGCAGGTCTCCAGCTGCACTGAGGAATAAGAAACTACGCCGGACTTCTCATCAGTATGAGGGTGAGTCGAAAATGACTGAATTTTGTTCTAGAGTGAGCTATTCATTTAAGGGCTTTGTACGTGTGGAGGAGGATTTTGAATTCTATTCTGGATTTTACTGGAAGCCAGTGCAGAGATTAATATGGGAAAAATAATGTAAATAATGTTAGCTCTTATTAGTACAAGCACATCAGCATTCTGGATCAGCTGAAGAGTCTTTAGAGACTTGGGGGCAGCCTGATTAAAGGGAATTGCAGTAATCCAGCCTTGAAGCCACAAATGCATAGACAAATTGTTCTGCATCTTTTGGGGACAGGATGTTCCCGATTTTTGCAATGTTGCATAGCTGAAAGAAGGCAGTCATTGAAATGTGTTTTATGTTTGAGTTAAAGGAAAAAGCCTGATCAAAGATAACTCCTTACTGCGGTGCTGGAGGCCAGCAAAAAGCCGCCCAGAGAGGGTATGTCGTGGATGACCAGTAGCAGAAAATTGCAGGTCATCCAGGTTTTTATGGTCCTTAACACAGGGCTGAAGTTTGACTAACTGATGTCATCTGGTTTAATGGATAAGTATAATTGTGTATCATCTGCATAACAGTCAAAATTAACGTAGTGTTTTCTAATGATATTCCCTAAACAAAGCATATAAAGTGAATAGTACTTATCTGACCACAGAACCTTGTGGAACACTGTGACAAACTTTGGTATGCAATTAGGATTCATTGTAAACTTCCTTTAATGCCAGTTGAATGTTTCAGTCTAGTCTGGTCTTCAGTGATGTCATTTTCTGAACTTGCCAGACTCTTTTACTTGTTCTAATACTTGCCTTACCCTCTTATCAGACCACGCGATATTTATGTCGTTCACGATGGTCACCATGTCAGATTAGGCAATCACAGTCACTGTGAGTTCATAGGTCATTGGGGAGGCAGGACAGGAAATTGTCAGTCATGGCTACCACAGTGCTGTGATTGATGCTAGCGGTATTCTGCTCAGACACGAAAAAAAGAAAAAGAAAAAACCATTATGGACCAATTCCTGGGTCTCATGAAGAGGACATTATGGACTGTCTGTCCTTCAGGGAGAACTTACAGCTAGCATGTTACCAGGTTCAATGTATACAAACAGAAAGTCTTGTGGAGGAAAAAGTAGGGGTGTGCAATATTATGATATTAAATCGTGAAGGATTAGAATGTGTAGACGATCTGCCAAAGTGCAGAGATCGTAGGATCGTCTAGGGCACATTCTATAAATTGCAGTTCTATGCTGATTCACCGACGCACCAAACGTATTACGTTGTCAACCTGACTGACCAATCATAGCGAATTACGGGCAGTGACGAGCTTACTTACCCGCCTCCTTGTTTATGTGTGTAGCAGTAGCCGCATGGAGAGCCATGGCAGAAAGTCACACGGAGGAGTTGGTCGCTTTTTTTTCTTTTCTTTGTTTTTTTTTTTTTAAAAAAAACAGCGTTTCACCATCTCTCATCTCTGCCAGTTAGCCCCTCCACCTGCTGCCTCTCTCGGGTGTGGGCGCGCATGCACACACACACGCGCGCACACACACACACACACACACAGGTCGCGCTTGGCCGCTAATAAACGGTATATGCGCTATATCGCGCTAATTATACAGTGTTCAAATTACCACGACCGACCCCCCCCCCCCCGTCGGATAGTCCGACCACTGACAGACTTATTTGACCCTTTTCAATAAGCTATTTAGTGTTTTCATATACTTAAATCCTGTTAAAATGACTGTTGAATAAAACAAACAGTAATGTCTTCATTGATATTTTACTTTCATGTTTATTGAAAGCTACCTTTTATGTTGCAAGAGTGCACTCAGAGTGTTGTTGTTTACCTTTTAGTATGTTTACGTTGTTTGCACATGTTGGCAAAACTGCAACTATTTAAATTCAAATCTGTTCAGAAAGGTTCTTTGGCCTAAATTGTTTCGATTTAAGATCGTGATGAAATCGAAATCATTTAAAAAATCGTGATATGATATTTTTGCTATATCGCCCCCCCCTAGGAAAAAGTGATTGGGAATTGTATTCTCTGGTAAATTAAGCGAGCAACATGTTCCTCTACTACACTATACCACCTGACAGCAGCATCCCTCTTCCTCTTCGGCATGGTTATATATATACGCGTCAGAGCACTCTGTCATCCTATTGGTCAATGTCAAGGAACACGTCGTAGGAGATGTCACACTAGGCAGGATGATACTAAAAATTCTGACATGCTAGACTTTTCGTCGGAGTGTCGTGGAGCATCCGAGATGCAACATCACTGTTCTTCAGTTACGTTACACAACACGTCTGTTTGTCATTCCCAACGTTCTTAATTGGGCCTGACACTGGAAATTTGCTGGCCATGACCAAATCATATTATTTTAAGGCTAGAATCCTTAAGCCCATAAGCCTTATCCTTGAGGGACAGGCAATGCAAGTGAGCTTAAGTTTTGTTCCATGTGACATACAGTATGTTCATGCTACAGAATGTACAGTACTTACAATAAAAATGACATTAAATAAAACATAAAAAGTCCAAAGGTGCAGAACAGCATGAATGCAACTTCACTTAACAGTAAATCAACTTGTTTCTATATTAATACAGTAAGCAGTGGTGGAAGAAGTAATAGTGTTTCCAACTGGTATTACTGTTGGCACCACTGATGCACCAGAATAATTAACTCAACATTGTCCTTAAATAAAAGTCAGATGTGTTCAAATATCAAAGGTGAAAGTACATTTACATCAAGAAAAATAGCAGAAATCCATGTTGTCAGAGGTGGCCTAAAGGTTAGAGAAGTGAGCTTGTGACTGAATGATCACCTGTTCAATCCCCTGGACCAGCAGAATAAATCTAGGTTGGGAAACTGAAAGACTTGCTCCCCTGCCCTCGAGCAACCCCAACTGTTCCAGTAAAACTGCTCAGTGGCCAGCGGATAACACCGTGGTTGTACTGGGCAGCTTCCAGCTGTGAATGTCTGTAACTGTGTGAATGTGATCAGTATTGTGAAAAAGAAAGCACTGCTCTCATTGAACCCTCCCTTTAAAATAAGAAGCCTGACGTGGAGGCCTGGTTGCCTTGGCAGAGTCCATTAATACTTGACTATGGACATCTTGAAGGGCATTATCCTGCTTATACCATCATCAGTTGCCAAAGAAAAAAAGACCTGTTCATTTACATTTTCATCAAAATATGATGTTTTTCATAAGCAATAACTCCATTTCCCTCGCAACACCCAAGGGTTTGACTAATAACTGGAACAATCATTACAATCTCATAAGGTTCATATATAATGGAAACGTTGCTCAGCATTTTTTGCATTATCATTGTTGTTTTTTTTTTTTTTTTTCTTTCTGATTGCTGATGAAAGGAATTAATCTCAAAATGTGCTACTGACTCACTGATGCAGCATGCAATTGGCAAAATAACTAGTAACTAAAGTTATCAAATAAATGAAGTGGAGTAAAGAGTGCCATATTTGTGGAAGTATAAAGTAACAGAAAATGGAAATAAAGCACAAGTCAGAATTGTACGTAAGTAGAGTACCTGAGTAAATGTAGTTACATTCCATCACCGCTTTTATTACTGTAAAAATTAACAAATGACTTCACACTTTCATTTTGTGAAAACCCCTCTGGTGTTCATGGTGGCCTTGGTGGCAGCAACCAAGTTTGCTTATGATCCTATGGTGAGCCTAAACACAATTGTTCCTTACTTTTCAATATGGTCCCTATGTTAGTCTTGTCCTATGTTTGTTAAAACCCTATGATTCTTTGATTTGGTAAATAACAATAACAATTTAACTCTCCACATCATGCTGTCTTACAGCAGTGTAACCAGAGTACCAGACTACAGATTGTAGTCAGATTGGATTTATGCACATACCCAACAACCAGCTCCTCCATGGTTTATGGAGGGAATCCGAATGGTGTCACTGAGAGAGCCTTAACACTTTAGAAACCCACTCCATCCTTGTGCATCCTATGAGATAGTGGCCAGAAACAACTCCAACAGCTAGTTTATTCAGCCCCGTCTAACATTCTGCTCTATATGATCCTAAATCTAAGTCTAAAGTGGCTTGATGACAAGACCAGAGATGTTGTTAATTGAGTCTTCAAAAGCTTCGATATTAAGAATTAAATGAAAAAAAGTGTTTGATAAGCTGCCTTCTTCTAAAAGGAGGAATAAAAGTTACCCAGTTTAATTTCAAACTTCAAAGCATGGCTTCCCTGACAAAATTTGGGTCATATTTCCACAGTGAATAAGCATTGTGAGACTGCCTCTTTGAATTGTAATCAAGCTGAGGTCCGTAAGCAAACCCGTTTGTCTCAGCAGCGGCGAACACTTCCCTCCTGTGACTTCAAACAACTGAACTTAAGATGCTGTGATGTTGATTGTGTGAAAAAATGCTTTGAAGATATTGCTGGAAAAAAGCAAGATGCTTGTTAATATTAATCTTTTTTTTTTTCTTAAATACATGAAAAAAGTGTTCCCGGGGTTTACACTTACAAAAGAAACCACTTGCAAAATTCAGGATATACTGATAATAGGACATGTTTATATGTGCTATACAACACGTTCTCACTCCCAACTCAAAACAGAAGGAAACAGAAAAAAACTCTTACCCATCCAACCACCTCCTCCATCACCCAGCTTGGACTTTTCTCACTCTTTACACAGCACAAAAGGGGTGCCGCAATAAGTGATGGGTAACAACAGAGTCAAACTTTAAAGCGAAGGGCCAGGTTGCTGTATTTGATGTGTTGGGAGTGCAAATGGGCTTGCACTATAATGACATGGTTACTGTACAATAAATGCATACATGCAGCAGACCAGTAACAATTTTTCTACCCTACCCCTGACTTTATTTTGAAACTATGGATTGCTTATTTTAAGAGTGAAGGGACAGAGTAAAAGACACTGTGTCCTTGTCTGATGGCAGAAGTGTTTATACCTGTTCCGAATGGCCACACTCAAGGCCTGCTGTCATAGACAGGGGAAAGACTCGATGTTATGTACAAATGGGATAACAGCATGCACTTTCAGACAGTCTCTCCTTGAAGGCATTTGCGGTGTTGCACTCGTTCAAACACAGACAGAAGTTGTTGTGTGCAGAATGAAAAAAAAGCTTGAGAGAAAAGTTGAATTCCTGCCTACTTTCTCACCTCTGAACACCTGGACAATCGCTCAAGTGGACGTGATTGTTGCTTTCAAAAACTTAGGAGAAAGAGCTCTGTTGTCAGAATGCTAGGATGGGAGGGGGTTTCAGACACTGTTTGATGATCCGACAAGCACTTTGTTTGAAGCAAGCAAATGCACAGAGTTTCAGTATTAGTCAGAGTTTGAATTAAATTATTTCCAATCCCAGGATGCATTGCTAATTATCTTTCTTTTCATCCTGCCACATTGCTGTCACTTAGATACATTCCTGTCTGAAGTCTTTGTTGTCGACATGCACACACATTAAAATTGGAGGCCTGGCCTGGCATTTTCTTGGAGAAAACGTAGTTTTCCCTCCCTCAACTTGGAAACCACACTGTAAGACTTTGATGTAAATTTACAGTTAAATCTCAACAGTATTATGCTGTACTAATGCCTTACAGTATTATACTGTTAACTGCAAGGCAATCTGGGAAAAAAAAAGATGATTACAGCAATTTAAGAGAGTACCATTATTTACAGGAATTTACTGTAATTTTACTGTAAACAACTGACCATCTTGGGAAGGTGAAAGAAGTGTGGGAGCTCATTTAAAAATTAACTGACGTGACAGGAGCTTTTTATTTTCTGGCAAAAGTTGTTTTTACAGCTTGCATTTCAATTTTAGCTATTTCAGCTAGCGATTTTGTCTCATACTGACAAACTATACTGACAAATGTAGTGAAGTAGTACATAAAAACTAGCACTTTGTGTTTTCCACATTGGCAAACAGAGCCACAGTGTACAGTTTTTGTCCCCTGAGAACCTTCTAGAATCTTGTTCTAAATTCACAGTTTTTTTTGGTTGATTGTGTCAAACTGTTGCAGAGTTAGCTAATGTAAATTTTGTAATTAATAAAGTTACAGTTGTCACCAATAATATTATGATCAAACATGTTCTTTTTCATATTGTCAGACTTAAATTTGAAGTAACTGACTTATGTCATTCAAACATAATCAATCAGAAGAGATTGATTCTATCATTTTTCCCTATTCTTTTAACTAACTTATAATTTGTAATCATTTTTTCAGGTCCAATGACACAGACAAACCAGCGATGGATGATGTGCATAGAAAAAGAGGTGCTGTGTGAAGGAACGTCCTTTGTGCTTGGGCTTGCAGTACTCTTTGCCTCCTACCACAACTTCAACCTTCAGTATCAACCTGAGGCAGCATGCACACTGGAGTTCATTCAGAGGTAGGCACTTTTTCACATAGACTGTACTACAGAGCTTGACTTCATTGACTGTTCTTCACACATTGCCATTGTCCAATAACCTAGCGAAAACCACTGGTGCCTCTGACACAAGAAGGGCAACTACCACCAATACTGCTGCCTCTTCTAATATTGTTATGGCTGATAGTATTTCCTTTCCATCATATTCTTCTTTTAAACTTGATTATTGGTGTGAATTATACTGAACAAGCTCTTGATATGTCTCTTTCATACAATGATGTCACCTAAAAGAAAAATATTTGTGTCGTTTTGCATTGTTTTTCAGAGCCTGCAGTGACATTAATCCTGAGAGGGGCACAAAAGCAAGCCATGAGAAGGTGCACAGCAAGAAGAGTGGGAAAGTGGTTAAAAAGAGGGCAACATCAATTAATCTTTAATTAATTAACTGATCAAGAAGCTCAGTGACTTCAAGTGGGACTTGAAGTCACTTGATCACAAACACACACTGACATGCACAAACACACACACACACACACACACACACACACACACACACACACTCAAACTTGCATTCACTTATTTACAAACTCATTCAGTCAGTGACTTTTCTTATTCAAACTGTTAAAACTCAAGTTTTACGTTGTTCAGAAAAACAATTGCATACTCGTTTTGTGTTCACTCATACCAACTACACTGCTGCTGTTCTGCAGCACGTTAATTAAAAACAGTAAATTTGATGTTCCTTTCTCACAAAAAGCAAATTGTCACAGTGAGTTACTAAATACTGTCTGCATTTTCATTTAAATTAAAAATTGTCAGTCTTTTGAAAGAATGAAACAAAGAAAAGAAAACAGGCAGAGAGTTATGGTCTACTCTTGCTTTTGTCGCACTGGTGACATTTTTTTATTTTATTATTATTGTTATTTTCAGTAATAAATACCTAAAAATGAACTGCACAATTAATATTGTCCCTTTGTCATTTTTTTCATTATTTATATCATTAATATCTAATATCATTATTATTATTATTATTATTATTATTACCATCATCATTAGGCTATTATTATCATTATTATCATTATTATTATTATTAGTAGTAGTAGTGGTAGTAGTAGTAGTAGTAGTCTTAGTAGTATTACAGTAACATTCTAAATACAGGACATATACTGTAGATTCAAATACTGCTTAAATACTGTAAATATACAGTAATTTACTGACAAAACAGTATGGAAACAGTATTATGCTGTAAATTTACAAGAATACAGTAATGAACTCTACATTTATTTCTAGTAATATATTGTAATTCTAAGTTACAGTATATTACTTTGCTTGCGAAGCTGCTGCCAGTAAATTACTGTAAATTTACAGTGAAAAGTTTTACAGTGCAGGCATTCAAATACATGACATACTATAAACTAGCTGAACAAGCCATTTATATTTATATTAACAATGTATCAAATGACTGCGTGTAATGTGAATGATGTCGCTAGTACTGTAGCGCTAAAGAGATTTTTTGGTCTCCTTCAGCTTTGTTCTATTTTTGAGGCCATCAGCTTTATTGTCTCTCTTTAGTCTCACCGTTCTCATCAGTGTCTTTTCTAGGAGCAACACACTGTGATAAATCCACTACAAACTACCTATCTAACACCAAACAATGGACAAAGTTAGCAGCTGGCTGGAGAACATACCATTTAGCTGCTCAAGAGTAAAAATGTTTTTCTCAGCAGTTGGTGTAGATCAAAACAAAGCTAGAAGAAAGTGAATATTGGGCTAACATTTGTCAGATGGCCAGAAACTCTGCTCCAAGTGAATGCTAATGTTGCCCTGTGTCTGATAGATGTGTAAATGGGAAACTGTTAGCTAACATTTACAACACAAGCCCCCAGGAATAGTGCCAGGCCTTGAAGCTAATTGGAGCGGCCAAACTGTGTAATTACAACATCATGTGATGAACAAGGGAAAAAAGACCAAAAGAGTTTAATCATGAAACAAGCAGCTGTAAAATGGTGGCTACATTTTTTTGAGCGTCACAAATTTGAGGCCTAGAAGCGAGTTTGACATAGTGGTCAAACTGTATAATTACAACAACATTTCATGCACATGGGCCCAAAAATACTTTTTTCTATAAGCTAACATTGTGAAAGAAGCAGCGGATAAAACCTTTTGAGAGTCACAACCCACGTGAAATGACTTGTTTCACTGTCAGAATTTGATCCATTCAATTCGATAACATTTGTCCGGAAGGGCCACACACATCATTTTATTCCCATTCAAATTAGTGGAGGGCTTAACCGGAATTTAGCCGACTCGGCTGGCAAAAGTCTCTAGAGTGGACGCACACAATGCAGAAGCAATTTCATAGCCCAAGTCAAACTTTTCTAGCTGCACACACCACCAGCTTAGGAATGGAAGGGGTCCTGCCTCAGACACTGTATCCAATTCTCATTATATGTCCATGGCGCATCACATTATCTTTATAAGTTGATAATTTATCAATGTTTCATGCACTGCCTGTTGCAAATACTCATTTTCCTCCAAGTGCATGTAAACACAAAGATTTCCATGATGGTGTTGTTTATTCAAGTCATGGAAGTTCAGCCAACCCAAATCTGACTCAATCTTGCACCCCATCTTTTTTGGCTCAACATATAGCAGGTACTGTACATAAGCAGAGCTAGCATGCGGCCTGATACTGACACCAGGCAGCTGCAGGTGGATTATTTGACCTCCTCTGCCTTCCAATGGTGTTGACACCTCTGTTCTAATCTCTCTCTGATTTCTCCAGGTGGAAGTGGGTGGTGGAAGCTCTCTGACAGAATGTAATTATTCAGGCCAAACAGTCAGTCTATTTCAGAAGAGACACAAACTGCATGAATTTCTGTCTAATAAAGCACATATTTTGGAGTGTTTCTTTCAAATGATATTTTCATGAAAGACTGTGCTCTTACCAATGTTAAATTTAGGTGCTTTCATACCCACCTCTAAAGACAGAACTGTAAAATGTTTGCTGCCCTATGGGTAAGAGCAGCAGTGAGGTCAGAGTTTTCAAAAAAAGCTTCAGAGTGCCTTTAGGCCTGGGCTAATTTCACTGATTGCAATTCAAAAAGGTGTGTTGAGGTCACAGCAAATACAAAGAGAGCTTCCTTAGACGAAATTTTCTACTATATACTTAGCTAATTTACCAGTTTTTCAATCTGTGTAGCGTATCTGCAGAATCAGACTGAGCGACGGCAGTGGCTGGCAAGAGAAGAAGCAAGTGGGAGTGAGGCACACAATCTAAGAGAGGGGAACAGGGGAATGCGTCAGCTGTCCAAGTGGTGCTAAAGCTTGAGAGGTTATGGGTGTGCACACTACTGCCAAGTGTAATGAGGGTGCAGCACAATGACCACCAATACCAACTCATTTGAAGATGTCATATATTCAAAAAGCTTTCAGTCATCCTGCCCACTAGCTACTGATGTCATCTCAGCTGAAAAATGACATAAGTACAAGTCCTGGAGGCAGGTTAACATTTCTGTGGGAGATTTTTGGGATCTATGCTGCATTTTTGTGGCACTCCACCTAGACAAAAGACACATTGTAGGTGGGATTCCATTTCTTGCTGTCCTCAGTTCCTGACATTTTAGAGCCATTCTTTCATCTGAAGCTATTTAAATATGTGCAAATTTGTATTTGTTACCTTGCACACTTACTAATTTATAGTGAATCAAGGGGAAGGGAAAGAAAAGGAAGGTATGGAATTATATGGAAAGGAAAAGAGATGAAAGGAAAGAAAATAAAAGATATGGAATGGAATGGAAAGAAAGAATTGGATGGTCAATAGGAAGGCAACTGAAGAAAAGGAAGGGAAAGGAGAGAAAAGAAAATTAAGGTAAGAAGACATGTGGAAAGGAAAAGAATGCATAAGGACAGGCAAAGATAGGTATGAAAGGGAGGGCAAATGAAAGGAAAAAAAGGCGGAGTGGATCAAAAGAAAGGGAAAGAAAAAAGAAAGTAGTATATGTAAAGGAATGAAAGGACAGGCAAAGGTAATGCAATTTAAGGAAAATTAATGAAAGAAGAAAAGAAAAGAAAAGAAAAGAAAAGACAAGAAAAGAAAAGAAAAGACAAGGAAGGAAGGAAAATAAAAAATATGGAGAAAGAAAGAAAGAAAGAAAGAAAGAAAGAAAGAAGGAAAGAAAGAAAAGGAGGGAAAGGTTTTGAGATGTGATTTGCGGGTTCAGTCCTAGTTCATGAGAGGATAAGTCTATCATCCTCCTTTGGCAAGGTCTATGTCACATGTCCTTGGGCTCAAGATTGCTTGGATCTGTCACAGTGGGCAAGAGACGAAGTTCATCTGCAGATGTCGGGGCACTGCTATGGGTAAGAGGCCTTGGATGATGGGTACATATTATTCTGTTGCACATAAGGCCCACTATAAAGCAAGCCAACAGTGAAACAATTGCTTGAGGAAAGCAGGAATAACAGCTAATCGAGTGTCTAAACAATCTACTGCAAATCAATTGTGATAAAGTACCCAAGCAATGAGGAGCATGCCATCAACTGACCACCAGGTTGGAATAGTAGATCACATTCAGTATCAATACAATGCCTGAGCTAAATGGGAGTTGATCAATAAATCCTTAAGAAATAAAATAGGCTGTATTTACTGATAACTAAATTTATAAAATCACTTTTAATCCCCAAAGGATGAATTTTCTTCCTTTTTAGACAGATTTAGCAGCATATTCTATATTAAAGAAAAGTAAGGCATTTAGGACTTGACTAGTTACTCAGGGACAAGAGGCTCTGGTACAAGTACAGAAAGTAGAAACAAACACCTCATACCCAAAACGACTGAATAGGTTGATTGTCAGTAGCCCTTTTCACACAGAGACTCCGCATTATCTCCGCAGTGGAGGCTCACCAATTCTCCACATTTGTTTGTTCACACAGAACCAAGCAGCTCCGGCGTAAAGCAGCACCAGCGTGTCACTTCATACAGCACACCGGTGCTGCGGATCCAAAAGAGGCGTGACGGTACACATCATGACGCTGATCTGTGTGTTTTTTTTCAACTTGTTTCCCCCCGTGTCCAGTGTCCACCTGTTTATCTAAACATGTACCCGCTGACTGTTCATATCATATGGATGCTGTTATAATGTGTTGTGATTGAGATCCTGACCCACAATGCATCCTGAAAAGTGACAAAGTTAAATTTTTCACTCTAAATTACATAATTACATAATCACCATCAGTAAACAGGACGCTGTCTGAATCTGTCAGTCGCGGGGAGGGATGCTGTTTTCTGGGGGAAAGTTCACTGAAGTCTCGGTCGGGAGGGCTGACCTTCGCTGTGATTTTTACAACAACACAATAGTGGAAGGAGACAAACACTTGGTGAGTTAAAGTTTTTTGTCGGGGACAGATACTGTTTTTCGGGCAGAAATGTAACGAAGAGTCGGTAGGACAGACAGGACGACAGACAATTCTCCACGGATAACTGCAGTATATATATTTATATAGTATGTATAATATTTTTCTCATATAAGTTGCCAAAGACACTACCAGTTACCACATTACTGTTGTTTGGTCCTGTAACGTTGCTTTGTGGGACATTTCTCTTTTATCTGATGAGTGAAGGATCTGTTTAGCTGTCAGACTGTGAACACCATCAGATGGACACACCCCCCACACGGTGCCTGCGGATTATCCATTCACACAGATGCCGCTCGCCTCTGCTGCGGCTCTGATACTACCTCCGGAGGCGGATCAGAGCCGCAGCGAAACTGTCCCCCCTCTCCACATCTGTAACCTTTACACAGAGGACGATACAGAGAATCGGCGCATGATCCACTCACTCAAAGGGCAGTGTAAATGGGGCTAAAATGACATATATCACCAGGTGTAACGGAACTTTGTTGTATGCTCACAGTTTGGTTAGTTTTAGGAAAACATTGTGATTTGGGTTACAATACCTACATTACTATGTAATTTCAGTTTCATAACTTAAACTATGTTATGTACATGAAATAAATGTAATATATTAGGAAGTTAAGATAAATTACTGTCGACTTTTGGTTTCACACAGCACATGAACAGCTGAGTCCTAGATGAAAGTTCTGTGCTTGTTTAACCCTAAAGTCCACCCTGACCTTCCCCCTATGCAGACTTTGGTGGTCCTCACCGTACACTACTGTAGCTACCTCTCTCCTTTTTAATGCAGTAAAGATGACAAGACATTCACCCAACCAGTGCTAGTTGTTTCAAAAGTACATCCTGCAAGGTTTGTTTAAAGGTCCACTTTGTAAGAAGGTTGATTTTTGAGTCCCATTCCCAACTTGTCAAATACTGACAATTTGAGATTATAGGCCGGGTCAGTTGCCCTCCCAAAGCATCAGTATTTAACAAGTTGGGAATGAGTCATTTCTATAGCCTATAATTTCTCCAAAATGTTGAATTTTAGCATATATTGAGAATATATTATTAAATACCGTATGTTAAAACACAAGCTCATTTACAGCTTAGCAAATGTTACTGTGATTTGAGAGCACATACTGCACAGTAACTACAACACATTTATGCTTAGCTGTTGATGTTAACACGTCCGTTTCTTTCTGCTGATGATAGTCTGGAATTAAAGCTGAAAGCTATCTGGATCTACCTCTTCTTACCTGTTCCCTATGCTGCTGTAACAATCGATCCCCCCCCCCCAAGATCAATTAACTCTTAACTCAGAGAACTGATCAACCTTTCTCATTATTTGGAGAAACTCTATGTTTATATTGCCTAAATAAGACCAGGTTAACAAAGGTTGGTTTGATTAATTAGACATCCATTGGAAACCACTAACTTTAGCACCTTCAGTGGTGCTCTTCAGTTCCCTTTTTGAAGAAGTTTAAAGGGAATACACAATCCCATAAGATTCAAGATTCAGGAACTGTGGCAAGGTTTTCAGCAGTAAATCGTCATGTCATCTTCCTCTAGAGACACGTTATATAATTTTAAGCTAATACTTAAAACCATACAGAAATCATACAGGGCAGGTATGGGTGCCAAACTGTTCTTCCTAATACTAGCTAGTTAGCATTAGCAATAAAGGGATATTATCTTTATTGTGTTACTACATTCATTATTATACAGTGCCACAAGAATGAGTCGCATAACCAAGGAATAAAGGTTCTCGATTAGACACCTGAAATAAGGTCTGTGGTTAACACAAGCTAAAGAGATTTTGATGCTTTGTTCTACAACATAAAATATGTCAGTACACACCCAATGTTTGAATTTAGTGTTTATGTGTGTTCAAAAAGATGGTGATGAACAAGAGGCTAGCAAGTGCTTCAGCAAGCGGAACAGCTCTTCAAGTGCAACTTGTTACATTATGTGACACGTAACTAGCTGGGCATGAACAGTGTCGTCCTGTCATTCTCCATGTGTGCGAGGGCCAAGGGGCTGCATTTCACCTGACCTACTGTACACACTCAAAACAAGTAGCCTCACTAAGCATTACAGCACAGCAACTGCATTTAAGACCTAAGCCAACAAACTATTAACCTATATAAATTTAAACACAACACGTATAGGCTTTGCGTACAGAGTCAGCAGTTTCTGCTCTGACATTTTTAGTGGCAAAAATATTCACAGTGGAACAATCATTATGACAAAAGTAACAGTGCACGGCAGCTTTGAATAAACAAAAAATATTCCTATGGTAAATCATAATTATGAGAGCAAAAGCCATAATCATGAGATAAGAGGTAGAAACTATTAAATAAAAAAGTCATTATTATGAGATACAAAAAACTGTTGAAATTCTGAGATATAAAACAGGAAGACATTAAAAGTTGAAATTCTAAAATTTTAAAGTTGGAATTGAGATACAAAAGTCATAATTTCTTTCTAATGCATAATTATGACTTTTTATCTCATATTCATTACCTTTGACCTCATAAATCAGACTTATCTATAGTGTAACAAACTTGGCTCAGGCTTTTAACAAAATAGGGAGACCACACACACAAAAGTTCAAAATCAAAGTGATTTATTTAACTTATAATATATTTAAGCAAAAGAGTGAAGATGGGAATGCAGTCAGTAGTGTAGGCATGTCTGAAGGTTAGTGTATGTTTGAGTGTAAGCCATGGTATGAGGTAGATGCTGCCCAGCAAGAGAGCACAATCTGCGTGAGTTGCTCTTTTATGTGCTTGGCTCCTCCCTTCCTCAGGTGCAAGCCGTTTGTCTGATGACCCACCATGACTCCTACAGAGCAACACAGGAAACTAGGAGGTGTGGGCCGTCACAATATTAATTAATAAAGTAACCAGGTCAGTAAATTTAGAAGCTTATCGTAAAATCAGGGTTATTTAGTGAAACATTAATGGATAGTAATATATTGAGGGATTTTAAATGGGTTAGGTTAATGGCAGAGGTAACAATGCCTTGAAATGTAACAAATAGCACCCTTTTAAGTTATAGATTATTGGACTGCTTTCATGTCATTTGGTCAACTTCTTAAAAACCTGAATAACCACCATTTTATTAAAGACCTGCCCTGGTTTGCTGACAAACTTTCCAGTATTTCTGTAGCTCTCTAGTAATAGCATGCCAAGTTCTATCTTACAATAAAAATCCATGATTTTTCTCCAGTCCAGCAGACTAATTAATTTGTTCATCACCTCTGAGCTGTTATTCTGTCTTTGGAGAAAGTGGAGCATTAACTCATACTTGTATTTCCCACAGAGCTGGGGGGAAAAAAATCACACTTTGAGGTTTCACCCCCACAAACTTCTCTGGAGGTCAGCTACAGGCACTGTGACACCCACCTCTTATTGGTGCGTAATTAACTTCAGGGCTGGGAATGAATTTGCGTGCCGACACATCAGTTGCACTCCTGCTCCTCGTAACCTTGTGTAAAGTCCCCTTATTGTTTATATTGTTCAATTTATCTAACCTTTATCGAACAAGGTAGACCTCCAGAGATTTTCCCTTTTTCACGTTGCCTTGAAAGCACCATCATATTTGGAATTCCAAGAGCAGTGCACCCTAATCAAGACCAGAGTATTTCTTACAAGATACAACATATTGGTTTTGTGTCTTAGAGCCTCAAGGTTTAAGGATTTCATCACGCTTTGTGTAGTGTACTGGGCTAGATGCACCAGGGACCACCGCTTTTGTGGTAATGTATTGACAACAAGTCCTTTCACATGTTCCACTGGCCTACCTGCTGACGCCACTATTGCCTCTGTCTCAGCATGTCATTGCTGTTCTTCAGTTACCAGCTGAAGGATTCTCTTGACTGGCCATGTGAACAGCTAGAAAGACTCTGTCCACATCTACTTCCTTGACAGACATCCCTATTTTTTCACCTGTTCAGGTGGCAGTGAATGATGTTGACTTTTTTTTATGTATAAGTCATACAGCTCCCTGGCTTGTCTTTTGGCTAGGTGTTAAAAAGCAAGATTCGACCCTCTTCTCACAAATGAGAAAAATAAGTGGCTGCTCATGGTACATGATTACTTCATGAGTCATTTACATTTTGCAGATGAAAAAAAAAACTGAGAGGGAATTAATGGAAAACTAGCATAGTCTGCATGGGTCAAATTTTCCTTGTGTAATTGGAGCTGTGAATCAATAACTATAATTACTCTCACTGTGCTGCTTGTGACACTTAGCCCTGCAGTTAGAAGGAGAGCTTTTGTTGTGCACCCTGTTGGATTGGTAATGAAATACAGACAGGGATATGTAGCATTTCAGAGTCCTCAATTAGTGAGGGTCAAACTCCTAATTTTAGGGTTATTTTGGAAAGGCTGTAATTTTACTTTCTCTGTGAAGTTCTGATGTCTGAACTTAAACTAACTTATGCAAATGTGAATCCAAAGTCACAATGTTCAGAATTTTCCCTTAAGGTCGAGGGAAAAAAAGCACACTCACATCAGGCTCTGTCCATGCTAACTTGCAGTGTATTTGACATGTGGAGCTGCAGGCTAACTATCACAAATGAAAGGGGGGCAGCTCTCAGAAGCACTTTGTTTCTCCACAACCCTTGTATCAATACATAAAAATGTGGCAATACTTTCAGGCTTCATGTTTATGCATGACTGCGCCTTAGCTAAGATCTTTTTTGCATGGCGAGAAAAGCTTGTGGTTCAAGGTTCCGTAAATAGACTCTTTGCTGTCCTGTGAGGGAGGACTGGTGGAAGTCACTGAACCCAAAAAGCATGTTGGGCTAAACGAAATGTCTTGTGCCAGTACACCTGATTCACATTTAAACCATTATCTTTGGTCATCCACTCAGCCTGGATCTATTATTCATAGCTGTTACATCTGGGGACAGACTGGCTATGGATCTGCTATTTATTGTGAAATAGAGGAGCTTTAATGTTAGGATTATGTCAGGTAGGCAATTATTGAAATCAATTGGATAATATTTGAAGGATTATACATTAATTTTCAGAGTAATTGAACTTAACTAGTTGCTAAATATATTTTTTGTGCACATTTGAAATTAGCAAAGAGCTCCAAATGCAATTACAAATCAGGTTCCCTCCCACCTCAAAGGAGCCTATCCCTAGAACTATGAAGCTTTTTATTTGCTTTCATCTCATTGTTTTGGATTTCCTGTGGATCAGCATCAATAAGAAACAAGGCAACCCTTGCGCTCTGAAATGCTGCCCTGTGGAAGGAAGAAAGACCTTGAGTTGACCAAACTGAAGAGCTCCTGTGTGGGAAGACTCTCCTAAACAGGCTGAGAACTTCTTCCAGGTGCTGCTAGAAAGCAACCAACAGGGAACAAAATGGTAAGGCTAGAATGAGTCACCAATTTTGTCTTTGACAAGGTTATGGTGAAGTCCAAGACCTTTGTTTAACTCTATACTATACTGCCATTTTGTTATATTCCATATAAAATTAATGAATTTTAGGTATAAGGTAAAAAAAAAAGCATCCTCATCCTAATAATGTGACAACATTGTGCTTATTCTCTGGTTTGGTTTAGGCAAAAAAACACTTGGTTAGGGTTAGGAAAAGATCATGTTTTTGCTTAAAATAGCTGTTTTGGTTGACATTAAAATGGCTGGAGATGTTCCAATGCCTCATACAAAATATCCAGTGGTTTTGCACATGTGTGCAGTAATTTTTTTTTGGCCTTTTTTTTAGACAAGAAAGTGGATGAATCAGAGGGCGGGAATGACATGCTGCAAAGGGCCACAGGTTAGATTCAAATCCTGGGCTGCTGTGGTGAGGGCTCAGCTTCTGTACAAGGGTGCATGCTCTACCAATTGAGCCACTGGGGTACCCCTGAAGTGCAGTCTTGAACTGTGGTTACTGGCTTGGCAGCCTTCTCGTTTGTAACTCCAACACCATCCCCTCCGCCTCCTGATATGAAAGTCAAGTCATAAACATGTAATTTGAACGTGATATGACACATATCTTAGAAATGCCAATATAGTATGTATGACACAAACAAATAAGAACAATACTGCCAAAATTTTGTTCTGGTGACTGGGCTGTCATTGTTGAAAATATACATCTGTTGCAAATGCTACTGATTCTTTAAATTCTCCACTAAAACCTCTGAAAGTACAATCAATATGTCAATAACAACTATTTAAGCCAATTCAATTTCCTAAATGTCCACATTCATATTATATGTCACAGACTAAACAAGGCTAAACACACAGCTTCCATGTGATGCCAAGGGGTCAACTGTTTATTTGCGCTATGTTAATTAAAATTAAGCTTGTTTACATTGGTATTTCGCTGTTTTTTTAATACCAAAAGAGATTTCAATAAAAACAGTATTTTGGGACTGTGGATGTGTGTAAAACTGTGAAAAAGGGTGTCTCCCCGACTTTATATCTCAGCAGTTAAAGATCCTACGTGTGTAATTGTGATTATAGCACCTTTCAAGCTATTTTGATAAAGGATGACCAGATGAGAATGGGTGACATTGAGGACAGGGAAGTTGGGGTAGGTTACATGTGTCATGTGGTTATGGTGGCAATGAACAGTAAAACATGTGAGAGTCAAAACTGTGATAGTTTGGGTCTTTTGATGTGGGGTTGTATGAAGTACTTATCCCTAGTCAGTGTGTTACCTGCAGAAGATGTCAGCTCTCCCCCTGTGTGGAGAAGCAGGGCATAGCACTGACAGGGAAGCAGAGCATTGTACTTCTAAACAGGAGTAAGATGTATTTTAGCTGCCTAAAATAAGGCACAAAGACAGCATGGCCTCTAATAAGCCCATCCAATGGTTTCATTTGGCCTGTAAGAAAACATTGGACAGGCTACCTGTCTGTGAACCTACGCACCTGCCTGCCTCCACGTAGTCTGCCCATTCACTCATTGAGCATGACTGGAGTTTTCCTCAAGGCTTGGTGGATATGTTGCTAGAGCTCTTAGTGCTAGTTACAAGAGAATGGAAGAGAAAGTGCAGCCAAAATTTCCCAATACTAACATACTAGCCTGACAGCAGTGAATTCTAACAATGGGTGTGTGTTGTTTACATTCATTATACAATACACGCCCCAAGGAATATCACCAGGCTTTGAAGCCAACTTCTTAGTGGCCAAACCATGTAATTACAACCTCATGTGATGCATTTGAGCCCAAGATTACTTTTCCCCATAAGCTTACATGGTGAAAGAAGTGACTATAAAATGGTGGATAAATGTTTTTGAGCGTCACAACCCCTGCAAAATGACTCATTTCACTATCATAATTTGAGCCATTTGGTCCAATAAAATTTGGAATTGTCTAGAAGAACCACAAGATTAAATACTCAAATTAGCTGGGTGCTAAACTGGAAGTTAGCCGGCTTGGTCGGCGGAAGTCTCTAGTGCACACGTGCTATGGGCCCCCGAATGTGGAAGATGCCTGGGTATTTTTACACCCAGGAAGTAAAGCACCACTGAGCAGCTTTCATAAGAATCAACAGGATGCCATCTCCAATGCTGTATCCAGATAGTAATTGCTAGAATCATGTTTGCATAGCACACAGCCCCTGAGCCAAAGAACCAGCAGCAACAAACTTGTTCAGTGGCTAACGTAAGCACAAAGCACACACCTACAGCAGTTAGGAAAAAGTGCACGCCAGGTCCCCTTTTTGGACTAAGGTACGGTCATGACGGCAATTTTGCTTGTATTTTTAGGATTATGGAATGTAACAGAGTTGTTTATCATGTATTTATTAAACTAAAAAAGCTGAGAGACTTTGTGGAATGTAATGGAATGCTAACATATCTGCCAGCTGGCCAGCGAGTCCATGTCAGCAATCGTGTTTTGGAGGAGTGGCTCTGGAGGGAGTCTTAGAGGGAGGGGATGGGATTTTTTCAATTGGATACTTTAAAATTTAAACTTGCTCTTGCTGGTTTCCACAATCTGACTGACCCCAGCTTTAATATATAATGCAGTTTTAACCCTTGTATTATATTTGTTTCTCCCCCCTTACTTTGGCGTTCCCGGTCAAATTTGACCAGTCTGGTTTAACTGCTCTTACATTAACACAAAAATCATCATTCAAACATAATCATCACCAAATTTTATTTAACACCTTTTAATGCTGTAAACAATGTCTCCAACTAGTGGTGAACATGAATAACTGCAGTGAATCTATAAAGAATAGATACCAAAAATTATAATAATAATCAAAACAGAGACCAAATTCACAGAACATCAGAAAATCAACATGAATAGTCATCACTGAGTACACAACCACAGCGTACAGCATAATTCTTGAGAGGTCATGAAACTGTTGTAAGGACAAAGTTGACCAGAATATAGGCCTCCTGGACTCTGCATCCCACAGACTGTGTGTAGCCTCATTGTTTGACCAATATACTCCTGCTAGAATCAACAGACCCATGTAGGCTTGGAGGTAATTTCCTCCATGGACTCTGGTAAAAAGAATTGGAAGCTTGACTTGACGTCATCCACACGAGATATTACATACCGTGTTGGCCCGGGCGTCATCCTTAGAATGTTTTCCACTCTTGCTCTGCCTCCTCTGTCCTGGGAGGAAGAATACCAGAGCAAACTGCCACCCTTGGACTGGAATGTCACCTCAGGTGCCTCTTCTTTTTGTGCCTCTTCTCCAGGTGCCTCTTCCTCAGGGGCCTCTTCATCTGTTGACCGGTCAGTCTCATAAAGGTCTGGATCAAAATCAGGATCGAAGTTGTCTTCCAGTTCTGACACATCCTCCTCTATCTCCGGTTTAACTTCGATCTCCTCTTCATCTGATTCAAAAATTGTGGTTGTGGATGTGTGGGTGTCCATGGGAATGTTTTCCATCTAATGGATGAATATAATCTAGTATTACCCATTAATTTCCTATGCTGGTCATTTTTGACCAGGAACACCACAGGCTCAAAATTCAATGAATGTGGTGATCAATCAATCAATCAATCAAACTTTATTTATATAGCACTTTTCATACACGGATGTGCAGCACAAAGTGCTTTACACATAAAAGACAAAACAATTTCAAAGAAAGCCCCTCCCTCCCACCCTCCATACTACACACACATACACACACACACACACACACACACACACACATACAAAACACAAACACACACACACCTGCACACTCTCACTACTGACAATAGGGAGACATGGCATGGCACTGAGGATTGAGGAAACGCCACCTTTGGGGCTGTCCACACTGGGAGGAGTCACAGGCTGTGCTACAGGGGGCACCAGTACCCAGGCCCCCCGACCCCGACAGACAACAGCTGGCGGGGCCGAAGGGACCCAAGGACAGCACCCCCAGCAGCAGCCCAGGCACAACTCCCAGTGTGGAGGACCCCCCTGAGGAAACACTGGAGTTAAACCTAAAAGCTAAGAACATAAGATAGGATAAAAACCCTGACAAAAGATACAATAAAAGAGTGAACAGTTAAAAAGATAAAAATATGTAAGAAGATAATAAATAAAATAGTACCGAAGGATAAATCAAACAAATAAAAATTATTTAAGATTAATATTGTCTTAAAAAACAAGATAGAGGCAACAACGTAAAATAAGATGAAACCACATAAGAACTTAAGAAGAATTTAAAATATTAGTTAAAAGCCTGATTAAGAAAGGTGTGTAAAAAGGTGTGTGATCAGCAATTTTATATGTTCAAATGCCTAGTGTGGAGGATATCATAAGGCCTTGAGGCAATCAGAGGAAAAATAAATTCTTTATGATTTTATGAAGTTGTAAATCGGTCAGATTTGGCCCGAACACCACAGGAGGTTAAATAAAAATTTTTTTTTTGGTCTTTCCTGGCTTTATTTGATGGGACAGCTCGAGAGATGACAGGAACAGGATGAGAGAGAGGGGGCATGGCGTGCAATAGGGGGCCACAAGTCGGGACTTGAGCCCTGGGCCGCTACAGCAAGGACACAGCCTCTGTACATGGGACGTGTGCTAATCAAGACTTAACTTCTTTGAAAGGGTCTTAGCTTTTTGCTCTAACATAAGAGCTGAGAATAATGTTGCCTCCAGAGCAGTTGGCTCCAAGAAATGTTTGCTGAACTAACAGTCAGCCTGCTCTTTACTCACCTCTAACTACAATCATTTTACTGTACTACCAACCCTGAAATTACCTGTAACCTGAGCCTAATTCTACTGCTTTCCACTGCTAACCCTCAGACAACATGCACACATGCCGAAGCTCACATAATCACACATACTGTACGTAGGAGGCAAAGGAGATTGACTCCCCACTCTGCAGTTCAGGGGGGATCTCAAAGGGAGTGTGAAGAGTTCATTTCGATTTATTAAAACAAAAAAACAAAAATCTGGTGTGAAGAATAAAGAGATGCGTACCTGCTGGGACTTGTATCTTCAACTTAATTTGCATAAAAGGTCTGTATATCAAAAGTCATGGATGCCCTCTTTAAAATATTCAAATGTAGCTTTCTACAAGCTCCATCATGACTTCAATCAAAGACAGATGGAGGCAGGGAGCGAGCCAGAGAGTTCTTTTTTCATCACTGGTCAGCTCCACTGTTCTCCTGCCTGCAGGCCTGACAGACTGTCATACTATAGGTAATCCCTCCCCTATCTCCCAGGAGAATATCATGCTGACAAGCAATAGCTGAAGTGAGCATGACAGTGGATGTGTTGAGGAAGATGTTTCTCTGTGAAAGAAGAGGTGCACCGTCCACGCTGAGGAGAAAAACTGCTGCCGTGGCACTTCAGCCTGTATGAGAATGCAGGAACAGACCAACTGGCTCCTTGCTGTCCCATAGTGTACACAACATGGTGTTTCTCTGCTGCAGCTAGCATGTCAAAATATTTAGAGCAAATTAAGGGAAATGAATGACATTGTTTGACTACCACATGGGGCATGAAACATAATCCTGCTAGTTTTGTTTACTAGTTTATTCATATGTCTTTGTGGCGTGTGTGTTTGGTTGTGTGAGTGTATGTGTGTGTGTGTGCCAGGTGCTTGTCTGTGTGGGTGTGGACTCTTTTAGCCCTCACATATGCTCAGACTAAAACGCAATAAATCAAATTAAAAAGTAATACTTCTGCTGTGTTTGTAGGCAAAGCAATCTCTAGCATGTATCATTACCACAGATTGCCCATTCATCATGCACTGTTGTAGGTTGAACAGTATTGTCAAATCGACAAATATCAGGTAAGGAGTGAAGTTAGACTTAAGTATTTTACTAATGAACATACATTTAGAAAAATAGATAGGCCTTGGATAACTCTCCAGAATATTATTACAGCCGGAATGGCTATTTGGTCATTAATCACGCTGATTAATCAGCTGCGATTAACTTTGAAGAGAGAGCTGTATTCTTTATGGGGTGCTTACTCATTTTCCTTATTGCTGTGAATGTTAATGATAAATTCATTGCTATTTGTATCTCATTGCTTCTGTGTCTCACAGGGTTTGATTTTAAATGTCATCATGAAGTTTAAAAATGGTAAAAGGTAAGCCAGGACACCAGGTTGTTTTAGCTCAGTATGTCAATGATCAGTCATTGAAAATCGAAAATTGTCACTCTGTGGAAAAAGGTGTTGGTGGGTCACTTACACTTGACCCAAATTGCAAAATAAAAAAGCCTTACATATTTTTTTCACTTACCTAAACTGTCATAGTACCTAGCCAGGTAACGTTATTATAGATCAACAAAGTATTTCAGTTTAAAGCTTGCAAAGTGCAATCAAAAAAGATTCCTAGATATTTTAAACTCTTGTATTGCCTCAACATACTGATGATTTATCAAAACAGGTGGAAAATAAGTAATAAAAAGCAGTAGTATAAAGGGTATATGTTTGCGCGTGCATGTGAAAAAATTAGTATGCATGTGCGTCCTTGTGTGTGTGCGTGTGGCCACACCTCCTGCCTCAGTCCCTCCCACTGTTTAAATGTATATATAAGCCTGGGTCACTTGTGTTCATTTTACCCCAGATTTCTTCTAAGCAACAAGGTGGATGTATGGTTCTGGATCAGGCCTGTGGTGTTGATGGCATGTCACCCCGTGCATATCCTAATACTGCCATTGTGGACGCTCCCCGTCCCAAAAGGAGACATGGGATGGGAGGCCTGTAGCCCTCTCGGTGCTACTGTGGGTAATCTTAGGAGGAATGATGCATACAGTTCTTGTTTTTGAACCCGGCTTTATTTGCTCTCAGACACTCAACATAAAATGATATAACCAAAGGGTCCGATCACGTCTTTAATCGCCCGCCTGCAGCTTCTCCCCGCTGCTCTCCTGTCCATCTCCCATCTGATGTGCCTGGGTCTGGGTTGGATCTAGAATACGTTGTTCTATGCGTATGTTTACTCTGTGAAGTATCACAATGGAAGAGTTAGGTTGAGTGTCGGCTGGCATTCATGCGCAGGTTTTGGGGATGGTGAAACACAGGGTGGAAGCATGTCTGTAAAAGATTGGAAGCTGTTTCATTCTATTGTCTGCTCAAACCTTGACCAGCCTGGCTTTACTGGGGCAGTTTATGTGTCGCAGATGGTCAGCGCTACAGGACCGGAACTTTATCGGTTTGTAGCCGATCGTTTTTTCCGCCAGTTAGACGATTTTATTTTTCTCACTGCGTGTGAAAATAGGGAGAGGTTGATTGCGTCCAGAGGTCACGAAGAATGGAAAACTCAGCCGTACCCTCTCACTCTTGAACATGACTCATGGTTCAAAAACATTTTCTTTATCCAGTGGTGCGACTGGAGGTGTCTGCAAAGGTTGTTTAGAGAAGTTGATGAAGCCATCAAAAGCGACAGAATCATCAGTGGTTATGAGAATATTAGAAAACGCCTTGTTTTTGACGATATATTGCCTGGTATCCAAAGCGGTCTTCTTCCTGCCTTGTGTTGGCCGAAAATTATCAGATACACCGACTACGAAAATAACTAATGGTAGGCATATTAGGTATAATTTTTGTTTGCAATCATACTTACACCGATCAGGCATAACATTATGACCAGCTGCCTAATATTGTGAAGGTTCCCCTTGTGCAGCCAAAACAGCTCTGACCTGTCAAGACATGGACTTAAGACCTCTGAGGGTGTCCTGGTGGTACCAGGGTGTTTTATAGTGGATCCTCTGGGTCCTGTATGTTGGGGGGTGGGGCCTCCATGGATCAGACCTGCTCCAGCACGTCTTACAGATGCTCGATCAGATTGGGATCTGGGGAATTTGGAGGCCCGGTCAACACCTTGGGCTCTTTATTGTGTTCCTCGAGCTGTTCCTGAGCAGTGTTTGTGGTGTGTCAGGGCACATTGTCCTGCTGGGGGGCCACTGCCATCGGGTAGTGTTGTTGTGATGAGGGGTGTAGGCTACTTGTTCCACAACAGTGTTTGGATGGGTGGTGCGTGTCAAGTGGCATTCACATGAATGCCAGCACCCAAAGTTTCCCAGTAGAATATCACATTGTGATGAAATGATCAATGTTATTCACGTCACCTGTCAGTGGTTTTAATGTTGTGGCTGATCGGTGTGTATGTGAGTGTATGTGAGTGTGTTCATTTCTACTCTATATCTAAACATAATGTCTTTTTACAGCCCTTCACTTCCATCACTTTTGCAATCACTTCCTTCATCTCCTCTTAATCCGTCAACGGCTTGGCCACCTCCTTGGTCCCCTTCACCTTCTCCACCTCCATCTCGTCCATATCCGATGGTGCAGACACCTCCTTCATCTCCTCCTACTCCATCTCTGTTGGTGCGGACCCCCTCGCCGTCTCTGTAATGGCCGGTTATGGCCAGTGGTGGCGCACTGAATAGATTATGGTTGAATATATGTGGAGAGAAGAAGAGAATAAAAGTTATCTAGTTGCACCCTGACAGTTGTTTCCTTGAATACAGTGTATAGAGGAACAATACATGGTGTCAGAAGCTTATAACTCACGACAGAAAGAGTCTAAAGGCATGGATAACTAGTTAGAGCAGTTTAATGGTGTGGAGAGTGAGAATGGGTGACCTGTGGAGCAAGAGTAAGAGCGGGTCCACGAAAGCTAACAACAAGCTAGCAACAAGAAAAAAGCACACAGCATGGACCACATATTTACCATCACACCACCGGGACCATTCGACTTCGAGCCAAGCTCGTGGCCCGCATGGATAAAAAGATTTGAACAGCATACGTAATGCAAAATTGTCTGAAAAACTGCAGCTCAACCCAAAGTTGGATTTAGCTACAGCCATAGTTCAAGTGAGGCAGCACGAGGAGGTGAAAAAGCAACAAGCTGTTCTGAGGTCAGCCGATTCACCAGGGCAAATAGATGCAGTGTCTCATAACAATAAGAGACAGGCTCATAGAAAGAAATCTTGTCAACGTGTAGACCATTCTCAGCCTCAGCCTACCTCAACCAAGTCAAAACAGTGTGGGAAGTGTGGCAAAACCCCAAAACATTCATGGACTGAGTGCCCAGCAAAAGATGTTGAGTGCAGAAAATGTCAAAAGAGGGGACACTTTGCGGCTGTGTGCAGATCAGCTCAAAAGTTAGAATCCATTGGAGAGGATGAGGCGGCGGCTTATCTAGGAGCTATTGACCACCCACAGTCGTCAACATGGACTGAAATATTTAACATAAATGGCATAAATGGGTCCGTTGCGCTTTAAAGTGGATACTGGTGCATCTGTGACTGCTATCCCAGAAACAGAATATGTACAGGATAGATATGGCAGCTACACAGCGCCGCACAGACCACTGCTGGGCCCCGCCAACCAACCTCTGGATGTTAAAGGGCAAATGCATGCTGTTATTCAGAGAGGGGACAGAAAGATTGAGGAGGAGGTGTTCATCGTGAAGAACCTGCCACACCCTTATTGGGTCTCCCTGCCATTCGCATACTGCAGATGATCCCTCAGCTCCATAGCATAGACGACACAGAGGCACACTCCCGTCAACTTACCCAGATGTTTTTACAGGGCTAGGTAAACCTAAAGGAAAGTACAAAATCAAGTTGAAAGACAATGCATCACCCTATGTCCTCTCTGTCCCACGGCGTGTAGCCATTCCTCTCTGGACCAAAGTCAAAGAGGAACTGGACCGGATGGAGAAGATGGGGGTCATAGCCCATGTTGAAGAACCAACTGAATGGTGCTCAGGCATGGTCCCTATTGTGAAAACATCAGGGAAAATACGGATTTGCGTGGACTTATCCCATCTGAATGAGAGCGTTATCAGAGAGAGGCACATCTTACCGGCAGTGGATGAGACGCTGGCCAAGCTAGAAGGAGCCAGAGTCTTCACAAAGCTTGACACGACATCAGGCTTCTGGCAGGTACCACTCCATAAAGACTCAATGCTGTTGACCACATTCATCACACCAGAGGGCCGCTACTACTATTGTTTTTTATCCTGCTTAAACCTGGCTTTATTCTATTTATCTATTCACTTTCTATTCATTTATTTATTTTAATAATGTTGTTTTATCTTGTTTTACTTAATTTATGATTCATTTTCTATTTATTTATTATTAGACTTTTAAACCTCTTTTAGTATTTTATTATAATTTTTTATTATTATTATTTTTTATTATTTTTTTATTTTTCATTCTTAGCTAGTTTTAGAGTTTTATTATTTTATCTTTATTTTATTTATTTTACTGCCTCTAGTGTCTCCTCAGTGAAATACATCGATGATAGCGTTTCCTCAGTTCCTCAGTTCTGCAATACCTGTTGTTAATGCCCTGCTTCATTTATCACTATTTAGTTTTTTTTTTATTACTACTCACTTGTGTGTCACGTGTGTGTGTGTGTGTGTGTGTGTGTGTGTGTGTGTGTGTGTGTGTGTGTGTGCGTGCGTGCGTGAATGTCCGTGGTGGGCTGGGATGGAGGGGGGGCTGTTGTTTTAATTGTTGCTGCTGCTGCTTTTAATTTCTGTAAAGCACTTTGAGTTACATTAACATGTATGAAAAGCTCTCTACAAATAAAGTTTGATTGATTGATTGATTGATAAGGAGGTTGCCCTTTGGTATATCATCAGCAGTTGAACACTTCCAAAAGAGGATTTCTTAGCTGATTGACATCGTTGACGAAGTCCTGTGCCATGCTGATGATGTCCTTGTCACAGGAAGGGACCGGACCGAACACGATGACCGGCTGCACAGAGTGCTACAGAAATTCAGAGAAGCTGGGCTCACTCTGAATGAGAAATGCCAGTTTGCTATGGCAGAGATTCGCTTCCTGGGCCATGTTATAAATTCTCAAGGCATCAGAGCAGACCCGGATAAGATAAAAGCGATCCTCGACATGCCTGAGCTGAAGGATGTGGTGGATGTTCGTCGTTTCATGGTCATGGTGAACTTTGTAGGCAAATTTTCGCGACGCCTGCCTGACCTGACAAAGCCCATCCGTGACCTGTTAAAGACAGAGAACAGCTGGACATGGGGAGTACCCCAACAGAAAGCGTTCCTGGGGACAAAGAAAGAACTAGGGTGAGACTTTGTTAGCCCAGTAGAGCCCAAGTCACGAAACCATTGTATCAGCGGATGCCTCTTCGTATGGACTAGGAGGCATCTTGACACAAATACAGTCAGACGGTGAATGGAGACCTGTTGTCTTAATTTCTAGAAGTCTGACCAAAGCCGAATCAAGATATGCCCAAATAGAAAAAGAGGCTTTAGCTGCAACCTGGGCGTGTGAGCGCCTGCGAGGATACTTGAGTGGCCTGGACTTTACCATAAGAACTGATCACAAGCCACTCATAACACTCCTGAAGTCCAGAGCATTGGATGACCTCCCTCCGAGGATTGTCAGATTCAGACTCAGGTTGCTCAGATTCAATTTCAACATTATCCATGTCCCAGGTAAAAACCTGATAACACCTGATGCCCTGTCCAGAGCGCCTCTTCCAGCCGCAGCCACAGAGGCGGAGCAAGACCTGGAAAAGCAATGTAAAGCTTACCTGGACAAACCTCAGATGACACCTGCAAACGTCTCAGTTGTTACATTGCTAACGGCTGGCCTGAACACAGACGAGATGTGCATCACATGCTGCTGCCCTACTGGGCCGAAAGGTCAGTCCTGCATGAGGGAGGAGGACTGCTCATGAAAGGTGAGAGACTCATAATCCCTGAGAGCATGAGACCTGACATCCTACAGAGACTTCACCAGGGATATCAAGGTATCAACAAATGCCTAGCTAGAGCAAGAGAATCAGTCTGGTGGCCAGGCATCACGTCTGCTGTAAAGCAAATGGTGGAGAGATGTGAGATTTGCGCACGTGAAGCTCAAACACCAGTCGAGCCTCTGCTCATGACTGACCTCCCAAGCTGACTATGGCAGAGGGTCGCAGCAGATCTTTTCCAATGGTAGAATGGGAACTATTTAGTCATGATAGACTATTTCTCTCACTATATTGAAGTTTGCAACCTACCTGGAAGCACATCAGCAAAACAGACTATTGCAAGATTTAAAGCTGTGTTTGCTAGGTATGGATGCCCAGAATTGCTTGTCATGGACAATGGTCCTCAATTCTCCTGTCATGAATTCGCTCTGTTTGCGGGAGACTATGACTTCACCCATGTGACGTGTTATACTTACTGTTGAGTGTATTTCATTGTCTAGAGGTTCTGCCAAAACAGTTTGCCTTTCATCTAAAAGGGGGAGATGTAATGGCTGGTTATGGCCAGTGGTGGCGCACTGAATAGATTATAGTTGAATATATGTGGAGAGAAGAAGAGAAAAATTCTGTTGTGGCAATATTTTTCAGCAATAACAGACACAGGTCCTCTGGAATTTTACATGTCAGCTAGTGAGGAGGACTACCTAGACCTAAATGAATCATCTATCTTTTTACACGTGTGAGGATTACGAAATGCAGATGGTACAAATTTAGCTAACCCTGCTGATGTGGGATTTATAAACTATCCAGGATGCACATTATTCTCACAGGTTGATATAATGCTGAGAGACAGACTTATAACACAATCCTCCAGCACATATCCATATTGTGGTATAATTGAATGTTTGATTAACTATGGAAAGGACAATCTGGATATGCAGTTCAGCACTGGTCTGTTTTGTAAGACACCAGTTCTCATATAAATGATGCATCCATAGTTGGAGACAACCAAGGGTTGGTGGTTAGAGGCGCACACACCGGGGACAGCCGAATTGTGGAGTTAATTGCCCCAATACATACTGATTTGTTTTTTCAAGAAAAACTATTGCTAAATGGTGATATTTCTCTGAAATTTGTATGGTCAAAAGACAAATTCTCTCTTATGACTGCAGGAAATGCACAATATCGTATTAAGATTATGTCAGCCAGTGTATTTGTAAAAAAGGTATCTGTTGCTCCTACTGTACGGTTGGCCCATAGCAGAGCTCTACAGCAAACTAATGCTAAATATGCTATAGATAGGATGGCTTTGAAAACTTTTTCCATCCCTGCCGGAACTAGGGTATGCAACCAAGAAAATTTCTATATTGGTCAAATCAAATCAAATCAAATCAAATTTTATTTGTATAGCCCAAATTCACAAATCACAGTTTGCCTCAGAGGGCTTTACAATCTGTACAGAGACGACACCCTCTGTCCTTCGACCCTCGATTCGAGTGAGGAAAAACTTGCCCCAAAAAAAAGCCCTTTTAACAGGGAAAAAAAAAATGCGGAAGAAACCTCAGGAAGAGCCACAGAGGAGGGATCCCTCTCCCAGGACGGACAGACGTGCAATAGATGTCGCATGTACAGAGCAGATCAACGAGATCACAATGTATACAATTATAATGGATGGTTGACAGGAAAGTACATAAAGAGGTATTACAGCAATAATAATGAAATGCACATGGAAATGTGATTACTAGTGATAACAGTAGCGGTAAGGATAGTATGTAGTAATGCATTACAATAATAGTAGTGGAACGTATGTAACAGAGATATGACTAATATTAGCAACAGTAGTGGTGGGTGTCAGGCAGGGCCATGGCAGTAGGCGCATCCACGATCAGGCAGGGCCATAGCAGTAGGCGCATCCACGATCCACGACCCGGGCGCGGCCAGGATCCATGGGAGCCTGTAGGACTAGAAAGCACAAGGACTCCGGGGAAGAAGTGAAGTCAGTGACATGCAGAGATGGGGCATGTATACAGGCATAATGTATACAGATGGAGAGGAGAGGAGGAGAGAGAAGCTCAGTGTGTCATTTGTCCCCCGGACTAGGCCTATAGCAGCATAACTAAGAGCTGGTCCAAGACAGGCCTGGGCCAGCCCTAACTATAAGCTCTATCGAAAAGGAAGGTCTTAAGTCTATTCTTAAAGGTAGAGAGGGTGTCCGCCTCCCGGACCAAAACAGGAAGATGGTTCCACAGAAGAGGAGCTTGATAACTGAAGGCTCTGGCTCCCATTCTGCTTTTGGAGACTTTAGGAACTACAAGTAATCCTGCGTTCTGGGAGCGTAATGCTCTAGTTGGGTGATAGGGTAGTAAGAGCTCCTGGAGATATGATGGTGCCTGACCATTAACAGCTTTGTAAGTGAGGAGAAGGATTTAAATCTCTATTCTTGATTTTAAAGGAAGCCAGTGCAGAGAGGCCAATACAGGAGTAATATGATCTCTTTTCTTAGTTCCTGTCAGTACACGTGCTGCAGCATTTTGGACCAGCTGGAGACTCTTTAGAGACTTGTTAGGGCAGCCTGATAATAGAGAATTACAATAGTCCAGCCTGGAAGTAACAAATGCATGGACTAGCTTTTCTGCGTCTTTTTGAGACAGGATGGGCCTGATTTTTGCAATGTTACGTAGATGAAAAAATGCAGACCTTGAAATTTGTTTTATGTGGGAGTTGAAGGACATATCTTGATCAAAGATAACTCCCAGATTCCTGACGGTGGTGCTGGAGGCCAAGTTAATGCCATCCAAACTAGCTATATCATTAGATAATGCATCTCTAAGGTGTTTAGGACCAAGTACTATAATTTCGGTTTTATCTGAATTTAACAGCAGAAAATTGCAGGTCATCCAGGTCTTAATGTCCTTGAGACATGCATGGAGTTTAGTAAGCTGATTAGTTTCATCTGGCTTTATTGATAGGTATAACTGGGTATCATCTGCGTAACAATGAAAGTTTATGGAGTGTTTCCGAATTATATTTCCTAGAGGGAGCATATATAAGGTGAATAGTATGGGTCCAAGCACGGAGCCTTGAGGAACACCATGACTAGCCTTGGTATACAGGGATGACTCATCATTAACATGAACAAACTGAAATCGATCCGATAAATAGGACTTAAACCAGTGTAATGCGGTTCCTTTAATGCCAATTAAGTGTTCCAGTCTCTGTAGTAGAATGTGATGATCAATGGTATCAAATGCAGCACTAAGATCTAGTAAGACCAGGACAGAGACAAGTCCTTTGTCAGAAGCGATTAGGAGGTCATTTGTAACTTTCACCAGTACCGTCTCTGTGCTATGATGTGCTCTAAAACCTGATTGAAAATCCTCATATAAACTATTGTTATGAAGAAAGTCACATAGCTGGTTGGCGACTGCTTTCTCAAGGATCTTGGAGAGGAAAGGGAGGTTGGATATAGGTCTATAGTTGGCTAAAGCTTCTGGATCAAGATTAGGCTTTTTAAGGAGCGGTCTAATTACAGCTAGTTTAAAGGACTGTGGTACGTATCCTGTTAATAGAGACACGTTGATCATTTCTAGTAGAGATGTGCTAATTAAAGGTAAAGTTTCTTTCAGCAACCTAGTTGGGATGGGGTCTAGGAGACAAGTTGTTGGTCTAGATGAAGAAATCATCGAAGTTAGTTGGTGGAGGTCAATGGGAGAGAAGCAGTCTAAATATAAGTCAGAATTTACAACTGTTTCTGAGGTTCCTGTGTTTAAAGATACAATAGTGCCAGTTGAGGGCAAGCGATGATGGATCTTGTCTCTAATAGTTAAAATTTTATCATTAAAGAAGCTCATGAAGTCATTACTAATGAGCGTTGTAGGAATACATGGTTCAGTAGAGCTGTGACTTTCTGTCAGCCTGGCTACAGTGCTGAAAAGAAACCTGGTGTTGTTTTTATTTTCCTCTATTAATGACGAGTAATTTTTTTTAGAGGGAAAAAGCATAAGGTCAGGACTGCACCCTCCGTGACTGGACCGCCCACTCCTCTTCAGCGGTCATCCGTTGGAGGGCAAACGGCGGAGGCCGGCCCTGGCCGGGCTCCGTAGCCGCGTCCGGAGCGCTCAGGGTGACCGGGCGCTGCAGCAGCTCCCGCAGGAGGGCACAATCGTCCCGCTGGGCCGCCGCGATATCCACAAGGGCCTGGGATTGCTGCTGCTGGAGCGCGGTGGTGCTCTCCTGCATCGTTGCGAGGTGACTGGAGAGCCAGCGTCAGCGGCGTCTGTGCGTCCATGTTCCGTCCCTGTTCAGGCGCCAGATGTGAGCCTCAGTGCTCACTGGGGAGGGCAGGAAGGAGGAGACAGTGTCCGATGGTGAAGGTGAGCGTGTTTTTATTTACAGGCCGGCAGGCAGAAACAATATAGCGACATAAAGAAAGAAATAATCAAACAAAAGGAACAGCCGTCTCTCTCTCGGCTGAGGGCTTCGCGCGTCTGCCGTCTCTGTCCTCGCTGCTCAGGTCCCCTCCCAGGACCCAGCCTACTGCAAGAGAGCAGAACCAGGTTACAAGCGTGCTTATATAGCTGACTGATTACCTGATTCTGTCCAGCTGTCTGAGCACCGGCTGAGCCACTCCTCCCTCTCCTCCAGCAGCCGGCGCCTCAACCACACCCCACTGCCACAGTCAGATACCTAAATTTGTTATTGTCGGTTTCGTTGATAATGAGAGATAAACAGGGATCTGTGCACACAATCCGTATAATTTTGAGAACTACGATACAGAGTTTATAAGTCTATACGTCGGCCAGTCTTTTCCCACAACACCCTTTCAACCACTTTCTCAGAGAGGACAGTACACAAGAGAGTATTATCAGCTGATACAGACCACCGGAAATCATCTAGAAGAAAGATCATTGGCCATATCACGTCAAGATTTCGGTGCTGGTTATACATTATTCTGTTTCAACCTGGAAACCGATGAAGGATGTACAGGGAATGTGTCGCTAATTAAAACAGGCAATGTGAGGCTGGAAGCCCGACAAATTTGATTTGTTATTCTGTTTTCGATTCAGTTATTGAGATATCAAACAGGAGACAAGTACTTATGGATTACTACTAAAACATAATGAATACGGGAGAATTAACTAGTATTGTTAGGAAAAGAATTATTAATAGTAAAGATTTCCTGGGGGTTCTAGCATGCGATCAGCTCCCAAAACGCAGTGTTTATAAATATCCTGCTGTGTCGATTGTAAACACACAGCCCTCTAACAACACTGGCTGGCTATTTATATCACGAAACATAAACAAGGATATTTCTTTGACAGTTTTGGTAACCCACTTGACAAATTTCCTACGGTGATAAATCATTTTCTGGTGAAAAACTGTACAGATGTATTTTATTCTAGGAAACAGGTTCATAATAATCTTGCAACAACATGTGGTCCACATTGTGTCTTTTTTCTATGCCATGTACAAAAAGGGATACTGTAAAGATGCAATGGTCTGTCGATTTGTTAACAAAATATGGCCTGATGTATGTCAAGGATATAATTTTACGTGTGTACAATATGGAAAACAAATGTGTGATCTAGTCATAAATGTTGCGTAACACATGTTAAGTTCAAATAAATATAATGGAGAACACAGTTTCATTTTAAATTGTTGTTTCTTTTTTATTAATGTTTTAAAATATATTTATTATATAAAAAAAGAGAAGCATCTGTATATTAACATGAAACAACAATAGTAAGTAATAGTAATTATACACATACATACAATAATAATAATAATAATAATAATAATAATAATAAAAATAATAATACATTTATTTTATAAAGCGCTTTTCATTGTACACAAAGACACTTTACAGGTTAAAAAGCAAAATAATAAAAACAACACAATAAAAATACAAAAAGAGACATTACATTAAAAACAGTTTTAAAAAGGTGAGTTTTGGTGAGTGTTTTAAAGGTAGTGAGGTCTGTACAGTCTCTGATGTGTGTGGGGAGGGAGTTCCAGAGGGAGAGGGCAGCTACTGAGAAGGCTCTGTTGCCCCAGGTTCGGTGCTTGGTCCTGTGTGGTGGAGTGAGGAAATTTGCGTTGGAGGAGCAGAGCATATACATGAAAACACATAAAACACAACATTGTACCGGGAACAGTAATTTGTATTTCAGTCTCTGTCTTGCACATTTTAAATACAAAGCCACTATGGCCATGTATGAAGAATTGGTGTATGCAAAAAACATGCATGGGAAAGTGGTACACCATCTCACGCACAGTGTATCATTTGATGATGTCACAAAATTTGAGGAAGAGGACAGAAGCAAAAATTATAATCTTCCACCACGCAGCTGACCGCAAACAACTGCTGTGTTACAAAACACATGACGCCCCCAACAAAGGGTTAGGGTTGTATAGAAATCGACCTTTCTCTGACAAAATCTTATCATAAGATATTTGACCCAATCTGAGACGAAATCCACTGCTTCTATTCTGTACTACCGTAACAATAAATTCCAATTTGTCATCAGACATCAGAGATGTGTAATTACTCTGAAAATCTTGTGAAATTTCTTCCATAAACAAATCTGCATTGTATTGGTTGTCGGCGTTTAATATAGCCTGCACATCATTGGCCAGGGATGGAGCACATTTAAAATACTATCGGGATGCGCCCCCTCTAATGCACGAACAGTTACACCAGACAGCCTGTCTCTGGCTCTCATGGGCACCAACTCAGGATTATCGAGACGAATGTCTCTTATATCAAGAGGCTGAGGCAGTTCAGAGGTGTTAAAAGTAGGTATATCCCTGACTTGTATCTGACCCCTCATCTCTTCAGCACTAGAGGATGAATTGGACCCACCCTCAGGCTCAACCTCCAACCTCCCCATTCTGTTGTAATCCCCTATCTTCACCACTACCCCCTATCGGAAGTCTCTTCATCGCTGCGGTGTTCTACCACCCTTGGTACCGATGCAGAGTCAGCCTGAATGGCATAGCCTACATCTCCATTGTCAGTGGCAACAGTCCTCATACTGACATTACCAACACTAACATCAACAGCATTATCGACTGCGGCAACAACACTGTCAATATTAACATCATCATCAGCAGCAGCAGCAGCAGTAACATTAGCAACAACAGGAGCAGAACAGGTAAAAGTCATACTTGACATCAGTTTTTCAAGGCAATGAGTCGTTTAGTCTGCACTTTGAGCCATCTATCCACCATATCGTCATCATCATCATCATCATAAGGCAAATAATTATTTTATGCAAATCGAACATATCTAGCATGAACTCCTTAACTAGTGGCAGGAACGGCTCTCTCATCACCAGTATTCCAATCGTCATCATTGTTCACGAGAGATATGAATATTTAATTTTGATAATTTTGTCAAGTACAGAGTAAAGTGAAGCTTGATTCTTTGCCAGATACCTTAATTTCTTGAAGAATTTCTGACTGTCACTTGCATGAACACGTCAATGCAGAGCAGCAGATCTACTTCTTCGGACTATTTTTAACAAGTTTTTGTTTTGCTTTTTTAAAATAGCTATTTTTTTACCCATAGAGTTTTCCAATTCCTCAAATTTGCTATTTACTTAGTCAGTCAATTGTTCAAATCTATCGTTCCCAGGGTTACAGACACCGTCTAGTCTGCATGACTCAATGTTTGGTTGCTCTACTTGGGGAGATGATCCAGGCTAACAAAGAGGCGTAAAACACTAGCCCTTTTCACACAGAGTCACTGCATTATCGCCGCAGCGGTGGAGCGCCAATTCTCCGCTGTTGTTTGTTCTCACAGAGCCAAGCAGCTCTGGCGTAAAAAACGAACCAGAGTATAATTCACACAGTAAGCCGGCGCCGCGGTTTCAAAAGAAGCATGACGGTACGCGTCATGGTGATGACGTGTTTTTTTCAAAGTATTTCCCCGGTGTCGTCCTCCATCCATCCATCCATCCATCCATTTTCTTCCGCTTATCCGGGGCCGGGTCGCGGGGGCAGCTGTCTGAGCAGGGACACCCAGACTTCCCTCTCCCCGGACACTTCCTCCAGCTCCTCCGGGAGGATCCCAAGGTGTTCCCAGGCCAGCCGGGTGACATAGTCACTCCAGCGTGTCCTGGGTCTTCCTCGGGGTCTCCTCCCCCCGGTGGGGCATGCCTAGAACACCTCCCAAGGGAGACCCGGGGGCATCCGATACAGATGCCCGAGCCACCTCAGCTGGCTCCTCTCGATGTGGAGGAGCAGCGGCTCTACTCCGAGCTCCTCCCGCGTGGCGGAGCTCCTCACCCTATCTCTAAGGGAGCGCCCCGCCACCCTGCGAAGGAAACTCATTTCGGCCGCTTGTATCCGGGATCTTATTCTTTCGGTCACGACCCAAAGTTCGTGGCCATAGGTGAGGGTAGGAACGTAGATTGACCGGTAAATCGAGAGCCTCGCCTTACGGCTCAGCTCTCTCTTCACCACGACAGACCGATTCAACGACCGCATTACTGCGGCCGCCGCACCGATCCACCTGTCAATCTCACGCTCCATCCTTCCCTCACTCGTGAACAAGACCCCAAGATACTTGAACTCCTCCACTTGAGGCAGGAACTCTCCCCCAACCCGGAGGGAGCAAGCCACCTTTTTCCAGTCGAGAACCATGGCCTTGGACTTGGAGGTGCTGATTCTCATCCGAGCTGCTTCACACTCGGCTGCAAACCGCCCCAGGACATGCTGGAGGTCCCGGCTCGAAGGAGCCAACAAGACAACATCGTCCGCAAAAAGCAGGGATGAAATCCTGTGGCTCCCGAACCAGATCCCCTCCGGCCCATGACTGCGCCTAGAAATTCTGTCCATAAAAATAATGAACAGAGCCGGTGACAAAGGGCAGCCCTGCTGGAGTCCAACATGCACTGGAAACAGGTCTGACTTACTGCCGGCAATGCGAACCAGACTCCTGCTCCGGTCGTACAGGGACCGTACAGCCCTAAGCAGTGGGCCCCCGACCCCATACTCCCGAAGCACCTCCCACAGAATGCCACGAGGGACACGGTCGAATGCCTTCTCCAAGTCCACAAAACACATGTGGACTGGTTGGGCAAACTCCCATGAGCCCTCGAGCACCCTGCGGAGGGTATAGAGCTGGTCCAATGTTCCACGGCCATGACGAAAACCGCATTGTTCCTCCTGAATCCGAGGTTCGACTATCGGCCTAATTCTCCTCTCCAGTACCCTGGAATAGACTTTACTAGGGAGGCTGAGGAGTGTCATCCCCCGATAGTTGGAACACACCCTCCGGTCCCCCTTTTTGAATAGGGGGACCACCACCCCGGTCTGCCAGTCCAGAGGCACTGTCCCTGACTGACACGCGATGTTGCAGAGACGTGTCAGCCAAGACAGCCCCACAACATCCAGAGACTTGAGGTACTCAGGCTGCATCTACTCTGCTTTGCCAATGGGCAGCTTCCGAACTACCTCAGTGACTTCAGCTTGGGTGATGCATGGATCAACCTCCGAGTCCCCAGCCTCTGCTTCCTCTATGGAAGGCATGTCAGTGGGATTGAGGAGATCCTCGAAGTATTCCTTCCACCGCCCGCCAACCAGGCTCGATAGGACTCCTTCTTCAGCTTGACAGCATCCCTTACTTTCGGTGTCCACCACCGAGTTCGGGGATTGCCGCCACGACAGGCACCAGAGACCTTACGGCCACAGCTTCGAACGGCTGTGTCAACAATGGAAGCGGAGAACAAAGTCCATTCGGACTCAATGTCCCCAGCCTCCCTCGGGATCTGGTCAAAGCTCTCCCGGAGGTGGGAGTTGAAGACCTCCCCGACAGAGGGTTCCACCAGACGTTCCCAGCAGACCCTCACAATACGTTTAGGTCAGCAAAGTCTGTCCGGTGTCGTCCTGTTAATCTTAATGTACCTGCTGACTGTTTATAATCATATGGATGCTGTTACTGTATAATGTGCTGGATTGACATCCTGACCCACCAAACATCCTGGAAAGTGACAAAGTTACATTTTTCTCTAAATTACATAATTAGCTACATAATCACCATCAGTAAACTTGACGCTGTCTGACTCTTTCACTCGCGGGGAGGGAGGGCTGTTTTCTGGGGGAAAGTTCACTGAAGTCTCGGTGGAGGGCGACAAACAGTTGGTGAGTTAAAGGTTTGTGCAGGGGACAGACGCTGTTTTTCGGGCAGAAATGAGTCGGTCGGACCGACAGGCTGACAGACACTTCTCCACATATAACTGCGGTATGTTTTTCCTCATATAAGTTGCCAAAGACAAAGGCGCATCAGAGGAGGAGGGAAATTTCACCCCTCGCCGCATCTGAAACATTCACACAGAGGGGGATGCAGAGAATTGGCGCAGGATCATCACATGCAAACGGCAGTGTGAATGGGGCTACTGAGGCTTGCTGGCTCACGACACCAGCCATAGGTTAGCATAATATGACAATGCTGGAGACACATGGAGGTGTGAGTGATCTACCATTTGGCGGTCTTTGATTTCTACCAGATGGCAGTTGAAGTGTTTAGCATATAGACTGAAGGTGACACATTATTAAGAAACAAGTGAAAAAAAAACAAAAAACAAAAAACTGAAACTAACCAACACTCTTTAACTCAACGGTTAATGTGTCCTATGCAGGATAAAACAAAAAACAAAAAAAGAATCAGAAAATTAGAAAGAGTAAATATATATGTATAAAAATACCTTTACACAGAAACCAAACACACACACACACACACACACACACACATACACGTCACACACACACATACACCTGAGTAAGATATTTACACAGAGGCATGGGAGGGGCTTGAGAACACACATTCAGGCAGAAAACATGTCCACGCACACACAGAGACGCACATGCACGCTCATTTTTTACACGCAAGCACGTGCAAACATATACCATCTATACTATTACCAGCTCCTTAGTCTTAGTTTCATTAATAAAAAGGGCACTGTCTTTACACCAATTAGTTAGCACACCAACATGGTGGAAATATACAAACACCCTTGGGGTGCTCCTGTATTCAGGACAACTGCGTCAGAGGTAACAGCACCGCACCTCACAATCTGTGTACTATCTGGAACGCTTTCAACCACTGTATAAAATGGCTGTTGGTGATGAAAAGACTTATAATCACACAATTTCTGCATGCTATTAAAAGCTGAACTAAAATCTATAAATAAAAGTCTGGCATAAATCTTAGACTGCCTTAGATGTTTACTGACAGTTTTCATTACTGTCAGTGTTACGTGTCTAGTACCTCTGCCCTTTTTATATGCAAAAACTGAAGTGGTTCAAACCATTCACTGAGAAATGTTGGAAGGTGGTTGACCCTCTCCATACATCTACATAGTCCAGGTGCTTTACTCGGTTCGAATTATGGATTATGGAGTGATCAGTGGTGTTGGTGAAAATAGTTTTCTTTATCATTAAAATTAGAGCAGGGGGGTAATTAAGTCTAGAATAAGTCATTAGTAAAGGATGCACCTTTACTCAAAGGGACATCTTGTTGTTTCCCTCCATCATAATATTAAGTCCATTCTAGACTTCCTAGCATTACAGAAACATAGCTGACTCTCTACCTATCTTTATATTTCATCAGACTCTCCTTTAAAATTGATCTTAGATCCATTCTTTTTAGCTTAATTGGGTTAAAATGCCCATTAATAAAAGCAGCTCCTTTCCTCAATACACAGTCACATTTTTGCAGAAGTAACTATTTTGTTATTACCAATGAATGGTCTTCTTAGTAGTGACATTAGCCAAAATTTCATGTATTCAGTTATAGTCTCTGTTAGTTCATCAGGATCATCAAAGCCATTGCAAAACATTTGCCAGTCTGTGTAATCAAAGCAATCCTGCAGCATCTCTTCACTCCTTGCATCCCACAGCTTACTGTCCTTAATTATAGGTTTCTCTCGCTTTACTTTAGCTCTGTATTTCAGGAGTAGGTGGATAACATTGTGATTGGACCTCCCCAATGGCACGACATAGTGCCCTGTAAGTGTCTGGTGTGTTGCCAAAACACCGATCTAAAATTCTGTGTGTCTTGTCAGACAGTCAGTGCACTGATGGAGCGTGGTGGTTGGCTAGATCACAGTTATTATAGTCCTTGACAATGATCACTGGCTGATCTGGTGAGCTTTGTTTTTGTTCTCGGTGTTCTCTGCGTTTTTCTCTGCCTTCTGTGTCTCATGATCTCTGTACAGTCCATGGGAATTTGGTGTTTGAAACTCCTGACATGAGCTTGAAGCATCACCAGCTGATCTCTCGTGTAAGTAAGAAGGACGTCATGGCCTTGTGTTGAGACACAAACATTGTTAAGTTCAATGCTCAGAAACTGATTTCTCAGTAAATCTCAAGAGATTAGACACATCGATAAAACACGATTAAAAGTAACATTTGAATAAATGGTGGCCGTGAAGCACTGGGTCAGCGCTCACACCGCGAACCCGGAAGCTGAATCTAGCAATCCATAGTTTCCAGAAATGAACAATATAATAATAATAATAGTGCATGAAAATACATTCATTCAAGTGTATTTTCCTTACTTTCCAATCAGGGGGTGTTTTATTTCATCTACCTCTACTTATCTGGTAGAGGTTTGAAGCTCAATGCTTAATTTAACAATTTATTTTAATCTCTCAGACTTCACAGATTTTTTCAATGTCCTGTTAAGATCTATGTTCACCTTGGGCCCAGTGTGCTGCACCTCAGGGTTTGCACCTTGGGCAGGGGGGCAACAGTTATGCAAGTTTAATTGAGGTAATATAGTATTGATTCCTGTTCCCTTTTTTTTCACAGCTGCTTGGCTTTAGGTGTTCAAGTGCCTGGCCAGCTAGTAACACTCACAGGCTTTAATGCACCAAGAACTGTGTATCATTGCTAATGACTTAGCTAATTATCTGCAAAATAAACACTTTCTGGTCATTTTGCACCTTTTGCAAACCTAATGGTCATTGACAACTATTGATATCTGAAGTTGTTAAGGGGGCAGTGTGAGACAACATGCTCATACACTGAAGAGCTCTAAAATTATTTTCTCTTAACGCATTTATTGCATATACCATCATCTTGACTTGGACCAATGTGGACCAAGTTTTAACATCAAGGATGAGGATGGTTGCTCTCCCTCTTTTGTGTGAGTGTGTGAAACAAAATGATCAAGGCTTTAATTTATGCCTATAATATCATAGAAAATAATTGACCTTCAGTGTAAAATGAGAAGTGCTGGGAGCAGCCATTCATCAAATCCAAGTGAAGGACATTTTCCTCCAAGTCTCTTTAGTCTGGGGGGTCTGGGGCTTAATTGACTTCTTCCTGTGATGTTTGATGGAGTAAAAATAGTCTCTGTGAGAGTTATGGCTCAACGTTATTAGTTTAAAAGTCAATAAGAGACCATAGTAACTTATATTTATTAGGTGTTTTTCAAATTTATACATATTTAAAAAACAAAAACAAAAAAAACACTGAAAAAACAAGAACTGCACAGACAGTATGGACAGTGTACAAACAGATTTCATGCTTTCTAAAAGGTGCATTTCATAATCTTTAAGAACATGGGTGAGAGTTCAAGGAGGAAGTTTTGTTGGAATCTTAAATCTTCAAGTCCATGTGAGGATGGATGCAGATGGATGTAGTGTTGATAACACTCTGATCTAGCATTCAGTGACCTCCATTGTATTTTTAAAATATTTTGATGGTAAAATAATGCCAAGGGGTCATACAACGCAGAGTTTAACTGAGAATATTTAATACTGCTTTATTCACATTTTCATTTTCATCACGTCTGTGTTTGCCTATTGTGTGTCTGCTGGATTTGATTCTCCCACAGCAACTTGTCAATAGAATGCTGTTCACCAGCCAACTCTCATGATTCTCACATTTCAGAGCCTCATACCAGCACACGAATGCAGCATAGGTCAGAAGTGCACTTTCAAATGAGTCTGCACTTGTGTATCCACCACAGTAAGTTCATTTTGATGAATATATAACTGAATTTATTGGAATGGATTATCAAGGTCAAGTAAGGTTTAATTCTCTGAAATGTGGTTAACATACAACAGTGAAATAAATGGAAACCAAAAGAAAATATTCAACAATCTACTAGACAATAGAAGAAACAATCATATCCTTGCAAAAAGATACCTTTTCAAGTCCCTTCCCTGTGGTATTGCTGTTGTCTTCTGCAGCATGGCCACTGCTAGCAGTCTGACTACTGTCCAAAGGGAAAAACAGTGAGTAAAAGTAGGAAGGTTTTGTTACTTACTGACAGTGTTGGGCAAGTTACTTTCAAAATGCACATAATTTCATGTTACATGACATGACTGTGGTAATATATTTGCGGTGGAGACCCTAGGTGTATGCAGCTGGTTCAGGGGGTATCACTGAGTTCACTTCGGTGTGTCGGCCAGGACACCACTTTCAGCCGAATCTTCAGAGACTGAATAAAGAGGAGGCCACTGAATGTGTCTGATCCTGTTTATTTTCTTCTTACAGGCGATTGTGCTGTGCTTCTAAACGTAAAAATGACAAATACATAAATGAGTAAATAATCATCAATAAATCAAATCACTTAGCTCAGATTCAGTAAGCTAACATAAAGAATATGAGTGCTGACATAATTAGAGCTCTGTAATTAGCTTAGCTAACTAGCACTATCAGAGAAACATATTATGAACACAGTCATTAATCCCTCTTATAACTAACACAACACACTACGCAACAGCACGCTGATTAACCAGATGATAACGATCAATATAAACACGGGCATATCACGTGACACTTAATACACTCGCTCATAAAATAAGCTACCGGACGTAACGATCATAAACAGCTACAGCGAGGCGAGTGCTAAAGTCACACATCATACGGCCCAAACGTTCACCAATGCACCAGCATACATACAACACTCTCACAACCCCGACAGACGTACTAACATGCTTCATTCACGCACAGACAGTCGCCATAGCACGAACAGATGACCCGACAGTTACTCCTCACTCCTCACACCCGTCACTCACTGTGGCCACCGCTGTGCGACCGTGTGCGGTCAATTACGCTATAAGCCCAGCAGGGGGCCCTGCTCACACATCAATCATCTAGTGATAACTAACGCATCTAACAGCACCAAACACACAGTAACTTTGGGGCCTTTTCTACAATATTACTGAAATATTATTAGATACACAATATATTACTCCGTTACTGCTAAAAAATATATATTACTTAAATGCGTTACTTTTGTAATGCGTTACCCCCAACGTTGCTTACTGATTTATCTGTAGCTGTTACACACTTCATACGACAGGCGTAGACTCAATGTGCTTAAATTCTAGAAGCACTTTTTGTTTTATTTGTAGAAAATCTCCTAACATCCTGAAAGCAATCAATAATCAAATACTCAGATAAGTAATAGGAAGGCCTGTCACAGGCCTCTAATAAACCCATCCAGTCATTAACTGTACAGCCTACCTGTTTGTCTACGTATGTACCTGCCTGCATGCACTCTGCTGTGCACTCATTGCGCATGACCGGAGTCTTCCACAAGACTAAGTGGACAGATCGCTCAAGCTATTAGCGAGCTAGTCACAAATAATGGCCAAGAAAGTGCTGCCACATTTTCCCAATATCATTTTCCCTAAAAAAAGCTTAGAAAGCTTGTTAAATGCAGTGAACTAGCCGCTAACACATCTCCCAGCTGGCCAGCTAGACCTATGGGCTGTCGGTGTTGGTTCGTCCATGTGTTTTGGAGGAGTAGCTCTGCAGGGAGGCCTTTAGTTTGCTCTTGCTGATTTTTTAAACTTACCCACCCCAGCTTTTTAAGTATAGAATCTGAAAAAAAAAAAACCATAGTGAGAATTCTACTTCAATATCACAAGCTGTGAGTGGTGATGTTGCCTATAAATGTGGTTAAAAGCTTATATGGTCTTAATTAGGTATACAGATGATTAATTGTAATCTACATGCACAACAAATAACGATGATTTCCACATCTCTATGTTATGATTTAATAACAAACACTATCTGTTTTGCAGATAATATCCTTTTCCTGAAAACATTCAAATGTAGCATTTAGGTTTAGTCACAATAAAGTGTACAGCATTAAAAGCTGCTGTTTGAATTAAAAAGTTTTTTTGAATTACAGAAAATAGTCATCCTTTTTCTGGAATAATGTAAAAAAAATTGCAGTCACATAGTAATTATCTTTAAATCAGTAAGGTTTGTCAGAGCTTTGGATAGCTCCCCCGATTCTCTGCCTGCATGCCATGGGCCGGCCTTTCAGCAGCTACAATTACAAGCAGATTGAGACTTCTATTCCTACATCCAACGGGGATAGGCTGGCTCCGAGAAGCACTGAAAACCAGAGAGCCTTGTTGGCCACTGCAGTATGTCTACATCTGAAGCTATTCCGCTGGGAACCGTAATCATAGCTGCAAACTCAAAAATCAGGGTCAGGAAATGTAAAAAATTCAGAGGGGGGCTTGGTTTGAAGGCACTGAAGTATAAATTCTAGAGATCTCTCAATCCAAAGCGCCTCTTAGAGGCCTTTCTCTGAGGGACATCACAGAGCTGGTTAACACAGAAGCTACCACTAAGTAAAAAAAGATAAAGCACAACTTATTTGCATAAAAGTTGTTAATGTCCTAAGTTTAGAAGCTAATTGCCTATAAAAATAATCTTGCTTTACTTACATAATAAAATATATCTTATATTTAACTCTTTGATTTACCCTGCTTACGTTGGCCATTAATACTTATTTTAGTAGATACATGTAACTACTGATGTGGAATATCTAATTTAATGGAGACCCTGACATCTCTTTGAACAACAACTCTTAGAATCATTTGATGGTGGTGAACAGAGAACATTTTGCAAACTGCAATAGACAGTATAGTGGACATCCAACTCCAGCAGGAGACCACCTCTTAGGGATCAATTCACTTGTTTTACCCTGCTCCAGCCAGCTACTTTACATGAAATCCTAAAATGAATTTCTCCAATTCTGATCAGTAGTGTGAGAGGTTTCACCAGACTGTGAATCCCCACATTTCTTTGAATCTTTTAGAAACACAGAAAGGCAATTCAGCCCCCTTTACTTTAATGTACTAAAATGTAATGAATCAAATGAAGGGTTCATTTGCTGTTGATTTTGTTCACCCTAGGAATATTAATCTAATTGGGTTGTTTCAAAAAAATATTAAAAAACATTTTTTTTTCATTTTCCTAAATCATGTTTTTTTTTTTTTATGTGCATACAAAAGGAATATCAATCAAACTGGTGTTGTTGCTTTTCTAAATTAAGAATGTCTTATCTGTATTTGCAAATTAACTCTTTATGAAGAAAACTGCTACTAACTGCTGGGGTCGACTTTGACTTAGGAGGTAGAGCAGGTTGTCCAGTAATAGGTAGGTCGGTGGTTAACTCTCCAGGCTCCCCTCGCTGCATTTAGCAGATGAGTCTTGAAGCCACACAGAAGCAAATTGAGTTAATAATGTGAATTCAGCAGTTATATGTTAAATGTCCAGTAAGCTAAGCACATTAAATACTGTACATGCCTACAAATAGAAGCACACGTGTCATTTTATGTTAAGTATGTGAAGTACAAAACATTGTTTGTAAATACACTTTTATCGCAGTCGCAAGCCTAACCACCATTCACACTAACAATAATAATGGGAATTAGCACTTGTTATTAAGGAAGCATTGTGCATTCACTTGAAATTTTTTTTTTGTTTGTTTGTTTTTCGGAGTAATTTCTTTTTTGGTCTGTTTTTCTGAGTCATTTATTTTTTGGTTTGTTTTTCGGAGTAATTTTTTTCTACAGTTTTTCAGAGTAATTTATTTTTATGGTTGGTTTTTCGGATTAATTTTTTTCTGATTTTCTGAACAATTTTTTTTCTGAGTTTAGAGAGCATTTGAAACAATAGACGCATTAATTCCTTTATTGAGAGCTCAATTATTTATTTTCAGGTTACGGTGAAAAGAAGGAAATGTCTGAATAAAGTGGTTGTCTCTGATAGCCCTTGCATGTGGGGATAATTGTTTACTTTAGCGTAATATGTTGTTTTATTATTCTTAGCATTCACACCTCTTTCCTGTGATATATTTGTTGCTGTTGTCATTAGATTATGCTGTATAAGTATCACGTCAGTATGACAAATATCGTAGCTTTATTAGTGCCAGACATGTAGGCTATGTCATGCTGAGCGGTTAGCAAGAAATAACTGTTGTCGGTCTCTATCGCTCTTCTAAACAATGCAAAAGTAATGTTTGTTTGTTCATGCGTTCAATTTGCTCACGAGAGAAAGGTAAAGTACATTCTTACCTGTAATTCGGCCATGGCAAGTGTATGACAGAAAAGTACCAACGTGAATATTCCTAGCGCTACAGTCGTGCGCGTCCACGATAACGATGTGGGGCTACGGAGTCGAAACAGGAAGGGGAGGGGGGAGCGCAGTTGTTTCCATCCCAGTCTCATGCGTTTTTCACATATTTTACAAACTCCAGCTTTAATTGACCCGGTACGGTAAATAGTTGAAGATGGGGCATGTATGTGCGGGCAGGAGTCACTATAGGTCCAAGGGAGTCACTTGCAGGTTGGAGGTTCTCACGGGAGTTCGAAGTATCTCGATAATTCAGAAAAAAAATTACTCAGAAAAACAGGATAAAGAATTAGTCATAAAAACAGAAAAAAATTATTTTAAAAAACCCACAGAAAGAGAGCAAAAATATTCCGAAAGTTAAAACTAAACTGAACATGCCAGTGTATTTGATGCCACACAGCACTTAGTTACACCTCTACTTGTATGTAGACAGGACAAAAAAGGAGCTGGTGTGGAGGAAAATGAAGGAAGTTGAACTACCTGGTAAATCTTGAAATAAGCATTTTAAAAGTTGTTGTTTGTTGTCTAGCCGAAAGGCCAGACAAGGCATAAATTCAGGCTTTTTACAAGGAAGCATTATGATGTTGTTTTGGCATTGTTGGGGTACAAAGGTAGGGCAGGTTTGGTTAGAAGAAATTGATAATTACAAATAGTAATTATTAAAATCACTAATAAATTCATATAAATTAATAATATAGAGCACCACCCTGGAATGAGGGACCAATAACCAGACCGGAAAATAGCCTCAAAGAAGAGTTCACTTTAAATGTAAATAATTATAAAATATTTAAAATTAAAGGAACAGTGAAGGAAATTAATCTGAGCACTGACCATCACAACCAGCTCTTACCATAAAGCATATGCATGAATAATCACAGAAAACTGCTCTGCACAATATAATAGATTTTATAAATGTTAGCAGATTGATGAATAATCAATAAAACTAAAATATGTCATCCAACTACAGCAGCTAAACCATGAAACTTAAACACTAAGACAACTCAAGCAACAACAAACAAACAAATAAACAAGCATGTGGTGTGCGTGTGTGTGTATGTGTGTGTATGTGTGTGTCACAGGGAGAGAGAGAGAGACAAGATGGTGGAATTGGAGCGAGAGAGAGCCAAGATAGTGGACGTGGGCAGGTCACGCCACAGGCTGGTCAGGAGCCTGTGGTGTAAGGCCTGAACACAACAATGGTAAAACACACACACAACACAGTGTGGTTTGGACAGAGCTGAACCCTGGGGTTCTGAATTTGGTGTACATGCTACCACGACACGTGTCTGATATAGCGAGGTTGTTAACGATTAGTTTCCAACAAGCTGCTCATGAGATTATATGTGTGCGTTTACCCAAACAAGTGTGTGTGTGTGTGTGTGTGTGTGTGTGTGTGTCCACCAGCCAATGAGTGCCTTGTTATCACTCAGTGGCTGGTGGACCAACTCAGGCTCGAATCACCTTCCGCTGATCCTGGTTCTTTGATAGAAATGCGGCCTATTGTGCGCTTGCACAGTAGTGAAGCTAACACTTAGCTCCACAAAGTGGAGAGGCCCAAATCAGCTTGTGATGACCACAAAGAAAAGCCAACAGCAAGCACAGTGTAAAACAGTGTAAAACAGTAGCAAATCAGACTCGGCAGTCCATAAACTCACAAACCATGTAGCTTAAAAGCATCTAAATACACGCTAATCTTTAGTATCTGCCCAGACACTTAATAAACCTCACTTGTGACTGCACTCCCAGAGTTGACGTGGGCGAAGAAAACGGCAGGCCGCTTGCTGAGGGGAAAACCTCCTTCTGCAGGGATGAGAGGCTGGGCACACTTTTCCCTTTATTTACAGGCTTTGTTAGTGCATGGAGGCCGCATGTTAGGCTTTGGTTTACATGCAGGCCCCTCTATTGTTAGGACCATGTGGTGAGGTCCTAACAGTGTCCTTTTGATCAATTCATTCCAGATCACAGGGAAAATCTCTCTTTCATTTTCTCTCATTCTCTCATTTTCTGCTGACAAATTTCCAAACTAGTTAAATTTCATCAAAACTGGGGTGTTTTGAGTCAAAGTGCTTCTGGAGGTTGTAATCCTTTGTAATGGAGGTGCACTCATTGCAGAGCAAACACATTGGCTTGCCCTCAGGAGTTTGAGTTTACACATATTTCTCAGTCCAGTCGCTGTTGAATTTCGGATTTTCGGCATTAACTTTTCTTTTCTTCAGCACTGACAGTGATATACAAGTTTTCCGGATACTCTTGCTAGCTAGCTACAAGTCTGTCACAATAGTGCCGTGTGGAAAGGCGGTCTTAATTCATCAACAATGCACATTTTTGATAGGCTGTTGCTTAAAGCACAGGGCCATAGATCTTCTATATGACAAGAGTGATTTTGTTACAGTGGGGTTTCTCTCAAGACCCAAATGCAGAGATCGGAGACAGGCATGTAGGCAGGCAGGCAGGGTTAACTGGAGCGGGCGAGCAGGATGCAGAGCGGAAAGGCGCTGGAGGTTTCTGCAGATGAGTCAACAAAGACACGAGCATAAGCACAGGAGCAATCACAGAAACACGAAATACTGAGAGCGATCTAGACTACAATAACGAGCGGCACTGAGTAGTCATACGGGACAGAATAATCTGGTGCCAGAGTAGTGGAGAGACCAGGTTAATATAGCCAGAGGATGATGAGCTGAAGAGAGACAGGTGCGCCTCTCTGCTGCTGCCACTACCACACCCACAGACACACACACACACACAGGAAAAGGAGAAGGTGAGGGAGAAGCGAGCGGGAAAAGGCAGATTGGGGAAACAGCACAGAACAACAGAAAAACAACCTGACTGCCACAGTAGCACCGTGACAGATTTGCTGGTTTGAAGGATTTATAGTGGCAAAAATGTCAAAAATTCAAAATATATATTTTTGTTAAGTTTTAAATTTGATTAAATTGTAAACAGAACTGATCGGTGGGCAAGTCTGATTCGTGGGAGTTGAACAGGCCTGCTATACAGCATGTTGGTAAGGAATTTGGTAAAGTACCAAGTTTGGTACCCAACCCTACTACAGAGACAACTATGGCTTTGTTCAAGCCCATAATCAGCATAAATGTCCCTTCTCTATCTCACTTTCCATTTCTTTGCTCTCACTTCTAGTCCTATTGGGATGTCGAGTTTTTCCTCACATCAATCAATGTGCAGACTACAATAACTACCATTACATGCCTTGCAACCTGTTCTAGAGTGCTTCCCTTCCAATCCGTCATGATGAAATGCAAAAAGAACCACTTTAAAACCTTAGAAATGGGCTACAATATGCTGCGTTTCCTGTTGGAATGAGTTTCTCACCTCACAAGCAATAAATCAAATGTGAAATTATGCTGAAGCTAGCACTATCAAATGGGAAAGGATGACAAGGATCACCAAATAAGCTTCTCTCACATAGCAGTTTCACATGATACAGCCAGGGTAAATATGTAAGAATGAATGAGTTTCATGGGCACATTTGTGAGCAACAGAGCAAAGTGTTCAGTGCATAATAGAGTAGACTGTCAAATGTTGAGGTAAGGTAGTAAAGCTATTGTTATCTCAGGGCGGTCTTTTGATAATGACCCCCACACATTATAATTCACACAACAATCCCAATAAAAAAGTTACAGATACGAGGTTGGCACCAGTCATCTAAATGCCCATCCACTTATCCAGTTATCTAAGGGCGTGTGCAGACATCCCTCTCCCCAGCAACCTTATCCAGCTCAGATCCAAGGCTAATACCTCTTAGCCTAGGTGAAATGTAAAAAAAAACCATTCACTTTTCCATAAAAGAATGAAACTAAGTACAGTACACAGTTTGGGGCCTGAACATTTTCAGATATGGAGCCATCACAAAAATGCCATGTTGTGGCCTTGGCGGTCATTTTACTTTTTGCCATAACTGAATTATGTATCATTTGAATCATAACCAAACATGATAACACAGAAAAGGTAATGCCTACCCCTATATTTTGATTATGATCTTACCATATACTTCATAAATTGTTAAGGTGAAGCGGTAATGGTAAATGCAGTTACTTTGTGAGAAAGAAACCAGAGACCATCTTGCAATGGGAACACATGCCCATTAACATGTTGACACATGACACATTAGTAATCGCTATATTATTACATGAGTACTCAGTAATCATGGGTCAGACCACTCCCATCCTCGAACTCAGCCTTCATTTTGACCTCAACTACAAACCTGTAAAGTTTCATGACTGCATGCATGTTGTGTAGAACTTTTTATTACTTATCCCTGACAATACAGTGACGATAAACTAAACAATATTCAATATGAACTTGGCAACTTAGCTGAACAATGATGTTGTTAATATGACGATAGTAAAACAAATCAAACTTTTTTTAACTTACCTTTTCGTATTTGTTACATGTTAGCCTACAGCCAACAGATTTGGCAGCTCAGTAATAGTAATTATGTTGAGTTGAACAGACCACAGATTCTTTTTCTGTTTTCTGTGTCCAGGTGTGAATGAATAACTGTGCCTGTGATCAGGGCATTTCTGAAAAAGAGACCATTGCTCTTAGTGTCCATGAAATAGAAACAGGTTGAAAAAATATATTATAGTCACTCTGTGAACAGAGCTAATGAATTAGAGGATTAAGCTTTTAAAACTATTCACAACATCCATGCAATTTACATGATAGTCTCACCTTGCATCTCAGATGGTGATATTTCCTTGTCATTTCACTGAATTCACCATTAACTCTTCACCTGAACAATTCATGACGTTGTATATGGTATCATTGTAAGGGATGGACATCACCTTGTCTGTGTTATCACGTTTGGTTGAGGAGAAATGATGCAAAATACATAATTCAGCTCTAGCGGAAGGTAAAATGGCCACCCTGGCCTCCATGAGGCTTTTTTGCGATGGCTCCATATCTGAAAGTGTTCAGGGCCCCAAACTGTACAACTGTACCAAGTTTCATGCTTTTAGGAAAAAGTGAACGATTAACCTCAAATTTCAGAATCAGAATCAGAATTCCTTTATTTGTCCCGCAAATGGGGAAATTTCTTAGTCACAGCAGCCAAAGGACAGTGTCACACTAAACAATAATAAAAAGTAAAAAATAAACAATATAATAAGAAGATAAGAAATAGAATTAACTCGTATATACATAGTATTTACAATATGACATAGTATTTATAATATGAACAGTGTAAGTATGAACAGTTTGCTATTTTTATTTACAAACAATAAATAACAAATATGAGTATTCCATTTTCCAATTAGTGCAAACCAAAAAAGTATGTGGATATGTGTAGAGTTTTTTATGGCATAGTGCACATGTGAGGTCTACTGGGAGCAGTGCTGGTTGTAGAGTCTAACAGCAGCAGGAAGGAAGGACCTGCGATAACTCTCCTTCACACACTTGGGGTGTATCAGTCTGTCGCTGAAGGAGCTGACCAGTGCGGTGATAGTGACCTGCAGGGGGTGGGACTCCTTCACCAGCAGCGATGACAGCTTGTCCATCATCCTGCTGTCTCCCACCACCTGCACTGGGTCAAGAGGGCATCCCAGGATGGAGCTGGCCTTCTTGATGAGTTTATCAAGTCTCTTCCTATCTGCTGCCGAGATGCTGCTGCTCCAGCAGACTACAACATAGAAAATGGCTGATGCCACCACAGAGTCATAGAAAGTTGTCAGGAGTGCCCCCTGCACTCCAAAGGACCTGAGCTTCCTCAGCAGATGGAGTCTGCTCTGACCTTTCTTGTATATTGCTGCAGTGTGATGAGACCAGTCCAGTTTATTGTTCAGGTGAACTCCCAGGTACTTGTAAGACGTCACCAGGACTGTGTCAGGTGACGTAATCAGGCTTCCCTCTAGTTGACATTACAACAGCTTGTTTGTTCGGCTGTGTCTTGCTCTTCTAATGGACTAACCCTAACCCTAAATGCCAGAGAGAAAGCTCAGAAAGCTCCAGATTCATTGTGTTTCAACTTAATCGTGGTACTTGTTTAAAACTTGTTTTGTCATAGAATTTGCAACACTAGAACACTACATGAACTGATATGGTCACCCATACCATTTGAGGTTATAAAGGAACATGGCAAGATTTTTGGTTTAACACATTTAAAAATGACCTTCCATTATCAACAGAATGGGAATAACCAACAGTAAATTTACATTTACATTTAGGGCATTCAGCAGATGATTTTGTCCAAAGTGACTTACAATAAGTACATTTGCCACAAAAAGAAACCACAACATATCACCATTGATAAAGTAGCAAAGAAAAAAAAATAGAAACAATTTCCAAGCCCCCATCTGAGCATGGTAGTTGCTATTTATCAGGGATACAAGTACAGTGCTATGGTTAAGTGCTAAGGGTAAGAACATACAAGTGCATATATTTTTTTTTTTTTTTTTGGGGGGGTGGGGAGGTGGGAGGGAGTCATGCTATGCGGGGTCGAGATGAAGTCTAAACAAGTGAGTCTTGAGTCTTTTGTGGAAGATGGCGAGTGATTCTGCTGTCTTGACATTGGTTGGAAGTTCGTTCCACCACTGAGGCGCCAGAACAGAGAAGAGTCGCGACTTCGCTGCGCGACCTTTGTTTGCTCTCAGCGATGCTGGTACCAGCCGGCCAGCTGATGTAGCAGAGCGAAGTGCTCACGCTGGGGCGTGTGGTCCGACCAGTGTTTGGAGGTAGATGGGTGCAGTTCCGTTGACGGCCTTGAAGGCCAGTACCTTCATCTTGAATCGGATGCGGGCCGCAACAGGAAGCCAGTGGTGGTCAAGGAGGAGGGGGGTCACATGGGAGAATTTGAGTAGATTCAAAACGAGGCGGCTGCAGCGTTCTGGATACGTTGCAACAGTTCAGTCGCGGAGGCTGGGAGTCCAGCCAAGAGTGAGTTGCAGTAGTCCAGGCGGGAGACGACCAGCGTTTGGACCAGGAGTTGCGTTGTGTCCTTTGTGAGGAAAGACCAGATCCTATAGATGTTGTAGAGGGCAAATCTGCAGGATCGGGCCACCGGGGTGATGTTGGGGGTGCAGGATAGTCCGTCTTCGAGGATTACGCCCAGGTTCCTCGCAGTCAATGAAGGCGATACTGTGACGTTCTCTACAGTAACTGACAGGTCCACATCAGGGCAGTCTTTCCCTGGAATGAAGAGGAGTTCAGTTTTACTAAGGTTGAGCTTGAGGTGATGCGCAATTTTCCAAGTGGCGATGTCTGCCAGACATTCCGAGATGCGCGTTGCAACGTGGGTATTGGAGGATGGGGGAAAAGAGAGGAACAGTTGGATGTAGTCAGCATAACAGTGGGAGGCGAATCCATGTGATGTGATTGCAGAGCCTAGTGATCTAGTGTATAGTGAAAACAGAAGTGGTCCTAGTACTAAGCCTTAAGGGACACCAGTTTCCAGAAAGCAGGGTTTGGACAAGGAGCCATTCCTTGTGACCCAAATGGTGCAATTTGTCAGGTATGATGTGAACCAGGTTAGAGCAGAGTCAGCGATGCTGAGCAGAGTCAGCAATGTCAGTGTTGATGTTATGTCAAAAATGATGGCTACGTACTGTGTTGCTGAGATGTCGACTAAGGTTAGCAGGCTAACCAGCTAGCCCTAGCCTGTCCTGTCTTGTAATACCACTTTTGTACCACAAAAGGTGAAAGTCTGATAACCCCCGTAGGTTCAGTTTGGAAAAGTAAAAGTGTGAGCGGGTTTGCAGCATTTTTTATAAGCTCTCTTAGCTTTTAGTGTAATTTTCCTTACTTTAAAGAAAAATAAAACCGTACACCTTCTGAATTCAAGTTTCCCTCTTTTCCAGAATTAAGACAAATTGAATTGCCTCGTTAACTCGTCATAAAATACACAACACATTCAAACACAACATAGACAAAGTTTGTATGGTTTGTCTTTTCACAATCGCCTCTGGTTTAGTCAAAATAAATCCTCAATTGAACGAGTAAGATGCAGAGATGCTCACAAGTCATTTTTTGCAAGTCCAAGTCAAGTCTCAAGTCTATCGTCACTGGTCCCCATCAGGTCTCAAGTCTCTTATGGTTGTAGAGCGTTTTATCATCTGCTGCATGCCATCCGGTCTGCTTAGAACACTGCATAGTTATATCTAAGGAATTCAAAGAATGTACTGTATTATCATCGCCCCTTTATCTATAAGCATAGAGTATTATCAGCACTGATTCGTTATTTGGTATATGATCACTTTAAATAGGCTATTGCAATGCAATATGAAAAAAAACACAATGAAATGTATTTTGCTTTCTAAGTGCTGTATCGTAGGCAACTGGACTTGTTTCAGTTTTTTGAAGACGTTTCACCTCTCTAACATTACCAAGTGACTGACCTATCCTTGGGTGTTTTTAGGTACTTTCCTTTCCTAATATTCATTCCACAAACGTTGCATTTGGCAATTCTTTTGTTTGCACCATGTGTGTAGTGCCTACAGGCAAACCTCATGTCAAATGGGAGAGCAGCAGCACTTGTGCTCGCGGCCATAGTGTTGTCATCATCTGTGGCTTGTCAGACATTTTCTTAACGTTGATGTGCCAAAAAATAAAAAATAAAGATTGTTCACGAGTCCCAAATCTCGAGTCTGAGTCGAGTCCCACTTGAAGTGGGACTTGAGTCCAAGACGCAAACACGAGTCCCCATCTCTGGTAAGATGTGAAAATATTCCAGTTCTACATGCCCAACTCTCTCTCTCCTCTGACGCGTCATGCCTCTCCGGTCCATACCTGTTGTGTCCTCTCGCCCCTGGAGTCAAAGTCCTGGTCAGAGCTGCTGTAAATCACTTCTGTGCTGTAACCCCTGTCTTTAAACTGACAGCCGTAGGTCTTGGAGGCTGTGTTCAGATCCAGTTCCCCCTTGATCTGAGGTCAAGGTCGAGGCAAACTGTAGGGCCACTCTGGCTCCACTAGTCGTGGAGCTAGTTACAGCCAAAGATAGCTATCAAAGAGCAGCAGTTGTCGGTTACTCTGGTGATATGCTGCTCCCTCTATTTTTTTTATTTTTTTTTTATTTATTTCTAATTTTGGCCATATTTTAGAAATTGCCCATCTAAGGGGATACCTGTATTATTACTTACCTTTGAGGCCCCATGTTGTAGGTGGGCCCTTTTTAATTTCAGTTTTAAAGCCCTAACTATTTGAGTATTCATTTTTGCTTTCATGGTGCATATTCCAAAATAAAGTGCAACAAATGCCCTGACTTAGACTGCTATTTCAGAGTACAGTGAAAACACAGACCATAATTAGCTTTTCCTCCATTTGTCAAACTCTGTATTGATGCAACATTAATGTAATTGGTTAGTAAATCTGCTATTCACTGATTGGTCATGTCACAGAGTGGTAAGGTTCAATATACAACTGCACATGCACATCGCATACAACTGTGGCATTGGAGGCGGGTGATCAGGGATTGAGGCTACTTGCTGCTTCATGTGCCAGATTGTGAGCTCCCGCGTGCTGAGCCTCCCCGCCTGATTCTCATTGAAAATGAATGATTACCAGGCGGCTGTCGTGTCTTGTCTAAAAAGCCCTTAAAGCTGCAATCTGCTTGATTCTGGAGTCTGCTGGGTGTAAATCTGTTTTGTCTGCAGGTTGGGTGCTGCTCCGAGGGAGCTCGCCCATCAACACAGCTCATCCCCCGCTGAGCCGCAACACCGGAAAAAACCACCCCACAACTTAGTCATATCCCTCTCTGACAGAATAAATGGCTGCTCCAAAGTGCAACAAGCAAAAACCACAACTTCACTGTGACCATGGCAACCAAGTTAGGGAGAGCACAGCAGGGTTTGCTGTCATAATGTGGACTGGAAAAGGACAGGCAGAGAGAGAACAGAGCCGAAGAGTGGAAGAATAATGCAGCTGAGGACTCCTTTCATTCCAAAACCAGAGTGTGTGGGGGCTGACGAACACACTACTGATGACCTGAATTTCACCCCTTGTTGAAATATTCCCCAAAGCAGAATAATTCCTTCTGTGACACATTCATATGTGCCAACTGATGTGACACATATCAGCGTAATAAAAAGTTACCAAGCAACTTTTCCTTCAGCAACCTCGTATTTTTAGTGCTATTTCCATTCATTGTGTTGTTTTATTGTAAATTCCTCTTACGTGTTAAGCCTCCTCCTTCCTATTTAACAAGTGTTCCAGCTCAACCATACTGTGGTTGGCACACGTTTAAGGTCAAAAGGGCAGGAGGGTAAAAGTTCATGAAAGCAACACAGTTAGAAGTTTATAAAAACAGCCTTATCTAAGAACTCTTTTGATGTCTGGAATTGTATTCAAAACGCAACTATATTCCTGACACACATTTTAGGGTAGCATCGCCCCGGGACCAGCACTATGAAATTGACATTAATGAGAATTGAGCTAGGGTAGGAAGATGGTGCTTCTCAACTTTCCCTGACTCCTTCTTTCAGGATGCAGCTCCAGACTGACTGTGCTGGCTTATGAAAGTCAACTTTTAAAAACACAATGCTGTTGACCTGATGCAAGTGGTTATATGTGGTTAGAGGGTAGTTAATATCCGAAAGATGGCGATGTTGTTCCATCTGTCTGTCAAACAGTTTGGTTCAGTTGTAGATATCACAATAGCTATTTGTTATCATGGTCCTCAGAGAATTATTCCCAATGATTTTGGTGACCACTCAAATATTACCATCACTTTAGTCAATGACAAGATATGTTGCTATCAAAGTGTGGTCAGAAATGTGATGAATCTGATGATCACCAACAGATAAATTTAAGTATTTTTCTTGACCTCCCCCCAAGTGCCAGGCCAACTTCTCAACTTATCTCAAAGAATAACAAGAGGTATTTGTCATGCCAGCCTGTAAAGATATCCCAAAAATCACTCAAAGTAGACCTGTTTTTCGATGGGACAGCTGTCTGTTAGCTTGACCATGCTCGTCAAACTAGTTAATTAATTAGTTATATCATCTTATATTTTAGATATCGGTGTACTATGATACAGCATAAGTGCTGTACTTTTCTGGTTTTAAAGGCTGCATTACAGTAAAATGTAATTTTCTGAACTTACCTGAATGTACTATACTTGTTCTAAATGTCTTTACACACTCAGTCACTTCTAACTACATTACTGATGATTATTTATTAGAAATTTCATTTTGCTAATGTTTCATGATATTTAGTTTTGTTCCCCAGTCCTAGCATTTGTGAAGGGCTTTGCGAGATTTAAAAATATCATGATATATATTGTGTATTGTGATATAGCCTAAAAATATTGCAGTATTATTGCCATATTGATCAGCCCAAACTCAGTGGGCATCATGTAAGCCAAAATTCTGTTGGGGCACAATTAGAGAGGGGGACATTGGGCTCCCTCTCCAGATAAAATGGAATGTTGATGCAATTTGAGACATATATTATTCAAAGATTGTGGGGGGACATAAAAAAGACAAAATAAATTTAGAGAACATATGGAGAGAACAGATACTAAAGCCACAGATGAAAAGAACGTTGTAATAGGTAATGGTCAACATGGTAATAGCTGTATTTGCAAACACAATAGAGTACCGAAGTCACGCCCTTCCGGTGGGCCTTATGGGCCCTTATTTCGGAAAAAAATGGTACAGTTGTCAATGAGGAGAGACAAATAATTTTTAATTGTGCCATAAATCACACAGTTGATGTTTGTCACTTAAAAAGCTAATTTTCCAAATCAGTAAAGTCTCAGTTTCTTGTAAATAATGTAAAATACCATCTAGTTTTGTGTGAAACCACTCAGCGAACTACATCGCCTCTCTGTTGAAAATGACAATAAATCTGGCCATATTGACAACTGCAGTTATGTGAAGGGAGAGTTTGTAGTCTTTATAGTAACGTATTTTCACATTGGTATACTAAACTGTGACTTTCTTGATTTGGAAAATTATCTTTTAAACTGACAACATCAAATGGGCTCAAAATGTTATTTGTCTCTCTCCATTCACTAGCATATATATTTATATTTTTAAATAAGCTCCCATGGGGTCCACCGGAAGGGGCGTGACTTAGGGACTCTGTGCAGAGGGGGCATTATGACTGCCAATAAAGCTCAGACTAAGCAGTAGTAACCTATCCAAACTGCTCAGCCTCCTCCACTGTCTGCAAGTTCACTTCCCAAGACCTCTCTGCCTGCAGTGACCATCTATCACAAGTAATGAGTCTGACTAGCTAGCCAGTCAGAAGGCTAAACAACCCTATTGAGGATGGCCACTAACCTTAGTTGGCACCAGCCAACTATCCTGCAAAGCAAACTATGACAATATCTTCTAAAATGAAATTGTGTATAACTAATTGCAAATTGTTTTCACCTGTTTAAAAAAGCGATTAATGCTTTGAATCGCAGCTGGGGCAGGGTCTTTCTGTGTGGAGTTTGCATGTTCTCCTGGTGCTTTGCGCACATTTCTTCTGTGTGCTCTGGTGACTGCACAATAAAGGTCTGTTACTGGTGTCGTCGTTACGCTGCAGGTGTTTTGAGAGACACTGACTATCAACCTATTCAGTCGTCTAGATGTGAGGATGTGTTGGATTTGTAGTATACAACTGCTACTAATGTGATAGTTTCGAAATGACACCGTTTTATTAGGATATACTTACTCATTGATGACAAGTTTGGGGGTTTTTAATCCCACAAATTGACCACCAAAAATACAAGTGGCTTGTCCTGAAGGTGATCTCAGCACTTTCCCCTCAGTCTCTATGGCTATCATATTAGCATGCATAGCCATAGAATAATCTCTAAGGCATAACTTGATGAAGCCCTACCTGCTGTGACACCATGCAGCTAATTTTCCCTGTCAGTTTCCCATCCCTGCAAGGAGCTCACACCCACCCACACTGGACTATCTTTGGTTTCAATTTCTGCACTAATCTCTCTCAGTATTATGCAAGCCCTGCTGCTCACTTACCCGAGACTATCCCAGGGAGCTTTGCTTTAACGAGATAATCATACTGACGATCAGATTGACATTTCAGACACTCTCTCCACTCCTTCCATCAATAGGGAACGCTACTTCTATCACTAGATCCATATTAGATTTGGCAGATTATCATTTAGAGCAATTCACACTTCACTGTGAAGTACTCACAGATGATTTTTGCATTCAAGTTTGCAGCCTTCTCGGAGTAAGATTAACACACATATAATTTGAATTCAATTAATTTCTCCTCTTTTAATCCCACTGAGGGCCAGAGATACAAAGATTTTCCATTACTCTCCCTTATTGTCAGTTCCTTGGTGGCGATGGCTTAGGAAGCAAAGCCACTTATTTTACTTAATATTCACTGTAATGTGCCAGGGATCCTGTCTGGGTGTCCTTGCTTGTGGTCATTTTGAGAAAAACTGGTGGAAAGTATCAGTCCTTTTGTTTTTGTCGCCAGGCTGTACTTGAAACAGAAGTGGCAGCAGGAGAAAAGTGAGTCTCTGCGCTGTGACCAAGTACCTGACATGTACAAGTATGTGACAGTTTGATTAGCTTTTTATTTATTTATTTATTTTGGATTACTTAAACAGAAATTTCAAGGCTAGCTTTTCAACGTTTCTTAATTTGACAACTGCAGACCAGCCACAGTGGGAAACAATAAAAGCAGCCAGAGTGGATGAACACAGGTGGGATTTTGTTTACACGTTGTTATGAGATTCATAAAGTCTGGTTGCAATCAATTCATAATGCACATACGGTTGACTATACTAAACAAATTAAGTGACAGACAGGGGCGAATTTAGGATCAGACCTCTCAGCTCCCACATGTAAAATTATTGTGGATGAAATGTTTTTTTAAATGTTTTCCATAGCTAAGCAGTTCAGCAATCTTTCCTATCCACTATCTCATCTGGTTCCTCCTTTTCTCTTTCTCTCCATCGGCCTACCTCTCTCTTTGCACTGGCAATCACACACTAACATATTGCATCTGTGCAGCCAGAAAATGACATAGGTCTGAAAAGAATAGTTATGATGCAAATAAATGTAAGTTTGGGGAGAATCCACATTTAATAACTGTAGCCTATATCAATACACGGCTTAGCAATGTGAAATTGCTAATAGTCAGCAAATAGTAGCTGATTTGGTATTATAACTATGTAGTCTTGACTACTTGTCCACCTGGTTCTTGCTCTCTGTCTCTCTCCATCTTTGTGCTGTCGATCAAACAGCACACTTAGCAAAAAGCGTATATATAATAACAGATAGGAAGAAGGAGGACAATCTGTATCAATTCATTTTATTCTGAATGAATATTGGGTTGCTGTGGGCAATGCAGTCAGGTAACGTCAAAACCACTCTTACAGTAACTCTTAACTGAACCTGGCTGTTTCTTGAGAAAAAAACATTGTCTCCTCTGCTCTGATGGATGTGTAGGAGCCCCACCCAACCTGGCATGTGGTAAACAGACAGAAGAAGGGAGAAACTGCTTGAGCACCCCTAAAAATGGTCTAAAATCAAATTGACTATGGCAACCGAGAAATATAACTCTTAGAACTGATGACATGTTACTGGGGTTAAGGCTCATTTGTTAGCCAAAACTTTAATTTGAGACAGAGAAATGTGATTTGACTGATTTGATTTGAAATTGCAGACACATGCACATTTTCTTTATACTACTTCACCCGACTTCCTCCTTTGCTGCTTTAATTATAACTACGGCCACTAGAGGTTGCCGCCGAACAATAAACAACAATATTGGTGTTATTGAGCTGCTATCAGAGTCAACCTTTATGTGGTTGTTTTTCAAAAAGGGTGACCTGGAGATCTTTAGCTAGTAAATGTTCCACTATGTTCATCAACGAGTCAGTAACTAGCTGTAAAGCTCAATAAAAAGCTTCTTAGACCAGTGCAGAGAACTGCAGTTGGTTTTTAATTCTGTGGGTTCATCACTACAAGCAACTTCTCTTCCAGTGCAGATAATCATTTGAGCCATTGTTTTAATAAAAACATTTATGACAGGCACTTCAAACTCCACATTGCTACCTTACAAATATCATTTTCACTTTGTTTTGCTCTAACAAAGTAAAAGGTAAGGAACATCATTTTATCCATACATGTAACAATGTTTTACATGAACATGGACATCAACATGAAAACACATGCTGATACAAAATATATGGTAACTCACAGTTGAACAGGGAGACGTCTATTGGTATCCATGGCGACTGAGGTTTGAATGTCACGTAACTGATATTATGTGGTTAGATACCCTACATTACATTACAACCTTGATTACATCCAGTGTTTATACTCTCAGGCTTAAATAGCCAAAAATGTGCATTTATATTTCAAAATTAAATTTCCACATTTTTAACATTGCACAACACTATCAATCGGTAATGCTAGCTAGTTGAATGTCAGTGTTAGCTCTAACAGTAGCTAATAGGCAATCAAATTTGTTGATTTACTTTGAAATATGGCCCGACGTCCGGATTTTCAATATCCACTGTCTTTACAAATGCTGATCATGCGGTGAAATAATAACAATTTGTTTATATGAGTTACAACCTAGAACACAGTAGTACGATATTTGAGCTTCCCAAAGAGAATGTGGCTGCTCTCCAAATATGGTCTATGGTGGAGAGAGAAGCCACAGTGATGATACTGATACCCTTCTCCTTACTCTGGCAGATAGACGTCATATCTAGTGACACTGTAGTGAAGTCAAAATTGGTTTGGGAAATGGCCTGTAAGTGATGCTGCATCTTAGGACACTACTGCATTGGCTCAGCCGTCAGCCATCATGCAGGCCACTTGGTTAAAACCTGTCAAGAAGAACTGTACCTGCAGCCAGTAGTTGACCCAGAGTGATCTCTGGTACTGCTCCACAGTGTGGTGGCATGTCAGTTCAGGATCGTTATCAAGCCACACAGCCACACAACCATAAAATGTGAGCAGGATCTCAAACGTATGTGACAGCATATTGACAGTAACAGCTACTCACTTCCATTAGCTGATATCAGCCACTCGAGTGGCTGTTTGGCTGCTGGAGTTGGAGCAATCAGATTGTGGCGACACAGCCATTTCCTGAAGCTGATTTGTCGGAGCATGAATCTGTTTGCTGTGCATGGTGTCAAGAGATTACAGACACTCCCAGACTGACGTGGGCAGCCAGCCTTTTAATAGCTCACAAGGCCCTTAATTTATTTACACAGATAAAATGCTCAGAGTTGCACATGCAATCATTCACATAAATACACAAATAGATATGCATGCAATCACGCATTACAAATGTTGTGTGTAAAGAGTGAGCAATTTTAATTATTAGAAAGGAGAGCAAAACCTTCAATCCTTTACGTCATTTAAATGTAAATCACAACACATGAAAACATTTCTTTTACATTTATAAACATTTTGGCACTGCTTTCTAATAAAACCCATTATGCTATAATGGACATTGTATGCACATTGTTTTCAATTATATAACAAACCTACTGTATAGAGCATTATTAAACAATGTATTATGCCATTACATAATGATTATAGAGTGGCCTATATATTCACACTTTCTAAAGGTCAATTCTGCAGTTATAAATGTTAGTACTCATTAAGAAGGCCCATTGGTTTCACACTTTGTAACAAGCCAACAGCAAAAGTTAATAAATCATTTGCAGTTATAAATGTCAGTAACAGCCCTTCAAGTTTGCTGTTGCTGATGATAGCTAGAGATAAGTAATGCACTGCCCGACTACAGTGACTGCCCTGTAGCTTTTGCTGGCCAGCTGGGAGATATGTGTGATCGGTGGCTAAAAATTAGATGAATTGTATCAATGTCAAACACATCTTAATGAAAGAAAAACTGTAAGAACAATTAGAATCAAAGATATTTCATGTTGTGTTGATGCAGTATTCCTTGCAAATGGAACACAGCCCCCAACATTTTCAAGTCTTTATTTTTTGCTGTTTATTCTTAAGTCATCACAATAAGCTCATCAAGAGATTTCAAACAATATACAAAACTTGTTTCGGTTTCCCAAAATGTCACTTACACTCCTTTTGCACTCTGAATGCACAGTGATCAGAGGCAGCATGGTGCCTGAGTGGTTAGTGCTGCCTCATCACAGCAGGGTCTCTGAATGTGGGATTTGAATGTTCTGGCTGATTTTGTGCCAGTTTCCTGCCACAATAAAAGGCGCTTTGGGTGTCATGCTTCATGTGGTAGTCAAACAATTACCGTCTGAAATTATCTTAACCATGGAACATGGATATAGTTGGTTTTAGCCAACTCTAACATCTAACCATCCCTTTTTCTCCACTGTCCTGGAAAAATGGTTGCCAATCAGCTATATGACTTCCTACAATAGCTTATATGAGGATTTCAAATCAGGTTTTGAGTTCATCATAGCACCGAAACAGCATTAGTTGCAAATGACCCCCTAATTGCATCTGACGAAGGACTTGTCTCTCTGCTGGTCTTGTTAAATCTTAGTGCTGCATTCAACACCATTGACCATCACACCCTACTACAAAAACTGGGACATTTAATTGGCATTCAAGGGACAGTATTGAGCTGGTTTAAGTCCTATTTATCCGATCGACCTTAGTTTGTACAAGTAAACTATGAATCCTTATTGTATCCCAAAGTTAGTCACTGAGTTGCACAAGGTTCTGTGCTCAGACCAATGCTATTCACTTCATATGCTTCCTTTATTGAATATCATTAGGAAACACTGGATACATTTTCATTGTTGTGCAGATGATTCACAATTATACTTAACCATTAAGCTAGATGACACTAATCAGTTAGCTAAACTCCAGGCATGTCTTCAGGAAAGACAGTTCTGCTACTGAACTCAGACAAAAAAGAAGTAATTGTGCTGGTCCCTTAACATCTTAGAGACACATTATCTAATGCAACAGCTACTCTGGATGACATTTTTCCAGCAACACAGTAAGGAAGGAGTTATGTATGTATGTTATGTATGATCTTCTTCTTTCTTCTTCCAACTGTGGAACAAAAAATCAGGAACACCCTGTCTCAAAAAGATGCAGAGAAATTAGCATGTGCCTTTGTTACTTCAAGGCTGGATTTTTCCAATTCCCTATTGTCAGGCTGTGACTTCTGAACATGGAGGAAGTCAACACGGGTGATTAGGCTAAGCTCAGCCACGTTGAGAGTGAAAACTGATGGACAGCAGACTGGGACTGAGCACAGCCTCAGAGACCGACTTGTGTCAGTCTGAAGACAGGGGATGCGGTATGGAGGTAATTTGCAGCCACTCTAATCAGGACTTTGACTCCGGGGATGAGACGACACGGTAGCCAGGGACACAAGAGCCATGAAGCGGTAGAGGAGAGACAGTTGGGCATAAGTAGTGGACGAAAAGGTGTGTAGAACAGGAATATTTTCATATCTTACTCTGTGAATTTAAGATTTTTGACGAAACCCGAGGTGATTGTGAAAAAAAACAATCAAGACCAAGTTTCATTTAGTTTTGTTAAGTTTGAATGAAGTGTGTTTCATGATAAGTTCCTCAGTCATTAAGCTTGGCTTAGTTCGGTAAAAGAGAGAAACTTGATATCAGAAGGTGTTGGCTTTTTTTTTTGTTTGTTTGTTTATAGGAAACTGTAGATGCAAGTGTATCTCGACTATTTGTGAGTTTATTTTGTTCATTTAATACACTAAAAACTACAAGAGCTTGTGAAATGTAGCAAACTTGTAAAACTCGTTATTACAAGACAGGATGGGCAGGGACTAGCTAGTTAGTATGCTAACATCTGTAGACATCTCTGCAACACAGTACATAGACATTAACATTTTTGTTTTTTTTACATTCTGTTGGTAATTCCAATTATTTTTTTCATTTCAAAACCTGGCCATACATTACATATTGACCCTTTGAACATATTATAAACAGTCTTACAAACCAAGTAAGACTGGACCCATTCTCTTAATAAGAAAGAAAAAAAAGGAAGAAATGTCACACACTTTGTTTGACAGACTGAACTCATAGCTATACATCATAGTGTGCAGTTGTCACTTGTCCTCATCATGGCATATGCGATCAATCACAGGCGGTAAAGTATGAAATTTACCAGACTGCCTTTTGTCTACTGACCAGCTACGGTCAGCGTTATGCCATGTGAAGCAGAGAATACAGAGGAAATGGAAAAGAGCCCTCAGGTTGGTGGGCTGTGTTTGTCGGTCCGGTTTGTACAGTCTCCACGGATACAGACGAAGCATCACACACTCCCACTGTAGCACAATGGGAAAGTCTTTAATTTGCTCTCATTGTGCAGCTAAGACATCTCCCCATGGATATAAGGGGATTAAGGCAGTGGTATTGCTCAGTGTGAAGTAGCAGCAGGTAGATAATCAGATACTGTACCACTTAACATTTACTTTGCATGTCTAATGTAACGAGCATCATCCCTGTATCATATTGTTTCGACACGCCATGTGAAGGCACCTCCTCACTGGTAGCCTGGCTTTTGAATGGCCTCAAAGGTTGCCTGGGGGGGTAACAATGGCTAGCAGGTGGTGGCTTTTTTCAAGGGTTTAACACTTTCCTCCAGCCAAAACAGCTACTTAACCTAAGTATCTCCGGATGAGAGGAATAGTAAGCAGCTTGCTCTATTTGATGAAGTGATGGGTAAGAGGAGCTATGGAGCCAGGATAAGCAATTTGCCAAGATGATATTGCCTGGCTCTGAAATATAAAAAAGTCTTGAGTATTTCTGAATGCAGTGTTCAGTATGTTCAAGTATCATGACTGATACATAGAGCTAAAAGTGATGCAATGCACCGCATTGAACAGCGTTTGTTTTGTCAGTGCTTTGTTATGGTTGTTAGGGGAGACATTATTAGCAAAGCTTCTTAACAACATGTTCAACCTTTCTCATAACTGCTAATGAAGCGCTTCTTCAGTTTTCTTTCAGCCAAGACTGAAGAGGGCAGTACCAGTCCAGGGTTGGACATGTAGGTCTGTGATCGGAAAGTTGCCAATTTGAATCCCAAAATGACTTGGAGAATCTGGCCAAGGAAAGTAAACGATCTTCATTGAAGCAGCTGTCAAGTTGCCTAATTAAACCCCACTGATCTCTTTAGGGTTAAACACAAGAAGCAGCTGAGGACTGTGTCTGTAGTGAGCAGCTGCTGCAAAACTAATGGTGATTATGGAATTCAGGAAAGCTGAGGAGTACGTTAGCTCAATTGCTATTTGCCCTTCTTCAAAAAACAGCCCACTTTTAATTTCTTCACACCTCTGAATTGTCACAGTGGGGACAGAAGGCTCCAGCAAGTAGTAGGAGTTCTTAACAGAGTGGAGTTTCACTCACTTGTGCAATATTAAATAGACAGCATGTAGGTTCAAAAGTCTTTTATTCAACACAACATAAAAATACATCTAACTAAATAAATAAATCTAACTAACATGTACTATAAACAGTCATGGTCAAAAGTTTGCAAATTAGTGAGAACCAAGCAAAATGGTGGCTTAGGTTTTAAGTGTAATGCCGCATGGCATGGACAAAGAAAAAGTACAGACAACATGGCTGATCACAGGAAACTACATCATGGCCGACGAAGGGTGGACTGGTCCAAGATGGATGCTCACCACGTTTGTTTAAGAGGAGAGAGAAAAAGTATCAATGATGGTGCTCACACCATGTGCTCACTGATATCACACATGGGTGTGGTATGGTCCAGGCTAAAGAAAGAGTGTGTGTGATGTGGTGCCTGTCATGTCTCACTCCGTGTTATAGTTTATGTTTTATTTTGTAGTATTTACCTTTCTTCTTGTTTCAGATCCCCTCTTCCTGCCCTTGTGGGTTCTCCCTCTACTGTGATTGTCTTCCCCCGCCCTGATTACATTCACCTGTTCCCTATTACCTGTTCCCTCTGGTGTATATATAGTCCCTGTGTTTCCCCTATCCATTACCAGTTTGTCTTTTTTCTCCATACTAAATGTTCCAGCCTTGTTCCCAGTGATCGAGTGTTTTTTGGTTTTTGACTCCTGCCTGTTTTTGCTCGACTCCGTCTCTGCCTAACCCCTGTCGGATTTGTTTGCCTTCTCTGACTGACCACCTGTGTACCGAACCTTGTAAAGTAAAAGACTTTTTACTTTATCTGAACTCTGTGTCAAGTTGTGCTTTTGAGTCCACATGTTTATTGTTACCCAGTCGTGATAGTACGAACTGGCCAAACATGGACTCAGCTGACCCAGATACTGTGCGTGCTGCTGGTCACAGTACTCCGTCTGTGACCAGCTCCACTTCCTGAGTGATCAACTTCTCCTGCTCCTGCTCCGACAGCTTCTCCGGTCCTCATTCCGGCTCCTCCACCGCCCGTTCTGGCTCTCGCATCGGTTCCGGCTCCTCACCTTTCCAGCCTGGCACGGTTTTCCGGGGACTGCAGGCTTCCTCTTTCCCGACTGACCGCGCCAAGGTGGTATATCATCACCTACCTCAAAGATTTTACGGACACTCTCTCCAAGATCTTTGATCAAATCAACCCCAGCCGGGAGGCGGCCAGAACGCTCATGGGGCTCCGTCAAGGCAAATCCCGGGGTGCGAATTACGCCATTGAATTCCGCACTCTGGCGGTGGACAGTGGCTGGAATTCTTTCTCCCTGTGTGACACTTTTCTCCATAGTCTGGCAGACCTTCTCAAAGACCAGTTGGCTCCACTAGAGCTTCCTGAGGAACTCGATTCTTTAATCTCCCTCTCCATCTCCACGATTATTATGTAAGGTAACTCACCGCACACAGCCCATTCAGCTCATTATGGCTAAAGGACATACTGAATCTCTGAGCTTTTACCTTTTCACCTCCCCCTCTCACCCTCTCCTACTGGGCCTTTCCTGGATCTCCAAGCACAATCCCCAGATCAACTGGTCGTCTGGAGAGATTTTGGGTTGGAGCGGGGGTTGTTCGACTGCCTGCTTCTCATCAGAGCCTTGTCCGGGTCCGATGACTCCTGAGGTTCCTGAGCCTGCTGCTGAGAAGACACGGACTTCCCGGACCTCTCTGGTGTTCCTTCGTGTTACCTGGACCTGAGGGAGATATTCAACAAAGCCTGAGCTACTTCTTTGCCTCCTCACCGGTCATACGACTGCTGCATCAATCTGCCCCCCCGGGTCGTCTCCTCCCAGAGGTCGTCTCTACTCACTGTCTGCTGTCTGTTCACGTACATCAACTCAACTCTGGAAGCAGGGTTCATCCGGACGTCTTCCTCTCCCGCTGGGGCAGGATTTTTCTTCGTGGACAAGAAGGATAAGACTCTCCATCCCTACATCAACTACTGAGGCCTTAACGACATCACCATTCGAAACAGGTACCCCCTTCCTCTTATATCGTCAGCATTTGATCTGTTACAAGATGCTAAGTTTTTTAACAAGCTAGATCTTCGTAATGCCCATCGGCTGGTCAGAATAAGGGAGCGGGACGAATGGAAGACTGCTTTAAACAGTCCTAGTGCACATTATGAGTATCTTGTGATGCTTTTTGGGCTCACAAATGCTCCAGCTGTGATCCAGGCTCTGTTTAATGATGCTCTTTGGGATATGCTGGACCAGTTTGTTTTTGTGTATTTGGATGATATTCTCATCTTTTCTTCTGATGAGCAGACTCACATCCAGCATGTGTGCCAGGTTTTGCAGCGCCTCCTCGACCATCTGCTCTTCGTTAAAGTAGAAAAATGTGAGTTCCATGTCCCCACAGTTTCATTTTTTGGTTTTGTGGTTTTGGGTGACAGCATCCAGATGGACCCTGTCAAGGTCAGTGCTGTCCTGGATTGGCCTACTCCCACAGGTTGCAAGCTAGTCCAACGTTTCCTGGGGTTTGCAAACTTTTACACACGCTTTATTCGAAATTTCAGCACCACTGCTGCTCCTCTGCATGCTTTAACCTCTCCCCATGTCAAGTTCCAGTGGAACCCCCAGGCTGATCTTGCCGGAAGCTGAGAGAGAGCTTCACCTCAGCACCCATCCTCACGCTACCCAACCCCAGTTGTCAGTTCATGGTGGAGCTGGATGCTTTGGACTTGGGTATCAGGGCTGTTCTCTCTCAGCGGTCACAGGCAGGTAACAAGCTTCACCCTTGTGCCTTCCTGTCCAGGAAACTCTCTCCAGCTGAAAAGAACTATGATGTGGGCAAGAAGGAGCTCTTGGCAGTTAAGGTGGTGCTGGAGGAATGGCGCCACTTTGTTCCTGTTCCTCTGTTCTCAGGTGATCCACTGGGTCTCACACTTCCCTCCTGTCTTGCCATCCTGGTAAAAAGAGAACTTGTTTCGTCATCAAACAGCAGTTCTGGTGGCCTGCCATGGAGAGGGAGGTGGGCGAGTACGTGGCTGCATGTCCTGTGTGTGCCAGGAATAAAGTGTCTCATTGCCCTCCGTCAGGGCTCCTCTGTCCACTTCCTGTGCCCCATCGCCCCTGGTCTGACATCTCCCTGGACTTTGTCACGGGGTTGCCCCCCTCAGAAGTTAACACGACCATCCTAATGATGGTGATGTTGCTTCATGTGTTTCGTTTACATGGTTTCCCTAAGGATGTGGTGCTAGATCGGGGGCCTCAGTTTGCCTCACGGTTTTGGAAGGCCTTCTGCTCCCTCCTGGGCGCTATGGTCATCCACAGTCCAATGGCGAGACCGAGTGCCTTAACCAGGAGCTGGAGACTGGACTACGCTGCCTTGTCTCCCAGAATCCAGCTACGGAGTAAACACCTCATCTGGGTTGAGTATGCCCACAACACCCTGCCTTGTTCTGCCTCTGGTCTCTCCCCTTTCCAGTGTGCCTACTGTTACCAGACACTGTTTCCAGTCCTGGAGGAAGAGGTCAGCATCCCTTCAGCCCAGGCCCTCATCCATCAGTACCACCGTATCTGGAATGGGGCTCGTCAGGTGCTGCTTAGAAGTTCGGGCAGGACCAAGAGGGCAGCTGACTGCTGGCGGACCCCGGCTCCTTCTTATAGGCCTGGGCAGAAGGTGTGGCTGTCCCGAGTGGAAACCCACAAGTTGGCTCCTCGCTTCGTGGGTCCCTTCCCTATCTCCAAGGTGGTCAACCCGGCGGCTGTGCAGCTCAGGCTTCCCAGGTCCCTGAGAGTGCACCCTGAATTTCATGTGGCCCGGGTCGAGCCGGTGGAGGAGAGTTCTCTGGTCCCAGCCTCCAGACCGCCCCTCGCCCCCCCGGTTCATCGATGGTGGCCCGGTTTATGACGTGAAGCGGCTTCTGGCGGTTCGTTGATGTGGTCGTGGTCGCCAGTACCTGGTGGACTGGGAGGGATATGGCCCTGAGGAGAGGTCCTGGGTTTCCTCTAGTAACATTATGGACCCCACTCTCATCCAGGACTTCCTTCGCCGCCATCCTGACCAGCCTGGGACATCAGGTCTGTGTTATAGTTTGTTTTCCACTGTCTATTTTATGTTGTAGTATTCACCTTTCCTCTTGTTTCAGATCCCCTCTCCCTGCCCTTGTGGGTTCTCCCTCTACCGTGATTGTCTTCCCCTGCCCTGATTACATTTACCTGTTCCCTCTGGTGTATATATAGTCCCTGTGTTTCCCCTGTCCGTTGCCAGTTCGTCTGTTGTCTCCGTACTAAGCGCTCCAGCCTTGTTCCCAATGATTGAGTGTTTTTGGGTTTTTGACTCCTGCCTGTTTTTGCTCGACCCCGTCTCTGCCTAACCCCTGCCAGATTTGTTTGCCTTCTCTGACTGACCACCTGTGTACTGACCTTGTTAAGTAAAAGACTTTTTACTTCATCTGAACTCTGTGTCAAGTCGTGCTTTTGAGTCCATACGTTTGTCATCACCCAGTCGTGAAAGTGCCAGGTTTCAGAGAGATGGATGGTTGCATGCAAAGACCCTGAGTCTGTGTGAAGCATAACTTAATTGAGATGATATGAAGCCAGTGCAACAAAAAATGAGGAGTTTGCCCTTCTCTGTCAGAGATGCTGTTTCTGCAGAGTTAAAGCGCCCACTAGATGCCAACATCGTCAGGAAAATTGATGCATCTCCGTGGGTGTCCTCAGTTGTTGTGACTCAACGGAAAAACTCAGCTCAAATATGGATGTGTACAGACCTCAGAGAACCAAACAAGACTATAATGACTGATTGCTACCCCATTCCACACAAAGAGGAGCTAAGGAGTTAATGCATAATGCATACCCTGTACTCTACAGGCTACAGGAAGCTGGACTTCTCTTGCACAGAGAAATGCAAATTCTAGAAGGATAAGTTGACCTACCTGGCCCACACCATAAGTGAAGAAGGTCTGCTGCCAAATGATGACCACATTGCTCACTGCTGCTCCAGCACCCAGTGATGCCAAATCTCTCAGGTCCTTCCTTGGACTGAGAGCCTCATACTCCAAGTTCATACAGATCTACACCACCATTGTGGAGCCAATGAGGAACGTGGACTACAGCTGCACAGAATTGTTTACAGCAAGTCAAATTACTTATTACTGATAGTCCAGCACTTGCCCTGTTTGACCCCTCACTGCCCACATTAGTATCTACATATGCCTCAGACTATGGCAATGGTGGCGTCCCAACACAATTACATTCAGACAACTCTGAAAGAACAGTGGCTTTTGCTTTTCGCACCCTGAGTGCGGCTGAGCGGAAATATTCATTGATGGAAAAAGAGCACTGGGCTACAGAGTGCTGGAGAACCTACTAATAGGGAACAAAATTAACCCTACGAACTCAAAACCAGGCTTAACCACACTCCTGGCTACTAAAGGCATGGGTAGGGCTGGTAGATAAGATAAATGGGGATCATCCCTATGTTCCCCGGGTCCTATGTTCCCTGCTTTGTATGTGACCGGGGAACATAGGACCTTTTTTTTTAAAAAGGGTCCTATGTTCCCCGCTGTTAGGGTTAGGGTTCCCCGTTGTTAGGGCTGTTCACCCAAAGGGTCCTATGTTCCCTGCTGTGTATGTGACCGGGGAACATAGGACCTTTTTTTTGAAAAAGGGTCCTATGTTCCCCGCTGTTAGGGTTAGGGTTAGGTTAGGGTTAGGGTTCCCCGATCAGTGAACATAGGACCCGGGGAACATAGGACCCGGGGAACATAGGTACGCTCCCAGATAAATGATACGCAGCCCACATTATGAGAATTGTATTAGATCAAATTTTGACATTGGTCAATTCAGTCATATGGGTAATAGAAAAATTATATGTGCTGTATTGATTGATTTCAGTGCGGCATTTGATGTCATCAATCATAAGCTTCTACTAGCAAAACTCTGTGCTTATGGGTTCAATGTCAATGCCATGGGCTGAGTCAAGAGTTACCTACATTCTAGAATGTAATGTGTATATTTTAATGGTAACTTTTCCTCACTTAAGGTTCGTTCACACCGGACCTTTTATTTTTGACCCTGTCGCTCGTGTCGCTCCAAAAAAGTCGCTCTGTTGCTCAGCTGCAGTCGCTCGTCGGCACAATTCAACAGATTGCTCTGATAACGTCATTCAAGTGATTCCACTGAATTTCACGTCGCTCGGAGGTGCTCATTTCTTCCCGTTTTCAATGGTATACGCGGCTGACAACGGCCCATTTTGACGAGCTATTGGCGAGAATCGGAGGCAGGATTGCCCGGGTGGACACCAACTACAGGCGCCCCATCCCAGCTGAGGAGCGCCTGGCCATTTGTCTCTGGTGTGTGTCAACATAAAGCCGTCTTTGCTCTTCCGGACCGGCGGAGTTGTATTACGTTTCCATGGTTTCAGTAGTTGTCATAGTTACACATAGATTACGACAGCCAATCAGCGCTGAGCGACAAGCGTCTGACGGTCAGAGACTTCGGGTTTCTCATCTCGAGCGACAGAGCGATTGAGTGTTTTTTCGCTCCGTCGCTCGGACGCTGTCGCTCAGAGCCCCAGCGACATTTCGCCTGAGCGATTAACCGCTCAGTCGCTCGTTTGCGTTGACTTAATATGTAAACTTGTCGCCAGCGACAAAAATAAAAGGTCCGGTGTGAACGCACCTCTAGACATCTTGAGTGTGGAATTCCACAGGGAAGTTGCCTCGGTCCTTTATTATTTTCTATTTTTACTGATGATTTGCCATTGGTTTTGAATAAAGCAACCATGACCATGTATGCAGACGATTCCACTGTGCATGCTGCCGTGGACAGTTATTGTGGAATTAATAGTGTCCTTCAGAAGGAACTTGACTCCATCTCTGAATGGGTCGAAAGCAATAGACTTGCTCTTAATATAACAAAAACTAAATGTATTGCCTTCAGCTCTAACTCCATGCTTAGGAGGGATCATCACCTCTCCTTATACATCAAGAACACAGCTCTTGAGCAAGTCCATAAAGTTAAATTCTTGGACTGACTTTTGATGAGAATCTATCTTGGACTACACATATTAATAATATAGTTCTCAAAATGGGTAGAGCCGTTCCAGTAATTAAAGCTGGAGTGTGTAAGTTATTTCTGGTGTCATTTGGTCAAAAATCAATAATAACCTTTGAGCATTCATAGTGTTTTGACAGAACACTGCACATCTGTGTCTCCTCTTGGCTCTGTATTCAGGCTTTAAAAAATCAGTGCCGTGACGGCAGTGTTCAGCCAATCACAGTTCATTTTACAGAGCAAGCTGTTTTGGGCGTTCCTATTGGTTGCTCGACCAAAGTTGAAACGCGTTCACCTTCCATCGGTGGTGAAGATGCAATGGCGGACGTCCTGGCAGGAAAAGTCGCTATCCCGGCATTATCAACAAAGGCATACACGGCTAAGCAAGCCAAAAAAAGGAAGACCGATGTAGAGAAACGAGAGTCTAAGAGGGAGAGTGACAATAGACGCAATAAATCGCGTGTAAACATTGGACAAGCATATCTGAGGTGGAGAGAGCTTAGCGATAGCATCGGGGTGAAGTTGGATACTGAGCTTGCTGTTCTTCTCCTGGACAGGTGAGCCTCCAATACAAGTTTTACATACCTGATAATCTAAATGTGTGGCAGTAATTGGCTGTGTAGTTGAAATGACCGTGAATCTAATAAAGCAGGCGGTTTGTGGTCACAATTGATGAGTAATGTTGTGAGTTGATTAGCTTTATGTTAACCGTAGCCAAAGGCTCACAACAGCTACAAGCAAGTCAGAGCCAAAGTCAACGTCAAATGTATTGTCAGTAGTGTTATATATACACGACATACAGAGGACGTGTGTCGTGTAGATATGGATGTGACAGTTATTATTTATTTTCAGTTTGCGGTGAATTGACGAGTAATGTTGTGAGTTGATTAGCTCTATGCTAACCGTAGCCAAAGGCTCACGACAGCTACAAGCAAGTCAGAGCCAAAGTCAACGTCAAATGTATTGTCAGTAGCGTTATATATGGACGACATACAGAGGACGTGTGTCGTGTAGATATGGATGTGACAGTTATTATTTATTTTCAGGTTGCGGTGAAAAGAAAGAAGTGTCTGAATAAAGTGGTTGTCTCCGATAGTCCGTGCATGTGGGGATAATTGTTTACTTTAGCGTTATATGTTTTATTATTCTTAGCATTCACACCTCTTTCCCGTGATATATAAATGTTGCTGTTGTCATTAGATTATGTTACATAAGTATCACGTCAGTATGACAAATATCGTAGCTTTATTAGTGCCAGACATGTAGGCTATGTCATGCTGAGATGTTAGCAAGTAATTGTCGTCGGTCTCTAAACGATGCAGAAAGTAATGTTTGTTTGTTCATGCGTTCAATTTGTTCACGAGAGAAAGGTAAAGTACTTTCTTACCTGTAATTCGGCCACGGCAAGTGTATGACACGGCGTTGAAACAGGGAGGGGAGTGGGGAGCGCAGTTGTTTCCATCCCAGTCTCATGCGTTTTTCACATATTCTACAAACTCCAGCTTTAATAATGAATAATCACACTATGAAACTTGCAACTCAGGCACTGGTACTTACTCACCTTGACTATTGCTCAATTGTATGGTCTTGTGCCTCAAAAAAAAGACATACACAAGCTTCAACTCATGCAAAACAGAGCTGCACGTCTGGTCTTAGGATGCCCCTTTAGAGCCAATGTCAAAGGTATGCACACCAAGCTCCAGTGGCTGACTGTGGATAATAGGCTGTTTTGCAATCTTCTTTCTTTTTTTCACAAAGTTTGTACCTTAAATAAGCCCATGTTTCTTTTCTAGAATCTGTCATATTCATGATGTTCATAGCCATCACACGAGACAGGTTGCAAAGGGCTTATTTGTTGTGCCTCCTGCGAAATCGTGCTCAATGCAAAAAACAGTCTTATATAGAGCCATATCTTCATGGAACAAGTTACCTGATGATGTAAGAAGCATTGATTCTGTAACTGTTTTTAAAAAATGTCTTAAAAGGCAATTCTTTGACAGGCAGACGGCATAGATGATTTTAAGTCTGCTTTGATTTCCAGTTTGTCCAGGGTTACTTAAAGTTCAATATGTTTTGTTATAACTGATGTTGTCATTGTTGTTATGGTTTTCATTATTTTTATAATTATTGTTGTTATGGGTACCATGCAGCTTTTTATATTATTTGAAAGTTCAGCTCCATTTCATGTGTGTTTGATCATTTTATGTGGCTTTTTAACAGACCCCAGGAAGAGTAGCTGCTACCAGGTGTAGCAGCTAATGGGGACCTTAATAAAATCAAATCAAATCAAATTATTTTAAAAAGTGTATTAACTAATGAATTACTAGGCAAATTGAAAGCCTTGTTACAGTGAACTCGGCCTGCATCATGATCAAGCCTCACGATGAGGGTAACAATTGTGTGAGAGCTGTGTGGATGATCCACATGAACTGACTGGAGAAGGCAGAGTGTGTGTGCAGAGACTGCACTGTCTCCAGTGCGCTCTGTGCGGCAGAGTGCTCGGAGTGCACGGTGTGCGCCTGCATGTCCACTGCAGTGATTTCACACACAACAACTACATGAAAACTAAAATTGTACTTGTTGAAATATACACAGTAGGCTATTCATTCTTTAATGCTATTTGATTTAATCTTGGATTTCTACCATTGATTATGATTACTGGATCAGTTAGTTACCAAACAGTAGTTACCGGCCATCTCTGCTGTGCTCCAGGGGAGGGAATTTGATGATGGCTCAGCACTGACTGATACATTACAACTGAAAGGTGTTCATGGAATAATTATACACTTGACTACAAACGCAAATAAGTAAGTGCAAGTACGCGAGTAACACTGCTGATTTGAAAGTTTATGACAACGTGGATCTATAATTAACATTTGATATGAAGTGAAATTAAATGTGAAATGCATCATTATGTGTAAAATAATGCCTCTCATGTTTATTTTCTACAATCTGGCTGTAATTTACCGCCTCAGTGTCGTTAACTTCTCCAGTCTCCACAATTTTCGTATCCCTCCCTGACGGGCAAGTGAGATTTTTTTCTGGTGTTCCATTTTCTAAGTTCTAAACTGTTCTTTTCATGTGTGTCAGTGAAAAAAAACAAAAAATTCTCCTGAAAAAGCTTTCTTATCACTTGGTTGGACACTCTGTTACACACATGAAAAAAATTTGAACTTAGAAAATGGAGCACCAGAAAAAAAAATAAAATCTCATGTGCCCCTCAGGGCTTCTGTGCCTGCCTTTTTGAGAATAAAAAAAATGAGGGGGAAGCTGATTTCTCTGCTGTGGCAACTTCATGTCCACAGCAGTGGAGAGCAGTCTCTCTGCTGCACTGCCGTCAGCTCCAGGGAAAGCCATTGCTATCCATGATGCTGAACAGGTTCAGAAACAGACTGAGCATCAAGTTTTGTTTTTACGCCTCGCAGTTGGTTCAAGTTCAAAGTTCTACAGTGTGTGTTGTTCAGTCAGTCTTGTTTGTTACTGCTGGAGTTTGCTGCCCTGCTACATTTCTTGAGTGTGGGTGTAGAAGTGCACAACACACTTCACATTCATCTGGCAGAGGTACTTATTGATTTGTTAAATCAAAACATGCTAGCAATCGCTGCCTTTTTAAGGATGAATTACAGGAAAACTGTGGCGCATTTTCTTATTTTCGCATCATCGTGGATTTGTTTGGGTGCTGCACTCCCTCACAGCTGAGTTCTTTTTTTGTAGCGTTAACATCTAGTTATTAACCAACATTTAAAAAAACAATTTCCCCCAAATTCTCAATGCTTAGTCCTATCAGGACGCCGCACTTGCTGTATACTGTATACACTATATATAGGTCATACAGTGTGTGTGCAACATATTAGATTCAGCTGGCATTGCGTGCCCCTCTCCGGGGGTCCACATGGTTGAATGGAACACATCCCCTCAGCTGCTGTGTCCCCAATAACTGTGAGAAATAGTCAATATCAGCTGAGATGGAAAAATCTATCAGCATCATGGTAATGGTGTCCACAGCTCAAAGGATCTCACTCCGTCCTTGAGCAGGCAATGCTTAACCCTGCTGAACAGTCTGTGCCTTTGAAAACGACCATTAAAATTCAATATATTGCCTAGATAGAAATGCTGAGTTGTTACATAATGCAGTCTTCCTTTGACTCATTGAAAAGCAATCATCCATTTTTGGTTGAAAATTAGGATAAATCCCTGAAGTAAGCTCCAACATGCTGGAACCTATACTCATCTGGAGCAAACAGACGGACAGAATGAGTAGCTGTTGGACACTCACTAAAAACACTACCACTGTAAAAAGTCTCTGTTTGACATCTGTAGAGCGAGCTGCTCTTTCAGATTACACTTTATTTGCCTCTTTGGGGCACTAATCCAAAATGAGATATCCAAAAATATTCAATACATAATGTTATTAGTAATTTTGGTAAGGCAGCTAATTACTTTTTATTTCATTTAGGATTATGCAATCTTAAATGTAATCTGAGTGATGCAAATCTGGAAATGTGGTCTCAGAGGCATTTTGGAAATTACATTTTTCAGTTGAGATCAATAAAAAACAAGTCAAATCATAAAACATACAGGGTGACTAGAAATCCATGAAAAACAGAATTGTGCACATGAAACAATGTCAGTTAAGACGTTTTTAAAAACACATTATTGGAACCTTTATAAACATTGGTTCATACCCATTGGCCAAGCAATTTTCTTCAGTGGAAACAGCATCTGAGATGGGAAGTGATTCAAACTGTGAACAGCACTGACCCTCCACTGTACCTGCTGCTGCTATGTCACATTTCAAAAATACAGCCGGCAAAAGTCTTACTGTCAGCTTCACTAACAACACAGCCTAAGGCAGGAGTGAACTGAACTGGCTGCTAATGTTCCTGCAGGCCCAGTATTAAAGTTTTATATCAACAACTGTTTTCTGTTTTTATATTCTATTCAAAAATATTTTTTCCACAATCGTTGGCAACTCCTTCTTCATTATTCCGTTTGGAGCAGCAGATCCACTGGCAGCAAAACAGCCCCGCAGCCTTATATTACCATCACCATGCTTGACAGTAGGTATGGTGTTCTTCAATATTGGCCAAGCACATATCGGTATCAGTATATTGTCCAATATGTGCTGATATGAAAACTTTTTTTACGGAACATAATGCAGGAAAAGATGCATGGGATAATATATTATTATAAAATTCCCAGCTAAGTTTACCTAGTCAGTTTAGTTTGCTGTTTTTATTTCAGACTGTAAACTTTATTGGTAAACTGCAAAATATCCTATCTTCAATCCAAATCTTTGTCACAAGCGTTTGATAACCACATTTAAAGCATGATTGCAAAAAATGTGAAAGGTATATGAGAATATCGGCAGATATATTGATATTGGAATCCTAATACCCCCTGATATTGGTATTGTATCAGCCCCAAAACTCCAGAAGCCGTAGTAGTACCTGGTTTTGTTGTTTGGGTCAGAGGAAGAGCACAATCCATATTTAGTCCCAGTTGCTTTACCTAAGCAATCTTTCACCTCAACCTAATGTAACTTCCACATTACCCCACAATGCATGACAGTATGGAGTATGGAGCTCATTAAAGGAGAACAGTAGAAGTGTTGCTGAAGGTCTAATCTGAGCTATCAGAGGTCATTATGGAACAGTTAGCAGCAGCATTCCCAGGTTTCTGTACCAGTATTGTTTGATGTAATGTCAGATGAGCTAAGTAGCTAACGGCAGCCACCATTAGCAGCTGTTAGCAGTTACTTTAGCAACAAGATAAGCTTTGTGTCCATCAGGAAATTATGTAAATCAGAGAGTTGAACAGAGCAGCAGAGGTCATCAGAGGGAAAACCAGACTTTTCTACCTGCCCACGCAAGTTGGATGCAAATACAATTGAAGGGGCAGTGAAGGTACGGCAGACACACAATTCCCCCTATTTCATGTCAGTGTGCCATCAAATTGATTTTGAAGCTGTTATTTTAAGGAAAAATTGTTTGTTAATCATAATGTTGCTTCAACATAGAATTTGAAAAATCTCAGCCTGTCCTTTAAATCATTAAGGGGGAGGGGTGGCTCAGTAGACCAAAGCTCAGGCTGCCAAGGGCAACAAAATGTCTGGGTCTGGCACTGACAACATACTCAGGCTTTCACTGTGAAACTTACTGTTGCCTTTCTTGTCGAGGAGAATCAAACAGCCTGACTGCTCTCCTGACCATGTGCTGAATGTGTTTTAATTGACCTGTGTGTGTGTGTGTGTGTGTGTGTGTGTGTGTGTGTGTGAGAGAGAGAGTGTGTATAGGTTTGGACACTCAGTCTGGTCCACAATCCTCTCCTATTATCGACCAGCAGCAGGGTGTCTTTATCTCCTGCCATGCACCGAGCTCTTCACTCTGGCAGGCTGTTGGGCAACCCAGTTGCTCTGGCACAGCATCACAGCCTCAGTTTTGGAAAGAGCTCTGCCGCCCTATCACTCCTGGGTAGTGCTGAACTTGTGACCCCGTCTGTCTTGGAGACAAGTGTCACTGCTCTGTAATCCGCTAATCCTTTTTCTACAAGAATTTATCGTAATAAAAAATGCAAGGTATTAGAAAACAGGTACAGCCCCGTTCCTGCTTCTGCTGCAAAGACAGCCGAGCTTGTCTCCATTTCAGAATAGACAAGATTTATGTGAATTTCAGTTTATAGTGGAGAGAAGATGAGTGTGACACATTTTTTGCCATCTCTACTTACCATCTGTTGTATCTGCCTTATATTGCCTGTGTGTAATATAAGCCTGTTTTAGCATGTAAAGCTGCGAGAACAGGCGGAGCTGACTGCAGCTGAGCGAGTGACCGACTAATCCCCTTAACACATGGGACAGTGCCTGCACCAGCTCTAATTGATTCCCGAAAATGGCTGGGGCTGAACCTGCGAAGAAAATAAAAGGTCTGAGATTCCTGTGTGAGTTGAGGCTTCTAGCAGAAGCAGCAGCAGGCGCCAGGATCTCCAGGTGCTGCTCATCTCTATCCGTAATCAGAAGATAAGAAATGCAGATTGCCACTGCTGAACATAAACTTCTATGCATTACACTCTCCACTCCTTTAAGGCTGCAGACATGTTCAACTTCTGACTTTCCAAGCAAGGCGATGTTTCGATTTCTTTCCTCCCTCTTCCCTCTCGCTCCCATCATATATTTATAGAATCTCTTTCAGGGGTTGGGAAGGCAGAAAAAGAGATTATGATGGTTCCTCTGAGGAATGTCCTTCTGCCAAACTTCTCTATTTTTTCCCTCCTTTTGCATCCAGACATCCCTCCTGATTAGGCTGTCAGATTTTTTTCTCCCAGACATCTCAATTTGTAAACATCTGAAAACATTTCCATCTCACGCTGTGTCATTCTCGCAACAGATGCAAGCAGACGCTGCAAATGAAAGCACCACAACATTACGTTACCAAATGTGAGCACTTGGCCTTGGATGTTTAGCGCTTACAAATGAAAATTCATATATCACTTTGAGTGTGATGAGTATTTGCATGTGTTTAGCAGAGAAGACCATCTTCAAAAACCTCTTTCATTCGCAGCATTAATAGTTTTTTGTTTTTTTTACCATTTTATGATGTGATTTCCTGATGCTTTTGAGTAGTTTTGAATCTTTAGTGTACATGTCACGTGACATACAGCCTCTGGATGCACTGCCCCAATTAGCAGTGGCTGCACATAGTCATGGATCCAATAGTGCATTATACTGCTGTCCTACATTCTTGTATACAATCAATGCTCTTCTAAGACTAAGTCTGTGAGTTACTGCATGTGTGTTAATAATAATAATAATAATAATAATAATAATAATACTGAGAAGGCTCTGTCACCCCCAGTTCTGTGTTGTGTGACTGATTTTTGTGCCACCGGTTTTTATTTCTCTTACACATAATTTAAATCACAAAAGTCACCACACTGTGTTGGCAGCAATCACAATTTTTTGACTTTCTGCCATGCACAAAGGTTATTTGTCTTGGACATAACTGCATCAGTTGCTTTAAGCAGTGGAGCTCCTCACTGGTGACAGAGCTTATTAAAAGACAGCTAAAGTCACGGAAACCATTAGAATATGAGTACTCAGGTGTAATAGGCTGTGTGTTTTCCACCTTTAGGTATTAAGGTTTGGTATTATTTAGGTACAAAAGCGAATGCTGACTGTCTGTAGGAAATGGGAACAAATAGCTGCCTCAGCACAGCCATCCGCCATGATCTTAAACTCCTCCCTACAAAGTTTACACTAATCACAGTGCAATAATGCTATCATATTCCATATGCTGTCTCAAGTAAGGACAGTCTCTATAATGAGCAAGAAAAAGGTTGTAGATAAGAAGACATTAACTCGAAAGCTATGGTTGGTTGCGCTTACAAATCAATGAAAAACAAGAGGAACAAAAACCAGAAACATACCAGGGCGAGACATGAGGAGACACTGGAGGAGACACGGCTGGGAAAGACAGGGCAGCGACACAGGTGACCACGGACGAACACTGAGGAACACAAAGCAATGATACAGGCGGACACAGGCGGGCACAGGCAACCACGGAGTACACGGAACAAGACGGAGCAAACTGACAAAGACATGAGGAAGAACAAAGACTATATACACAGACACACTAATGAGAGGATGAGGAACAGGTGGAGTGAGAAAAGGACAGGTAAGGGAAGGAACGTAAAATTACTGAAAGGAGGGAAAAACACACAGAGGAGGAACTGAAAAGCAAGACAAGACACATGAGGGCACGATTTCAAAATAAAACAGGAAGTAAGAACAACAAAACCCAGGATCATGACATAAAGGTCAAGAATGAACTACTGAATTGTGAATTACGGAAATTTCAACATCTACAATTCTATCACTGGGCAAATGCATCTGCTGAGAAAGATCATCTGATCTGATTAACCTGAACTACTACAAAATGGATGATAGTTTTTGTAAAAGTTTAAAGAGGCTCCATGTAACAATTTGTAGCAATTAACATATATTAATCTTTTTTTTTTAATTGGCCCTATGTACGCAGATCGTAACCTGACATGAAAAATAAAACCTTCCCCATCCCTCACAGTTGGCTATACAAGCCTGTGGACGATTTGTTTTAGTTGTTTAATGTTGTTGAACTGTGGATGTCTTCGGGCAGAGACAGAGAGCAACAGTAACTTAATGTTAGTCTAGGAATGGAGTCAGGGGCGGGCTGGGGTTGAAATTCAGCCCGGGAGCTTGGTTTGGAGAGGCCTTTTATCCGATCGCATGACGGACGCAAGTGGAACCGTAATTTTAACAGAAATTCTTTATTTGCAGTATAAAAACAATCTAATGATATTAAACACAACACACACAGATTAGTCAGTCAGTAGAGTGTATTGAAGTACATATGCTCACACATACTATGCATACTCATACCACACACTATGTTTTTTCAACAATCAAAACTACTGTGTGTGTGTGTGTTTAATGATAAGTGTAAAAGAGCTGTATGATTTAAAGGTTGCATGTGGTGGAGGATGAAGGTGACTGGACCATAGAAATCCTAACAATAAGCCCATCCACTGACATAACTGCAGGAGTGGATGGGCTTATTGTTTCTGTGCGACTGGAGTTGGAACATCAACATATGACATCTTAATGTAATTCTATGCAAAGACCTATTGCCAACCCGGTCCTGCACATGGCACCTGTACCTGTACAGACCACTGTTTTTTTGGTGGTTCCTGCTCCACTTTCCTCCTCCTCCTCCTGTCCCTCCTCATCTGTCTCTTCCTCCTCCTCACTCCTATGACTGGCAGTATCCTGTCCCTCTGCATCAACTCCACGACTATCACTGGCCTTGTCAGCTAATAATAACAATAACAGCAACAATGATAAACGTTATAGCACTTTTGCAAAGAATTCACAGTGTTAGAACACAAATACAATATAAAAATCAACATAACAAAAGCGTCACACACACACACACACACACACTGTAAATTAATTACTCACTTTAATGTATTTTTAAAACACAAACAAGAGTTCTCGATGGGCCTGAAAATTACAACCCGACCCAACGCAGCCCGACATACCAGCATTAGTTGTCTGGCCGAAGCTGCCGGGTCCCGTGTCGTCGCTGGCTGACAGTAGGCGTGCTGACCTTCGCCCCTCCACCAGGAAAAGCTCTGTTACTTTGGCGCATTTGGCTGCATCCTGTATTAACCTTTCTTTCTTGTTTGCCCTTAATTTTTCTGCTCCACCCACCTCTTTCTCCTGCTTCTTTCTTTTTAGCATGTTTGCTAATTTGAATTATCCCGCTCCTCTCTCTTTTTTTTAAACAGGAAAATAACGGTTTAATGACTGACTGAGCGGCTGAGCCAATCACATTTCAATACAAACAAGTTCAGCTCAAGTTGGGAGGGGCCGCTCGTATCCCCCCTTAATATGCTAAATATTAGATTGACCCAGTCTGATATCCACTCTGTGCCACCTGCGGCCGTTTTATGGGGTAAAAAAACGTTCCGACCACCGGCCGGTTCGGCCTGGAACAGACCGGCCGTTCGGGAATACTCCCGAACCTCCCTATGGCCAGCCCGCCCCTGAATGGAGTCCACTAACATAAACTAATAACCGGCCTCCAGCACAACATAGACGAAGTTGACGGAGGCATCGCCAAAAGAAATATAAAGTTCTCCATCTATAAAATTATATTATATTGGGTATTTGCAGAATTTGCAGAAGAGATCAGTTGTGAATTGGCGCTATACACAGAAAGATTGATTGATTGATCTGTATGCTGTAGCAGAAATAGACATGCAGGATAATTTCTATAGTGAGTCTTGCATGCCGTATTCTCAGAAGTGTGTGTTTATATGTGTAAGCACCTCACTTCAACACTTCACATAGTACATGACAGTACACACAACAGCAGTTAGTTATTTCCTCCAGTTTTTCTTCAGTGCTTCTAGAGATGTTTGGTTCCTGAAGTAGAGATCCATGTTAGAGAGCAGAATTTCATCAAATGTTTCCTTTGTATAAAGTGGCTAATCTTTTTAATCCCCCAGTCAGATCGCCCTTTAAATAGAGTGACAAACAGATAGGGTGGATTAGGAGGGAGAAAGGGCAGCCTGCTCTCAGCAGAAAAACACTTTGGCAGAACTCTGAGCACCAAAGCATGAGTGCAGTGATAAAATAGGCTGTCCTTGCTATAAACATGCTTCACTTAGGGGATTTGGTGAAAGTTCATGAGGATGTTAGGTTCCAAATAGTGAGATTATACATGATAGCCACTGAGTTTTGACCATAAGGCATTTAATTTCCTATAAAACATTACAGCGAACTCTATAATAAGATCTACTATTTTAATAATGTCTCAAATAATATCTGTTAGTGTGTCCAGCACAAACAATAGGCCTAAATGATAAAAAATAATTATTATAATAAAACGATAATTCCACTTCACTCACAGTTTTACACACAGTGAGTGAAGTGGAATTATCAATACTACAAGGGATTATAGTGTAAAATCATCACTTTGTACGTTTCACAAATTCCAATAGTAAGTAGAGTTTCCTTTTTGAGCATAAGTACTGATCACATTCAGTAACTACTTTCCACTGCCTCTGCTTCACTAGAGTAACCGCTAACTGCTGCTAACTGTAGCTGCTGTTAGCTCAGTTAGCTGTGCAGCTAGTGGTTTGACCTTTTACTCTAGCACTGGACATTTGGACCAGGAGGGTAGCTGGTTAGCATGCTAGATATCTATGCATCATAATACATAGACATTATGACATCAAAACTGCTATTTCTTCAGATTCTGTTGATCATTTCAGTCAATTGTTTTTGTTTTCAACTTAAATCTAAGATATTGCACCTTCAAGTGCAGTCGCGAAAGAGGATCATGGTATGGTCAGGGGGGTGTTTGTTCAAAAAAGGTTGAGAACCACTGGTTTAGAGAAATGACGTTACTCATGCTCCAGAAAGACAACATGGTGATGATGATTACCTGAATGATTTATCTGGTAACTCTGTCTACGGCGATGTGAGGAATAGTGTCTGTTGCTCTGGATATCTACAGTGACTCGCCTGAGGCACTCATCATTGTAATTTAGCTGTATTGATCAGAAATAGAACAATCAGGGCGTATTTTGTTGGCAATGCCCTAACAAAGCAATGAGCATTCAACCTGATGTGCAAGCTATTTTAAAGTTCCCATATTATGAAAAACTCACTTTTTCTGGGATTTGGGGTGTTATTTTGGGTCTATGGTGCTGCCACACGCATACAAACTTTGAAAAAAGACCATCTGTGTTTTTTTGAGTGAGATACAGATTTCTGACGCTGTCTTGCCTGCAGTTTCCAGATGAGCGAGTCAAATTTTGACCGGTCATTTGAATAATCCCACCCACAGTGTCCACCCACCAGGTACAGCGCTACCGTCTCGGAGATCCGCCATTACGCTATCAAAAGCACAATGTCGAAGAGCAACGAGAAGTGCTCTGTTTTTGTTCAACATAAGTGCCTATATTCTGTCCCAGCTACAGAAGAGACAGTGGTTGCGTTTCATTTTTAACAACAACGTGCCGGCTATGGTTCCTGTAAGTCTGTTTGTGTGTGCTAACCACTTCACATCGGACTGCTTCAGTAACGAGGGTCAGTAGAAAGCTGGCTTTGCCTCGACACTGACCCTCGTAAAAGGATCAGTCTCAACCATACGGGACCCAGCAACTGCACCCGAGCCACAGGTAAGTGTCGCCACGTGTTGATAGTATTTACAGTTGCCTACGAGTATGGTGAAGTCAGCTTGAAACTGGCTAACTAGTTAGCTCCGCTTCGGTCCGCTATGCAACGGTGTTTGAAGCGCGTTTAATGTTAATAATATTACGAGGGAGCTTGTTGTCACAGTGAAAAGTCTGGAAACGTGCAGACTGGAGACAGAGACTATGCGGACAGTGTCCAAGAGTTTGGAGGCTGTGTTGGAGACAAACACAGCTTTCGCTAGCTGTTCTTAGATGTTACCTGTTGCAGGTCAGTGGGGGATGGGAGCCGGGTGGTTGTGTTGGGGAGTCCTGCTGCAGCCGCAGAGTCTGTATTTTTCTGAGCCTCTCCTTCTGGGTCCGATTCTGGGTCAAACTGGTGTTGTTGAACGACAGCATCTCGGCGAGCCATAGTGATACATCCACCGTAAACATTAGCGCATGCTACCGCTAGCGTGAACGACATCCTCTCCCTGAGAGGGGCGTGTAGCAGGAAGGAGCTCATTAGCATTAAAGGTGCAGGCACAGAAACAGCTGCTCTCAGTAGAGCGACTTTTAGACAGCTGAAGTTCAGGACCACGGATGGGTTTGGGGCAATACATTTTGAATACAGTGTTGTTGGACCTCTGACAGCTGTGTGAAATTGATGAAAAACAGTATAATATGGAACCTTTAACCTGAACAACATTAGTTTTCGTTAGCTGGTTTTCTCCCCAATTTATGTGTGCTTTTGCTCACTCCGCTAAATGAACTCATAATCACTGTTGTACTTATTTACGAGTGTTTGTTTTGTTTTGTTTGTTGAATGCGCCATCTTGGTTATCTGGCGTCCTCCGTTACCTTTGTCACAAGCGTGCTCGTGCACAGCAGGCTCCTCTGTGGAGAGGGGCTTTGAAGGCAGGGCTGCAGCAAAGCAGAGAGGAAGAAGGAGGGACCTGGGAGCTGCATCATTCAAATATTCTGGTCCACTCTTTTCTTAAAACTCCAGACTGCAACTTTAATGTGTTATAGTTGTATATTAAAAGTTACGTTACATTTAATTCCCATGCATTTAAACTTTATTTTAAAATTAAATATATTTAAATAAGGAGTAACAGTTTTATATTTTATATTTATATGTTTTATATATTGTATTAAATTCCCATCAAATTATTTTTTATTAAAAAGTAAATGTGTTTAATTGATCACTAGGTTTTCAGTTAACTGTATAACATCCACCCCGCATAAAACACAACATCAACCCATTAAAACCATACTGAACATACAGTTAGGAAATAGCACGTTAGATAACAAATTCCTGTCTCTATTGTATTGATTAAACAGTAAATCCACTGTGGGCCACTGAGCTCCCTCCCTCTCTCTGGTTGTACATTGGACTACCAGGTCACCTTGGGTGGTGGACACAGGAGTATCACCGAGACCAGGCACTCTGGGTCCAACTAATCTCCCTCTGTCTTGTCCAGTGGACTACCATGTGCCACGAAAATCTCTGTCAGTGTAACTTCAGTGTTACGCCACGCATCCAGTGTGACCTGTCTGTATGTTAGTGGCTGTCTGGTGTCAATGCACTGTTTGCACATGTTTTTCTCACAGTTGGGGTTAGGGTTAAAACAAACAGCCAGTGGCAGAACTAATGCAGCTGTCATGATCAGGACTTTTGGTGTGGCTCACACCAGCAGTACATCTGACCATCAGCGCTAGTTATAAAAATCTGGCAGCGAGTATAGAGAAGACCCTGGTCTTCCTCGATCCTCCAGTGGTCTCTCCAGTGATCGACTAGCTACCAGCTTCCAGCTTCCTGGCCACCCTATCACCCAGCCTCCAGCACCTCTGCAACTTGCCTGCACTCAACTGTGGATCCTCAGTGTTATAACCACATGAGCCTCCACCTCTACCTCGGCCCACACCACTGTGTGTCTCCACCACCACACCTACCGGGCCACCAGCATTTCCACCTGCCAGAGCCCGGGCCTCAGCATTTCCACCTGCCAGAGCCAGAGCCTCAGCCTTTCCACCTGCCAGAGCCCGAGCCCCACCACGCCAGCTGAGCCACCTGCTGTGCCATCTACCTAAGCCTGAGCCAGAGCCTCTCCCTCTACCTGCCTACTCAGCATTTACAAAAAAGTTTCCTTTAACTATCTCCCTGTCTTGGTGTCCGCTTTTGGGTCTGACAAAAGTATCCGGTTCAAACCATAACAGAATAATGGGCCAAACATGGACCCAGCAGACCCTGAGACCTTCCAACAGGCATTAAGTGCTCAAGAAGTTCTAGTTGGCAGACATGAACACATGCTCTGTGATGTCATGGAATCCCTGCAAGGACTCTGCTCGAACGTCACCCAACTCACCTCTCAATTGGTTTCACCATCCCCTGCTGCGGCCACCTACAGTGAGTAACCCACCTGTGCTTCACCCTTCTCATCCCTCTTCCCCTCCTACCTCAGAGCCCTTTGTTCTGCTGCCAGAACATTACTCAGTTGGTCTGGGCACCTGTGGCTGTTTCCTGCTCCAGGTTTCTTTTGTGTTTGACCAACAACCGTCAAGCTATCTCTCTGACAAAGGCCCGCATTGCATATGTCATGAATGTCTTCAGTGGTAAGGCAGCTCAGTGGGGTACTGCATTATCAGAAAGCAAATCTGTTATTCTAGACTAATTTGCTACATTTGTACGTGAGTTACGTAAAGTTTTTGATCACCCAGTTCAGGGCCCTTAGGCAGCTAATCACCTGATAGCACTTTGTCAGGGATCTCAGTCAGCTGCAACTTACTCCATTGATTTTTTGCATTCTAGCTGCAGAGAGTGGGTGGAATGAGTCCCTAGAAGTGTTAATTTCCCTACTCATCTGTGTGGATAATAGACAGAGGGGGAGGCATAGGGAAAGGATTAGTAATAGTCACAAGTCAGCCACACCAGCACCAGGACTACAACTACACTCTTCCCCTGAACAATGTCTCACTCGTTTTGCCATGAACTCCGGAACTCCCCCTACTGCCTTGGAGGAATCCATGCAGTTAGGAGGGACTCGCCTGACGCCAGCAATGTTTCCAAATAAACTCTGCATCTCCTGTGGCCAAACTGGACACTTCCTCGCCTCATGCGTTACCATAAGATCAGGCTCACTAGTGAGGGAGAGCACACTGGTGAGCCAACCCTCTTCTCCCTCCAGCTCTCCTAATCGAATCAACCTCCCAGCCTCTCTCCACTGGTCACGTGAGTCATTCCCCGTTAACATTCTGGTAGATTCTGGTGCTGATGTCAGTTTTATTGACATTGCTAAGGTTGAACAGGCTAACATCCCAGTTGAGGCCCTGGAGTCCCCTAATACTGTTAATGTTTTAGACAGAATACTAACTGTCACTCACCATACTGTTCCTATCACCCTGATCGTCTCTGGCAATCACTGTGAGCAGATTCAACTGTTTGTCATTCCCTCACCCACTTCACCTGTCGTACTACGTCTCCTATGGCTTAAAGCTCTGGTCTACGATCTGAGAAAGGTTTGAAAAAAGCCAGATAAGACACACAAATACACACATCGTAACACCTATATGATAATCCATCATATTGATTTAGCAAAGGCTTCGTTGAAAACAAACGGACAAGACCGGGAGGAGGGTTAGCAAAACAGTTGAGTAGTGACCGGGCGAGAGGTTGTAATGGAGAAATAAATCCGGACAAATAAAATAAAAATCCGGAAATAAATCCGAAACCCCTCCGCTTCGCGTTGGGGTTTCATTCATCCCTTCATTCATCTTACTTGCTGCTTCATTTAGCTGCCACAAGCAAATAAATAGGTTGATTTGGTGTAAACATGATAGCAATGTTAGCTTGTTGTTAGCTTAAAATGCTAGCATAGAGGCTAACGTCTCCTTCGAACAAGTAAACAAGTGTTGACAATACTGCAGAGACAGACACTGTCTAATAACACAGACAGGAAGATGAATGGAAGATGGCATTCAACACACCTGTTGGACACTTTGAATACCTGGTAATGCCTTTTGGTCTAACTAATGCCCCAGCTATGTTCCAAGCCCTCATCAATGACATTCTCAGAGACATGCTCAACCATTTTGTTTTAGTTTGTTTGGACGACATACTCATTTTCTCCTGCAACATGGAAGAACATGTTCAATGGGTTTGCTGGAGAACTGTTCGTCAAGCCAGAGAAATGTGAGTTCCACACTTTCGCTGTCAACTATATGGTTGCACATGGTCAACTTCAGCCTGACCCTGCCAAAATAAGAGCTGTAGAAGAATGGCCCACACCTACATCTCGTAAACAGCGTTAACGTTTCCTGGGGTTTGCCAACTTTTACAGAAGATTCATCCAGCTTTACCAGCTACCCCTTCTAATAGGTCGCCCGGGGCTGAATCCGCCTTCCTGAAGCTTAACCCTCTGAGGGCCAGGGTATAATTGGCCGTTTTTGACAACTTTTGATTTTACCTTTATATTTCGCCTTAAAAACTGTTTACCTTGCCTTGTTTTGTGTCATTTTTTCAGCACAACCTCACATGTGTGACTTTACAGTTATTTTTTCATTTTGACATACTGTATTAACACACTGACCTAAAATCACACAAAAAAACATAAAATCCGAGTAGGAGAAAGTTAGATTTTTTACTGTGAAAACCACAAACATGTTTAACGAACCATTTTTATAACTTAGAATGCTAACATAAATTGTTGTTTGCTAAATTTGCTAAAGTTTTTGAAATTTACAAAGTTATATACAACTATTTACATTAAAATGCAGGCAATGGCTCAGGCATTTTTCGTACAACTATTTACAACCATTTAAAAAACAACCAGGTGTCACAATAAGATGCTACACAAATTATTTGTGCCACTCCAAAAAACAGTTCCTGTCCACCACAAGACAGAGAGGCACATCACAGGCCTGACACTTTCAGGGTGTCACCAAAACAAAAGATGGATCATCCACTTCATCTTCAAAGTCCTCACTCTCTGCCTCAGACTGGCTCCGCGTCTCCCTCAGCTCCTTCCAGCTCAAAGAAGAGCTGCACTGCCTGCTCCACATTCAGAAGTCGCCTCATTGTTTTGACACACAAAACATAAAATACGACACATTAAACACACTACACTATACACTCCAAACACGCTAAATGTCGCAAATCTCTCAAATCTCAAAACTCGCTATCGCTAGCTGCTCGCTATCACTGTCTCTCTTTCGCTGCCATCACGCCGACAACTTTCCCCTGTTCCTCAGCAACCAAATGCCATTTTTTGATTGGTTGATGTGGTGCATGTTTCCACCAATAGGAAAAATAGGCTTAGCCATGTTTTTTTGCTTGCAAGCACTTTCGCTTGCGAGCACTTTCCTAAGAATAGCCTGTTTTTACTGTTTCTTCCTGCACCAAACGCGCACCAAACGCGACGACAGTATTCAGGAAAAAGCATGGCGTGAATAATTTATCATAAGTCTGGTTTTACTTGGCCTATCAACAAAATGTATAGTCCTGGCACTACATGAGTGGAGACATTGGCTCGAGGGCTCACATGAATCCTTCATCATCTGACGGATCATAAGAACTTATCCTACCTATGCTCTGCTAGACAACTGAACTCCCAGCAAGCCTGCTGGTCCCTTTTTCTTAGTCACTTCAACTACACCCTTCAACTACGCCCTGGCTCCCGTAATGTGAAACTGGATGCCCTCTCTTATCTCTACTCTCCAGATGCTGTGTCTACCAACCCTGAAACCATCCTGATCCTGATAGTGGCCCCGTGAACTGCCTGTTTGTGCCAGATTTTGTCAGGTCTCAGGCTCTCCAGTGGGGGCACTCTTCCAAGCTCACCTGCCACCCTGGGTTTCATAGAACCTTACAGCTCCTACATCTTACACACTTCTGGTGGCTGAGCATGTCTAAAGACACAAATAAATGTGTGGCTGCCTGCCAGTTTGTGCCCGTGGAAAAGCCTCTAATTACCCACCGGCTGGTTTGCTCCATCCTCTGCCTATCCACAGCTGTCCCTGTTCCCACATAGCAGTGGATTTTGTCATCGGGCTGCCTCATTCGAGTGGTAACATAGTCATCCTCACCATAGTAGACTACTTCTCCAAATCTGTCCATTTTGTCCCTTTACCAAAACTGCTCTCTGCTCTTGAGACTGCTGAACTGTGGGTGCTCCACATTTTCATGGCATCCAAGTGGACATTATTTTGGACCATGAACCCCAATTCTCCACACAAGTTTGGCAGGATTTTCTGTAAATCATTGGGCGCAACCTCCAGTTTGACTTTGAGTTATCATCCACAGTCCAACAGCCAGACAGAGCAAGTCAATCAGGTCCTGGAAGCAGCCCTCCGGTGTATCAGAGCCCGTCATCCCTCCAGCTGGTGCTCTCGACTCCCATGGATTGAATACTCCCATAATTCACTCATTAGCTCAGCCACAGGTATTTCAGCCTTTATGGCAGCTATCAGTTTTCAGCCCCCGCTCACATCTCCCGCTGTCAGGAGATCTGGAAGACCACTCTTTCTGCCCTCAATTAATTGGTGTTTGTTCTGTTTGTGTTCTGTATTGGTGGTGCACATAAAGTTGCAGGTTACATGGTTTTGAATAAAAAGTTCTTAATCTTTCAATTCTATGACACAAAAAGCCAAAAACATCTTATCCAATGGTACATTAAGAATGGTTAGCCGGAATGTGAAAGGTCTGTGTAATCAAGTAAAAAGGGCAAAAGTCCTCACAAATCTGAAGTAATTACAGTCCGATGTTATTTTTTGCAATACACACATAGACGCGCAATGTTCAGTCAGTGCTTCATACTAACTGGCTTGGTCAGGCACATCATGCTAATTTTGGTGCAAAGGTTAGGGGAGTAGCAATTCTGTTGAGGAGGAACATCCCATTTATTCAGACTATGACAGTGGATCCCAATGGTATGTTTTTAATTGTAGCAGGCCATCTTAACTCTAAAACACTGACCCTAGTTAACATTTATGGCCCTATTCTTGACTGTCCAGAGTTTTATATTCAATTTGTATTCAATTCAATTTCAAATTTATATCGTATAAATGTCATTATCCTTGACACTATCTTAGATAAGGCCTTATCTTATCTAACCTCATTACAGCAGTCAAAATCGGGTCAGTTTTTAAACACCATGCTAAAAAAATCTTAACATTGTAGATATTTGGAGACTACTATCGAGAGTATTCCTTTTTTTCACAAGTCATACTCGCATATCGATTATTTTTTTAATAACCTGTGAGAGTTTGAGTCCTTTGTGGTGGCCATCTTGTGCTGGTGATGAAGAGGAAGCACGCCTCAACAGAAGCCTTTTTATGTGGTGTATGAGTAGGCGTGTGCTCAGATTTGATTGGATAGTGGATGTGTGAGGAAATTTCAGGTAATTAAGATAAATACTGAATGATGTACAAATGATTTGTTTATTTTGAATGTACAGTGGTTATCTTAACATGTTGAAGAATTAATTTAGATCTTGTTGGTATGAGCAAGTTAAGAAAACTATGTGTATTTGTTATTTTACCTTGTCAACTCTCCATTGTAGAGATCTGCCTTGATAGGCCAGTTTGAACTGGAAAGGCGGACTCACATGCTATATATGTGAGTGGAAGGGGAGAGAATGGCCTGTTTTTTTTGAAGAGTAGCACCAGAACTCTCCTGAGCTGGGTGAAGAATGTTTTCTTTGTTTTTGTTTTTTTGAGACTATTAATAAAAGTCTGACTATTTTTTCTGCATAACTCCCTGCCAGCGTGATGTTTTATCTTCCACCATGCTATCCTGCACTCACCTTACAACAGTCAATGTCTATATTGTGGGAAAGTTTGAAAATAGTAATGAGAGGGCACATAACATCTTTCACATCCGCTAAGAGTAAAGCACAGGAGGAAGCCCTAAAAGAAGTAGAAGCTAACCTACAACACCAAATTACAAAATTAAGGTATTATTATAGTTCCTTGCTTACAAAGCGAGTATGTTCTGAATTGATGAGCTGTTGGGCAAAAAATATTTGAATGCCAAGGCATTGTATCAAATCATTTATACAAGTCACATTTCTAAAATTATACATCCAGACCGGACCATGTTCATTCCCAATTGACATATATACTTAAACATGCGCACACTTTTAATTTAATGTATAGCCCTGACCGTAAATTGGAAAATTCAGATGTAATTTCTCCCGATGCCAAAAAGGCTTTTGATCAAATTGAATGGCCTCATGTGTTTTCTGTCTTTGTCAAATTTGGTTTAAGCGAATCATTCATCAAGTGGATAAGGATAATTTATAAAGAGCACATGGGCTTTGTTGTTACATATACAAATGTATCAGATCCCGTTCGGCTATATAGAGGTACACGCCAGGAAGACCCAATTTCCCAATATATTTTCACTTTAGCTTCAGAACCCCTGACTTCACATATACGCTTAAGTCCTGATCTGGAACGTTATATAATATCTCTGCGTACGCTGATGATGTCACTTTATTTATTTTGAATCCTGAAGACTCTATACCCCATTTTTAGAACTAATGAATAATTTCGGCTCATTCTCGGGATATAAGATAAATTGGGAAAAAAGTGAACTGATGCCTTTATCACAATTAGTAGACAAGGCTTCCCTGAAAACCCAGTTTAAGACGGTCTCAGATACATTTACAAGTTTGGGTGTAATAGTCAACAAGTAAGCTGAGACAATTATTGGAGCATAATTTGGACAAAAACTTAAACAATTGGAAAAAAAAACACACTTTTGGAACACCTTGCCTATCTCAGTGGTGGGATGCATTAATGCTATTAAAATGGTGGCATTGCCTAGGTTTTATACATTTTTCAGTCTATTCCAATCAGTATCCCAGAATCATATTTCAAGAAATTAGACTCTGTTGTTTCATCTCTTATCTGGTCCGCTATAGTGCCTAGAATATCTAGGAAGCATTTAAGTAAAAGTAAGTGAAAAGGAGGGTCTGATCTTCTCCAGTTTAAATTTTATTATCTGGCGGTCCATTTAAATATTTTTTTCTATTTGCCTTTGCTGCCTGCCCGGCAGTAACTTGGGAGAAATGCTGGCATGGCTACCATTTGAGCACCTTTCCTGTAAGCGTTAATTTCTTCCCAGCACTCCTTAACTGTCCAACAAAGGCTAAAAAACACACATATGGGAATAATCCCATAATCCCAAACTCTTTGAAAGTATCGTCTCAGGTGTTGTCTGTTTTGAAAGCCCCTAAAATATATCTGGACACCCTGATATGCTCCAATCATGCATTTAAACCAGGATTGAAGGACCTGGTTTTCACAACTTTGAGGGAGAAGGGTGTTATGACTTGAGGAGATTACTATATCAACAATAACCTCACTTAATTTCAACAACTCCAGATGTTTCAACTCACAACTTCACATTTCTTCCACTTCCTACAATTGCAAATCTTTTTGAGGGCTCATGTCCCACTTTTTGAGTAGAGGCCTCATCATGCTGTGCTTGATAGTCTCTTGAATGTTAAACCATATGCAAAAGGCACTGTGTCTCACTTTTACAACATTTTACAAAATTTTAAAAAATGATCGTCAGTTTCTTGTTGTGAAGTCTGAAGAAAGAAAGAATGAATTAGGTATAGAAATCTCAGACAAACTGTGGGAATCCTGTACTAAAAATAATCACAGTAGTTCTATAAATGCTAGGCATGCTTTGGTACAATTCAAAGTTGTCCACAAATTGCATTTTCCCCCCACTAGATTTCACAAAATTTTCAAAGACTCTTTACCCCTTTGTGTAAAAATGCTCAAAAGATCAAGAGACCTTGTCCCACCAATTCTTACAATGTCAGAGGTTGCAAATGTTTTGGGGTCACTTGGTTGATTTTCTTTTCAAGGTGTTTAACAAGGAGTGCTCCCCTGCCCCTCTAACTGCACTTTTTGGGGTAGTTGAACGTGTGTCTAAGTGTCACAGCCAGTATTGTTTTGTTTTTATTTGCATGTCTGTATGGCTGTCCTGGTGTTTCAAAAATGTTTAAAAAAAAAAAAAAAAAGAACTAATGCAGCGGACTGTGAGCAAACACAAAACACACCACCACGAAGGGATGTTGTAGTTGCAGCTTCTCTGAGCTCATTCGGTAGAGCAGATAGGCTGGGTGGCATAGTAGCGGCCAGGCAGCCCGGCAGGAGTCTGCCTGTGTTACGCCCCGTTGCCGGGGAAAAAGATAAAAGAAAAAGGTGGAAAAACTACACGAGCACGACAGCCAGTGTGTATTTTTTCATCAGTCAGCCATACTGCTTCTTCTTCAACACGGAAACAGGCATCAACAATCGATCGCTGTGCAGCACATTCGCCACAGACTTGATAAAGAAAATAAAACAATTGAAGTTCCCAAAAATAACTTATACAAGTAAATTTTGATCAAAGGTAAGTACAAGGTTGTAAACAAAAAATGATATAAAATAAACTATTTTATCTATAAGTGCTGTTACTGTCTCTGTTGTCATCTTCTATACCTGCCAGGCAAAAGCAGTTGAGCACAGAATAGATGATCAATCATCATTTTAACCTTTTTTAACTCAAGACACATGAAAACAATTAATTATTATTCTTTTTTAACTCACTCTTTCTACTGAATTGCTATATTAACATATGAAAGTCATGAACTATCTTTTTAATCAGGTCTTTCCGTGAATTATTATTTTCATTCATTATATCCTGTTTTAAACAACATTTTACCATTCAGTATTATAACCATGACACACTCCCCTACAACACAGATGTCGTCCCCGACATCTCAACCAACAGGTGAGGAAGGTAATTAAATAATGTTTAAAGCATTTAGCTATTGTACATAACATCATCAAATCAATCATTCATTCAACAGTGTATGCAATCACTCAGCTTATTCAAAGTCCAGGAGTGTGTGACACATGTGCATCAATACTCTGATTATTCATTAGTCCATTCATGACTGTCTAAGGTACAGTATGTGTATCTGTAAGCATGTCAGCACTCAGTTCAAGAGACAGTCCATCCATAAGAGCATGTGTGTGTATGTGCGCATCAACACCAGTATCCAACAGTCCATGAATGAGTGTACAAGGTGTGCGTGTGTTTATCAACACTCAGTTTGTGGGAAAGTCCATCAATGAGTGTATAGTGTATGATGTGTATGTGTAAGTGCATCTCCTTCTTTCAGTAGCCATGTGCAACAGCAGGCTGATAATTCCAGTGCTGTACTGGAGCTGTCCATGTACTTGCTGCTTGCATGGCCTCATATGATGATGGAGGATAGTAGCACATCAGGTTACCTGGGAGACCGGCGCCACAGCAACTGGGATGGCCAAGCTGATCATATGTGAAGACTCTTGGGGGCCGTCTCTCTCTTACTGGTTGTTGGTACTGTTGCTCATTCTCACTGTGATCTTCACTTTGAGCAGGTGACTGTGGTGCTGGTATTCTCTCCTCCAGTGCAGTCTCCTCTTGAACTGACATGTCTTCTTCTAACAGTGGATCTCCTGTGTCCCGCTCCAGCTGGTGCATATCCTGATGCTCAGGCTCAACGTCCTGCATGAGCTGTGTGACGCCTTCAGCATCCTCTCTTTCTGTGTGGACTTCGGGCTGTGGCACAGGCTGATGTCTGAGTGGATAGTATCCATAGTCATCATCATCACTATCGTCATTGTTTGTCTCTTGGTCTGTTTGATCTTTGTCTCGACGAGTCTGAGCTGTGATTTGTCTTTTCACTTTAGCTGGTTTCAACTGAATTTCTAGAGGTAGATGGTCGCATGGCAACAGGAGGTTACGGTGCAGGATCCTACGTCCTCTCGCTTTGCCTTGCTCAGGTATCACTTCGTATATGGGCATGTCTTTTCCCACCTGACGGATGACTTTGTGGATGCAATCTTCCCAGTGATTTCTGAGCTTTCCCGTTCCCCCTCTAGATGTCATATTCCTAATGAGAACACGGTCGCCCTCATTCAAAACAGAACTCCTGACTTTGTTATCATGATTCCTCTTGCTCCTCTCAGCACATTTTTTTGCATTTGCTTTTGTGATCTCATAAGCCTCTTGCATCTGTTGTTTCCACTTTTTCATGTACTCTCGATGATCAGCAGTTCCAGTCTCTGGGGTCAAACCAAATAACAAGTCAACAGGTAATCTTGGAGATCTGCCGAACAGGAGGTAAAAAGGTGAAAAACCTGTAACTTCACTTCTGATGCTGTTATATGCATAGATGAGCTTGGGCAATGACTCTCTAAAGTCTGACTTTTGTTTCTCTGTGAGCGTTCTCAGCATTTGTAGCAGTGTTCTGTTTAGCCGTTCCACTTGCCCGTTGCCTTGCGGGTGATACGGCGTGGTTCGAGAGCCCATCACTCCGCAATTTTTCTTCAGCTGTGCAAACAATTGATTCTCAAATTCACCTCCCTGGTCGTGGTGAATTTTTAGAGGGAATCCAAACTTCAGTACATAGTCATTGAATATTTTATCAGCGACAGTCTTGGCAGATTTTGATGTTGTGGGGTAGGCTTGTGCAAAGCGTGTGTAATGATCTACTATTAACAATATGTATTCGTATCCACCCCGACACTTATCCAGATGCAGGAAGTCAATGGATACAAGTTCGAATGGCTGGGTGGTGACAATCGGTAGGAGTGGAGCTCTGGATTCTCTACAGGGCTTTTTCTGTTTCAGGCATGTACAGCTTTGTGTGACATAGTGCTCTATTTCTCACTGCATGTGTGGCCAGAAAAAGCGATCCCGGATAAGCGATGTTGTGCGTTCCACGCCTTGATGTCCCATCTCATTGTGGAGCTGTCTCAAAACTGTTGATTTGTATTTTTCAGGTAGAACAAGTTGGGTTCTGGTTGCAGTCTTTCGTTGAAGTATTTCATCTCCATCAAAGGTAAGTTTCTCCCAGTCACGAAGCAAACACTTGACTGTACATTGAATGACTTTAACTGCTCTCTTGTAGGCTTCTCTTTCGATTGTTTACAGGCAATGACTGGACCAATAGTTTGATCATCTCTCTGAGCTCGACATATATCTGTTTTTGCAAATGGTGTAGGTGTGTCTTCACCCATTTCTGCACACTCAAAAGACATCATGGACCACACTGTGTGTGAAACATCACTCTCAACAGCTTGTACTGTGGCTTGCACTGAAGGGGAGGACATTTCTTCTGTGCATTCCTCCATCATGGTGTCTATATCACAGGGCATTCTTGAAAGACCATCAGCATCACAATTTTCTTTTCCTGGACGATACTTGATAATTAGGTCAAAGTCAGCTAATTCTGCAACCCACCTATGCCCCGTTGCATTGAGTTTGGCTGTTGACAACACATAGGTAAGTGGATTGTTGTCTGTATATACAGTACAGGAGGAGCCAATTAAATAGTCTCTGAAATGCTCAGTAACAGCCCACTTTAATGCTAAAAATTCAAGTTTCCCTGAATGAAGATGATAGTTCTTTTCTGCTTTGGTCAGGGTGCGTGATGCATAGGCTATTACACGTAGCTTACCGTCCTGTTCTTGATATAATACAGCACCTAAACCTTGGTGTGAAGCGTCTGTGTGTAAGATGAATGATTTGTTGAAGTCTGGGAATCCAAGAATCGGTTGCTCAACCAGGCAATCAATTAGTCTCTCCAGTATCAGTTGATGTTCCTCAGTCCATGTGATCGGCTTGTGTGAAGGTGCCCCTTTAAACTTTCCTTTCACTTTTCTTGTCCTCGCGTTACTGTCTTTGTGTTTGTCTGATTTGGGGTCTGATTCTGTAAGGGCATAAAGAGGGCCGGTGATGCGGGAAAAGTCTCTGATGTACTGCCGGTAGTAGCTCAGGAGCCCCATGACTGCTCTCAGTTCTCCCACAGTCTGTGGCCTCTTCTCCTTTAAAGCTCTCACTGCTGCCGTGTCGGCCGGGTCCATTTTACTGCCCTCCGCGGACACGATGCGCCCCAAATAGCGGACCTCACGTCTGAACACTTCACATTTTCTAGGTTTTAACTTTATACCATGCTGGCGTAGCCGCTGTAGCACTGTCCTCACATGCTCGACGTGATCCTCAAAGGTCCTGCTGAAGACCAGGGTGTCATCTAAATAAGGGATACAGATGTCATCTCTCAGCCCTTCCAAACAATCCTCCATACAGCGCTGGAAGGCAGCTGGAGCGTTCATAAGACCGAAGGGAATCCTGATCCACTCATAGAGACCCCATGGTGTCACAAAAGCGGTCAGTGGTCTGCTCTCCCTCGCCATAAATCCCTGATGGTACGCCTTTCCTTGGTCGAGGAGAGAGAACCAAGAGTTGCCTCCGAGGCCATCCATTATATCTTGCACCCTGGGGATAGGCTGACGGTCAGGGAGTGTCTTCCTGTTCACCTCACGGTAGTCAATGCACAGTCGTAGACTGCCGTCTTTTTTCCGGACACATACGACTTGTGAAGCATAAGGGGAGTTAGATTTCTCTACCCAACCCTGAGCGATGAGGTCACTCAGGTAGTCCTTCATTTCCTGATACAGGGGCTTAGGCACAGAGAGATATGTTTTTGCTACAGGCTCAGTGTCTTTCAAAGATATACTAAGTTGTAATTTATCTATACAGCCAATATCATCATCTGTTTTTGAAAAGGAGGCAGACTCCTCTCTTAACATCTGGCGATCTGTCTCCTGCTCTCGCTCGCTGAGGTGACTCAGATTTACAGGTGGGTCCCAAGCATTACTATCAGTTTGATCCTCTTCAGCCGTGATGTGATTTGTTGTGACTGACGGTGGTAGGCGGGATCTCTCTAGCATAGAGGCGGGGTAGAAAGCCTGGACATGCTGGACAGTCCGAACAACAGTTCTCTCTGCTAACACTATGTCGTGATCTGTTGGATTCTGCACACTTTCAGTGATAGAGGGTTTTTTTGTGCCTCTGGTTACCTCTACAAGCATGTCACACAGTTCAAGTCCCTCTGTCCAGCGTGGGTTCACATCAGGCTCGAAGATTAGTGTTGCGTCCTCCTGTGGGGAGTCCATGTGGACGTGACACTCAACTTGGACTGACAGGTGTTTGGGTATGTTGACTCTCTCCCCTTTTGTCTTGACAATATACTCATATAACTCAATTGCTCAACAACAGCGGTTACTTGTTTTACAAAAGTGTCTGTGTGGCCTGGGAATGCTGCCCTCACTGTTTTGCTTAGCTGTTCTTCATTACAAGTGTGGGGACAATTACTTCGGTCTAAGCTGCAGCCCTGGAAGCTAACCTGAAAGCTATCTCAACCCAACCTGTATATGGCATGCTCTCCCCATTTGCTGCCTTTATATCTAGGGCCGGTGTCACATCCAAAATGTCAGAAATGTCTCTTAGTCTTGTGTCTGGTAAGTGCACTTCTTTCCATAACTCATCAATTATTGTCACTTGGGAACCTGAGTCCCACAAAGCTTGAACCCTTTGACCTTGGATGTAGCAGCTAACCATGTGTTTCTCTCCTACCAATGGGGCTCTCTTAGCTTGTTTTTCTCTTCTTGAGGTGACGTTTGCAGTCATACATGAGAGAGGTTTACAGTGTTTTTTGTGTTCAGCCCAATTATCAACTTGACATGGTCTGGAACAATAAAGTACATTTTTACAGGATGTGTACTGTTTCAGAATTACCCCTTCTCCTTTCTGTCCACAGTGTGCGCATTGCTGGGACCTTGCTGTGTGATTGGTCACTCCCTGTCCCGTGCGAATGACCTTCCCCCGTTTAAAGGCTCACCTCCAAATTGTCTCTGTCCCCTTGCTCCACATCCAGCAAGGAAATGCTCGCTGCTGCCACACCTGTAACAGTGTGTGCAATAATCTTCAGCTCCACTCTGTTGACAGCCAAAACATCTCCTCATTCGTCCGCGATTTGGTGGAGGGAAGCTGTGTTGTGGGGCAAATCTTTGCTGGTACTGGGCGGTTCCACCTCGATGTCTAGGGCCTGCATTGAACCAGTAGCTCTGTGACAAATCCTGCATCTGCTGACCTGAGAATTGCAGTCCTGATGTGCCATCTGCACCCCCTGCTGGTGGTTGTGGTCTTGGCGCGTGCTGGGGCTGTAGCATGGACTCTCTGATTTGAGACACTTCAACTTTCAGGTCTTTCAGCACAGCTATCTCAGATTTAATCTCCTCAAGCTGGGAGAGAACGACAGGGGAAACTTTAGGATTTTGGTGAGTGGCTGGTTTTTCATTCTTTACAGCAGGAACATCACTTGACTATGCTGAGTGTACAGTGACTGGTTTCTGTTGCCCTGCCATTTTCTTTTTCATCTGTCTCTCTGTCTCATAGGCGCATGCAGTGTTCATTCTCTTAAGCAACAGTTCATCGGAGATGTCAGCTTGCTCCAAGTAAGGCTGAAGATCCCGCTTAATGTTGTCGTTCTGGAGTCCAGTTAACACAGTGTGAAGAAACATTCTTTGTACCAGCCCAGGATCATATTGGAGACCTGACTCAGATTCCTGTGAGGCAAACAAAATCTTTTGTCTCAGGTTGAGAGTGCGGATGAGGAAGTTCTGGGGGGTTTCTTTTAATCCTTGCACCTCAGAAGTCAGCTGTGTGTAGAGATCAGTTGCACTTTTCTCTTGATAATGTGAACGGAGGATTCGTCTCAAGGTTGGTAAGGTTAAGTTCACTTTGCCCTCCAAATAGCTGCGAAGCTGCATGCCAGGCGCTATGGCTCTAATCACTGCATCCACAATCTCTAGTTCTGGAAACCCTTTCTTTTGGCAGCAAACACAGTTCCCTTATAACTCCGAGTTGTAGTTTCTCTATCTCTGTCAACGCCATTCTTCTAGCAAAATGTGGGTGCTATCGGCGAAGTGGTAACGTTACCGATTTATCTTCTTAGCAGTAGCTCTCCTGGTATCTGGCAATACCTCAGATAACTTGCAGCCGAAGACGGTCGGGGTCCCACCGCGGCCGACTCCTCACATGCTCCAATAGTCCCGGACGTTTCGTTTTTTGGTTTTCTTTTTTTTTTTTTTAAGGGATGTGTGACTGCTGGGGACAATACTACACGAGCACGACACGTTGGCAGCCAGTGTGTATTTTTTCATCAGTCAGCCATACTGCTTCTTCTTCAACACGGAAACAGGCATCAACAATCGATTGCTGTGCAGCACATTCGCCACAGACTTGATAAAGAAAATAAAACAATTGAAGTTCCCAAAAATAACTTATACAAGTGAATTTTGATCAAAGGTAAGTACAAGGTTGTAAACAAAAAATGATATAAAATAAACTATTTTATCTATAAGTGCTGTTACTGTCTCTGTTGTCATCTTCTATACCTGCCAGGCAAAAGCAGTTGAGCACAGAATAGATGATCAATCATCATTTTAACCTTTTTTAACTCAAGACACATGAAAACAATTAATTATTATTCTTTTTTAACTCACTCTTTCTACTGAATTGCTACTGTATATTAACATATGAAAATCATGAACTATCTTTTTAATCAGGTCTTTCCATGAATTATTATTATTTTCATTCATTATATCCTGTTTTAAACAACATTTTACCATTCAGTATTATAACCATGACACCTGTCAGCTGTCAGTGAAGAGCATCTCTGGAGGATGAGTAACCCGGAGTATGGTATGGAGTTTCATTCATTCGGACGTTCTCTCAGTTAGCAAGCAGAACGAATTTAATAGCTAATGAAGCACAAAGGCAGCGCTCTGAACAGAGCATTGAGCAGATACTAATTTTAAAAAGTGGGTGCGCCCATGAGTCAGCACAAACACACACTTGATGTTCCTTCATTCTTCGCCCGCCTCTCGTTCCCAACTCTGCTAGTCACTGAAGCAAATAATAGCCAACATCCTCTCGCTTGCCTAATGTACTTACATCATCACTTGACATAGTCCATAAAAGGGTAACTTCATTCCTTCCTCTGTGCTGCTGAGAACGATGGAGGTAGAGAGGCGGGGCAAAGAGAGAAGGTAGGTGTGGCCGACATGCCGGTTTGTTTTGGTCTAACACACCGGTGCCGTACTGCGACCACTAGTAGTGCTCAATTTGGCATTTAGGACTTTTAAGGCTTCCCAAGATTTGTATTACGCTGTATGAGCTGTCATATTGTTTAGAGACTAGATGTTATGGGAAATATGTTAATTTGCCTCCTTGTGAAGACAGGATTAGATAGATGCCACTCTCAAAAGAAGCCTTGATTCAGCAGCTTAGCTTAGCATAAAGACTGAAAACAGAGTAAAATAAGTAGCCAAGGCCTCTAGAGGTCATTACAGATTGTGTCAGTCTTTTCATCACCTTGAGGTTGCTAGACAACCAGCTAAGACTCCAGGAAGACACTGCCTGGCCAAGAAATCCTACATTTAAAGTTCCTTAATGGGCTGAACACACTTGCCAAAAATAGACCTGGAAATGACCTGTAGACAGTCATATCGACATCAGATATATGTCACAGACATGAAAACAATACACACAACAAGTGAAGGGCAATTTATTTTCTGTGCACTCACTTTTTCTTTCTCTCCCTCCATCTCTATCTCGCCCCACCGCTTTCTAGCTCTTCATTTTTAATGATAATTATCAAAGGCAAACTCAATGTAAGAAGATAGGGCTGGCAGCATCCGTGCTGCTATGTGGATGCAGTTTAGCAACACAGTCACCCCACGCACAACAGAAGCAGTGTGTTTCACGGGTAAATCAATTATTTATACACTTCACTTTTTGTATAAATAATGATATAAATTATGAGCTATAACAATTTAACTTCTGCTTTTAGAGGTGCTAGTAGGTGCATGTTCAAACTTGGGACAAAGCTAGGCTAGCTGTTTCCTATTCCTTGTCTTTATACTATGCCAAAAAAAAAAAAACAGCTAAGTGGCTGCTGGCTCCAGCTTAATGTATAAATAGACAGACAGACATGAGAGTGGTTTGGATAATCTCATTTAACTCTTGGCAAGATAGCAAACATGTATATTTCCCAGAATGTCAAACTACCCTTTCAAGAAAATACTGCATCAGCAACACATTTTAAAAGTATCTTTTGACTAAATAAAGACCAATGATAAGAAGTTATTTATGTGAATTTATGTTTTTTATGTGTTGTTGGAGTAATAACCGAACAGCAGCGATGATGTTTGGCTGAAATTAAATACATCAGACCTTTTAATGACTTGTAAGCTCCAGTTCCCTGAGAACTGGTTGGGTCTTCATTTTAAAATGTGGTGCTTGTCAGGAGATGATGCCAGTGGCTGTTAACTGTTGCACATCCCCCATGTGTGACAAAGTCCCCTGTCAGAAACCCAACGGGAGGCTGTCGCCAACTCAGTGCTCTCTGCACACTTCCACACTTTAGAGATGAGTGTTTTGTCTCTTTTTAAACTCAAGGGAAAGCAACAAACAAATACAATGTAAATCTAAAATAAAAATCGAGGAGGTGAGAGAGGGGAGAATGATGTCGTAATTGGCTTTGTGGAACTTCTTCAAAGGCAGGTTTATTTCTGTCAAACAATGTTTTAACATTTCATGACTCCACATGAAATGGTTCAGGAGAAGTAGCTGAAATCAATTATACAATGCTAAATCTTCTATTATCCAAAGCCCCTCTGAGAGACTGAGTGATGTTCACATAGCAGGTGCAGTGATAAGATCCAAAGATCCGCTGTACTGATTTCGTCTGCCTCCGACTGAATTTAACAATACCTACTGCTGTATTTATACCATGTCTCCAAGGACTTGTCCATCAAAATATTATTAAAAGCCAATACATTACTGATAAATGCAGTCTACAGCCACCTTAATACCTATAATTTATGGCAATAAAGTGAATTTCATCCAGCCTTCATCAGTCTCAGCTTTTTATCAGTTTTTCAAATTGAATTAAAGTCAGGGACTCTCTCAAAAGGGATTTAAAGCAACCTGCTCGGAATATTCCGGGCTTGTGAGCCTTTAGTCTTCTGTCTTGAATGCCAAGCAATAATTAATCCCCATGAAATGGATCTTTGTGGCATTGGCTGGAATTAGGGTCCTAACATAAAGTCAATCAAGAGGATCAGCGAGCTGGTGAGTGGAGTGTCCACAGCTCGGCTACCTAGATATGTTAACTGATGGAAGGTGAATGGCTGGCTTATGTTCCAGTGAATCAAAAAGACATCAGCTGATGGCAGCCTACCAAATCTTGACATTTGTTTTTATTATATTCTCATACTGTCCAGTGCTGCAGCACTGTATTCGCCCTCTGTCTCAAAAACACAATACTTTAGCTTGTGTCTCTATAAGGCCCCTTTGCCGAATACCCAGTCTCCTCTGATTGGTCAGCTCAGACATGCCTGACCCAGCACTGCTAACAACAGAGCAGTTGTGCTAAATCAATTCTCACGTGCCAAGCTAGCAGCTAAGCATAAATTGAAATTTTTATGTCTGATGTCACAAAGTCAGGCAGCACTGCGGTGCAGTGGTTAGCGCTGTTGCCCCACGGCAAGAAGGACTTTGGTTCGAGATTCTGTTCAGTGTTTGCATGTTCTCCCCATGCTTGCGTGGGTTCTCTCTGGGTACTCCAGCTTCCTCACACAATCCAAAGACACTCAAAACTTGTGTGATTGTGAACAAGAATTGTTGTTTGTCCCTATATGTCAGCCCTGTTATGAATTGGCGACTTATCCAGGGTGTACCCCGCCATAGCCCAATGTCAGCTGGGATCGGCTCCAGCCCCTCCGTGACCCTGAAAAGCATAAGCAGTTCCAGATAATGGATGGATGGATGGATGTCACAAAGTCACGGAATTAAAGGATAACTACCGTTTTTTACAACCTGGACCTTATTTCTAGCAAAATAGCTGATAATTTACTCACCCAGATAACTTTGGTGTCATTTGGCGTCGTTCGGACGAAATTAGATCCAGTGGAGCGCTGATATATCCATATAATGCGAGTGACGGGGCACCGAAGCGCAGCCTCTATGAGCATTATCTGCCACGAAACTAGTTCATTTCACCAATATTTTGTCATGATATGCTAGTGCTATTCCCCTCTGAGTCCGGGCTCGTCCGTTATCAACATCCGGGGTCAAACTAGCAGTAGCAGCTACAGGTAAACAAGCCGCGCTGTCGCGGGTGCGCGCGCAGCTCAGAGACGACATCTTCCAGGTCAGAGGTAGTAGATCAGCCTACAGACCCCGGATGTTGACAATAGACGAGCCCGGACTCAGAGGCTAATAGCGCTAGCATTTCATAACAAAATATTGATGAAATGAACTAGTTTCGTGGCAGATAATGCGTTATATAGAGGCTGTGTGTCGCTGCCCCGTCTCTCCCATTATATGGATATATCGCCGCTACACTGGATCTAATTTCGTCCGAACGACGCCGAATGACACCAAAGTTATCTGGGTGAGTAAATGACCATATATTTTGCCAGAAATAAGGTCCAGGTTGTAAAAAACGGTAGTTATCCTTTAAGGATGAATCTAAAGGAACATACAGTAAGCTTATTCTTTACTTGGAATAAAACCTTAACGTATCATCAGGTCATGGTCAGACTGAAAAGATATCCAGACCATTTTTCATCCATCTTCTGTGCTTGCTTGAAGATACTTCACATTCTCTGTACTAAGTGAGAACATACCACCCACATTTACAGTGTGCTAAACTAATACTTGGTGCCCACAAGCGTCATATTGCCGTTTGCCAGAAGACCTGTAGAGAGCTCAGCCACATTAAATCTGCATCGTATGGTGTCTGAGAACGGCAGTTTGAAGGACCCCATTATTCACTCAGAGGTCAAATTAAAATGGAACACCTTGTGATTTTTTCTCCTCTTTCCACTTGCCAGAAGCAGTCATGAAATTAGAGGGTGAACCCTTTCAAAACTGGCAACTAATTGCAGGTAAGAATAAAGCCTGGCAAAGATAAACACCTTGTATAAATAGAAACAGGCAGTTACATTTGCAGAGAATTTCAACTGCCTGTACATCAGAGGTATAAGATGGAACTGGCAGCCATCTAAAGTCAGACCTGGGTGCTTGGTGAGTGCCACCCGCAGGATAATGAAGTGAGTAGGCTCTAAGTGTAAAATTGACTGTACTGAAATTTTTTTCATTAGCTGCTCTCAGTCCTCACATTGTTCACTTTCAGAGAACACCTAAATCCTGAGAAAGGAACTCCAGTTGTATGGAAAATGACAATGAGACAGAAAGAAATGGAGTGAATTAAAGAGTGGGTTCAGCCAACTGACAAAAAACATTTTTTTCAATTATCCATAGTAGTATCTAAACATGTGAATAGTTTTTTGTCCGTGGTTTACATATTACATATGTACATACATATTACATTATATATGTCTAAGATTACTGCCTCCATACCATTAAGGTGAATGGAATTCAATCTGTGGTGCACATGGTATAGAAAGTTGTGTTTAATGGAGTCGTTTTGGGAAACGCTTTATTTGATTTCTTTTTGAGAATAGGATGAAAAGATAGGGGCCACTCTCTTGTCTGTGGTTTAAAGCCCCTAAAAATGTGCTTGGAGTACTTCAATATTTAATCATGACATGAAATATATGATGAAATAAACAAAATCAAAGTCTGAAAAAATAATTTTATTCTGAATTATTAAGAATTCAAAAGCGAAGCCAATCTTCATCAAGACTGTGTGGGTGTGGGTTGATTTGATTTGATTGACAGAGTCAGCATAAGAAAACAAATCCATTGACAACAAATTAAATCAAATCAAATCAATTTTATTTTTAAAGAGTTGCATTTTTCGCCAAGATCTTGTATTGATGATGGGAGAGTAATGGCTTCTCCAGCACATCCCAAAGATTCTCAATGGGGTTAAGATCTGGACTCTGTGGTGGCCAATCCATGTGTGAAAATGATGTCTGATGCTCCCTGAACCACTCTTCCACAGTTTAAGCCCGATGAATCGTGGCGTTGTTGGAATATGCGAGTGCCATCCGGGTGGAAAAACCTGGTCATTCAGTATATTCAGGTAGTCAGCTGACCTAATTTTTTGGCCACATAACGTTGCTGACCAGGACCCACAGGCTTGTACGGTAGGCACTAGGCATGATGGTCTGCCTCTCTTCTTACCCTGATGCTCCCATCACTGTGGAACAGGGTAAATCTGGAGTCATCAGACCACATAACCTTTTTACATCACTCCAGAGTCCAATCTTCATGCTCCCTAGCAATTTGAAGCCTTTTTTTTCGATTAGCCTCACCGATAAGTGGTTTTCCTTGAGGCTACACAGCTGTTATGTCCTAATCCCTTGAGTTCTCTTCGCAATGTGCGTGTGGAAATGCTCTTACATTCTCTAGTAAACATAGCTGTGAGTTGATTTTTTACGATTTGATTTCACCAAACGTTTTAGTGATCCCCGATCACCAACATTCAAGATTTTTTTCTGACCAAATTTCTTATTCGAAGATAATGGTTCACCACTCTCCTTCCAGGTTTTCCAGGTTGGACAGTTCTAAACCCAATTTTAGTAGTTTCAGCAGTCTCCTTAGCTGTTTTCTTTGCTTGATGCAGGCTGCATTACAGAAGAGTAATATTTAATTGAGCTTGTTTGCAGTCTGAGTTGTCATGTAAATAGCTTTATAGTAGACTATTTTATTATGTCACCCTATGGGTAAAATACTTTTTGGGCTGCAGAGGTTCTTTTTCTTTGCATTACTATAAGTGGCCGATGGGACTAATTGGCGTCGAGGCTGAGTAGGTAAACCAATGTCCAGTCCAGATTCCCCCCCTTGGCCCTAATACATAGCCCAACCCTTCTATTTTGCATGTACACATCCAGGGGTAGGGTGTTATGATTCTTGTTGGGATAGAGGGGTAGGGTGAAGTGTTAGGGCTACATGGCCCACCAAACTCAGATGCACACTGTCGTTTCAATGTGTTACGGTTGTTTTCTTTATAACAAACATAAAACATCGCGACTACTTTCCCCTAGCTAACATTGCATTGTTAGTGCTTATGTGTACATGACAGTCCCTCATGTTGAGGTATTTCAGTGTTGCATTCCCCCTTTCCAGTCAAGCAGTGAAGTTGCTGCACTTATTACTGCTCCACTATCAGTGTAGGGTAGGAGTAGATAATATTAGCCTATAAAGCACTGCTAATGTTAGCAGCCAGTTGTGGATGAATTGGGAGCGCCGATGCTTTTAAGTGGCATTGTGATAATACCAGGATTGCCACAGTAACACGAGAAATCACCACAGTGAAAGACGCCACATTGTAAAGTCTGGTCTAAATGTAAAAACCATCAACGTCAACTGATGCCGTATGAGGGTTGTGAAGGGTTGTTCCATTTAATATGGGGAGATTTCAACCACTACCCCTTGTAACTCTGTTCTAAGGGGCAAGGGGTTCACTTTCTCTCTTGGGCACAAAAAATGTGTTGTGTGGTTTGACCTATTGTCTGTGTCAGGACTTAGTCCATTGCTCTTTGTCTCATATTTTCTAGTTTAAGGGCAAAGAGGTCATGATTGTACTGTTAGTTTTCAGTTTGTCCATTATTAATTAAAAATTGTTACCTTTGTGACTTGATTTGATTCATCAGGAAGGGAGCTGCCTTCCCCTTTCTATGGTTTTCTTGTGTTGTTAGGAAGAAGAAAATTGTAACTTTTGTTTGTGGGTAGTTTATTTAGTATTGTGTTTTCTATTCAGGGCTGGTTTGTTCATTGTTTTGGCCAGAGCTAAAAGGAAAAGTGTTTATTTTCTGTTTTTTTCTTCTAATTTGAAAGAAGTGCCCATCTAGTTTAGTTGTTCAGGAGAAGGCTGCATCATCACAATGGAAGGTAACTTTTAAGAGGAAAAAAAAGTTGTTGTTATTTATTTATTTTTTTTAATTTTCAGTATTCAAACCTATCCTGATTTAAAAAAAACCCTGGATTAACTTGCTTCAAAATGCTACAGCTCCCATGAATTTTTTCCAGCATAGTAGTGAGTCTTAGTACGTAATTTTTATCGTATTCTGTCTTATCCATGATATCTATCAAAGCTTTCTTCGAATATCAAAGCATTTCGCTGGAATATACAGTAAGCTGTCTCGGAAAAAAGTTACATGACATTGCTCCTTCTTATCCTGCAACTATTTTACAGCCATGTCTAAGCTAGCTGCGAGCTGCTGACACTTAAAAGTCTTGAGCTTGTGAAAAATGGTGTTCGTTAAATAATATTATAATAGCTTATTATGAATGATAGTCGCTAAAAACTGAAATATTAGATCAACAACAATGTAAGACTGTCATGCTGACGTTGTTCACAAAAGTGTTGACATGGCATCACCCTCTAGGTAAAAGACAGACACATCAACATGGCTGACATCTTGCAACTTGACCAGCTAGAGCTAAGGTACTAATACTACAGTCGTGGTGGAGAGATCCATATTGAAACACTGACCTTGAGCATTACTAAAATAGAATCTGCTGTCTTTTCTGTGTCTTTACCAGAACCAGGTCCTCTGTATGCAGGCCTTGATCAGTTTATCAGTGTGTGAGTTGTTAATCTGCCAGTACACCAGTGTCGCCAAGACACCTTCTTTTACATTCAGTGAGTAAAACGACCCAGTGCTGATAAAATCATGCCATTACCCTGCAGTAAACTGACTTTCAACCCCCCTGCTGACTGACATTCTTCTCAGAATCATAAGCTTTTTCATCACTATTTCATATACGACACATCAAACATACAGTGCAGTTTGCACTTTCAAAGACCACAAAATAAAAAACCTGAAATCGAAGCAAAATTGTCCCCTGCTTATTTCAAAGAGGCAAATATCACATATTAATAGCTCTCCATGCTGTTTTACTGTGTATTGAGCTGCCACAATAATTTGGAATTCTTTTGAAAACAGAGACATTGGCAGCAGTGCCTGGTGTGGTCTTAAATGTTTTATTTTTCTACATACTGGTCCTCTTCTGTTTGTCTAGCTTTCACGAGCTTGAACAAAGCCTAACCCATAATGATATCAACACACAGATAGCGTTTTTTAAGTCAGTTAGGTGGGATTACACTGGGATATTCCAGCAAAATGGCAGTGTATCCTTGCAAGTGAGATGGCTGATCATTTGGACCCCTGAGGAATGTTATTCATCAGGGATTTGATTGTTTTTATAATAAACTTTTTATTATATATTTTGGTTCATAGGTTGCAGTCCTTCAAATACTGCTTCTATTTGTAATCCGTTGTGAGTCTCTAGGTGTTCAGTTACTGAAGAAATGAATCTTTCAAACTCAATAGTCAGTTTAGTCAGAAGTTTAATTGATGATGGTGCCTTAGTCATCGCAGGCATTATATGATTCAGTCATGATTAATAAATTCCTTGTTAAAAGATTCCTGAAAGCCACAAAAACACTCACGATGTGACACCTCTGTTGTAGCTAGGTGGTTGCTAAGCAATTATAAACTATGCTTTGCTGTGCTCTTGAATTTTGGAAGTATCCAACTGAAAAATTCCACCCCCTCCCTTCAGAGCCGCTCCTCCAAAACACATTAACATGCACCGCCTGACTAACATATCCACGTTGACTGCCCCGCAGCTCTAAGCTGGCCAGCTGGGAAATATGTGTTAGCATCTAGTTCACTACATTCAACAAGCTTTTAAGTTCAGCAAATACATAAATAAACAACTCTGTTGTAAACACAAACAAAATAACAATCATGAACGTAGCTCTGTCTAAAATGGCTACCTGGCATGATAGTTACTCCTTACTGCTGTAGGTGTGTGCTTTGTGCTAATATTAGCTGCTGGACGAGTCTGATGCTGCCTCAGCAGTTCTGTTCTTTGATTCAGGGTCTGTGTGCTTTGTGCTAATTTTAGCAGCTGAACAACAGTCTATTACTGCCACTGCCGCTCGCTCGTTCTTTGTCAGGGGCTATGTGCTTTGTGCTACTGAGTTAACCAGCTGCTGAACAACAGGCTCAGAGGTTGTGTACTGTGAAAGCAATACATTGTTGTCGCTAACCATATGTAACTACCTCATGTCTCATTCAAATGTCAGAAAATACCTGACAAACAAGAGTAAACAACAAACACTGCTATTATTTGTACACAGTGCTGTCAACCTACAGTAGCATGTTGGTACCGGGAAATTTTGGCTGCACCTTGTCTATCATTCTTGTGCGATTAGCTTGCTAATAGCCTAAGCAGTAAGCCCCCCTAGCCTTGTGGAAGACTCCAGTCATGCGCAATGAATACACAGGCAGGGGGAAAACAAACAGGTAGTAGAGCCCGACCGATATATCGGCTGGCCGATATTATCGGCCGATATTAGGCATTTTCCAAACTATGGGTATCGGCATTTATAATGGCCGATAAATGAATATTTAAAAAATAAAATAAAAACGGACGAAACACCCTTCAACTATGTTATGAGTGTTGCCGTTATGAGTGTTGGCGTTCCATGCTTGAATAACAATTAAAAGAACATCCCCATCAGTTCTCTTAACTCAAATAAGCATGACAATATTTGTGACTACCATGTCCAGTTTTGCTGCTGTTACGTGTAAGCCGAGAGTGAAACTGACTTAGCTAGTAATTTTGATGTTCCTCTGTTCTGTTGTGACAATAAAACAAACAAGTTTATTTTTAAACTGCATTATCATATTATTTCAGTGAGGACTTATAAATAACTACAAATAACTAATGTTACGGAAATCTGTTTATGTTTTGTTACGCGTTTCTGGATTTATTTTTATATATATATATATATATCTCGGCCGATATATCGGAATATCGGATTTTTAAATCACCAAATATTTGTATCGGTATCGGCCTTAAAAATCCTTTATCGGTCGGGCTCTAACAAGTAGTCTGATCAGTCTTTTCATATGTGCCAAATGAAATGACTGGATTGGCCTATTAGAGGCCTGCAACAGCCACAAATAGGCAAACTGGATTTTTTCCCTTTCATTTGTTTCAGTTTTTATGTTAAGAGAGTTTCTACAATTATAACAAAGCTTCTAGAGTAATTTACCAATGCTCATTTTTAATGAATTTTTAATGCATTCTCTACCACCAACAGAAAATATTTTCTTCATAAATGATAACCCAGTTTCATCCAAATCAGTGAATAAGATTATACTGTGTTTTTGTACAAGATAAGGTTGTGTTTGTGTAAAGTAAAGTTAGTGTTTCCCCTAAATGCACCTAGCAGTGGTGGACCTCACTGTTGAATTTTTTTTTTTACACAATGAGAGGAAAGGATAGGGTAGGAGAAGAGACAGGACAGGAGGAGGAGAGGGGAATAGAGGAGAAGTCGAGAGGAATGCCCCCCCCCCGTAGCAGAGTGTTCGTTAGCAGAGCTACAGCGCTATTTCTGCTGACCAGCTCAGGAATTCATGTGGTTGTTGATTTTAGAATTAATTTTCAAATTAGTTAAAAAAACACTCATCATACCTCATATGTACTTTACTGCGCACTATGCAAATGCACAGAAAATGTATTGCGCACCTCACCTGCTGCATCTCCATCCTAGGGGAAACACTGAAATTTGAAATTTTTTTTGCAACGTTTTCCAAAAAGTTACAAACTCTAAATTCAATTAAAAATACCTACAAAATAGCTTTTTTGGCATTGTTGGGCCTGATACAGGCGTTGAGGTCAGATCAAAACACATGTGATAAAACATCAATGTTGCTGTTTTACACTACACGTAATAATTTGACATAAATTTGTCAATAAAAATAAATTTGACAATAATTTGACCTAGATCAACTTAAAAAATTTCTGTAACACATTTGATGAATTTGTATTGGGATAATGTAACAGATGTATTCATGGGCTGAGGGGATTCTGGGAGAAGCTCACAGCCTACTTTGATCAAGTTCAACAATGGTGCAGCGATATAAAAAGCTTGTTTTCCTTCGAATGTATCTGAACTTGACTTTGTTAGTGATTGCAAATTATTCATTCAACAGGGATAATTCTGTTTAAAGTTACACAGTAGTGATTACTTAGTGGCTCTCAACTATCTGTACCCATTATATAAGAGTAGCATCAGATATTACATAAGTCCTGTTTGACTTTCAAGCAGAAGACAGACAGAAGACATTTAGATTGAACCCTTAATATATTCAGATGTACCTTGAGAAGTTAACTCAAAGCAGCTCCAGAGTTTGTTAAAGTGTTGCTGTCTCAGACACAGCATATTGTTTAATTAGTTTGTTTAACAGTATACCTCACTGAGGCTTTGAGTCATGCTGTTTGCTTTCCATTTACATCATTTTCCTCAGCTGTAATTAATGCAATGATTCAATGTCTTCCATTTCTCAGTAGACCAAACAAAATGATACGAAAATGAAACTGTGCAAAGCCGTAAGCAGTGCTGAGGTATGTGTGAGATGATGTACATAATAAATCAGCTTTGTACCTTTTTACAGGGCTCCTTTAAGTCCAATGTAATGAATGTCATTTGAAGGACTCAGTGCAGTCTGAAAAAAAAAAAAAAAAAGCGTGTTCAATTATTGTGGAGTTAGAGCAATTCGAAAAGGTTTCCCAGCCGTCTGCATATGTCACCTGTAACATTAATTTGAATAATAACTGAATGGTCTCTCTTCACTGGTACCTTCCCCTCCATTGCCCTCATAGCCTCTGCGGGGTGTGAAAGGTCTACTCATTTGCCTCCCCATTGTTCCGAACACGTCTGTGGGCGTCGCAAAACCTTTCAGTCTGGACAGATGCTGAATGTCAACACTCTGAGCAGTCAACAGGGAATTTTCTACAAGCTCCAGAACATGAAAAAACCTGGGCTTCACCTCTTTGATAAAAAAAACATAATTTGATGGTGTGAAACAGGATAACTGGATTTTTCTTTAAATTGCAGGTTATTCAAAATGATAAGAAAAGGTAAGTAGGGTGCACTCTGTAATCCTCCTCTGCAGCTGTGGTTAAGTGATTCACTTTCCATTCACCGCCTGCTTGCTTGCTTGACGATGCTGCACTTTGCTGGAGTTTGGCCGAAACACCCATGTGAAAATCTACAAATGTAAATTGAAATAACAGCCTTACACAATCGGCACAATAATTCTGCTGTGACAGATCAACAGGAACATTTCAACCATTCTTTTTCCTCCGGCTCCTCATGCTACTCATTAGGCCCATAAATAACACTCCCGCTGCAAAGTTTCGGAGAAAACCACATCATGTTCTTATGTAGAATACAGACATCAACTTTCCTCCCGAGATCCTCACACCATATCTTTTTTCCACCCTTTTTGTTTGGGATTTCTTGTGAAGTTGGCACACTTCAAAGCCATCGGATTGACAGCGCTGCAGACTGAAAGATCCCATTCATCTGCCTGGTGGAATTATGCAGACATCTCTCTTGAGCACCACTTCAGAACCTCACTCTCTTTACTTTAAATATCTGGCCTCTGCATGCACCCTGCAACATGCTGAAAAAAGTGTATCTGTGAGGGAAAGGACAAGAGAGAAAAAAGTGTTGAAGGGAGAAAAAAATGGACCAGTTTAACACAATATTGCACATCAGTTAAACATTCTTCAAGCTGTTAAATGGAATGACACTAGCAACCGTTGTAAGTGTGGGATGTTGGAGAAGCAACGCTGAGGGATAAAAACAGCTTTCCTTCACCGTAACTGTGCAGAAGAATAAATCTGCAGTATGGTGATGAAATACACCAGACTGACAGAAAATTACAAGTAAGAATCAGCACACATGCACCTTTAATGAATCTTCTGCCTCATTTTGTCTCTGCCAGTGTCAGGTTGTTGGGGGAGCTGTTGGGCTCCCAGGTGTTGTCTCTGCCTTCAGAGAAGGTCTGTCTGAGTCGTCCCCAGCCATCCCCGGCATGTGCAGAGCGGCGGCTCAGCCCTGACCTCCCTCGCAAAACACCAGACTTCTTGCTCCAGAGACCGCTGCACTGCTTCTGTTATGTCATCCATCACAGCTGTCATAATCCTATCTGCGCTAATATTACAAACAAAGCTGGGGTGCCGGAGTAGTTTACCTAATGAAAGACCACAGAGGGGTGTGATGCAATGTCTTACTGGTGAAGTGTGGGCAAAGGCAACATCAGTAGGTTTAATATGATCTAATGTGATTGTTTTTTTAACATTTTGAACTATGTTTAATTTCAATGTACTTTCAGGGTCATTAATACCACATTAGTGATGACAATAGCCATTTTCTATCAGTGTTGTAACAATGGTAAATTCACCCAAATTAGAATTAGAATTAAAATAGAGTCAACATAAATCAACAGCAGCTGTCTTACCAGAAACAAAATCACATTTATGCAGCATAATCTGGGATAATCCTAAAACGTGAAAACCTTCATCAAAAATATCTGCATGGCTAGACACATGTGTAAGTCAGAAAATATCTGTTTTTATTGTTTGTTTAATTGGTCTCTGTGACCTGCATTTGAGCCCATAGAAAAGCTGAAAACACAGCACTTAGATGACCATGCAGTTGTATCCACCTGATTCTCCTTTTGCTCTGTTGTGGTCTAAGTGAAAAAAGCTGGTTATTTAGCACATAAATGTTACACTTTCTACACTAGCTGCTACAAAACCACTGAATAAATCAATTGCCATTGTCTCCCAAACCTTTGTCATATGCCAGCAGTTTGGTTGGGTATATGCACTAAAACTACTTGGTTAGTTTTTTTTTTTTGGATAAAATAACTACATGACATATGTAACTTAAGGTACGAATCTACCTATGTCACGTACATAACTTCAGTTACATTATGTATGTATGGAACTTTGGAGGAAAGACACAGGGTTTAACTAGCATAGGAAGTTAAAATAACTCACCACTAACACTATTTGTGTCCAGTATGAAACCAAAAGTCAAAGTCCTGTGCTTATTTAACCCGACTGTCCACCCCAAACTCATATATGTAGACTTTATTGATCTTTATACTACTTCACCTCACATCCTCCTTTGCTGCCGTCATAATTACTACAATCCTAAAAGTTGTGTAAAAACTCATTTCAAATTACACATAGTCATTTGTTTTTTTTTAAAATAACATTTTGAAAAGTACAGTAAATGTTTTGAGGTACATATAATTGTGGTCAGGTTTTTCTGAAAGGTGTTAACACAGGTGTCAAAAATGACATTTATTTCGGAAAAAAGACAAAAAACATGAGTTGTTTATAAATTAAGCAGTTTTGTAAAAAAGTACCCAACAGTCTTAAAGTATCTGATATTAAATAAAGGCTATCAATTGTAACTATCAATAGTAAATATATGTGAATATAAATAAATATATATCTCAAAAATACAAGTGAAAGTAGATTACATTATATTTTCATGTATATACAGTATACTATGGGTTCAGTGATTTAGCAATTTTCTAGGAATCAGAATTTGTTCTTTTAAAATCTGAGTGCTGATAAAATAAAAATTTTTTAAATGTAAAATAATTAAAACTTATTTGAATCCGCAAAGTAACTACGAACTAAAGTTTTCAAATAAATGTCGTGGAGTCAAAAAGTAGCAGTAGTAGTAGTAGTACAGTAATTGAGTAAATGTACTTAGTAACTTTTCATCACTGAGAGTTGGTTACTACCCCTAACCCTTTGCCTATAATGGATTTTATAAACTGGCAAAAACATAGTATAGTCCAGTAACTTTTTTTTTTTTCCCAATGTGGACACATTTAACAATTTAAAAACAACACTGCTGCCTTAACAAACTGTTATACAGAGAACTGTCAATATATGACTCATTTAAAAAAATTACTTCATGCTTCCCATGACTCATCTTCCAGCCTGAGCCGGGATCAGTCCCACTGACTTGGTTTTGACTGGCTTGCCTGGTAAACAATGAGCATTTATCACAATGTGCTCCCAATTATTACCATGTGGCTCTTGTTAGACTTATGTAAAACACATTCCCCTAACAATTGTCTAATGATGAGCATACTGGTTTGATGACAATTGCATTCAGTTGAGTTGAAATAAAGAAGTTTGGTGCAATGAGATCTAAGAGGAGCATCCAGCATAGATGCAATCAATATGTCGTAATGAACGTTGCTTTGTAGTCTAAGCTGCAATGGCTGCAGCAATTACAACAGCGTGATTACAAGACTAATTTGACATAACAGAGTAATTGTGAGTTAAACCACCAGAGCTGCAGTGGTATGAAGAACATCCGTTGAGAACACAGAGGATGAGTGTGCTGCTGTTGCGGCTGAGCTGGCTCTTCCCAAAACAGCTTGTAATAATGTTGGAGTTACAGGAGTCCCCTCAGCCAACTGATGCACCCACAGCCCTTTGGCAAAACGCATAACAGCTGTTCTGGAGACAGATGAATGGTGAAGCGGAGGGACCTGTCTGACCGTTTACCTCCGACATCATCCATCATCGCTGACAGCTCTCGATCATTGCCCATATTAATAAAAGCTTCCCATCAATATTGTGGGCTGGGGTATTCCCCAGTGAGCTGCTCTCAAGTGTCTTTGTGTGGATGAATATCGTACCATAAATCTAACCTCTCAATGACCAATGAATTAGCCCTTCTACACAGGAGAAAGATGGCTGAATGCATTTGTATGTAAACATAATAGTGAAGTGAAAGTTCCTGAAAAGTTATTACCATGTGAGATCAAAATATTCATACAATTATGTATGATGTAAAAGATTCAAATATAAATGTAACCATTGTCCATGTTGATACAACTTTGGTGATTTACTGGAGTTTTCAACTCAAAATTTTATAGGGACCCCCCCATGTTTTTTCTTTTTGGGAAAAAAAAAAATTATATTAAAATATCTATCTAAAATGTTTCTCATGCCCTCAGTTAGGATGTATGTTTGCTCAAACATGTCTGGTAGTGTTGCTTCACAGTTTTTAAAGGGTAACTATCGTTTTTTACAACCTGGACCTTATTTCTAGCATAAAATATGATCATTTACTCACCCAGATAACTTTGGTGTCATTTGGCGTCGTTCGGACGAAATTAGATCCAGTGGGGCGCCGCGTATATCCATATAATGCGAGTGATCCGGGCACCGAAGCGCAGCCTCTGTGAGCATTATCTGCCACGAAACTAGTTCATTTCACCAATATTTTGTCATGATACAGTAGTGCTATTCCCCTCTGAGTCCGCCTGTTGCCTGTTATCAACATCCGGGGTCTGTAGGTTGACCTACTACCTCTGACCTGGAAGATGTCGTCTCTGAGCTGCGCGCGCACCCGCGACAGCCCGGCTTGTTTACCTGTAGCTGCTACTGCTAGTTTGACCCCGGATGTTGACAACAGACGAGCCCGGACTCAGAGGGGAATAGCACTAGCATATCGTAACAAAATATTGGTGAAATGAACTAGTTTCGTGGCAGATAATGCGTTATATAGAGGCTGTGCTTCGGTGCCCCGTCACTCGCATTATATGGATATAGCGGCGCTACACTGGATCTAATTTCGTCCGAACGACGCCAAATGACACCAAAGTTATCTGGGTGAGTAAATGATCATATTTTATGCTAGAAATAAGGTCCAGGTTGTAAAAAACGGTAGTTCCCCTTTAATAATCCCTTTGGAGCCTGATGCTAATTTTTGAACGGCCCGTGAGAGGAATGAACAGGAAATAGCATGCTATATTGCTAATTCTTATCAGAAAAGTAAATTCAGTTGGTCCAACCAATCTCCCTCTCTCTTGTTGTCCAGCAGACTACCAGGGCCGAAGAGATCAGTGTATTTATCTGCAGAACTACAGCTCAAAAACTGCCAGAAAGAAGACTTTGCCAAGTGCTACTGTGCGAGTTCACAGTTTAAGTCAAGCAGAGAGAATGCAACCAACGAAGCCAACCAATCAGAGGCAGAGTAGGGTGGGTCTTGTGACCACTTAGGACAGTGGTCTGACCGACCAATGAAGTTTGTTTTACGAATGAGTTACAGGGGCAATTAAGCTTGCTTTAGTTCGGTAAAAGAAAGATACTTCAATTCAGGAGGACAATTTTGTGATTTTATTCTGTTTACTTGTTAGACTAAGTAGGGCACTCGCAACTACAGCCTTCCAGTCTGAGGAAAGAAACTGCTCTGTAGTCTTGTGGTAGCCAGCGGATACTTCTTTTGCCCAATGGCAGCAGGGGGAACAGACTGTGGCTTGGTTGGGTGTTGCCTTTTAGTATTCTTTAAGCTCTGTGCAGACTAGGGGTGTGCAGAGCAGCCAATATTTGTATCTGTATTTGTATTTGTTGAGTGGGGAAAAGTATTTGTATTTGTATTTGTATTCGAGTAAAATTCAAAATAGGCGTAAAAATATATATTTTTTTGAGTTACACTACTAATTTTCGTTATAGTGTAAGTATTCTTTAATTATCCATTATAATAATTATGGATATGCAATATTGGTTGATGTTTTTCCATAAATCCAGCAATGAACATGTAACAAGGAATGTCATTGAAAAGAAAATAACATAACAGCCATTACCTCATCCATGGTTAAACCAACAACTAATAAAATATCATTGTGAACATTATGAACCCCACCACCACCCGTCCTTGTTGGAGGACGTTGCACAGACAGAATAAAAACAAATAATACTTAAAAGAACTGTTCTTTCTAATGCACAGAATTCCAAGAACTAAACTTGGTCTGTAAATAATATGACATAGTAGCCTATAGCTAACGGTCATTATGCTTCTGGCCTCTACCTGGTCTTTTTACTAAACTTAACCAACTCCTCTCTTCATTGCCTAAAACCCAACCAAAGCACCGAGCAAAGATTTATTTTTTCTCCCCCGGTCTGCTGTCAGCAGGGTCGCCGGCTGCAGCAGCCTTGCGCCCGTGAAGTGGGCTCAAGCCGCGTTCAGCCGCGCTCGAGCGGAGCGGGGGAGAGAAACAATGTGTATTTCTTTTACTCTGTGGAAGATCTCCCAACGGAGTGAGGGACAAAGCAAGTGGGACTGCGTTGTTGACAAGCCACAACGCAGAGTGCAAACAACGTCACCTGGTTCAGCAGCACCATGGACAGCTGCGGGGGCGGGGGGGTCGGAACAGCTGTGTTTTGACGCTCCCACCCCCGACTCCTGAACGTCACTCACTCACTCATCCGGGCATGTACTGCGGTCTCATGAGGAAACGTAGCTTTTTGATGTGATGTTTTTCTTGTTCCCGAATACAAATATTTTTTAAGTATTTGTTCGTAATAAGTATTCGTAAAAAACACGTTATTTGTGCCTTTCCGAATACCGTATTCGGGTTCGGCTCCACCCCTAGTGCAGACATTCACCTCACTGATATTCTGGGCATTTTGAATCACACAGAACATTTTTGTGGATCAGTTCGTTGGTTAAGAGGTAATTGTGACCTGATTGTTGTAGTACAGTTAAGATCAGGTGGTCACAAAAATCATAAGGAATCATCTTCTCGGGTCTATGCACACATATTTTTTGCCAGATATTAGTTCAATTGGAATTGGAATTATGGGCTGTTAGTCCCGTAAAAAACAACCAAAACATCAATAACTTGCCCTGCAGTACTAAAGATGTATTCTCCACTACATTTCATTTAGAAAGCAAAGCAATCCTGAATCTGTTTTAAAAAAGGGGGAAAAAGTCCAGAGCTCCTATTTCTGCAGAAATACAAGTGAAATTCTATCTGTACATCTGAACATCTTTCAGTTGCCTGGATAAGGTGTAAGATGTTAAGTCATTACATGAATGTGCTCAAATTGAGTGTTCCATGCTGCTGTGTAGCCCTCAGGAAAGCTGGCATACAAAAGTGCTCTGGCTTTTTGGCGCTCAGGATGCAAACTTGTCAGCAACCCGTTCAGCAGTGCACTTCAGCTCTGTGGAAATGTAGGACTGAAGCAGATTATATAAGTGTTAGTTCTGAAGGTCTGTGATGCGTCTCCTTGATGCGGATGTGACTAGAATGAGGCATTGTTGGAGCTCTGTGCAGAACTTCTAAAAGGAGAGCATTCCTCAGATGTAATCTCCTTTGCCCAGATGAAAGACCCAGTCATAACGGACCATCTCCTGCTTATGAGGCCTCTATGGAGCAGGTCTGTAGCTTAGAAGGAGATTACAATGGATTTACCACTGATCTCACACACTCCTTTGCAACTCCCCCTCCCCCCCGCTACCTTCACCTCCCTAAAGTACTGTTCCGTGTGTGCTGCAGCCAATTGTCACCAGTTTTGTTATAGCTTTGTAGGTATGTGAAGCAGCGATGCGATCGAAAGCTTTAAGCTGAAGTGGAAAACTTGCTCTGCGGTCAATCAGAGAGAGCTGCATTTATGATCCACACAACACAGGACTGCCACAGAGTGATTATTTTCCTCAGCTCAGGAGTTTGTGAAAATCTGGGTCACCTCAGATAATGGGGTGAGGATGCAGTCATAACGATGAGGTCACAGTGGGAATCGTTCAAATCCCGCTCTGCCCTACTGATGAAAAACGCTGTCTTTCCTCCAAAATATAATATAGGTCAGTCCTGCAAGGATCTGAATGCCACACATACAGAGGAGGTTTGTGTGTGTGTGTGTGTGTGTGTGTGTGTGTTGTGGGGGGGGACAACGTTGAAAGTGATATGTCATGTTTATTACTTGATGTCAGGAGTCTCCCATAACGACAAACTAAGAGAGAAAGAAGTAAGAATTTCATATGTGCCGGTGAATTCTTTATGCCAACACATTTGCTTATTTTGCTTTGCTTTTATTTTTTAAAATTTTTTTATTGGTGTCTTCAAGGAACAGTTTGCATTGTCATTATCTACTCACCCTCATGCTGATGGAAAGTCGGTTGAAGTTTGTAGGCCAAAAACATTTGCTTCAACTGAAGTAGATGGAGACTTCTTTTGAAACATAAAAAAACATAAAATGGCTCCATACAGCTCGCCCGGTGTAATCCAAGTCTTGAAAAAACATAATTTACACCCTTTTTTCCCTGTAGCTGCTAAGCTAGAAAAAGTTTGCACAAACCCTGTCTGACACAAGCTTGAGTGTCAATTGTGTGAATAACATCTTTTCAAAGCAATTTGGTATCTCAGGGCAATCCAAAAGTTGGATTATGCCAAAGGAGCTGTACTTTTTTTTCTTTGTTTTTTTTTCACATTAATCCAAGTCCCCATCTACTCCAGCTGTTTAGGAGAATGCTGCAATACTTTTTCTGTGAAGCTCCAGAAATGTTTTGTGGACTACAAAACTTTACCTGAATTTCCATTGGCATGGGGGTGAAGCGATAATGACTGAATTTTCATTTTTGGGTGAACATTTCTGTTCCTTTAAGGCTAACTAAAAGCTCCTGGTTAAAATTTCCCAAATTTTACTTGTGTTAAAACATTTACATACACTTGTAAAGAACATGTACTTTATATCATGGCAGACTTGAGTCTCAACGATTTCTACAACTCTGTGATGGAATGAATGAACACATACTACTTTGTCAAAAAAACAAAACATTCATGAAGTTTGGTGCAATAATGAATTTATTATAGGTCTTCTGAAATTATGACCAAATGAACAAGTCAGGAAAGTCACTTGGAGCCATTTCAAAGCAGTTACGGGTCCCAAAGATCAACTGTGCAAACAATTTTATTGTAAAGTATGAAGTGCATGGCACAGTTGTGTCACTGCCACGTTTAGGATGGAAATGCAAACTATCACCTGCGGCTGAGAGAAAACTGGTCTGGATGGTCAAGAGTCACCCAAAAACCACCAAAAAGCAAGTCTGCAATGAATTAGAAGCTGCTGGAGGACAGGTGTCAGTGTGCATAGTCAAGTGTGTTTTACATCACCATGAGCTGAGAGGCTGCCGTGCAAGAAAGAAGCCCTTACTCCAGATGCAGCACCTTAAAGCTGGACTGAAGTTTGCTGCTGATCACATGGACAAAGAAAAACTCTTGTGGAGGAAAACTCTGTGGGCAGATGAAACTAAAACTGAGTTTGTTTGGCCACAATGAGCAGCAATATGTTTGGAGGAGAGAAGGTGAGGCCTTCAACCCCAACAACACCACACCTACTGTCCAGCGTGGTGCTGAGAGTATAATGCTTTGGGGGCGTTTTGCTGCCTGTGGATCTGCTGCTCTAAAGGAAGTAAATGGAATAATGAAGAAGAAGGATTATCTCCAAATTCTTTAGGAAAACATAAAAGATTGGGTCTTAGGTGCAGTTGGGTGTTCCAACAGGGCAATGATCCCAAACACACATCAGAAGTTCCAAAGGAATGGATCAATCAGGCTGGAATCGACATTTTTTTATTATTTTTTTATTTTTTATTTAGAAGTTTATTGAGCGGGGACAAATACATTGTACATTGTTTCATATAAAATATAAAGTAGATGCCATGCATACAGGTTTCTAGTCAAGACTAATTTGCAACCCCTGTCCCTGGTTAGGCCTTTACTAAAAGTTACACACGAATAAGAATACAGAACTCATCAAATACAGGAGACATAAAGACAAAAACAAGGACAACAATTAATGTGTGTGTGCGCATGTGCGTGCATGTGCGGGTCAATGTTCACAGAGTTTATTCAGTTTCAGCCATTGTTTTACTTGTGTGTTAAAAACCTTGAACTCTCTCAATGTTTTAATTTCTGATGGTAATGTATTCCACAGTTTGGTGCCTATCACTGCGAAGGACAAGGACTACAATTTCCGCTCGTTGCACCCCTAGTTCTAATTCTACTGTTCTGTTTGTTTATCAATTGGCAGAGTATTTCTGGAGCAAGGTTGTTCACACACTTAAAAATTTGTTTTAAAAATGAAAAGTTTACAAAGCTGTCAAAACCCAGTAAATTGTGTTTCTTGAGAATTTGGCAATGATGCCATCTAGCAGGTTTCTGATCCATTATTTTCAGTGCCTGTTTGTATAAAGATTTTATTGGTGTCATTGTTGTTTGGTTGGCTTGACCCCAGACGGTTATACAATATGACAAATGTGAAAATATCATGGCATGCATACATTGTTGTGCTGCCTTAAGAGGTATATATTGTCTTATTAGGTGAAAGCAATTTAAGTTGGTCTTGACAGTTTTGCACAGCTTCTTAACATGTCTATTAAATTTAAGCTGAGAATCTAAACTAACACCTAAAAATTTGAACTCATCTACTTGATCTATCTCTATCTCATCAACCTTTACTCTGGAATTTTCTTTGGCTTTTCTTTTAATTGAAAAGCACATTGATACTGTCTTTTTTATAATTTAGAGTCAAATGATGTTTCTGAGCCACTGGGATACACCAGATATCTCTTCTGATAGAGTTTTGGCTGCCAACTGAGGAGATTTTGCAGACGCAAATACCAAGGTGTCGTCTGCATACATTTGGCATCTTTTACAACTTTCTGGTAAATCATTAATATATAAGCTAAAAAGTAAATGGCCTAAGATAGAACGTTGTGGAATTCCCATTGAACAGGTCTGGACAGTTGACAGGGTAGAATTGGATCTAACCCACTGTTCTCCATGTTTAAGATATGTATGGAACCAAGCAATTGCCTCATCTGAGAAATTAAATATTTTGAGTTTATTAAGGAGAATTTCATGGTTAACAGTATCAAAGGCTTTTTTCAAATCCAAGAATACTGCCACCACTACATTCCCCTTATCTAACAGCTGTTTTATAGTTTCTGTGAGGGAACAGTTTGCCAACTCTGTTGAGTACCTTGCTCTGAACCCAAATTGTTTGGGGTGCAGTAGGTGTTTATTTTCAAGGTAATCAACAAGTTGTATAGCAGCTGTTGTTTCAAGAACTTTTGAGAGTGCAGGTACAATGGAAATTGGCCTATAATTAGAGAGCAGGTCAGGTGAACCAGACTTGTGAATGGGAGTTATAATTGCCTTTTTCCAGGGCTCAGGAAATTCATTACTTCTGATAGAGCAGTTGACCACATGAGTCACTGGCACTTTTAATAAATAAAGTATCTAATCCAAAATAATCCTTAGCTTTAGATTGCCTTAACTGCATTATAACTTATAACCAATCTCACTTTGATTAACCTCTTTAATATGAAAAGAAGTCGAGAGATCTCTCTGTATGCCTTGGAACTCAATTGGTCGGAAATTAGTCGCCAGATCCTCAACTGATTTAATGAAAAAAGTATTAAATTTGTTTGCAATTTCCAAAACATCATTACTAACTGTTCCATTAATATTCAGTTCCTCGTTAGATCTTTTCATATTTGATGCCCGATTAGTCGAAATATTTAGATGTTTCCAGAGTGCTGTGCTTTTCCCTTTTGAATGTTTTGATGATGATAAATGATAAATGATAAATAAATGTTTTCATCATTGTATCACAGGAGGTGTTTACATTGTAAGATTGTATAACATCGTCCCAATTAATATTTCGTAACTCATTTTCAAATTGTGTTGTTTTGTTCTTTGGAATACCTGCAAACTCTGGTTTACCATTGCACCAGGATTTTAGACGTTTTTTGGTTAGTTTTCTAACTATTAAAACCATATTGTGGTCAGACAGGCCTGTGATTAAATTGCATGTCTTTGTCACTTTCTCAGTTCTATTAGTGAAGACCAAGTCAATAAGGGTTTTGCTGACTTTAGTAAGTCTCGTTGGTCCTTTAATTATTTGCTGAAAATGATGCTTTGAATAGAGTGTTTTTAATTTTTGCTTGCTGCCTTTGTCCAACCAGCTTATATTATAGTCTCCCAAGAATATAGTTTCACAGCTTAGTTGTTTAAGTAGTTCGTCTAGATCTTGGTAAAATGAGACACCATGTGAGGGAGGATTATATAGGGTTACTATATTACGTTTCATTTTTGTTGACAACACTGCATTAATAGCAATACAATCTAAAGATGTGTCCTAGGGCTATAATGACTTCAGATTTTTTCAAGTCGACTTATCTGTCAATAAAGTCGAAGTCGAGTCAACAAGTTGATGACGTCATCACATTGACACAGCGGAGGACCACAGCTGTCCACTGTGCCACCGGGCTGTTTGTGTGGTCTAGAGTAGAGTTTAGATTCTCTGCCCGAGCCGGAGCCCGAACTTGACCCGATCTGGCCTGCGGGTCGGGTCAGGTTGATATTCCCCGTCACTATCCTCGGGCTAGGCCGGGCCGGGCCGGGCCGGGCTGGGCTGGGCCATTGATCAAGCATTTGTGTGTGTTTGTTTTTTTTTAATCATTACTTTATTCATTTGTGATCCATTCCATTCTGAATAAACAAACAACACAGTGTACATGCTTCGTCCTTGTTGCATTATTCATTAAGATAATTCTAAACAGACTTCTGTAGTTCAAACAACTCGGAATTGTAGTTGAGAGCGTCAGTTATAACAGCCCACTGTAACGTGGGCTGGTGAAGGGAAAAGGTGATGGCTCCGCTTACTCAAGAGACGGCAGGCAACGTGGGGGTTTCCGCACGGCACTTTTATTCATAATAGGCCTACTGACCATACCATGCCAGGTCTCTACGACACTAGATGTTACAGACATACATGCAAACGAACACAGGCCGAGGTTCTTGCACCAACACTTTACAAGATAAAGACAAAATAAAATGGGGAGTCTTCGCTCTGTCGACGGTATCCTTTCTCATGGGGAGCGGAAGTACACCCGCTCTTCTTCATCGTACAGGTTACATTACCCAGTAAACAAAAAGAGGTGCCACCTAGTGGCGGTACATTGAATAACTCTGACAAAAAAATTAAATAAAAACACGATTTGTCGACCACTCTCAGGGTCGTCGACTTGCGCCACTGACGTCGACACGTCGACAAATCAGCTTTTCTGTTAATGCCCTAGTGTGTCCAGATTAATTTCAACACATTTAAAACTCTCTCTTATATAAATCATTGCTCCACCCCCCCTGCCCATCAATCTATCTTTCCTAAAGCATGCATAACCTGGTACATCAGTCATATGTTTTTGGATATTACAGTTAAGCCATGTTTCAGTCAAACATAAATAATCTAAATTGGAGTCTGTTAGTAGGTGTTGAACCTGATCTTGTTTTGAAATAATACTTTGAATGTTCAAGTGTCCTCCTACAATACCCTTTGGTTTGGTCTTTGACTCCCATATGACCTTTGCGTCTTTGTTTACCTTCAGCACTACCACTGTGTTTGCAGGATTCACTGATTGCCCGTTTCACTGCATATTTTCTTCCTGTTGTCGTGTGTTGGTATGAATTTGGAATGGCCTTCCCAAAATCCTGACTTGAACCCCATCAAGAACATTTAGACTGTGCTCATGTCTGTGCCAACAAATTTAGTTGAACTTCAAATTCAGCCACAGGACTACTAGACGCTTGTGGATGGCTATCAAAAGCACCTAACTGAGGTGAAAATGGCCCAGAGACATTTAACCAAATATTAGAATTACTGTAATTATTATGTATATTTTTGAACCAGCAGATTTGGTCACATTTTCAGAAGACCTATAATAAATGAATTATTGAAGCAAACTTCATGAATGTTTTTTGTGATAAAGTAGTTTGTGTTCCACTCATTCATCACAGAAATCACTGGATTACTGGAACTGGAAGACTGCCATGATCTACACTGCTCAAAAAAAATAAATAAGGGAACACCTAATTGTCACAGTATAACACCAAGTCAGTTAAACTTCAGGGATATCAATCTGTCCATTTAGGAAGCACAAGTGATTTTGAATTAATTTCACCTTCTTTGGTGCAAATGAAAGTGACAACAGGTGTAATGGAGAGGCAAAAGCAAGACAATCCCCAAAAGGGAATGGTTTTGTATGTGGTGGCCACAGACAATTGCTCTCTCCTGAATCTTCCTGACTGATTCTTCTCTAGTTGTGTGTTCTGCTAGTGTCTTTGTCACCACTGAGCATGAGCCTGTACCTGTAGCTCAATCAGGTTGCACAGGTAGACCAGCTCCTCCAGGGTGGCACATCCATAAGTGTGGGCACAAGAAGGTTTGCTGTGTCTCCCAGCACAGTCTCAAGATCATGGAGGAGATACCAGGAGACCAGCTGTTACACAAGGAGAGCTGGACAGGGCCGGAGGAGGGCATCAACCCAGCAGCAGGACCAGTATCTGCACCCTTGTGCGAGGAAGAACAAGAGGAGCACTGCCAGAGCCCTACAAAATGACCTCCAGCAGGCTACTGGTGTGAATGTTTCTGATCCGAAGCAGACTCCATGAGGATGGCATGAGGGACCGATGTCCTATAGTGGGACTTGCGCTCACAGCTCAGCACCGTACAGCTCGAGTGGCATTCGTGAGAGAACACCAGAATTGGCAGGTCCAACATTGGCGCCCGTTCTCTTCACAGATGAGAGCAGGTTCACACTAAGCACATGTGACAGGCGTGAAAGTGTATGGAGACACTGTGGTGAACATTATGCTGCCTGTAACATCATCCAGCATGACCGGTTTGGTGGTGGGTCAGTGATGGTCTGGGGAGGCATATCCTTGGAGCGTTGCACAGACCTACATGTCATAGCCAACGGTATCCTGACTGCTGTTAGGTACTGAGATGAAATCCTCAGAGCATCTATCAGACGCTGGTGCAGTGGGTCCTGGGTTCCTCCTGGTGCAGGACAATGCCCAGCCTCATGTGGCGAGATGCCATCCAGTACCGCCAGACTGTCGAGGAGCTCACTGATCTCCTGATCCAGGTCTGGGAGGAGATCCCCCTGTCCACCATCCGCCGACTGATCTGGAGCGTGCCCAGATGTTGTCAGGAGTGCATTCAGGCAGGCGGGGGCCATAAACACCACTGAGTCACATTATGGGTTATGAGTCCCCGGAGCTGATCGCGGCCATTCTAGACAATGCTCATGTTTCCACCTGCTGCGCCACGGCATGTTTCAGCAGCGTCTCAGAAGCAGCTCTCCACTCTGCTCTGTGGAGCATGTTGGGCGGAAGCGGACCGCAGCTTCATCAATCTACACAGAGTAGATCAAACCAGACAGAAGGGTAGACAGCGGAACGGCGAGTGCATCTGGTCAATTTTCAAAATAACACCCAGTGCTGACTCAGGTTCCACAGCACAACAAAGTCAGACATATTAACAATAAACACTCAAAACAGACAAATTAAAAACATTTAACTACATAGCCTTTAGCCGTTAAATTGTAGTTTAATAGTTCAAAAACTACATAAATTTAACCACAGTAGAAGCACATTAACCAAGGAGAAATGATGAAATAAACACAATCTGTGCAAGTCAACAACATCATTCAGGCATGACACTGCTTCTGAAACACACCCGATGGGATATGAATTCTTGTGGACGACGGGACAAAACAGTTGCACACACACCAGGTTACAAAGATGTGCCTGGTGGAAATCTGATGACAGTTGGCACACAATTCCATTCCTGAATAAGCAGATTAGTTCATTGTTAACCTGTCTGAATGTTGCTAATTTATCAATGAATATTAATATTATCTTCAAATCATTTGAATATTTGTTCCATAAATATATGTGAATAACATACCTGCCAACACTCTCAATTTTGATTAAAGCCTCCCTATTTTAAACACTTTCTCCTGCTGTGCTCTCAGTTGGAAATTGTTACCATAATCTCCTGATTTTATAGTGATACAAATCAAATGAGTGTTTCTTAGTTTGTGGGATGTTAGTCATGGTACCTGGCAACCAGACTCAGAAACAGAAGGGAGCACACTCAAACAACCCTGTTTGACATGTGTTACTTACTGCATGTGTTTTGCACTGAAAATGGATGAACAGGAGGAAATATGCTTCCAACACATTGTCTTTTGTGCCTTAACGTAAACCTTATGGCTCGTTAGCTTTTAAACAGTCCACTGTGTTCACCCGCTAGCTGCTTACTTTACACCCAGATTATCCGTCCTTTAATTGGCAAAATGGACTTGGGCACACCCAAAATGCTCTTGCAACATGTGCTATAGACCAAGCACCATAGACTGTTTAAATAGGGCCCTGAGTGTTGGAAAACCAGCACCATGACCTAAAAGTGGCCTGAAAGTTTTGTGGAGCTAATGGGGGGTGAACAGTTGATGATTATTCTCGGAGGGTTTGTCACTATGGGCGACACCTTTCACACAACATAAAATACATTCATACATAATATTGGTTATGGCCAACACACCTTAGTCTCCAGTGTTAAAGTCCTATGTCTATGTCCTCTCAGAGACTGGATTTCAGAACTCCAGATGGCTCTTCATTGCAGTTAGTGTGACACTTATTTTGGAACACTTGTTTCTTTCACTACTGTATGTCTCATTTTTGTGTGGAAAATTGAGAACGAATGCTACATCCCTCTTTCTTCCTCTTTGTTTTCTCTCCTTACACCATTTCACTCTTCAGTCCTTTAATCTAATGTAATTAGCTTGTTTAATTTGTTACTAACAGGACTTGCTGTTTCAGCGCTGTATAACAAGGATATCTGATGTGTCTGATGTGTCAGAGTGTCTTATCACCTTCAGAACGAGACTGTTTCAAGCTTATAAAGACCTCGTTCAACAATTATGTATACACAGTAAACAAAAGATTTAGTTTTACATAAAACTTCTCCAAGGATTCAGGCACTCTTTTTGTTTCATGTCCTGTTGTGTAGTTTATGTTCATTTAATTTGCATGTTCCACAAAATAGCTCATACTAACTATTCAGTTTCAGACTAAAGGACCGTGGAAAATGCGCAGTCTGTAACTATTCAGTGTTACACAGCGCTGGACTAAGTTACATGTTTGCAGCTAACACTACTTTGCACGTTAGGTCACTCCGATTCCTCTGTGATCTCATATGATTTTCAAATCAAGCTCTAAACATGACCTGTAATGTTTTCTTACCTGGTTACTAGGAAATGAGCCATGTCAGCATCTGTTTTCAGTCCCAATTCAAGTTGAAGCTGCCTCCATGAGTCGAACGCGTATCTGATGTTTATTCTGGTCATAATTTCGTTTTGACTCCCAACATGCCGCTGATAAAACCTTCGTTTTCTTCTTAGTATGACTTTTTAGTGGACTTTGTGTGGTGATGGGTCGTTTGCTGGCCGTAGCAGAATCCATTACTACCTAAACACTAGTTTGGGTCCACCGCGCTTGTCTTCTTCCCGTATCCAAGTCGAAAGCCATCGAGGACGCGCATTCAGCGTCATCTGCCGTCACGTCCGCAAGACTGCTCAGGAAATTCGGACCACGAATTGCAGCACATTATGCAGCACACAGCCTGTTCAAGGCAATGGAGAGATACGTGGGCGGGCTCATTCTTTTTGGTTTTGAACACTTCATCACCCATTAGCATTAAAAAACTTAAAATGCATGTTTATTTTTTCACAAATCCTGCCCCAAGTCCCTTTAAGTGAGTGTGAAGACATCAAACAGGAATAAAGATAGAATGAACCACAGCACCCTGAACAGCCCTTTCCATCACAGAATAAAGGTAGAAACGGAAGTCTTAAAAATGTGACTCGAGGAGAAGAGCAAAAGTCATTACTTTCTTTTTTCCAGTGGGACATGCATGTAAATCATGCCCTCCAATTTTTTTAAGACAGTTTTTAATAGCATGGTCCACTTTTATTCTGACATGATTTCTATCTGGATAGTGGTAATAATGTGTGATACAGCGATTAGTTTTACTGTTATTTTTGTAACCTTTGCCTATGGACATTCACAGCATACAAATTCCCACAAAGCTGTTTCTGAGGTCTCTGACGCTCCCACTCAACTGTTCGATACAGGCGCCCTTTGAAATGCAGCCACTTCCCTCTGATAAGCCACAGACTCGAAAGAGGTTGAAAACAGTTTCCTCTTAATTACTATGCTTGCTATCAAAGGAGGAAGGAAGATTTTTGGGGAAGGATTTATTGATAAAAATGACCATAATTTAACATAATACCCCCCTGATTTCCACGTTAGTCAAGCAGAGAGGAGAGTAATGGAAGCACTTCAAGATGCACGACTGTATACATAAAATGAACATGTCACCTAAAACTTGGAAATTTGTCACAGTAGTGGGACTTTTCTTCAGTGAGCATTGTAATGGATTACATTTTGAAATTTAGTATTAACATTAGAGTTACTTATACTGGTAGTACCTCATTATTCTAACAATTTGAGGTGTTAGCTTGTTTACTTTCTTTAAAGAGGTTGAGAGTATTAATGTCCAGCCTTAAAGGAAAAGTTCACCCAAAAATTAAAACATTCAGTCATCATCTTCTCACCCCCATGTCAATGGAAAGTCGGGTGAAGTTTCATAGTCCACAAAACATTCCTGCAGCTTAAAAAAAGACAGCGTTGCAGCATTCTCCTAAACAACTGAAGTAGAAGATTCATTAGATTCCGGACGTTACAGATAATCAAATCTTCATATCAGGTAAGAACTAGGAAAACAATCAAAAGAAGTTTTCACATGGCAGCAGGTTGCAGTTTTTATCTTTTTATTTATGTTTAGCCTGGACTTCACAGTATGAGTACCATCAGCACACTGAATTATTTATGAAACTACTGGCCTAAATTTTGAGTTTCCTTCCTACATGCACGAGCCGAGGCACCATCTGAATACTAATATAACATGAGTTCAGCAAGGACATGAAGTTCCGGCTTCACTTTTTCTTTTATCACCATAATGAGGCAACAAAATTCACTGTCATAGGAGCCGGCTTGAGAAGCTAAGGGTCACCATAAACAACAAAGGCTAGGACTTTATGAGACCCAAGAGATAAATAGGAGCTGCAGAAAAAGCATTCTTGTTAGAGAACATATGTTTCGCTTGCATCCCCTGTGTAAAGGTCACAGTGAGACAGAGTAATGGCTCTAGCATATTCATTGCTGCGTGTCTTTGTGGAGGCAACCATCCATTTGCCGCAGATGAGCAGGGGGGACCCCCACATCATTATGATGGTGAAATTATGTACTCAGTTGCTGCGAGGGGAGAAGCAGAGTTATGAGTTACAGTATTATGACTTTCCAGGGTCTAATGAAGACATCACTTTGCTGCTGCACTGCATAACTGTTGCTGTTTTGTGCCATATTTAAGGACATTATTGAACATTTGGACACCATTGGAGAGCCTGGGCGACTATACAACATGTTTTATAGTCATATTGTCTCCATTAGTGCTGCCTTTTATTCATGTCCACTTTGAATCTATAAATTGTGCATCCTAAATGGATGTTAATTATTTTATGATTTTTTCATTGGTGTCCAATGAGCCGTAAGAACACTGACAGCTTTCTCGCACTGCTTACAAGACTTTAATTTCACATTTTCACAATAGGACAAGTAAGATAGCTAATTAGAGTAAAAATCCAACAGATAGGAGGAGGAAGCATATCATGATGCCAAACTGTACTGCTTTGAAATTTGCTGTTTTGGATTGAGACCAAACTGGAATTCAGTGGGAAGGGTGGAGGATTATTCTTTTGAAACCTTAAAAATAACATCTTAAAGCCAAAAAACTCTGAACAACAACCGAATCAGCCTCCTGCAAATACATTGTCATTTTGTGCACCTTAAAATCCATATAGCATTTTTAAAGTTTTCAAGACATGACATTGTGATTGAGTGATGGGTTTTGTTTGGAGTTGGCACCTACAAAATCTGACAAATTGTTACAGACCTGGGATTTGTACTTATGACAGTTGTGTTGCACTCAGAAACTGTGGAGGGTCCCAAATGACAATTTCTACATAATGTTGCTTTAATATAAAAGATTGCTGATGTGCCACTGCCCAACACTATTTAGTAAATTTAAAGTTTAATTCCATATTATCTGATACATTAACATGATACATGCCGCTTTTAATTGGCCTATCTTTTATATATTGTATGGTTAGAGAGAAACTCCTTTATTCTAGTCTGCCACAACAGATCAGAGATTCCCCCTTAAGCGTTTCATAATGTTGAGAGTGACAGACTGTTAAGCATCAGGAAATTGCAGGTTTTGACAAAACAGTGACTCATGTGAGAGTGAGAATCCCAAATGTCTTTCTTGGCAGTGGAACAGCAGCACTGCGTCAATGCTAAAGGTCTGAGGTTCAATCTGTTCGGTGCAGTTCGGATCCTTAAAGTGTGTCACACACGATTCAACATGGCACATGTCAGCAGTGACCGAGGGACATGCTGAGAGCACGTGTCTTATGAGCTGGAAAATAACCTAAACAACCTCACAAGTTCTCCTGGAAATCACGTGTGGTATTTTATTAGGCTCTACAACATTTCACCAACTCTTTAGTTCCCATTATTGATAAACATGCACCCTCCAAAAAGTGTAGGGTTGAAGATAGATCAAACCCCTGGTTCAGCTCAGAACAATCACTGATACTCAATGCAAGGCACAAAGCCTGGGCTTTAGCAAGGCGTACTGGTGAGGAAGCCCACTGGTTAACTTTTTGACAACTCAAAAATAAATGCATATCTTCATTGAGAAAAGCAAAGGCCAAATATCACATAGAATTAATCTCCAGCTCTTGTACAAACCCATCCAAATTTTGGAAAGCAGTACATATAAATGAAAACAAATCCTTTATGTCTACACCTTCTAGATAAACCATCAGGTTTTGCTTTTAACAGTCAGCTACTGCCTCATGACTCCTAGATTCCACTGGATACGTGTGGAGCCGGGACGCAGCAGACACGCAGCGCAGCGGACCTGGTGGAAGTTAACACATAGACTAGAGTGCAACCGATCAGCTCCGCCGCCGTGGCGGAGCCGTAACGCAGCCGTAACATATCCAGTAGAATCTGTGGGTGAGCCCTCCTCAAATCATACCTCTGTGTTTACACTGCAGAACTTCACTTCCTCTTTTGTCAAGGGAGCACTTCAAGGTGTAGATATAAGGAAAGCAACTGGGGAGGATAAACTGGACCCATGTTTTTTAAAGATGTGTGCTCCATTTCTTTCTGATGAAATTACTTATCTTTTTAATCCATCCATTTCTTCTGGAGTTATCCCTAAGATCTGGGAAACTATGCAGTGGGACAGCATTTGCAATCATGTGTGTTGATGAAGCTGATATTAACAACTATTGATCAATTTCTAAACTGCCTTGTCTTCCAAAAGTCCTGGAATCATTTGTCAATAATCAGCTCAAATTGTATCTCAATATATCCTGTTTTGGTCCTCAGCAGTCTGGTCAGAGCTAAGCATAGTACTGTTACTGCTATCACCTCAGTTACTAATGATATTATATCTGCTGTTGATAAAGGGAAATACTGTGCTGCCCTCTTTGTGGATCTAACAAAAGCTTTTAATACTGTTGACCATGCTTTGCTCATACCGAGGTTAAGTGATGTCGGTTTTAATTTTAATTCCTTTAATTGGTTCAAGGACTACCTGTCTCACAGACAACAATATGTGACTGTAGGAAATGATTGTTCCGTGTTTCACCATTGCCTAAAGGCAAGGTTCAGTACTGGGTCCTGTCTTATTCACAATCTATATTAAGAATGTTACATCCTCTATAACAAATTGTAATGCCCATCTTTATGCTGATGATACAGTCCTGTACTGCTGTGCCAAAACTGCACATAAAGCCATTAGAATTATCCAGCAAGCTTTTGACAAACTGCAAGATTCTCTTTTTAAACTGAAATTAGTGCTCAATGCAAACAAAACCAAATTCATGATATTCTCAAGAGCCAGAGATATCACAGACATTGGTCTGCATGTTACCACTCTAACAGGACACAGTATTGAAAGGGTTTCTTTTTATCTGTCCTGGATTATGATGACTTTATCTATAGACATGCCTCTGTCTCCACTCTTACTCCACTAGACTCGGTTTATCTCTCCGCCCTCAGATTCATTCCATTCATCGTTGTATTCTAAATGAAAAAGTTGGATGGGCACCTTTTAATAGTAAGATGTGACAGCCATTGTTTTCTGTTTATTTTTAAAGCATTGAAGGGCAACATGCCACCATGTATCAGCTCTGTATTAAACTGGTCACAGAGTCACTATTCAACACGCTCTAGTGATTGTATGATGCTCCAAGTTCCCCAGGTAAACGTGAAATTTGGGAAAACTGCTTTCAGTTTCAGTGCTCCATACACTTGACACAATTTAGAACGTACATTGAAACTTGATACAGTTGTACCTATAGGTCAGTTTAAGACTTTGATATCAAACTACTCATTTGAATGTAACTGTTTCAACTATGTGCTGTCCTGTATGGTTGTCTGCCATCTTTCTTTTATGCATCTCAGTTTTATTTGTGTTTTGTCATGTTCGTTTGCTACAGTTTCTTATCATTTTCAAGCACTTGTATTGGTATTCTTGTTTCTGTTTGTTATCACATTTTTGCACCTATTCTGTTTTTTTTATTTGTGCTTTCAGCATTATTGAAAATAAGGGCTTTCCCTCAAGGATTTTTCAAGATTTAAATAAAGGTTAAATGAATGAACTTTTTGTTAAATGTATTTTACTGTTAAAAAAAAAGTACTGTGACTATAAAGTAATGCAAATAATAATTCATATTTCTCATATTAGACACAAGTAATGATTAGTTTGACATTAATAAATGACTATAAAAGACATAATACATAGATAACGGACAATTCTGATTTATAATGTGTCTGATATAGTTGTTTTTTTTTGTAACTTAAATAACTTAACTTAAATTTAAATGACATGTCTTTCTCTTGTTACTACTGCTACAACTACATTGCTGTATCTTTTGCTGGGCTGCAGGAAAAGGCAGATTTGAAAGACGGTCAGATTTTTTTTCTTATGAATATGGTCACGCTCAACAGATTGCATTTATACCAGCTGATATCTGATGACCTCCAAATGTGGTCTCACTGATTCCAATGTGTTTTGCATGCATTTACACCGGCATTATAGGGAAAGTTATGATTTCTTTTAAATAGGGTTATTTGAGGTACTTATTCACAGTCAGTATATAACCTGCAGTAGAATGCTAGCTGGTGCTACTTAAACCTCTGGAAGTCCATTCTTGGTGTTGGTATCAGAAGTTTGACAAAATACTTTTTGTGCCCTTACTAATTTTTTAAAGCTTCAAACCGCATCTCATGGTCTTCATTGATGACCTTTTTTGTTGTTAAGCTTGTTCATTGTAGAAGTTTAATGCTGAGTCATGCCGCATTGTGCTGGTGAGAGGTTCTGAAATCTGAGCTATGTGGGAGCTGGCTGCTGTACAGCGCTGCATTGATGAGACTGTAAGAATAGTAAACCCAGATGACACAGATTTAACAAACTTTGAGAAACAAATTGCTCAATTTGTATTATCACTGGTTATTCTAGAACAATGAGTTAAGTGCATCAATATGCCAACAAGAGGATTGTTAATTTCAAGAAAAAACAATGTTTTAAATGACAAAATCCAATACTTCAGGTACATTATCACCTGTAGTGTACACATTGTAGCAGTCTAATCCTAAGAACAGAGTCATGTCAGTCCCCGCTGCCTGGTAAAGGTGCAGAGGGCGTGTGTGGGAGATGTGTGTGCGTCCGGGGTTGATAATAGCCAGCAGGGAGGCAGCTGGGGCCCTCCTGAGACGTGAGCCCATGACCCTGAAATCATGCGCTCCGAGGCTCCCAAACAACAGGCCGAATGCCTGAAATCAGACACCCTTCCCCTTCCTTGAGCATCGTCACTGCTGCTTTCACTGGTCTCAGGCAATGAGGTCTGCTAGGGGACAACTGGGGGAAGAAGTCTACGTCATTTAAATTCTAGATTCCCCAATCCTTTAACCCCCCCCCCACCACCGTCCTCCCCTTCACAACATCGAGCTGGTACTTCACGCCTGACATTGATCTGTACTTCAAAACCACAACAGAGCCTCACGTTCCATCCCTCAGCTGACACAAACGATTTGTTGAGATGGGCTCTGACATTGCTGACAACTGGCAAAGCCCCACACCGCCCCCCCCACCTTCAGCTTTCCCACCCCATATCTAAACTGACAAGCAGTGTTTTTGTTTGCAATGCAAAGCAGGGTTTTGCTCTGTGCTTTTCTGGTATTTGAGCACATGACCAAACACATGCACCACACACAGGCAGACAGGAATGTCTTTTTCCATCAGCATACATCCTCAGAAAGAGGAAAAAAAGCATGGTGATGCACTGATTGAGGTGAGGGTCAATGCAATTCACTAACTTGATACAGCAATTCATTTAATATTTATAGAACCTTTTCCCCTCATGAAATGGCTGCTGTTGGGTTTTTTTTTCTTTGAAAGAAATTGATATCAGCTCTGTGTATGTGTGTATGATGATGGATGCATTCACTGCTGTAGCTGAAGTACATTAATATATCCAGATAACCTATAACTACACACTGTGTGGAGAGGTCTTAGGATTCACAAGCATGTATGTGAATGGATTGGAAAAGGAATGCCACTGCTCTACATCTACTGCTATTTTTGTACTCTTGATTTTTTTTTCATATCTTTAAATGTGGTATTAAAAGCTTGTAATTCCATGTCATACACGCCAGATAGTGTATCCTGCAGATATCTAACATCACACTTCACGGACACTTCACATAACCTCTCAGAGGAAGAGCTTTGAGTAAAAAGATAGGATGTCTCATGTTGTGGGTGTGAGTGAGGAGTCAAGTCTGTCTGTGTTGCATTCCTCAGACTCATCGCCGAGGACAACTGAGGCCACGTTATCAAGGAGAAATGTAGAAGCATTGTTCACATGTCAGAAGCCAGAATTGTTTTCTAAAATGTTAATCATAAACACTTCAATAACAACAATCAGAGAGTGTCTTTTCTTGTCCCATCTGATTTAATTTAGAAGCATGCAATGCAAATGTTTAATTACCCAGTATTTCTCTTACAAATAAAAAGTTGAATGCATAAGCAATAAAACTCATTCTGCTCAGTTCTTGCATACATTCAGGGGATGTACGGTTAAAAGCCTAACTTGGTCTGGTATGACCTGTAAATAACCTGAGGCTAATGTTAGCAACTTAAGACCTATGCCTTGTACCTTACATCACTCACTTTACTTTTTCTCTACTTGCGCTATTGTGATTATATTTTAGCATGTCACAAATAAACACTGTAAAGAAGAAAAAAAAAAACAAGATTCTAACAAATTATAACTCAACAGGAGGTGTTTAACTAATAGACCACTAATGCCAAACCAATATCGAAGACCTGAAAGCTAACTGTTGCGTCACCTCACCATGGGTGAAGTCATGGATACAGTGACAGGCTTAAAGGGCCTTCTCTCTTTTTCCGTTAATCTTCTTGTCCTCTGATTTGTTAAGCTTAACAGCCAATCAGAGTCTCTCAATAACGAGCTCAGATGCTGATGCAATGTTGTAATGAAGGTCCTTTCATTACCACTTTGTGTAGCACAATGTTAACAATTATTATTACACGGCTCTATTGAATGCTGCTCTCTGATTGGTCCATCGATGCGTTCTACGGTCTGTTATTTCTGTATAATGACCGTCGTCAAGTATAATAGACCGTTGCTAGGGACGGCGCTCTGATCCGCCCCGGCAACATGTTGCAACATAAGCAAGACAGCACCGCTGTCCAGCTCCTCTCTCAGGACGGCCTCGAAAGTGAAAGTGAAGTGAAAACTTTACCGAGCAATCCTTGTCGCTGCTGAATCATTGTGGGTGATTATTTATTATTTATTACACGGATCTATTGAATGCTGCTCTCTCAGGCCGGCCTTGAGAGTGAAAGTGAAAGTGAAAACTTTACCGAGCGATCCTTGTCGCTGCTGAATCATTGTGGGTGATTATTTATTATTTATTTCACTCATAAGCCGTGTAATAAGCGGGATAATGTATAGTTAGTCGGTTGTTATGTAGAAATAAACCCCTTCAGGTTGTGGGGTTTATTTCTCCATAACAACCTCCGAACTATACATTATCCCTTACATAATAGAATAAGACACTAAGCCATAACATTTAATTGTTTTATTGAAATTGTTACATTACCTAATGCTGTTAAGTAGATACCTCCTCAGTGGTGAACGGTTACCTGAAAGACAAACACACATTCAGTTTGTCTCAGTTAATTGAACATAATAAAGTAATAGTATAAAGCACTACATAGAACATGTTAGTTTAAGGAGTTGTGGCTGACTGTGTAATGTTTGAATGCAAGTTCCCTCACCTGTTGGCTGTGTCCAAATTCAGGGGCTGCGTCCTTCAAGGACGCGGCCTTTGCGGCCCACGAAGACCAGGTCCGTCGGAGAGACCTTGAAGGCCTCGTCCACCGTTGTTAAATGGGACGGTCTAGCCTTCGGAGTATTTTCTGGTTGCGTCACCAGGTGTTCATGCACTAAAGTCTGTTTTGGTTTAAATCTATCAAACGTGTACATTTATTTGTGTGTGTACAATGTGTCAAATCTAATCTTGAATTATCAACATTACAAAATAAACATTAACCCTTTGGTGAATAACAACTATATTTACCACAGCATTACCAGCGTCACGTATTTTAACTGAAAGTTAAAATTTGGAGGTTTTAAGGTCCCTTGAAGTTTAACATATCTGGAGTTGGATGTTCAAATGGGTAAAAACCGAGTATAAACCCAAGACTCACATTTGAATGTCATGTTTGCGCCACTTGATGTCGCCATTTTCGCTTTCTTTCCCTCTTCTGTTTCGGGACTGAGCGGCGCGCAAAGGATCTTGGGATATGGGAGGCCGCGAAGGATAGTAGTGGTGCGTCCTCCAAAAAGGGGAAATGAAGACTGCATTTGTGGGCTGCATTTGAAGGAGCCTTCGAATTTGGACAGCCTTCGCGCGCCGTTGTGATGTAATTGGCCTTCAAATGCGCCCTTCGAGGGCTGCAGCTAAGAAATTCCAGCCGCCATACGGCCATCCTAACAAATGTGCTCAGGTGGTTGAAAAACTGCCAACAAAGGCCAAATAGGGCCTAGTGCTCACACCACAAAATGGAAACGCCACAAAAACTAATATGATAGATGCTCAACAACGGCCCCGACATTGGTTGACGGTGGTGTGTCAGGGCCCTTACCCATCAACCCAACAGCACAAGACCACAATCTAAACGTGTCCACTTTGGAGAGCACTTTTAAAAATAATTTCAGAGGTAAGACAAAAGCTGGTTTGATGTTGATGGAGGCCAAAAAAAGACAAGTGTGCACATGGGTTTAGAAGTCTCAGGGATGGATTTTACTAAGTTCATGTTGTATGGCTGTGAGGGAGGACTGCAGTCTATCTTTGTCACATTCCTCTGCCTTAATCATCGCAAATAATCCATCTCATATCGCAGGACAATTCACTCAGCTCTCTTCCAAGTGCCCCACTGAAGACTTTTTTGGGGGGAGCTTGTCTTTCCCTTGAGCTAAAGAGTGACCCTGAGGATCATGGGACCCAGTCTGCTGCTTAACCTCCAAACTTGAACCTTGTCGGGAGGAGGGAGTGTGATTTACTGAGTGCCAGATCTGAGCAGTTCCCAGCGACGTGATTTACAGAGTGTGAGGAGATCTCAAATCAGACTTTGAGCTGTTTAAGTTTACTACATGCTTTGCTCCATGTCCTATCAGCAAACGACAGACGTTTCCAAGCAGTCACTACTCACCCCTGCTGATGACAAATTCTTTACGCCTCTCCTGTGTTATTCATGTGTGTGATCTTAATTCGCCCATAGCCCTCTTTGTATATGTAAACTGCTCCTAAATGGAACAGCTCAAGTGGCTCTTAGATTTGTCTCTGCACCCAACAATATCCCCTGAAACACAGTGAGGGCAGGGGAACAATATTTCAGCCATGCATAATTCATGTTGTGCTTGACTTTTAACGAGGTGCTAAAAATCCTGACATGTGGCCCACTCAACACTCGATACTGCGACATAAATTCGTAATACTTTTTTATGAACTGCGTCAGTCCGAGGTGTTTATCTATAATAAAAATCTTGAATTGTAACTTAGCGACATCACATTGTTGCCCCGGAGCTCATATAACACGAATAAAAGTCTAGTCACGGGGCTTTTTTTAACATCAAGATCCACATAGGCTCGTTTCAGCAGCTCGCCTGTTAGCGATTAGCTTGCAAGGAGTGAGAAATACCCACCAAGGGCACACACTTCATTCTCTTTTATTCAAGAATATCTATCTGAATGCACGGTGAATTTGTGCCTCACTGCATTTTAATGCTCTTTATTTCTCTGTCAGAGGCTCATTGCATGCCCATACTGTCATTACAGCACTGATCTGGCTGCAAAGTGTGTTGTTTACCAGGCTGCTTTATGCTGCTTTCATTTAACCAGAAGGAGTGCATACATGTGTGGGTGTACTATCCCAATATACTGCCATAAAGAAGCTGTTTGCCACTCACATTCCTTGCCTCGCTATCTCTCAGCATGACAGCTGCTGAGTAACTAGACGATATTGTCAGAGCTCATGATAAAAGGGGGGAAAAACTATATGTTTCTGGACCATGAAAACGATTCCATGTGCTACTCGCTCACATCTTTGTCCACCTGTCTGTCGCTATATCTCAAATGAGTGGGCATGCATTTCACAAGGCGAGATGAATATTGTGACAAGTGTGTCGTGGCTTTTGGAAATGAGATGACCTATGAGCAACGTGGCCTTGTTTTGCTGGTTTACATGCAAAGCAGTTTGCAGAGGAGTGTGCAACCACCACTGAGCTACCTGTAAAAGAATATTTGCAGGGATACATTTTGGACAGATAATTTGTGTTCCTTATTTCTGCTGGTGGGCAAATTTTTGGGGGAATAGGAGACATGACATAGGATTCAGATGAGCTGAAACAGGCTTTTTCTTGTGGTGGAACTACATGTAAGATGAAGAAGATTTGAAAGTATTCTTACAGATGTAGCCGGGTGGTAAATTTATAACAAGTGTAATTTTCCACTTAAGGGTGAAGGTACTCCAATGTATTATAATGTGTTTTTGTTTTCTTTTGTTCTTTCTTTTAAATGTCATATTTCAAATGTAAATCTAAACCAAATGTAAATGAGTTAAATAAGTCGTCACAAGGTGGCAGCATTGAGCTGTTTTGGGTTCAGTGGGCGCATTTTGGTTTAGCCCGCCAGGTGCATTGTGGGTTATTGTTTGTCTTTTCTGCTGAATGTGAGCCACGGGTGCCTGAAATGTCTCGCCGAACAGAGGAGACTGTTGTTCTGTTTAATTGAGGTTAGCATGCCAGCCGTCGACCAGGGCTAACGGCTAGCTTCAGGAAGCTCCAGCTCCCGTGTTCCACGCTGCATGGCGTGTAAGTGACCGTGGTAATATTTTGAATGCACATTTTCGAGTTATGGGACCGTGTCATGATTTTAATGACGTGTGTATTTTGCTGTTTCTGTGTACCTTCATAGCCCACTGCCGTATTTTGTTCCCTCTACTATTTTGTTTCTTTTTACTTTTGGTTTCGGTTCTCTCTCAGTCTCAGATAAGAACGCATGACTTTGAGTTTAGAAATTCAGTCAAACAAGCCTTTTTGCAACTGATGTGAAATAAATAAGGAGGCTACAAGAACCCCAGTAAGTGTGTCCTGTGTGCGTCTAATTCCCGGGCTACACAGAGAATACATTTACCAACTCCATGACTAGAGAAAAGAAACAAAAAATGATGAAGTGAATAAATAATCTACTATTGTCATATTTAAACACAGAAAGGAACAATGTGTAACCAAGTGCAATCCCACTATGACGTCACCCTTTGGTTTCGTCAATCGTCAGAATAAATGTTGCAATGAAAGATTCTGCAAACCACAGATATGGTGCTGCTTTATTTTTCATCACCACTCAGTTAGGGTTAGGAAAAGGTCATGTTTTGGTTTAAAATACTTGTTTTGGTCACCATAAACATGAGTGGGGATTTTCAAGGTCTTATTAAACCCCCACCCCAATTTGTTGCCACAAACACAGCTCTTGATGTCTTGACTTCCTGTCAAAAATGTCCAGTTTTTGTCACCACAAACATGGCTGGAGCTTGCCCTGAGGTCTCCGAAAAAATATACAGTGGTGTCACACTTACAAATGGTGAAATACATCATATACTATAATACTGCGGACGCTGGTTTGGCAGCCATCTCACCTGTAACGCAACCATCCAGATATGAAAGTCAGTTCATAAACATGGAATGTGAGGAATGTGAATTAGTGGTTTGCAAGAAACGTAAACTGCCAACATTTTATTCTAGTGACTGGACTGCATTTTGAAGTCATGATTTTTGGATCCAGAGGTGACTATACGAAGAAGCCACGCCTTAAAGCTGCTTTATAGTCTGTTTTACTATTAATGGGACCATCATTTATAAAATGAACATCATGCTGTATTCAAGAAGACTTAAAACTAGCGATTGAGACTATAATCTCATTAGGAAACTGTTTACTGAGGTAATAAATCAAGTGAGAAGGAGGGTCATTTTCTCATAAGCTTTCATACAACCTAACTTATTTTTGAAACCAATGGAGTTGCCCTCTGCTGGTCATTACAAAGAATGCAGGTTTGAGGTATTTCAGCATTGACTTAACTTTTCAGCTGTGTCCATATTTTATGCAGTCAATGGAAGTAACATGTTTAATTATTTATTATTTTTGCGGCCATTTTTAAACTCGAATGTATTATTAAACAAAACATTACACTAGCACAAGCCAGAGGATTGCCCTGAAATGGCCGCAGGAGATTGTTGTTTATGTAATTTTGTTTAAATTGATCTAAAATAAAAATGGAAGGCTTTCCCCTCATCATATTTAGTGCCTGTGATGACATAATTGTATTACCTTAAGTTATGTGTCATGCAAATTGCGTTGACAATGCACTTTGGCACCAGTGAGTGGCGGAAGAGGAGCAAATTTGACTCAGAGAAATAGTCAGAGTCAGTAGTTTTGAAGGTAGTGTATTTTATCGATGTATTTGTCAGTGACCCATTTTTCCCCTGGTATGTTTTTTTTCTGTTCTCTTGATGGTGAAGAGAAGATACTCAGCCAAGGTTCAGGATTTTTTGTTTGTACTGTAGGCGATTAAATGCCTTTGCAATCTTTCTCATGAAAGTGAGTATATCTCAAAATCTTTTTGGATCAATATGTTATGTGTTTTTATTTTATACAATCTTTTATTTTGTAAAATTGATTGATGATTTTTGTATTTTTCTATTTAGGACACAATTTCAATAATTTTTTTTATCAGATATTGTGTTTATGATTTAATCTAAGGCTTGATTTGAGGGATATGAAGCTTTCGGAGATACTCACCCAAGAGACACACCAAGAGAGGGAAAAACACATACATGGATACACTGGCGGACCATTTCTACTGCATACGTCAAACTTTAAATACAAAATAGACAACTTTTCAAAGCAGGTGTCTTCAGATGACTCATTGCTTCAGAACCACTGGCACTGTTTTGGTGCTAGCAATGATTTGATGTAATAGGAACTGTGATAAGTACATAGAGGACAGCTAATCTGAAACCTAACCCTCCAAAAACTCTCCAGTATTGAGTTGCTTCACCCTCAAGTTTCTGTACGCAGTTACATTACATTAAACCTACTGCTTCAGCACTCTCTGCAGTGAAGTCATTATCATGATGGCCATCAAAAGCCTGCTCGGAAACATATAATGAACATCCTGTTATCACGCTAGTTCCACATACAGATGACCTGGCCTAATTAGTGGATTGATCGAAGCTAAGAATGAGATGTATTGACCAACCAGCAGTGACCTTGTGATAGAGCTCCACCATCTGTTAGCGTGGGTCATAGAGAAGTGTTCCCTGCAGAATTCTATTGATCTAGCTGTGTAAATACTGCCACAGTTTGCTGCCTAACACGCTGCAGATGTTTTCCAGGAAATCCCCCTTATATGTCGGCCTGTTACAATGAGAAGAATTTAATTCAATCTTGGTCTTCTCCAAAGTCCACAGGCTGAAGTCATCATGCTTGGGTAAAGGCTCCTGGTTAAACCTCCCCATTCCTTTACTGTCTCTCTGACTGACTTTTACTGTCTGTTTTACTGTGGCCTCCCGTGCTTGTGTGCAAACATACAGACACGCCACCATCCTCTGTCAAAGCCTGAACCCTAACCAAATATGTTCAAAGCCGTGATGCACCTGCCTGCTGTATTTGCCTGTAAAGTCCTGCTCCAGCTCCCACAGAGCTAAACCATCATCCTGTCCAGTGACAGTGCTGTCAGTTGTTTCTGTTGGCCAGCTCGCAATATGCTGTATTTTCCTTCAGCATGTGGGGCCAGCTTACATGGAGCCTTCACACGGGGGCTTGTTTCAGCCATCGCTGGCCATATGGAGACTGTCTTTGATCTACTTCCAGTTATGGGATAGATCAAGGAACCCGATGACAAGCTCTTCAAGAGAAAGAGCTATATTTTACCTTCTTCTTCTTACCAAATTGCACTTTCAGAAATATTTTTTGACATTTTAACAGTCATATATCTCAACGTACAATCTAACATCACTGTCTTGGTGTTGTTTCTGGATCATTATAATTACACTGGAACCATTATTGCAACTGACCAATTGTGTTTTGGTAATATCATAGCTTTGCAATTCTGAGGGAAAAGACTAGAAAAATACATACATGGGAGAAGTTGCCCTTTGTAACACGTGTTTTACATTGGGAAAGGGTCAATTTTAACCTAAATCGTGTTTTCCTAAACCTAACGAAATATTATTGTTGCCTAAACCTAACTAAGTATTATTGTTGCCTATACCTAACCAAACTGCAACAAAAAAACAATATGTCTGCTGTGTGCAGGGGTGCTGTCAGATTCTGTCTCGTTTTCTGGATTAAATTATGGATCAACTTATGTTAATGATTATTAATCAGTCCACGTAAAATACAAGGCAATGAGAAACCTGGATCAGCCTTTCACATGTGTCACTGTACGAACTCAGGGACCAATTTCTGATAAGAGCTTATTTGGGCCACTCTGACCAAAGCAGTGACATTTTGTCAGGCAGAAGTATTGAATCTACATTAATGCGTGACATAGACTAACACTTTATTTTTGTTTTTACTGACCATAAATCAATGTTGAGTTAACAGCTTCTGCAATTTGAGACACATGCTAACATGGAAACGCCAAAAACCTGCATCTAAGTTTACTCATGATATTGTGAACTGTGTTTCCAAAAGTCCAGTCTACACTCCCAGAAGGAGCAGCTGTGGCTCTGTTTTAATCAATTTGTCAAAATGAGCAGTTAGCATAATGGCTGAAGGCTACTGCTTGTGCTGCAAATAAAGATGAAGCAGAAATCAATGGCTGTGTCCAAAATCACTCACTACTCCCTATATAGTGCACTACATAGTGAGTACGCCATTTTGTAGTGCTGTCCGAATACCTAGTGGGAATTATGATACCCTATATAGTGGACTCAAAGTGTCCCACAATGCATCAAGAAAAGTAGTGTACAACCGATGGTCACTAACCAAGCAATATTTACCATCATGCATTGCGCTGAGATAAAAATGACGGACGGAGGCATGGCGGTCGCGGAGCGGGAGCTGATTTACAAATGTGAATAATTTTAGTAAAAAATATGGATGTGTTGAAGTTTGTGTTAACAGTTGCTTAGTAGTATTATGGCATGATTTGCAGCTAGCGACGCTCGCTAATGTTAGCTGACTGTTAGCTAACGCTAGCGACGCTCGCTAATATTAGCTGACTGTTAGCTAACTGTTGCCCTCTTCCCTACAGTAAAGTATAATTTGTAATGTATACTTTTTAAATACTCATTTTAATATTTAATTTGATTACGGATACAGTCCACAACCGGCGTTGATATGTGACGTTTCAACTGTGCGACTGCTGTCACTGCTTTTTTCTTTCTGCTGATGAGCTCACTATATAGTCCACTATGTTGGACTCCCTATGCAGGGAGTAGGGAGTAGGGAATGAGTGAGTGATTTTGGACACAGCCAATGATAACTTTCTCTGAATGTTACTCCATAACAAATCTTGATGACCAATTCTGTTGCAAAAGCTCAGTTTTACTTAAAGCGATGTATGCAAAAAGTGGGTGTAAATTTTCACAATGCAGCTTAAAGACTTGTAACTTGCAGCACCCAATGTACCATGCGGTGTGGCTCTGTGGATGGCAATATTGCTCATTCTGTACATTGGTCCACCTCATTGGTCCAGTCTATAATATCTCAGCACCTGTTGGATGGATTGTAAGATAAATTCTACCGACCTTGGCGATCCCCTGACTTTTTCCCAAGTGCCCCCACGAGGATGTCTTAACAGCTATTGGATGGATTGCCATGAAATTTGGCAGTCCTCAGAATTAAATGTGATAACTTTGCTGACAGTTCAGTCGCCAGAAAAAATGCTGTAAGTTTTAACGTTCCTGTAAAAGACTGATACGTTCCCATTTGTACATTCCATAAGATATGTACCATATGGATATGTACCATTTCCAGAAAATGTGTCATATCACATCACAATACATGTTTATGACCTGACTTTCAAGGTATGTTACAGCATAAAAAATAAAAGTGAACCTAAAGAAATGTAGTTTCAACATATCAGTGCTTTGCACAAACGTATATTTATTCTGGTGATTGGCTTCTTGGTGATCCATGGTACAAGGTGAATTAATTTATCATGTTTAACAACACTAGGGTTTCAAAAACAAAACTAGGTTTGAGTTCTCATATGCTTTATTCACGGAGAAAACAAAATAATCTATTCTATAAAATCTAATGTGGAAGATGAATTGAGGAGTCTCACAGCCTGAGGGAAAAAGCTGCTCTGAAGTCACGGCAGTGGACAATTCTGTTTCTTTTTCCAAATGGCAGCAGGGTGAAGAAACTGTGGTTGGGGTGGGTGTCTTCACTTTTTGTCTAGTACCATCATTCAGCCAAAATGTTAATACTTTGGTTTATGACTAAATACTGTACCTGCAAAACCAATGACATTCTCATCAGCCTCAACTGCACTTTCATATAGTGTTTAGTGCTAATGAGCAAATGTTAGCCTGCTTAAATAATAAACTCAGAGAGTAAACATGGTAAACATTATCTCTGCTCAACATCAGCTTGTTAGCATTGCCATTAGCTTGTTAGAATTGTCATTGTGGAAATCAACTTTTACAGATCAGTAAGAGAAAGCACCCTGGCTGGAAACATCGCAAACTGGCATGGTTTGTGCACGGCCCAGGGCAGGAAGGCTCTGCAGCGGGTGATTAAAACCACCCAGACCATCATTGGTACCCAACTACAGAGCATCAGTAATATCAGAGAATTACTATGGCCTCTAGAGGTTGCTGCCTAACAAGAAATGTAAATATGAGTCGTAATAGTAAACATAAACAAAGAAAGTCACAAGCACAGGCATTAAGGAGTTGGTAGAAAGTAATTTTCTACCAATTTCTCATATACAATGTCATAAATATGGAACTATATAGGCTTTGTATTACTAACAAAAAGCTTCCAGGACATCGTAATGGGAGCAGTTTTATACATTAATGTAAAATAAGACATTGTGCTTACTGCTGCTACTTAGAGCATTATAGCGTTGACTAATTAATAAATAAATACAAGGATTTGAGGTGGAGCACGGAGCCTAAAGGATACTAAAAGACAGTTCCCACCCCAGCCACAGTCTGTTCACCCTGCTGCCGTCTGGAAAAAGATACAGAATGTATCTGCTGCCATACCACCAGACTACAGAGCAGCTTCTTTCCTCAGGCTGTAAGACTCCTGAACTCATCTTCAACACTCCACCCTCAATAGTTTATTTTTTTGACTTGATTATTATTTTTTTAATTAGCTTGTGTAGTTTTTAGTGTATGTGTAGTTTAGGGGATTACAAACAGAAATGTCATTATACAATCTTGTATTCCACTGTACACACTAGAGCTGCAAGCACAGCCATAGACTTTCAGTCTTATTTTGTGAGAATGTGAATACAGCTTCTTTTTTTTCTTTCTTGGCTCTACGAAGGACACACAACTTTGGCACTGAAAGATGCACTAGATGTTGATTGCGGCCTGCACAATCATCCATGAAGCTATGTACTAGGATACTGGGCTTTTTAAAAGCAAACTTATCACAAGAAAACAGGCATGATGATTAAGACTTTACATTCTCTTTATCCTCATTTGCTAAAAAATACCCCATACAGTCAAGCGCTATGGCTACCAATTATGACTATGTTGATGTTCATACAGTTGTTCTGTAGCTCTGTTAAGATGCTACACTCTCCCGTGAAATAGAAGTATCTCTGGAGCTGTTATTGTATTTTATCTGCTTATATAATTCTTATCATCATCCCAGCAAAAGGGTGGATGGGCTTGCAGAGAAGAAAATGCAAATCAAGCTGAATACAAAGTTTGAAAAGAATAACGATGCAGATGTAAGTCTGTAAGTTCAAGCATAGAAATAAGCATGAATGGGGCATCCTGACAGTTTGTGGAGGTATGTGACATGTCGCCTCCTCGTGACCTTTGTTGCATGTCATCCCTTCCCTCTGTGCCGTCTCTGCTGTCACTCCCCGCTGTCGCTGTCCAGCAGAGCAGAAATGTCACCAAAAATAATCGGAAAAAACAACTAAGAATTAACCATGACAAGTCAGTGAAGTGCTTCAGAAACTCAACACACCATGCTCTGTACTGAGCTATTTGTATTCGTGCTCCGATGCCGGTCAATACATGTGCCACAACAGCTGGAAGTAGCTGTCATATGTAGCATTGCTCTGTATATTGTTAAAATTAGCAGGGCCAATATCTGATTTCAAGTTAGAAGCAGCCATGTGCAGTCATGGCATATTAATTGGGTTGAGTGCATACGTGTCAGCAAAATGACTTTGAGCGAGTGCAGAGTCATTAGATTGAGAGCTGTCTGCTATGTGTGTGTGGATAATGTGTCAGAGAGAGCCTGTAGTCAAAACAGCAGGATCTGAGCTGCATCGAGTAGAGCTGGCACGCTATTTTAATGATCAATCCACTCAGTAGATGATGATTGTTACATCAGCTTGCATGCAAAAGCTTGTAGTATAAAAGATGATTGAGGACTTTACAGTTGCTTTAAAGCTGCACTAATCAATACTTTCATATTGACACTGGATCAAATCAAATGTGACATGAAAGGTGTTGCTCGGACCGACAAACTCAGTCCTCAGTCCACAGAGCTTTTCAGCCCTATTCAGTTCTTTGTTGTGGTTTATTACCAGGACACACAGAACAACGTCTATCTATCTCTCTATCTATCTATCTATCTATCTATCTATCTATGGACCCAAAACATACCGTCACAGTTTGGTTAGGTTTAGGAAAAAATTTGGTTTGACTTCAAATAACTACATTACTAACATAACTTCAGTTAGGTACGCAACTTCAGTGATGTTATGTTCGTTGTGTCACTCATTTTTGACTTTTGGTTTCACACTGGACACAAACAGCAGTCTCTTGGGTGAAAGTCCTGTGTTTGTTTAACCCAGCCATTTCTCCCTGACCTACTTCCAATACCACCTTTTTTGCTCATTAGTCTTCTTCACCTGACTTCCTCCTTGCAGCTGTTAGAATTACTGCAATTAATGCATCTTTACCAAATTTAGACAGAACCCAAGCATCAAGAGCGCAGGTTGATATTAATGAAAGCCAATGTAATTTGGTGTTGGCCTTAAGATTTGCATGAAAAATCGAATCCTCTGCTGACTCTCCTCTGAGTTATAACTCAGTTTAAGACTATAAAACAGGAACTCAGATGTCTTGCACGTTAGAGTTTACCTGCTAAAAACAGAAAAAAGAAAAGGACGCAGTACCTAGCTAGCTAGCTACTACCACAGTGTGCGGCTCCTACTGCCACACAAAATCATGTCAGAGGAGGTGACACACAAGTCTTTTTGGCATTGTGGCAATCATGCCATCCTTATACTCATTCTTCAGCAACCAGCATTTTCCTCTGATGTCCATCAGGACTAACGCTCCTATAAAGTGCTTTGATGAGTGTCCAAAACAGATGCTCCCAGTGAAATCAAGGTAAAAATGTGATCCTTATAACTCTAGATCAGGCATACTACTTGTTACAATACAAAGCAAAAAAACAACAACAAATAAAGCCAGATCATTTTATATTGGTTAGAGTGATTGATTAACCCAGCGGCGGTCACTAAGTCCAACTGTCCAGTTCAATCCCTTATCCAATGCATGATGTCCATTTCAGTAAATCCCTTAAACATAGTCCCTGTCCTTTAAGGATCATGTAAAAAAAATGCTCCTCATTATCATCCATTTCAAATGTTTTTAAGAAGTAATCCACTGATGATGTCTACATCCATGGTTACAGTGCAATCAGGAACTGCTTTAGCCAATCAAACATGACTTTCAATGTGGCCACAGTCTAACTAACTCCTGTTTATACAGTATAAACCCACAAAATAGCCTCTGTTGTTAAAATAAGGTCAGATAAAATCTGTCCATGTAGAATTTTTCTCGTTTTCTGAAAATAATAATAATATAAGACACATAGTGACTATGACATGAGAGAGTTGGCACAGGGTTCCAAGAGTTGATGGATTACAAGTAGTTGCAGGACTATATTAGGCTTGCATGGACTACATGGGTATATGAATGGGTAATGAGAGAGAATTGTTTACTTGCTCTGGTATTTCATAGTTTGTTGTAATTGTTCACACCACTGATGTTATTTTGAAGGAGGGACAAATGCTTGGAAATCATTTTTCACTTTTAGAGGCGAGGTCGCTGAAATATTTCATTTAATTTGAAAAACTGGTGGGTCGTGCCACCGCCGTTCCTTGACTTTCTTTTAATTTGCATCAGCACAGATTAATAAATTGCATTTGCTCTATGTCCTCCTGCTCAAATAGATGACAAATGCATTTAATGTGGCAAAATGACACTTCTGGGCCAACAATGAATCTCATGAGATGAAAAATTGTTTAACGGAATCATTGGCCAGCATTTGTTGTCAAACCTTTTTCAAAAAGGCAACCGTGGAACCGCTCAATCTCTTGCCTGCTCCGCTTTCTCCATGCGAGCTGTCACATTTTGATGGCAGCCCTGGTATTTGGAACAAATTATGTGTGGATGCCCAATAGAAAATATGCCGTCTGCTTCTTGACATGCCTAATGAAAATGGATGGCTGGGTAGCGTGAATGGGACCGGACACCTGACAGTCTATTGTCTCTCTCCATCAGTGCACAGGAGTCAGCTCAATCCGGTCGCACATCTCTCCCAGTGGAAATGAAGATGTCGCATCTAATGGGAAGCATAATGGCTGTGGACAGTTGGAAGACATCTTGCTTTAGCCTGTATTCCCCTGCTCCATAATGAAGGCACGGCTAGTTGACAGATAAGGGTTGGGGGATAAACAGGAGAGAGTGGTGTGTCACTGTTTAGTAGCAAGGCCTCAAAGAATGTACAGGAGATACCATGCCAGAATATTGGAATATGTGTGGGTGTGCATTATGTACTGTAAGAGTGTGTGTGTGTATGTCAGGGAGAAATAATGGTGAGCTCTTCTGACTGTTCCCTGCCTCAGAGCATCAGGTCAATACACGCACACCAGGATGTGGGCCCCTGGCAGGCAGGTCATGTCACTGGCTGTAAAAATAGCACCTGGCAATCCAATAGCTCTGATTTATGAAGCATGTCAATACCCAGACTGTAACAATGCATCGGCCAGGAGATGATTGGTGGTCTCTCCCTTGGACAATAAACAAAGCCTTGCTGGAAGATTGACACTTTACCCAGCACCGCAAAGGACCCAATTACTAATGGCAATAACTCCTAACTTTCTTTTCTTTTGTTATTCTTGGGATTCTTTTTGTTCTCTCTGAGATAAGGGAATTCAGACTTCAGCTTACTTTCTGAAACATTTGGAAAAATGTGTTATGTAAATTCATGAGAAAGATGATAGCTGATTTTGCACCTGAAAATACTATCACGTTCTCATTCCTAAATCTTTAAACTCTGTAAAAGGTCGGTGGCCCTACATGTAAAGCTATGATTCCCTTGTAACCTCTAGTGTTAGTTTTGCACTCTCAGGACTCCACGGTCAAGTTAGCACTAGTTAATATAAGGGTTGAGCAAGTACCAAGCCGAAACTAGTGTCTGGTACAGATAATGTACTTTCTACAAGTACAAGTATTGTCCAGTGTCAATATCCGTATTCATGATGAACAAACTTGTACTATTGTGATCAAAAACATTGATCTGAAGTTCAATTCTGAGACTGGTCTGTAAATAGTTTTCTAATAAGTTATAAATATAGCAACTACTGATCACCCCATATCAATCTCAGGCTTAAATTATCAACTTCTTGTGTAAGCACCAACCACTTCTGGTTAAAGCCCCGCCCATTCCTATAAGGAAAATGGTTACCAATAATTTAGTTGGTTAAACAGATACTCATACACATAATGGTGTACTTGCTCATCCCTAGTAAACATGCAATGTGCGGTTAAATCTCTTAATCTCTACAGTGGCCAACCACATAAATTGACAATCAGACAAGCTGGTCAACAGTGTTGTTTTTCATCTGTTTACACTAAATTTAGCTATAAAGTTGCACTATAAAAATCACCTACGACTATATTATGGGGTTCAATGCAGGCAGAGTTAAAGAACCAAACAGTTACTCTCCCAGTTATTTCCTCCCAGATCGCTGCTAACCCTGCCTGACTTACTCTTCATGAGACCTTAAGGTGCTCTTGAAAAAAACTGGAGATCAACATTAAATCTTCAGCGGGAAAGAGTTTTTAAATGTCTGTTTAATGTTTTAAAACAATAAAAGGCTTAGGCCTCACAGGGTCTTTATCAGGTTGGAGATAATAAAACCCGTCAACATTTTTAAATCATTTATATGCCCAATGAAATTAAGGCTTTTCAAACACTCTTTATACTTGCTCTGTCTAAGTGTATAGAGGATGTGTTTCTGTGTTGGACTGAAGTGAATGAACTGAATTACTATCCACTCAAACCTTCTTAGTGCTGTAATACTGTTTTTACTGAGACACAGGTCTCAACTCCTTTCCTTTAATTTAATGTGTTTTGTTATAAACATCTGCTGGACAATACCAAGACTGTGGTAAAAATCAATACCAGAAATCAACACTGCAGATGATGAAAATGTATGAAACTGCACAATGCATTCAAACACATGGAAGTGATTTGTTTTAATATTACAACATATGCAGTAGTTGCAGCAAGAAAGTGTATACAGAGGATCCCTACCTCAAGCTACAGTTTTTTAGTGTGGTGTGGTTGACTTTTTTGTCCAGCATCAGCTCCTTTACTTTGGAGATGTTTCACATTGTCTGGACACTGGGTTACACCCCTCCCCAGAGACTAACTGAAGTCAGGGCTGGGAAAGTGCTGAACAGCACAATTGTCATTTATGAAAAATGGAGACACAGACGAGAGGGGGGCAGAAATAGCAGGGGGGCTCACACACAGTAAAAAGAGTGGCACATGTTGGCTTTCAGGGGTGTCCCTGTGTTTCTGGCCAGCCAAACCACTATCAATCATCAGTGTGTCCTTTGTGTCAGGAGCTGTCTTCACACACTGACCCCTCCCCCTGAGCATGAGACATCACAGACAGGCAGGAGGTGCAAGGGAGTGGTGGTCAGAGTTGCAATACTCAAGGGGGGGTGAGGCTGTTTTCACACTGTATTTCTTATCGAGGTCATGAGATAATAGATATAGAGTACAGTCACTGTGAGTGTGACAGGAGGTCAGAAGACTGCAGCATAATAACATAATAGCATGCTAGCCTACTTACTGCTGTTCTTAAGGTATTCTCAGAATTCTCAAAAACTCTTCAGGATTTAACAATATTCTGTCTCCTGAATGACATTTTCCCCCCTAATTTTGTTTTGTTTTGTTTCTTAATCCATTAAAATATGTTTTGCCCAGTTGAAGAATGTAACTAACTGATGAAAGCTAACATCCAGGTGAAGATTTCATTCTCTTTAGAACTTTGATATTACAGCCATCTAGCTAAAGATCTTGATAATGTAATATAATTGTTAGCATGTGTTTTTTTTGTTAATAAATGGCTGTGTGTAAATGGAAGACCAGCATATTTGTGGGATATATTGTTTTGGTTGCTGCTTCTTGTCTACTTTCGGGAGCTAATATTACAAGCAGAGACATATCAGAAACTGCTCAGGGCACCAAGATGCACATTGTTAATTCTGTTTACAGGGCTTTTTCACGAAATACATTTTAGCACTGAAAAGCACCGGAATAAATTAACTGTGCTCAGTGGAACTTTGCTGTAATAAAGAAAGGTTTTGTTTACATGCAGTATTCCTCACCCAAACTCATTCTGTGTATCTTTGAGTTCTAACAAATGTGTTGAATGCATTTGTAGGGCTGTGTTTTAATTTTTTAAATCATACATTATTTACATCCAAGGAATACATTGCAACGAGTCATCTTCATTGTCTTTGCTGGTGCTGGTAGTATATCACCACTGCCAACTATCACACTGTGAAATGGCATGACAGGACGTATGCCAACACATTTCTACGTTACAGTCAAAATGGTGACTAACTTGTGAATACATTGTTACATAGTGCTACGAGTGGTCAAACACTCCACAGTGTACCTTTAAAACCTGGTATCATGGCAGTTTGTGATGAAGTGATCTTTCTTTTCCTTTTGCACTATTTTTAATAATCAACTATTTTAGGCTAGGTTTTAGGTTATTTTCAGGCTAACTGCATATTGGCAGCTGCATTAGCAACAGATCTATCTGTCCACCAGGAAACTCTAAAAATGACCTTGGTATATATTATATTTCATAACAAATACATTTGACCTTTAATGATGGCTACATTTTATGTTCTTCAGTTCCATGGTCCTGGTATTGTCCATGCAGGCTCTCTGTCACATTTTGATGGCTTACTGATACACTTGATTAGAACAGAGCCATCATTAATGTTTTGAGAAACACCTGTGATTTTCCACAATTTTCCTCAGTCAAAAATTTCTGCTGTGAAAAAAGGTCTATTAGTTCTACAGTTCAAGCAGCAGAGAAAAGAGGATAGCCTACTGTTTCACAGGTTAGGTTATGACATGAATCTGTGTTCTGCAGGTCAGGGAATAAGATTCACATTGTGACAATAATAACTCATGTCTCGGGAAGGGAAAACCAAAAAAGGGATAAAATCATTTAAAAAAGATTATTTTATCCCTTTTTTGATTTTCCCTTCTTTTTTTCTTTTTCTAGTTCTCATCTTGTTAGTTAAATTTTCCAAACTGCTGTGAGCCATTAACATTAAATAAATACGTTGTGTAAAGTTTTAGTTTTTATCAGGTTAAAAAGGCCATCAACATAAAATCTAGACCTTGGTGACCTTTTGTCTATAATGAATACAAAACCTAGATAGGTACATTACCACTGACATATTAACTATTACCTTGGATTTTGATTTTAATTATTGTTAGCAATTCCCATTTAATGATAACGTGGGTAACCACCATCCCATACAATATGGTACATTCATAAGCCATGTATTTACTGATGGTAAATACATGGCTGGTTCAATCGATAACGGTGTCAATTTTTGGTGAAAACTCTATGTAAAAACAATGAATTGAAGGCAAACAAAAGTGGAGTAAAAGGAGCTCCTGGTTAAAATATCCCGAATGTTAAGAATTCATCAAGTTGAGCATTCTCACCAAGTTAATAATAAATAGCCAAAAGAACATTTTGGCCACTCCAACTGTCATCTCCTAAAAAAGCTCCCTATCCTCTGGTGTTATCTGTGAGAGGGCGAGTGGTGAGGAGAAGGAAAACATCTTGATTCCTCCAACGCAGAAGCCTCACCCCATGGTGAGCTGCAGAATGGAGTGGTGGCATCATTCCATGCATTATTCAGGAGTGTAAATTAACCCTGAGTAGGGATACTCCATCAATCAAGGGGGGCTGCCATAACAGGGTGCCGGCTGAGGGCACGCAGGAGTGAAGGGGGAGTGTGGATGGAGGGTGGAATACTGCTAGTGACGGCTGGTGTAGCTGGTGGTCTGTCAGATGGAGTGAAATGGAGAGTGATTCCGAAGTCACTACTAGAGTTAGCCACCCACTATTTCAACAGGTGGCCCGACAGTCATGTGTGGCATGTGGACAGGCTCAGGCAGAAGCGCAACAGAACAAATACTGTCTGAGCCTGAGTGGGAGCAAAACAAGTAGACAAGGACTTAAGGGTTAAAGGTGTTTACACTTTAGAAAAATAGTTTACAGTCAGTCATGTGCACATGAATAGGGTCTGTTTTTATATGCTCTGTCTCCAACTATTATGACAAACTAGTCCCAGTACATAAAAAACTTACATTTACATATACTTTCTGTATTAAACCCCAAAAGTCTTCCTGAGAAAAAAAAACTATTTAGTTAATTGGAAGCAGGGCCAGTTCCTGCCTTTTTTGGGGTACTAAGTGACATATGAAATCCCCCACCCCTTTACCCCAAAGCACAAATTGTGCTGTATTTGAATCTTCAGTGCTACTGATGCTTTAAGTGTCTAAGGTTCTGTAGTGTAATATAACCATATTACCATAAGTAAGTAGTGAGTGGTTAATGACAACTGGTAATAAGTACTGAGTTGTTAAAGAATCTAATCAAAATGTAAATGAATCATAAATGAATGGTTAAAACATATACTACTCTGCACTATTTGATTAAACATGCGCCTATTGATCGAACTGATGATTAAACTACTGTATTGTTTAAACTTGAAATACAATGTAACCACAAATGTAAGAGTGAAATTGTGTAACCAAATATACCACACTTTTATTATTTGTAAAATGCAGTACAAAGAGTGATCAAAGCTAATGGGTGAATTCAGTAGGAAACTTGTATAAAAAGCTAAGGCCAGAGTCACTATGAGATAATGGTGTATTCTGAGGAAAGTGCCTGTTTTTTTTAAATAACCAAACTCAGAGGGCAAAAGCTATTGGTGTGAGGAATGGCAGGGCACGGCCAGGTGCATCGGAAAGCTCAGGACTTTCCAAGGAAAAATACCCATGTCAGCAGAAGTGAGGAAGAGTAATGATTGGTTGAGACCAAGAGGCCATGCCCAGTTTTTTAGGCTTAAAAGAAGACATCAAATGTTTAGATCAGATCAGATGTTCATGGACATTGTATGTGTATGATCTCAGCTCTTACTGCCGGCAATAAAAGCTCAACTGCACTCAGCTTTTGAGGACTCCTGGAGATTATTTCCTTCTTATTGGTGACTTTTTGAAACTCTGAAAAACTTTTTCGAATAAACAAAGAAGAAGAAGTTGAGACACGACAGTTCTGATCTGGAATGCGTCACAAGATGGCACTAAAATTAAAAATTGAGTTTCAAAGATCATTTGACCTTGGAAATAGCAGTTAACTATCTCACCAAAAGTTTCCATTTCCATGTTCATATTTTAATTTTGACTGACTGGAAGACAAATTGATGTTAAAACAATGCAAAAAGTAGTGTGACGGGAGGTTGGATGGATGTACGAAATTACTTTGAGGCTAACCTGACGTGCCAGATTGTCTGTTACACAAGTTTACCTGAGAAACTGTTTGGAAAAGGATAGGCCCTTTCAAAAAAAATACTGGGCAGATTATTGGATGACCCAGCTGTGATAGGGGAGTGCTACCACCAGTGGAGTCAGTCGCTAAAGTAAACTCTTCCAAAGTTAATCAGGAGAAGAGCGAAAACACCTTTTACATCGAGAATAACTGTCAATGCAATTCAATCCATCTACTGTAGTAGTTGTTGCGATTTTTCCAACCCAATCTCGCCAATGTTGGCAACGTATGTTCCAGCAAACATGGATATGTTGATACTTTACATTGTTTTATGTTGCAACTCTATGTTTCTGTAAGTTCAATTTTCACTTTTATGCCATAACACTGTGTTTATGGTCTGGTTAGGTTTAGGCACAAATACCACTTGGTTAGGATTTGGAAAAGATCAGATTTGGGCCTAAAATATTGCCCCACACATGCCGTGTTTCGCAAATACAAGCATGGCTGGAAATTGTCCTGAGATCCACTGGAATATATCTAGTGGTGTCACACTTACAAATGTTAAAAATGCCGTGGTCCATGGCGTTATATCTACATCTACTTTGTATCTCTATATCAGTATTATGTTTATGTATTTACATGTAATGAACTCTGTCATCACACATGTTTGTATATAAGAATAAACGTGTTTTCTCTCTTACTTTGAATACTTTCACTTGATAAGGTTTCACTTAAAGAAAATCTTTTTGCCCCTTTCTCCATTAATGTATTCATTCCTTCACTCTCCTGTGAGAAACAGGAAAATGTTTTATTGATTGCACAATTTCCCTGTGTGGACATTTCTTCAGGCATTTTTGCACCTTCTTTGCAATTTTGGAGGGAGAGTGTTTTTTTTTTTGCTCTGTAAAAGAACTGGGTAGGCAGCCAGGATAGACGAGCTAAAGCACCGAGTTTGTTGGATTATAATGCTGAGCAGAGCGCTCATGATGATGTTTGGAGGTATACTACTGTCCAGAAACAGGACGGTGTCTTCCAACAGAGCTTCACTTAATCTAAAAAAATAAGCTTACTTTTTCACCGTTCTGTAGTGAAGGAAATTAAGTTCTCTCAGAGGAACACTAAACTACACTCCTGTGTATGCGCCACATTACAGATTCAAAGCATTATTCAATAGAAAGAAAGGCTATTAACTTTGCTGCTTTCTGGGATGTGTTCCAAGTCAGATCAGGATTCTGGTATGGTTAAATCCCCATAAGGGTTCCTGAGACGAGGCTGGTGCTTTCTTCCCGTCGACGAGCCGAGGACACGGGCATAATGACGTTAGGCACAGTGGTCCTGTTTAGACGGCTGTTTGTTTAACAGCATATTCATTGGCTGTTTGCTGATAAAACTGGCAGGAAAGCTCTGGAAGCCGGTGCTGATAAATCGCTGTGGAGTTTTCCTGGTGATGTCTATTGTTTGGTTCTCCTCGCTGGCACAACGCATGTCAGGATGGCTAAATTGACTTTGAGAAACAGGACGAGGTTGGTGTCAATGAACAGTCAGTGGCTCCCTGCGACATCTTCTGCAGCTGGAATCTGCTTTATATGGAAATAAAGGGAAAGGGGAAAATATTGCTGCAGTCTCCCATTCATACACCTGATCTTAACACACTTGTTGTGTTATAAATCCAGACAACTAGCGGACATCTTCATGATTAAACTAGAGAAAGAGCAAAGTAAAAAAAAAAGGCTGTTCTCTTTTTTGTGCCCTGAGAAAAAAGACAATGATGGCAATTATGATCAGCGCTATCTGCACCCGCGCTACTGACATCAGCTGTTTGATTAAGCATCTCCTCCGCTCATGGCCTACATCTGCCCTCATTTCTCTATTTGATGTATTTTCCTTTCTCATTGTTCTTCTAAGGCGGAAAATAAAAGAAGACACCAAGACAAATTTCCTCTGGGACCTAGAATCATCTTTCATGGATTCTGTGGGTGGCTATCTTCCTCTGTGACTGGGAATTTTCAACAACTGTTATTGTCCCACATCAATACCAATTCCTACTTGTTCAGATAAAATTGGCATTCATGGTGTGTCAGTCGATTGTGTTCTTTGCTTTTTTGATTGATCTCCATCCACAACCCATCTTTCTAACCTTCAGGTTTCTCGTTAGGTTTAAGACACGAGTGGCCATAACACCCCTAGCATTCCAATAGTAACAGGATACAATGGCATTACCTTATTCCACGGCAGTCTGTGAAGCGTGCACATTTTATAAATCCATTTAAAGGTTGTGATGATCCATTCACAAAGCAAACTTAAAGGTATTCCACCGATTTTACACCTGAAGTTCAGTTTAGTTTCAGTCTGTTCATCCTGCTGCCATCTGGCAAAAGATACAGAAGTATCAGACTACAGAACAGCTTCTTTCCTCAGATTGGGTGGCTCCTGAAGTCATCCACACTTTAAACCATGAATAGTTTTTTTTTTGTATATCTAGCTTAGAGAATTACAAACAGAATCTTGAATCTTAGTCGTCGCTGTTACTCAGCTGGTGATAACTGTATTATAATGTCTCCCTGATGCCTTCAAAAATAACCCTAATGATGTTGAACTAGGACCCACGGACTGATTTTTTTCAAAATGTGTTTCCTGCAAGTCCACCAACTTTTTGGAGGTGCAATATCAAATTGCTAAATATCTGGGAAATATTAAATATCTGAGACACTGTGGGTAATATATCGCTTGATTGTACCCTAGAATAAAAAAAAATAAAATAAAAAAAATACAGCCTGAGAGTGAGCATGACTGCACACCACACTCTGAGTTTTGAACAGAGCCTCTGAGACCAACAGAGGTCAGTTGGATGACAGGGGATTCGGTACCGGGGAGATTTACAGCGGCTTCGACCAGGACTATGACTTGTGTGAGGAGAAGACACAGCAGGCAGAGAAACGGACATCAGTGCAATGTTTATATTTTGAATGAACTGAGGATTAATTTTGGCTAAAACTGAGATGATTAAGGAGAGACAAAACCAAGTGTGTTGGTGGGTTTTACTTGGTCCATGTTTTTAATGACGTGTGTTATATGATGACTTAACGAGGCATAAAAGCTCATCTTAGGTAAAAGAGAGAAAGTTGAATTCGGAAGGTGTATGGTTGTATTTCTCTGTTTAGTAAGGAAAATAGATTTAATTGTATTTCCTTTTTTTCCATTGTGTGAGTTTATTTTTGTCCATTTATTACACTAAAAGCTAAGAAAGCTTGTGAAGTTAGCATGCTAATCAGCAAGCCCTGGCCTGTCCTGTAGGCAAGCAGACTCACAGCTTACATGCATCTCCAACTGAAACTACGGGGATATCAGACTATCACCTTTTGTAGTACAAAGTACTATTAGGAGACAGGACAGCCTGAGACTAGCTAGTTAGCATGCTAACTTCAGTAGATATCTCTGAAAACCAGTATATAGAAGTCTTTGACGTAATGTCAACACTGTTATTTCCTTACACTCTGTTGACAATGTTAGTTCTGGCCATGTCTTACAAATTGCTCCTTTAAGAGATAATGGTTTTCAAATTAATGTTACTGTTAAAAGCCGTAAATGGAAGGGAGACATAAAACTGCTCCACTAAAACTGCAGATGGTTGCTAAAGTCAGGCAACAATTAAAAACAGCTGAGACACAGAAACATTGGAGGAGCTTCAGTCACACTGAAGCTTGAGGATGAGCTGCCCTGTCCTCTGTCAAAGCCAACAGTCATGTTTTAAGTTCTCATCGCAGCATCAGTCTACAGGCAAGACCAGGAGCGAGGTGTTAGCTGAGTGGATGGGTCCAATCCCAGGCTTCCATCTGGCCAGGCCTCCATCTGATTACACTGCAACCAGCTGGTGACGGCGTTTAGCAAGTGTCTCACTCTTGCAGGGTTTAAGAAGTTCTTAATTGTTGCATTTAATTGTTTTGCATTTACTGTAATTCATGCCTACAGCATGTTACACAGCAAGCAGGTGTGATCCACTCAAGGACCTTGATTGTAGTGCTTTTATAATATTATCCCAAGAAACTATCACACACTAAGTTATGTGGTTGATATGATGATGACATGTTCACATACACATTACAAAAGAATGTGCACATACTTTTTTATGGTTTGGTCTGGCTCCAACTTAGCTCTGTCACAACTTAGTGGCAAATTGTATTGTGATATTTTAGAAAATAGTGCTTTTCCAACTTTGTATCAACGGTGTGTGTTTGTTCCTCTTGTTTGGTGTCCATGTGAACACAACCTGCCTCATAAAGAAATGGTTTTCCCAGTTCAGTGTGGGCTACCTTGTTGGGCCAGCACAGAGCCCTGACCTCAGACTCACAGAACACTTTGGGATGAACTGGAGTGTGGACTGTGATGCCAAACTTATTAACCAACATCAGTGTTGGACCTCACCGGTGCTTCTTTGAGACAACAGAGAGCTGTCACCCTGCTTCTTGTGTTGGCTGTGTAGGCCATACACTTCACTGATAAACCAGAGGATTATACTGAATTACATGCAATAATTACCAGATCAAAGTTCTGGGTTCACTTCTCTGACCGTCCACATGAACGCTCCCTCACTCTTGATCACCTATGCATGCACACCTTACATTTTTTTCTGTCTTTCTCCTCTTCTCTCTCTTTCTTTGACACATTGGTTAAATTATCTTGATCTTAGCTGTTGTTATCATTGAATTTAATTCGGCAAAGCTGGACAGCCTTCAACCCACTTCCAACCCTGATGGGTGGAGGACGGCAGTGAAGGAGGGTCATCTGACATGCATTGACCCTTTCGGGCATAGCAGGAGCAAATCCCTGCAGGCAGACAGAGATTCCTCAACAGCAATGAAGGCTTGCCTCCACACTGCCTTTGTTTGTGAACCAAGCAGTGCCGGCATAAAGCCACTCTCATATTGTATTGTGATTGAGATCCTGATCCCCCATTCATTGTGGAAAGCAATGCAATTTTTTTGCTGGAAATTACATCACAGTAAAATGTGGACTCTGTCTGGTTGAGGAGACGGAGAGGGATGCTCGCTAGGAAGGGCTGACTGAGTCGCGGTTACGTTTCCACGGTAAATTTGGTGATTTTATTTTCTATACAACTTGTCAAAGACTAACTACAACAACACAATAGCTGAATGCAAACACACATGAGTTAAACTTTTTTTGCTTGACATCGCGTCACATAACCACAGCTAGTCAACAGCGGGAGCTGCCTGGGTCAGACACTGTTTTCAGGGTGGAAGTGTGATGAAGAGTCGGTAGGACAAAAAGCTTGACAACAACTTTTTTACTTGGTAACGTTGCTGTAGTGGGTTGAAGTGTCAGTCATTTTTCCTTTAGTTTTAACGTCTTTATTTTGAGCACTGTGAAGAACATCAAAACATCACACCCCTGTCCTGCACTGGTGGATTACCCCTACACACAGACATAAATTCGCCTCTGTTGCAGCTCTGTTTCTATCTTGGATAGAGGTGTAGTGGAAGGTGTCCCGGAATAACGGCGCAATATTCCCACCTTGAAAAAGCAGTGTGAATGGTGTTCCCACCATGTGTTAGAGTGAAACGAGCAGAGTGGATTGATATAGTTAAAGATTAATGTTCATGGTTTTGGAATCACATTGTGTCACAGCCTGCTACTCCAGTACTCTTCCTCACCTCACCTCTGCTCCTACCTGCCAGCCAGCAGGCCACACCCACCTCGTTGCCTGACTCACCCCACCTGGACTCTCAGCCCTGCAGCTCATCTGCAGTCAGCCAGTATAAAGACTCCTCTGGCGCACTCACTCAGAGCCAGATTGTTCTTTGCCTTCATGACAGACTTTCCAGTGTTTTTCCTTGGACGGATTTCCCTGCCGCTCTGGAGTATCGATTCACTCGGCGGTTTTCCTGCTAGCGGATTATTTCCTGTTTCCGTGCTGCTGGTCTCGTGAGTTAAGACTTTCTACAAACTGTGTCCTGCCATTGGGTCCAAACCCGAGCTGCTACACATCAACTATCACGTAAGTTTACATAACACTTTTGTCTTCAGTTTTTTGACCAAAATTTCATAATGAAGTCTCGTGAAGGCCAGATAGTGGCAGCCTCTCTCTCCCCTTTTTTTTTTTTTTTGTCTCTCCCTTTCTCTCTCTCTTCTCCCTCTCTCTCTGGCAGGCTGGAGCATGATGCGGGTGCAGAGCGCACAGGTGCAGCCACTCATCAATCAGCTGATTGATCCGTGCAGCGTGGAGGGGAGTGACTTCATTCATTCACCTGCCACCATAAGAACCAGGCGCTCTCCACAACCCGACACCGGACCGTAAAACAACTAACGGTTAGTTCTTTGATGTTCTAGTTCTAGCCTTGTGTTCTGTGTGAAACCGTTTTTTGACTCCTGTCTCCAGTTTCCCCTTCCCGCCTGCACTCCTGGACCCGCCGGTTCTCCCGTTTCCTCTGCCGAGGCTTCCTCCAGCTCTCCGGATCAGCACACCCGCTCTCCCCTGGAAAGCTGCACCTGTCCGCTGCCATCTCCACCCGGCCGCAACACATAATCTCCGCCTGCCTTCCCCTTCCAGCCCTGCATCCAGACGCAGCCAAGCCCGCTCTCTCGTCTTGTATGGTAGTAGTGATATCCCATTCCTGTCTAGTTCATTTGTAGACAGCGTTTTTTGTTATACTTTTTTTTTTTTTTTTTTTAGCTGTATCCTGATTTTCTGTTTGTACAGAGTCTGTTTAGTTTGCGTTATTCCCCGCCAGCCCTTTGGGTGCCGCTACACTCCTTAGTTCGTGCTTTTGTAATGGTGAAGCCTTTAATAAATTATTTTTGTTGTAGCTCATCCCAGCTGTGTGCCTCTTTTGTCTTGCGTTTGAGCCTCTATTTCTGAACCGTGACAAGCGGAGCTGATAGGTTTCACTCTAGTCTGTTTACTTCCACTGGCTCCGCTGTGTTGCGTATCTACTGCGTTGCAGCTCCAGTAGTCCGGATCCTTCCATAGCAGAAACGCAGGGCTTCTGTTTCTGCTGGATGCCGGAGCATGGCGCATCAATTCAGCACAGAGCAGACAGGAAGTCACACCGAAGCAACATAACATCCAGTTAATTTTCATCATAAAAGACTTCTCGTTGACACAGCACAAATCTCAAAGAGACAAATCCAAGCACTTCTAATCCTTTGGTTGGGAACACATACGTATAACTGCAGTCGCACATGATTTTGTAATTCTCGCCGGAACTCCTCAGTCACACAACTCCAGCTGTCTGGCAGTGCGACGCCGTGCTGCACTCAAAATGGAGTCGGTGGGGGTTGAACGATGGAGCATGGAGCAAAACCGTAGCGGAGCCGTTCTGCGACGTACATGCAACCAGTGGTATTCCTGGGTCAGACATTCGACCGTCGCAGTGAAGGCCGGAGTATGCTGAACTGAAACGGGTCATGGGATAGGGGTGTGACAAATCTGCGGAGGGCATGTCGTGATTGATGGGACTCAATCATAAAGTTCACGTGCAAGTCTGCATCATTGTTTCTAACAGTCCCCATTTCCAACTGTCCAGACTAAAATGCAACAAAACAGAAGGCTGCTAAGCCAGTGCCCACTGTTGGCAACTGCATTTTAACATTTATCGGTGTGACACCACTGGATGTTTTTTAAGGCCCCAGGACTACTTATAGCAGTCTTTGTGGTGACATTAAGATATTTTTGCTGGGATATCGGAATATCTCCAACTGTGTTTGTGGCGACAAAAGGAGGTATGTAAAGCCAAAACATGATCTTTTCCTGATGCTAACAGGCGGTTTTTGTGCCTAAAACTAACCAGACCATTAACACAACATAAAAATGAACCCTAGAGAAATGTCTAGTTGCAACATAAAGAAAATGTTTTGCAGAAACATTATCAGCATTTATTGTGACAACTGGGTTGAGGATTTGTAATTTAGCATGTCGGTCCTACATTTATTGTCTACATCAACACATTTACTTTCAATAAACAACCAGGATGTGGATCATTAGGCTGTTTTAAACTGGTGCACAAATGACTACATGTACCGCATAACATTACACTCCTTTCATTGTGTTGTTGTTCATTCAGGCCGGTACTCTGATCTCATGCTTATGTGACTGGCCACTGCCACATGACGGTGGGTTGTTTGACTCCGAAGTTGATTTGGTTTCAACTTTTTTGACAAAGCCAGCTGCATTTTTTTTCTCCTAGCATCCCTTGTGCTTGAGACTACCTTCATTCAATTGGATAGGAGGACTAGCGTTTTAGCTACAACACCTTGTTTGGTCTGAGTGAGGCCTTAGGGACTCTAAAACTCTGGTTTAGTGTAATGCTAGTCAAAAAGTTATGTTTTAAATTAAATCTAATCTTAACAAAAGTGCAATGGTGGAGGTATGATAGTCATGCTGAGATTTTTACAAACTGGCACAATACTATATTGTCAGACAACCTATCAAACAACATAAATTATTTAAAGCATTTAAAGTTTCTTCTCCTGCTTAAAATTCCTTCAGAGAATTCCACAATGCAGGCTTGGCCCAGGACTTGATATCACCTCAGCCTCTGGTCTGATGTCTTCCTCCTTACAGCCCACCTCCCTGCCTGTCTGCCTGACAGAAGAGGCTGTGAAAAGTGTCATCCATGGCCCGGTTCCACCAGATTACACAACATTAATAGTGGAATGCTGAAGTCCTTGACGCCCTCAATGAAAGAACTTGACATGTCAACATGAATATGAACACAATGGTTTTGACAAGCAAGCAACAGCTCCAGCAGGGAATTATACAGTGGCCCCTGAATAAGAAGTAATGCACATTATTTAACTATTCTTCAGCCCACTGACACAGAGGATAATCTGAATGCCCTCAGTAGTATCTGGTCTGACAAAATGTGCATGTCTGGTAGAAGAAGAAGACTTCTCATGGATTTTATTCCCTAAGGACTATGTTGCTGCTTGAATTCATCAACAAAATGTATTTTGGGCCAACTGCTTTTTCATCACAAGACCAATTGTATCAATCGACTGCTGATGCCAGCTGGCCTGTTGGATAAAACCCAACCCTAAAAGTTTTGAAGTCAGTCTCCAAGATTGTTGCAGGGAAAATACACTACGACACTCACACTCACTGTCTGAGCTGAGTTCTGCTGTGTGAAGGGGGTAGGGGGTAGGGGAGGGCAGGAGGTTGGGACATCAGGCCAATTGTCTGTCACATCAATCAGGGGGATGTTCATCCAGCAATCAGTCAGTGAGCTGGTGGTGGCATGGGCATCAATAAGGCAGGCTGACAGCAGGCTTGGAGAGACTGTAACGGTCCTCTTCCTGCTGGAGTGTGCCCTGGACACACAGAAATTCAACAGATAGAACAGACTGACTGCGCCTTTTTAAGTTAGTAACAGCTCTCAATTCAAACATTACTGATTCTTATTCAGGGTTTAAAAAAGTCATCTGGCTGCGGTGCTGATGTGCTGTGTTCTCAGGGACTAATGCATGGATCTTGATGAATAAAGTCAGGAGTTTTTTAGATGGCTGGTTTCTATGAGAGTACAATTTGAAGTAGATCCTAGATCTGTGGAGCGTAAATTATAGTTGAGCAGTTATGAGTGGTTTAAAATTTAGAGGGATACAGAGCTATCAATTTTCATATTGGATTAGGCTTAATTGAATGAAAGGGGACTGCCGGGCCTTGGCAAAGGTATGCACTCTACTGAGTGCCATTCTAGTTTTTACTGTCATCTTCACACACTTACAACAGGCTTGTAAATAAGTCATTCATGGTCTTCATGGTATTTTGGTTCTTTGGTGGTATTTTTTTTTGTAGTGTCATGAAATATGACAGAAATTGTTGTTGACTTATCCTGCACTTCAGGGTGTATACAAATGTTTCATCTAATAAACGCTTTCTTAATTTATGATGCTACAATCATAAAACTCTTTCAAAGTCTTGGAAAGAGTTGTGTCTCAGCAATTTTCAGGCTACCTACTTAATAATAATCTTCTCAAACCTTTTCAATGGTAAATGACATTCTACTTACTATGGACTCACACTCTACCTCAGCACTTCTGTTACTGGATCTCAGTACTTCTGTTACTGGATCTCAGTACTGGATCTCTCACTGTTACTGGATACCATAGATCATGGCATACTCTCAGACCCACTTGAAAGTCAATTTGGCATCTCTGACCGGGCTCTCGCTTGGCTAAAGTCTTACCTATCGGAAAGAACACAATGCATTGCTTTTCTCTTTATATATTTCACCTCTTGGCCAAATTATTCGCAGCTATGGAAAACATTTCCACTGCTATGCGGACGACACTCAGCTGTATGTGCCCAAAAAAGCTGATGATAAATCTCAAATCACGAAAGAAGAGACCTGCTTGTATGCAGTGAAGAAATGGATGTCAGAAAACTTCCTGCTCCTAAGTTTGGATAAAACTGAGATGTTTTATCCCGCCCAACAGAGACACCACTTTGATCATGTGACGGTAACTCTTGACAACTGTGTTATTTCTCAGTTCAACTGTCAAGAATCTGTGTTACATTTGATTCCTTTTCAAACATGTAATTAGAATTGCCTGTTGCATCTGTTTGGATATTCAGATTTTCTATACAGAACACAAAAGAACACAAAAGTAGACTACCGCTCCTGACGAAGCAGTTTTAACTTATTTTTCTCAAGCAAAACAGCAGTGAGTGGGCACTCTGTTCAGAGAAAACTACATCTGTACATGTTTAGTCTCTCTCTTCTTTGATATAAAGCAATTACAGTTTTGAGTGTAGTTTCTGATTGCCTTAAACCAATCTGTGCAGTTTCTGATTTCATGATTTCTGAGGATCAAACCTTTCAAATATTACCTCAGCTTGCCATTTGAAGCAGCTGTTGTGCAAGTCGAATAAAGTGACGATGTTTCCCCAGAGAGCAGCAGTTTTTGAAGTAGAAACCTTGCCATGACTCAGTGAAGGTCTTTTCCTGTCTATCTGTTCTAACTCTATCTTCAGAGGGCTCCCTCTGCAGCGAGGTGCCAACTCTGTGCCTCTTATTCAAATCAAGTCACGGATCTCGGTGGGAGTCCCTCTGAGGACAAAAGCAAGGAGGCCTGGACCATGAAAAGAGATTACCATTTCACAGATCTGAATTCTGAGCAGCACCGCCACTGCTACTGTTTGCAACTAAACAGATGAAGTGTTTGTTTACTTGGTTGTTTCAATACTGATTAAAATAATAATAACCTGTTCGGAGTAAAGAAGGCATTACAGTGGCTTTGCCACTTATGTGCCATGAGTTAAGAGCTTGTTAAGATGAATAACTATTGACAGTTCTGCTTTGAACTCACGGTCTGAAAAGCTGCATGTTCCTGGAAATTGTCCAAATGCTGACAGTTGCTGTATTCATGCTGTTCTTTAGCCCCCCTGGCAATTTCACAAGATGTAGATTAACACAGAGTACTTATTCTGTTGTCAACATATTCATCTTAATGAATTAAATTGTTAAGTTATTAGCATTTATTGTGATGATATGCCATACCTGATGTTTATACTACTCAAAATTAGTTAGGGATATTGGGATATGGGTGCATATATGGGTGCTACCCAGTTAGTGATTTTCTACACAAAATATTTTAATTTGAACTGGATGCTTACATTTTTTGTTCATCAGAGGCTGAAACCATTGACAATTTCTTTTTGAATGTCCATATACTAACTTGTTTTGGTTTGATGTTCATAGATCGAAACATTTTCATTTACTTGATATAATTTATTTTTTGTCCAATTTGGATGAAAATTGGATTTCTGAATCTGTTAACCATGTGATTTACACACTCCTTTGATAAATCCACAATTTGTCAGTGGAACTATTTCTTAATACAACATGATGCAGTGACTGTGCACAGCCTCCCTAATTGTTGTCGCCACAGAAAGGTTGCCAGGTTTGTCACCATAGTTCCTGTACAGAGACCAAAACCAAAACCTGTACTCAAACCTGTGCTATAGCTGCAGCTGCTGGGTGGAGGGATACATTTTGTCACATTCCACCATGTAACTCCCTATAAAACCACAAATTGTCAATTTTAAAAGTCACTTAGTTTAGGGAATAATTAACTGAAGGTAACGTGTTACATCAATGTCCTTGTGATAAGTGTTATTGAATAGATAATAAGGCCCTTATAATTCCTTATAAGAGTAATAAGACTACATACGGTAAGTGTTAATTATAGCATAATAAACACTTTTATCATTGTTCCGACCTGGAGCCCTCGATGTATGTCTTGTAATCAATCACAGACAAACTGTTAAGAAGAGCATCATTAAGGATTTATTAACCTCAGTTTCACATTGTTCTTGCTTTATATCCAGTAGCTACAAAAAGCATAGTTAAAACTATCTTATAATCTAACAATAAACATATTTATGTTGTTATTATAAACACTTATATACTCTTATTAACACATATTGATGTTACCTTAACATAAAGTTTTACTCAAATGGGATACTAAGTAAGTTTTAGAGGTGTTAGAGGTAGGTGGCAAGTACAACTTTTCAATACTCCATTTACTCCATAC